>NW_024609881.1:71295034-71895034 GCF_016920785.2 Ixodes scapularis
TGATGATATTCATCATTATGGGATTAGTTATTCGAGGGCTCAATTATTTGCGGTTATTTTAAAACCAGAAATAAGCAGGAGCTTCTCCATTTCTGAAGCCAAATAAAGCAGTCGATACGCGCCTTTGCAAGACCACGCGATGCGGTCCTCCAAGAAGGTTCGAACACAGCAGCGAGCCCTGTCAACCAGCGTTTCTAGACGCGGAGACAGGCCTTCAGAAGCAGTTCTGCGAAGCGTTAGATTGTGTTCGCGCCGAGCTTGCAAGACGATTCAAGCAACCAGGCATGCAAAGTCTCGCACAACTAGAGCACATAAATTTGTGCGCTATTCAAGAGAAGCCACAAACTGCAGAAGAACTTGAAAGGAAGTTAGGATCCCACGCTACTGATTTTCACCTGGAAAGCCTATTAAGGCAGCTGAACATGGTTCACTCGCTCTCAAGCGGTCAGATCGGCTCCGTACCCGAGTTGTGCCGTGCTCTGGGCAGACAAGTCCAAGAGGTCAAGAGGATGATGACCGAGGTGATGCGCCTTGCAGCACTTATAATGACAGTGCCAGCGTCAGCGGCATCAGCTGAACGAAGTTTCAGCGCACTTCGGCGTATCAAGAATTACCTCAGAGCTACCATGTCACAAAAGCGACTGACTCAGGTGATGCTGCTGCACGTAAATAGTGAGCGGCAAAACTTGATCTGAACTCTATCATCAGAGAGTTCGTGTCGAGGACGGCTGAACGACGAACCGTTTTCGGGCACCAGTGAGCTCTTTCTTATTTCACGCTCTTTGAAGACGTCAACATGGGAGAAAAACAAGATCACCACATTCCAAAAGAGGAAGGACATATATTCGTTCTAAATAAACGTTTGTGAGCGTTTCGATTTAATATATCCATATATTGTTCTAAATGCTTCATCCCCCCCCCCCCCCCCCCCCCCCCCCACCCCAATTCCGTTGCCCCCCCACCTCAGAAATACTTCCGACGCCACTGGTTACCTCTCATCCTTTCCCTCCCACTCTGTCTTTTTTTTATCTTTTCTTCTTGCCCCTCCTTCATCCCGCGCCCAAGGTCGGAGTTGAAATCCGAGTGCCCCTACCCCCGTTCCTTTCAAGGTTCCTTCCTGGGAAATCGGATGCCATGGCCCCCTCCCTGCGTCCTACCCTTTCGTCGCGAGTCCCACACTCGGAGCCCCCGCCTCCGGCGCGGAGTTTCTGCAAGGCTTTTTGTGAGCCCAAATGTAATGCGCCTCCCTGACAAAAAAAAAAAAAAAAAAAAAAAAAAGCCTACGTAATTTTTTTTCTTCCCGACCCACCCTCAAAGAAACGCGTGGCCAACCCATTGAACTTGAACTTCATATAAAAAAACAAATTAACACACAGAACACACGTATGCGAGCATGTATATACTCAACACCGTGGCAAATCCTGAGACTGAGCGAGGAACAGAGTAAAAACAGTATAATCTAAGCCCTGAGACAAGAAGGAATAAAGCAATGGCTGTCTGAATTAGCGGCCAGGCTCCTTAAATAGACCGCAAAAATCGGTTTCTTAACCTATCGCGCTACGATTTTGTGCAGCGTTGCCCACAGGTGGTGCATTTTTTCTATAAAATTTACAGTGAGCGAACGTACCCGAGGAAAAAGAAAAAAAGAAAAAAGGTTTAACTCCCACCGGTCTTCGAACAGTAGGGCGCCCTACTATTTGAAGGCCGGTGGCGACACCCCTTGGTGTCGCCACTGGTCCCGAATACATTCGACAGTTTCAGAGGTAAGTATTCTATGTCGTGTCGTATAAATGTATCCTGTCTTCCTTTTCTTTTTTTCATCGTCAATTTTTATTGCGTGTTCCTTCCTTCCATTTGTAAATTTACTCAATTTTCATTTTTAATCTAAACTTCGTCCGTCTTCATGTACTTGTATTTTCTTGTGTGCTCAGGAGGTTGGCCAGTAGGCGCCCCTGCGCACATGCTATACACCTATCTGCTTGCCAGACGGCTCCTGGTTACCCCCCCCCCCCCCCCCCCCCCCACACACACACACACACCTTTTTCCTTTTGCGCAAATAGAAAATTGATTGATGGATTGATTCACAGACATCAAAACGGTACGGTGACCGATATGAGATCACTCAGGTCACCATTAATATATTGCTTCCGTAAGAGGTTTTGTAACTTCGCGGATAGATTTTCTATGTACTAATCGAGCGATTAATACGAAAAATTTATTCGTTACTCGCAGGGATCGTACGTTTAAGTCCTTTTTATATTTCTTAAGTAATGTTGCACGGTCTCCAGGTCTTTGGGGCTAGGCTTTATTATTGTTCGCATCTGAAAAATTGTACAGATTGTTTTGGTAGTTCCGCAAGAAGTTTGTTTTCATGATGAGTGAGCGGCGCTCACGGCCGATGGGAGGGACACCTCGTTTGGGGCGTACGAGAAAAATACTGCTTTCATTTTTCTTTTCAAATTCGGCTCAATTTTCTGTTTGGTACCTGGAAAGGCAATTTCTGTTCTTTTCCTTCTTTTCTTTCGGACTTTTTCTGTGCTTAACATGCCTATTTACACGAACGTTTACAAAAACATGTTTCCTGGCGTACGTAATATTTTCATCCTACCAATACCACTGAATGAGCAGGCCTTTATAGTGATTACCTAAGTGGTATTATGCAGCAGAAGACGCGCCGACGTCACACCGTTCACGCGACCCGCTCCGGCCAACCCAAAAAGCCCGTTTCCACTGCGTACAAATATCGTCTGCTTCAAACTTCATTGTCTTGGAAATTGCCCTCTCAAAATGTTCACACACATCCGATGTTATGAAAACTTTGCTAAAGTGTTTAGTGGTTTACCAACTTCACGACAGACAAGTTTTGAAAAGTGTGAAATCGGCGTTTATTTTTTAATCAGCCGTGTTGCGTCGACCCTTATATGTTCTCGCATAGGGCGGGCTGCCTTCCTCCTGGAACCCTGAGTACCACGTGCCTCGCGCCGAGCTGCTCTGTCGGCCATGTTGTCGGCAAAACCCGCGGAGCAGAGGATTGCGCTACTCTGCTCCGTACGATCGGCAATCTCCGAGCTCACTTTCACGACGACACAAGTCTTTTTGCACATCAGCCGACAGATGGCGGAAGCGGTCCACGAAGGGCGAAGCGTGGGATATTCAAACAAGGGCGCCAGCGTAGCTCAAATAACGGAACAACCCGGCAATGTATATTTTTTTTCGCAGATATCTTGTCCATTTAGCGTGTCTTAAAAATAATAACTACGAAATAATGCTCCAGAACGAACGCCGAAACAGCGCGCGTGCGCGCCTATTTATGATCGAAAAAATAGTCTGTTTTCCACGAAGAGATTGCTGCCGCCATCTGTCGGCTTTAGCGCTACTCAGACGTGTGTCATCTATGACACCGGGCACCGCCGGGATTGACGGCACGGGGAGCTTCCCTAGGCCATCACAAGAGGGGGCGAACTACTTACTCTGCGTAGAGTGCCTTCATACACGCGCGCTTCTGCGTGAGTGGTGACATCTCAGCCATTTTTCCGCCCGATCGTTTTTTTATGCATTTCGAAGTGCGGGCGATCTGGTGTCACTCAGCTCGAGCGCGCAGCTTTGGCTAATACATAGAGGCCATTTTACCGCCCAAGTCACGCACCGAGTGCGCGAGAGCGTCACGCGCTGGTACATTTAGGGCAACAATAGATGCCTTCACCCTGAGACAGACAGACATGCAGGCACCCTAACTCTGCGTAGGGTGCCTACATGTCTGTCTGTCTCAGGGTGAAGACATCCATTGTTGCCCTGAATGTGCCAGCGCGTGACGGTCTCGCGCACTCGATGCGTGACTTGGGCGGTAAAATGACCTCTATACCTTAGCCAAAGGTACGAGCTCGAGCTGAGTGACACCAGATTGTGCGCATTTCAAAATACATAAAAAACGATTGGGCGGAAAAATGGCTGAGATGTCACCACTCAAGCAAAAGAGCGCGTGCGTATGAAGGCACTCTAACTCTGCGGCATCCTTGGCTATATATTCCTTCGGCAATGTAATTTAATTATAGTTACAACTACAGTCGTGTCTCGTTAATAGGGACCCCGTTATTATGGATAACTCGTTTTGCATAGACAATATTTCCGGGAACGAAATGAGTAAATGCGTGGATTTTTGTCTCCTTCATTATGGACAACTCTCATTACGGACGCTTTTTTATTTTTTTTTTGGTGGGGGGAGACAGGGGCACAGAGGCGTTGATATCAACGAGACAGCACTACATTTTCCCACAAACGCAGTGACGAAGCAGTTACACTTTTATTTTGCAACGCCACTAATATTTTGTTAGTGTTCTTTTCATCAGAGTAGTTCGCATTAAAAAAATATATATATATTACAAGCGTTAGTATGTCATCAGATAATCCAATAATGGCTGAAACTCTAGTTATGCTGAAAGTGGCACGAGAGTCCTGGTAAGATACGTATTCAAGAATTGAGGGGACGCGATTGGCCGGCGGAGGGATATGAATCCCTTCGAAGGGCATTGGCCGCTGCTTTCCTAGCCTCATCGACCGTTCTATTACACGGGCCTCCTGTGTGGCGCCATTTTAAAGGGGCCCTGCAATCATATTTCAGCGTCTACCTTTTTTGGTGTTTCCACGTCTCTTAGAGTTCGGGCAAGCCAGCGGGCACGGGGAGAGTAACTAAATATCAGTGCGTCATATTTAACCCGACGACGCGGAAACCTCCTCCACCTACAGGGACGACCCGCGGTACCGAAAGCGCGCGATCTTACTACTGGTGAAAGCCGCAAACAGTTTCTTTATAGTCAAAATACACAATATAAGTGGCGCGAAAGGTTTCAATTATTCATAAAAGTAGCTTTGTTCAGTATTTTAGATCAGAAAGGAAACAAATGCAGTTTAGAAAGTACGGAACCAAGAAAACACCCACCGACATACCCGCCACCAAGCGATGGAAAAGGCGCCGCATACTAGAAAGGTGTAGTGGGATCAGGCACCGACGAGCGACGAGCGTAGAAAGGTCCCGGATGTACGCGGCGGCGCTGCGGTCGTATGGACTGGAGGATTTGCCGGGTTCTGAGCGCTCCGAAGGCCTTCGGCGAGCAGCTTTGGGCTTGGGGTTTGGCCGTTTCGCGGTATGGCAGCGCAAAGTGACTCCCGTTCTGAACTGATATTTACCCCGTGTTTGCTGTCGCTTGTGGCCAATGAAGTGTCATGCCGAATTAATGTTTAATCGCGCAGCAAATGCAATGCGAGCTGGCCTGGCTGCTCGCTTCATACAGCCTATCCAGAACATGCTTTAGTAGCGCCCTCACGAGCCGTTGACACGGAGTGTGGCAGCCGTGAGCGCTTGCGGAGCTCACTACCCCTCCTCTAGCTCACGGCCACTCAAGCCACCAAGAACGTCATGAAGGAGGTTATTTATTGCTTGTTTTTGTAATTTTAATTTGCCTATAACTTGTAAAATAAAGCGAAATTCGAGAAAAGTTTTATTAAGTTACTACGTTCAGTGCGCTCAGGTACGGTTCAGATTAAAAACTAGTAAAAAAGTCCATCCAGGACCCCTTAACGAATGTAGTGCCGCCTACCTTCTTCCGGGCGGAGCTCCTGAGCCGTTCTGCTGACCGACCGCCATGCGGGGACTGTTACCCGGACGGCGTGTGCATTGCGTAGCGTACCGGCACCGTCGAAAATCGACTTGCTGTTTCGAGTTTTCTTTTCTCCCCAAAATTTTGTACCGTGGAGTTTATTTATGGCATTAGGTGAACTACATAATGTTAAAGGGGCACTAAACCACTTTCAACGAGAGTCTATTTATGGTCATCACACAATATATGGCGTTTAATTTACATTTTCCCCTTGTTATTTGCAGAACCAATGAGTGCGCAATGCTGTCTGGTCAATAGACCGATCTAACGAGGAGTTGCGCGCCGCCGCCGCCGCTGCGGCGGTGCATTTTGGTAGCTGTAGTCCTCCCCAATATGCCGGCAGCGACAGAGCGCGCTGTATGCCTGGCGTTTGGAAATTTTCGGGTTAGCACGAGATTTTTAATTGGGTCTTTACCCACGGTTTTTAATGAGTGGCTTCCTCTGTTGTGTGCCTGGACGATGCAATAACAGCACCAGGCAAAAACGCGTCGGATTTTATGTCTTCCCGAAAGAAAGCATGCTCAGAGAAAAGTGGCTAAGTAATGGCCAATTCCGCTTGGTCGTTTTGGAGCGCGCCGGGATCAGTAGACCAGATCCGAGATGGAGCACGCTATCCGAACGGAGTCGCTCCGCCTCCGGATACACAGTGGAACATGACCACCTCTCCGGTATCGGCGGGTGCCTTCCAGCCATTTACCTTCAAGGGAACCCCGTTCCGCGGTCCCCAATCTCGAGGCACATGTTTTCGCTGTCGCGGCGCTAACAGCGCGTGTTTAACGCACGAGCGGAGTTAATTATGACGTGAAAGATGTGTGTCGATAAGCGATGTGCATCAGCGTAGCCCATTTGCCTCTTCTTCGGAATACTCGTGAACGGTGTCCAAGTACGTCTCGATATTCAGCCTCTTTTGCGGAGGTCCGAAAAGTACTAACAATCCACGTCGTCGCTGCTACTCAAGCGCTGCTGCTGGAGGAGCTGTTCGAGCAAACTTGACGACGAACTGTCATCAAGCAGCCACAGCAGCAGCAGCAGTATTTCAAGTGGCAGATCGCGAGCGGCCATCACGAATTCTGTCGAAGCGAGAATGCGAGACGCCTGGCGAGAAAGGAAGTCACGTGAGCGCGCGCCAAGGGCTGGCCAGGCTGGCTTCCGGTCGAATCCGCCGAAATCGGCGGAGCGACTTTACCGTCGTTTTGGTCGGTAAAACGGCGTTCGCTAAAACGAGCTTCTCAAAACCGCATGTCTCCGTCTTGTTTACTACGGTTGATCGAATGCCATTTCATCGAAGCACGTTTTAGGGAATGGGCACGTTTTATCGAAGCACGGTTTAGAGAAAGCAGAGCCTCAGTTTAGAGAAACGCCGTTTATCGAAAAGGGGACACTAGGGAGTTTTAGCGAGTCGTTTTTCAAGCACACGGTTCCGAAATCATTAACGGTACAGCTGGTCCGTTCCGTTAAACCGTACGTCAAATTTGAAATACTTTAGCGAATCGTGAAAGTGGCGCGACCGTGTAAACGATGATGATGATCCTGCTTAACGGTGGCGCCATCTTCTAGTGAACATATGAAACATTCTGCTCGGTGGCGGACACCGTGGTGGCGGTTCGTGTTTCTGGCGTACGACTGATGTAAACAAGACGGCCGACGTAACATTTGCCGGTTGGAATTTCAAGAACTGCGAAGCTAGATAGAGTAAAAAGAATCTGAACGACCCTTAAAGGGCAACTCCGCTTCATTTTTGATATTTAGAAAACTATGTAGCCCTCTTCAGTATCATATAGGAAGACCCCATGTCAAATATTACGATCTAATTCCGTCTATATATTTAATAAACTGGCCAGCGAACCTTCAAGCGAGCCAAGTCGCCGAAATCTGCCAACTCTAGCGTGCGGCGCGAGGCGCAATCATCAGCGCAGTCAATGCCACGGAGTTGGAGCGGCCAACGTTGAACCACTACGTCAGAGGCATGCATACTTCATTCTCACGTTTTGCTTGTTTTTACTTTTCAGAGCGAAATTTAACGATGACGTCATGAGTTTCTCCTCCCGGTGTTGGCTGACCGGGCGTTCACGTGATCACCGCTCCCCTGCGCGCTTATCGGTCTGTTTCTCCGCTCCCCTTCTCCTCTTTCGTCTTCTCCCCTTCCCCCTCTCCCCCGGGCCATCACCGTCCACGCCATGCAAAGCGACCTGCCCGCGTCCAAAAAAAAGAAAAAAAAGGATTTGCCCGCGTCGAGTGTCCTGTTTCTCGCTCCCTCCCGAACGTCACAAGACCACGTGGTTCGACGTGAGGTGCTCATGACTGTGACGACCCGAGACCAATGTTGCCTGACGCAACCGAGGTTTCGGTTTCGGTATCTGCTGATGTTTAAATTAGGATTACACAAATATTATTCCACATTTCGCGAATCCGAAGACGTAGAGTTGTTGAGTATTACTTTGTGAATGTGAATCACATGGAAGCCTAAATTTTTCGGAATTGAGCGGAGTTGCCCTTTAAGGGATGTGGTGTGTCTCCGTCATCTTGAACTTGAACATTCGTTCATATTGTGTGCCGTAGAACCAAATCATTTCGTCTGCTCGCGGACGGCACGGCAGCTAGCTGCCCGAAGATCGCAAAAATTTACTAGCATGCGCAGTTTAGAGAGCATTCACGATCGTTTACCACTATGAGCAGTCCTCAAAATTATTTGGTTCAATCTCTCAAATGAAGCAGAGTAACCGGACGGCAAATCGCCTCCCGCTGTCCTGAGCCTAACGCTCGGCTGTGTCGGCGAAGGCGGTAGTTTCTAAAACACTCAGTTGGGAAACTCCCATAGAGACAGCTCGGAAAAAGTGGCCCCGAGCTAATGACGAACGCAACGGCACCACTTCTCCCGCAGCAGCCACTCGAGGAACTGCACGTGACTTCTATTTTGGCTTTCAGAACAGATACAGCGGTAGAGGTTACAGAGGCGCCACCCCCGTCTCCCCGGCGGACACGCCGCGTTCAATTACCGAAGTTAAAATGCACCTGGGGCGGGACGCGCTACCTGAAAGGCCCGCTGAGGCATGGTTGTATAAAAACAATATTAATTGTGCTGCAAAACCCTGCAAACTAAAGATTTTAAAAACATAACGCACCCCTCTTTTGGTACTAAACTCCAATAAATTTCATACAAAAAGAGTCTTTTTCGTTTGTTTTTACGCAAAAACAGGCTTTCAAAAAGCTCAAGGTGACCACAGTACAGACAAATGATAAAGAGTGGCGCTGTTGTCGCATTTAGCTCGGTCTCGGTGGACGCCAGCGGCCCAGGTTTCGACGGCGAGTTTCCCAACTGGGTGTTTTAGTAACGTTGGCGGTCGCGGAACCGACCGCCACCTTTTTTTTACCCGAGTCGTGAACGGTGCTGGCTGCGTTGCGGTGACGACTCCAGCGGCCGGAATGGTAGAAACGAACGAGAAGAGCCTCCCGACTCCCCGAATGACTCGCGCGCGCGTGCGCAGTGGCGTCGCGGATGCGTTCGAGGGCGAACCGTTTGTGTGGAAACGACCTGCTGAAAGTCCCTACTATTTAAAAAAGCGCTTTCCATCTTCGCGCGTGTATCACTGGTGCGCGTGTTAACCCAAACCCCCTGGTGCGCTCCCGCCGCTTCGCGGCGGCAGTCTGCGGCGGCTCATTACAGAAGTGTTAACTCACCTGACCTATCCGTGGACGCCGCTTCGCGGCGGCCGAAGTCGCTAAAAGGAGGCTCATCGCCACGACTCCAGGGACCTGTAGGGGGCGCCACCACCAAACAAACATGGCGGCTGAGTCCAGGTCGCGTTGGCTCGGCCGGGCCGCCTGAACAGGTGGCGCGTTCAATTTAACCGATTTTCTCATGTTTAATGCCCAATTTTTTAGGTATTTGAACTGAGACGGTTAAGTATAGCCGGTGCACATAAACTTGCAAAGCATAGTTTTGTTTTCCCCGTGTTTTTTTCTTCTTTTCGTATCAAACTTTCGTTTCGGAGATTTCGTTCAAAACCGAAACTATGGGCTCCGGAGAGACGGTAATATACTAATCAGTTTTGATCATCTAAGGAAAGCGGCGATGACTACAGAATTGTTCCACCGAGAGTAATTTTCAGCTAACTCGCATGCCTCGACCCTGCGACTTATTTGTCCGCGAAATCTAGCTTTTGTGCGTCGGCCAACAACACAGGCTGCGGGAAAATTACGAAAATTAAGCAAGCGCTTCTTGAGCCAAAGAGTATGTTAACCCGCTGGCGCCCCACTAAGTAGCTGATACTCGTATTTCAATTCAGGTTTTAGTAGCAATCGAGAAGTCATTTTGACGAGCGGGTTATGTATTATATTATGTACTATGCCCCACTAAAACGATATTAGTATATTCTTCGGGTTGAAATATGAGCTTAGTTCACTACCTATTAGGCGAACTGCTGAACAAAAATATATTTGACAGACAGAGAGGCTACTTAAACTTAGCCAAATGGTTCTAGCCGGCAGCACGGAGACAAACTGAACAGAGTCTTCATTGGAGATTCACGCAGAACCTCTCTGGCATTGAATTTTGCTTCGAATCCTGAATGGAGAAAATGAGTATTTTTTGTGGCCGGTCAACCTGAGGAATGCAGACGTACATTGCTGCTGGCTTCGATGGGGGTATAATATAAATATTGGGAGGCGCGATAGATCAAAATGCCGTGACAGCTTCTAACGTTGCGAGACTCGTCCCCACACCTTTTGAAAACAGATAATTTCCCTCATTCATCATTTGCAGCGAGCAGGTTTTCCTGAATCAAGTAATTGCGAAATCAGCCCAACTCTTTCAGTGTGGTCCAGAGGCTTTTTCGGCGAAAAACAGCCAAGATGAATAGTCAGCGCACCGACGGGGGGATCGGTGGCCGAGTGGGCTAGCGCACACTAGCGCACACCAGCTCGGAGCACGTGGAGCGAAAGCTCGCGCTGCAGAACCCAGGGATCCTGGTTTCAATCCCCACCCCTGCCCGTTTCGATCTGGATGAGCATCGTACCGGCGTGCGGTCGTGTATCACTAATGCGTGGTGCACGTTAAAGACCCCAGACTAGCGGTTCTACTGCACTGGCTAAATTGCTCATCTACAGCTGGGAGACTCGTCGCCCCTGTGAGGCAGACCAAGTTCTAGGCTGTATAAACATACACACAACCCAATTTTTTTTTCAGCGCACCGACCGGCGTGGGTGGCTCAAACTTGAAGCTAACCGAATACCACCAAACTAAAAAAAAAAAAAAAAAAGCAGCTATCGAACCTTTTTATTCACTTGACTGCAACATTGGTGTTCCCTCCAGTGAAATGCCTCGTCTGTCGTCCTCAGTCCACTGTTTTACATCCTTGTAAAGCAACCACTCATCAGTTACCAACTAGTCGTCACTTTCAATGTGGTTCGAGACAGACAAGAAGTCAAAACGTTTTTCCGTGATTCCCCCCCATCCAAGAAATCGAAAGCACGCGACCGTGTGCTTCGAACGGGCTTTCAAACACGTGATGGAAGGAAACAATCGACCGAGGCTTCACCACAGTAATGAACTCTCAGGCAAACTTAAGAAATTTTCGGACCAATTAATCAATATACATTGTCCGCCACCGCGCCGACAACACGTGTCCGCGAAAGCCACCGGAGACGCGGAGGGGCGCGGAGCGACCTGGACCGACGGGTTCCCGGTTTTCCCGCTTGGTGGCGTCCGTTTTGCTGGAGTCGCGAATATGGGGTCGGTAAAACGGCGTTCGCTAAAACGAGCTTCTATAAACCGCATGTCTCCGGTTTTAGAACGCTTGTTCAATGCGGAACTGCTCGCCCGAAGAACATAACTCCCCTGTCTAGCCTCTTTCAAATGAAGGAATTGCGAATTGAGTTAAAACAATACTCGTAGTATTGTTCACATAACGCGACATCCTCGTCATAATGTTTCGTTTTATCTCTCACAGGTTATCTAATATACTTTTCGGGATAAAGCGAGAGAAATTTTTCTCTGATGTCAGTCACCTACGAACTTTGAAACGTGTATGCCGCGCCGCGATGCCGCTTGTCGCTGAAATGTATCAGTCGTGGCCTGCCGATGGTACCAATCTTCAGTAGACAAGTTTTTTTGTTTTTTTTTTGTTCTGAAGCTCCTTGATACTTTAACACACATAATGAAGCGCTTTTTGGGACAAGGAAATGGCGTCTTTCAGTTTATTCTGATGCCGTGCGTCGTTATTCGCTCTCTAAAAGATGGACCGCCACTCTGTCACGCTTCAAGCTGTGACGGTACACCTAAGACACTCAGAATAAATCCAGAATGTTAAGTTTGTTTTCTTCAGTTTGCCGTCATTCTGGGTATGTTGCTAATGATTATCCTGTTTGCGATCTTGAGCTTACAAGAGCTGGTCATCGTAAATCTGCGAATGCCGCCTCTAAAGAAACGAGGCGTCCATTCGCAGCGTTTTTGCGATGTGTATCGACCAGCAGATCTAACTTCGATCAGTGCCAGATGACTCGAGCATTCTCGCACGTTCGCATAAAAAGTAAAAAGTAAAAAAAAAGAACAAAAAAAAAAAAAAGAAAAAACGACGCAGTGACAATGAGGTCATCGGATTTTCCAGAACATTCCGTTCTTGCCAAGCATTAGGTAAGAAAGTAAGATCACGGTGAAGGGCACACGTTATCTTCCACACCCCCCCCCCCCCCCCCCCCCCCCGCGCGAAAAAAAAAAAGAAAAAAGGGTCAGTCTTTTTGTTTCTTTTTGTTTTGTTTTTGGCAGACGGATTATTTTAAAACCTGTGGGTGGGTCTTTCACAAAGACACGTCTCTCTGTCAATTCCGGGTTGGATGGCGAACGATGTTGGAAACCCTGTCCGAGCGCGTTTTGGAAGTGATAAATTCGCCCTACTGAGCTGCTTCCGCCGCCACACCCCATCCCATCAGTGTGCCGGACAGACTGCAGCTGGTGCCTCGTGCTGACCGTTCTGCCATGTGAGTGCAGTGCTCTGGATATATATTGTTATGTGCTATCTGTAATAGTAGGGCTATTCCGCGAGTTAAAAAAAAGAAAAGCGGCGTGAGTTTAAGGTAATGAATTTATAGTATTTAATCTCCCAGCTACTGCGGCACAATATTTGTGAAAATTGTGGGTTTCACGATCTGGTGGGAGTCTGTTGCGGCTTCAATATTGTAGGGGAAAAAAAGTCTCTTCTGCTTTAGTCGGCTATTTTTTTTTGTTTTCTTCCTCTTATTTACTGTTACGTCAGCGTGCTCAACCCGAGACATTTTGCCTTTCAGACGTCACTCGTGTCTTCTGCCGCCCATGACCCGTGATAAGATGATTCTTCCGACATTTATTGTGGTTGCCGTCTTGGCGTGCAACTTCGGCGCCATGGACGCCACTTTCGACTTCGGCTCGCCGTTCTATTGGCTCCGCGACAACCCGGTGGACCGTACTGCCAACGCGAACTTAACCCTGAACGCTACTACCATGACGTCGGAGACAACGACCGTGGTACCAACGACCATTGCGACCACCTTAGCAACCACGACCGTGGCGACGACCGAGGCATCAACGACGGAGGCATCGACGACATCTGCGACCACGACCATGGGGACGTCCAACACGACCTTCGGCACGACCGCGGCGACGACGACCGTTATGGACCTGTTGGCTACCGCTCCACCCGCCAACTACAGTTCCAACTACAGCACCGTGAACTTGGATGAGCTCGCGCTGGCCATTGGCCACCTCCAGGACCCCGTGCTGAAGCTGGTGACTGAGGCCGACGGCACCGCTAACTTCGTGGTGTTCGACGGGCGTCAGGGTGCCTCCGAGACGGTGTCCACATCAACGATAGCTCAGGATTTGACTACTGTGACCTCGGAGGCGGCGCCAACCTCTACAACGGCACTACCAACGTCTCTGTTCACCACGACAGGTGAGGTATATTCTATTGATCTTCAATTTCCTATCGTTGTCGGTTTGGGTAACTGCTTCGGTCAGTCTTGTCGGGGAGCGCGGTTCACCCTTGAATAGAAGCTCCGCCTTCAGCACGAGCTCGCTGGCTTCCACAGTGCTTTCGTTGCGCGCGTCTGCGAGTTAACTTTTGTCTTAGGGAGGGCAGAGAGCTCGCACTGAAAACGTGAGCTTCTAGTCGACTTTTTTGTGTCCACAAGAAGTGGCACGTGATCTTTCCACGAGCCAGCTGTTGCCGGTGTGCCCAAGCACGCACCGAAATCTACGTCATTGTCCTCCATTCACGTTTAAGATGACTGTGAAATGTATGGGCTCGGGTCAAAACGAAAAAAGACTGGCTTTTCATCTCCACAAGTGAAAGCTACGTGCTTGTTAGACCGATTAATTGCCTACCTTTTACACCCGACCCTGCTGTCGAGATGAAAAGCCTGTCTTTATTCTCCTTTTCCCCGGAACCTACAAATCCCGGAACCTACAAATTTCCCTGTCATCTTAAGTTCGAATGGAGGACTGTAACGGCGATTTCGTTGCTAGTACGTGGCTGCTGCTGGCTCGTGGAGAGATCGTGCGCCACTTACTATGAACATTGAAATGCTAGGTTCAGCATACCTTTCAGGGTGATTACAGTATGAAATGGTGTGCAACCGACTGTGTCCGTAGCCTTGCTGATCTGGGACATTGTCGTAGTTGCAGAATATGGAACATCTATAAGGCTATTCAGTCCCGAGCATTTTCGTATCTACAATTGACGACTTACTGCGGGTTGTTTGTTTTATGCAGGTTCCCTAGGCGCTGTCTCAGACCCGCCACCGTCCTTCCCCGGGCTGCTCGCTTTTCTGCGGCCATACATTCCCGGCCTGAGGGCGCCGCTGGTACCGACTACTCGGACCCCCTCGACCCTGTCCACAATCTCCCAGAGTACGCCCGTGGCCTTCAGGGAATCTGACGCTCCACCGTCTGAGGCTTCGACCACCATCACCGTCGAACCACGGAGCGTTCCGGTCACCACTCTTCCCCTCCAGACCCCACCAGCTGGACGTAGCCCGCATCCTTCTGCTACTGCGGCTACCGTAGCCGCCACCTCTGGAGCGGACCTGGTACCCCAGTCTGCTACTGTCGGTACCGTCATGACGGCGACTACCACCCGTCCCGTTCCTGCATCGACAGTCCTTTCCACCACAATTGTGACCATGGCTATGAGTCTTCCAACGGGTACCACCCCTGTTTCGACGCCGTCTTCAACTGTGTCAACCACCACGGAGGCAACCAACACCACCTATGCAGACAATACGAAGTTCCCAGACGTCACGGCTGACTTCAAGACTACCACTGGCCCACCCTTCAACACCCGGTCGGCCACACATGGGGAAGGACGCGTCACCACGCAGTTCAAGGTCACCAGGCCCACGTCGTTCGTAGTGGCCTCCAGTACAGTACCTCTGGCAACACATCATGGCGTTATCAAGATCACCGAAGTGTCGACGGATGCTGCGAACGTCACCCAGCCTCCTCAGCTCCCGGGTCTGCCGTCGAGTCTCGATGGCCTCCAGGAGGACGGCACCATGAGGCCGCTGGCTGAAACCGGTTCCCAGTACCGTCACTACTACGATCCTAGCATGATCATGCGTTCGGTTCGTTAATGACCGCCGCGGTTTCCAAACCGGCAGCTTTTTAATCTTTCTCATATCATAACCAGCTGCATTCAAGCGTCATTGTCAAATAAACAATGCTTCACCCCTTTTGTTGTTTTTATATTTTTTCCTCCCTGAGTCTTGCTGGCATAAAGCGGTGTCGAAACCGAAAGACTTCCTAGTTTTTGAACGTATTTGCTGAATCTGTGTCGGCTCTTCCCGTGATGTGCTCATGCGGACTGCCACTACGTCAGTCGGTCACTCAGCCTGTGGAGCCAGGCAGTTGGCTTCACTGACCGCGCAGTCTCATGTTCCCGAGAATTGGTGTTTTCCAAGAACATACGATTACAATAATATATGCAAAAAATAAGTTAGGTGGTTTCATTTGATTTTTAATTCCGTGCTTATTCTTTAGATTTTGAGTAGTATTCACCATTTCACAGGACCGTCCTAATGATTTAATTATATTCGCAACTCAAATGCCCTATAGGTGGCGGGGCGGTAGTTCCAAGATGGCAGAAGAGACTGGGATAGATTCTCCAGGGGGGCTATGTTCGACAAATGTTTCGTCTCTCCTAAAAAGAAACGGAAGTGACGATATCTTGTCTAATTGGTTAGAGGCTCAAATGGCGTAACTTCCCTCTTTCGTCATTTGAGCCTATAGCCAATCAGACGCGATATCGTCACTTCGGTCACTTCCGTTTCTTTTTAGGTGAAACGAAACATTTGTCGAACATACCCCTCCAGGATATCCCGTGCACCTGCTCGCTGGCGCTGTTCAGCGCGCTAAAAATAATTTATTTGTCTACAAATGCGAAGCGGTTAGGGAGGGATCATATTACAGGAGACGGAGATGCTGATGGACGTTAGAAAAACGAGCATGCTGATATTTAAAAGTTGCAGAAACCTCAAATTGCGAAGCTTTGTGGTGGGCGAGCGCGTTTTAGACACCGGCCACGTTTCTGTTTGTGGCAGAATATTTTTGAGGGTGATGAAGATATTATGTTAGCGCTTTGCCTGGCCATTCGTGCTCTAAAAAGTGAGCCGCGAACGGTGACCGTCAAGCTTAGGAAGAGCAGCTTTCACAGTACTGGCGTCCGCGTCGCTGCCCACCGTCTCGGCTTTAGTGTATTGCCACACGTGATCGAACTGCTCTATGGTTATTGATAGAAGGCTTGTTACTGCAGGCTACCGTGCGGTGTAGCATTACAGCGGGCAACCGGAAGCTATATACACAAATAAAAAAAAGTAAAGGTCGTGGTTACACCCCTTGTCACATTTACGACACTCCAAAACTTCAGCTCGCCGTGCAGCGCACCGACGTCCAACGGACTGCCCCAACTTTTACGAGAGACATTAAACATTAATATAAGACATTAAACAGCTAAAGTACGCATAAAAAAAAAAAAAAAAACCCAAAACACCGAGGTTTTGCAGTAGGGCCAAGAAAACACCGATAACTTTTTTTTTTTTTTTACAGTCCTTTACACTTACTTAAGATATTTTAATAGGTTGTACAACTCGCCGCTATCAAGCCGCTTGGGAAAGATGGTAGCGTCGGTTGAACGTCAGCGCGCTGTAGGTCCAACTGAAGTTTCGGGGTGTTGTACGCTATGCAAAAACTGTCTATCACCATAATCGGCGTGTTTAGAGGTTTTATTTATTGCTCTATAAAAATAAATTTTTTAATAAACCGTACATTTTTTGTACCATGCTATTTGCAACGTTGCGGTCCCTCTGACCAAAACTGCGCGTTCTAAGCTGTCGTCGCGAACGGCTGGCTAACACAGGCGCGCTTAAAATGCTTAGAGCATTGCTTTATTTGCTTTGTAATTACCTGAAAGCAAGTACGGGCATTCTGTCTTTTTAAAGTGCTTAGAATAAATGGTCATGTTCCTTGTAACGGCCTTAAAACGCGAAGCCATTCCCGATTTGTATTGCTCGACATACCGTTGCGAGAAGAGTTTTCTCTTACCTATGGCAAAGAATAGACTTTTCGTAGACCGTACTACAGAGTTCATTATTATAGGGAGCGTTTGCCGTCACGTTGAGCACAGATTGGGCTGGGGGCCATGCACAAGACCAGAAATCCGCAGCGTATGCGATACACGAAAAATTACTGACGAAATGAGACATCCCGGTCCTTCGTACAACGTTGTTGTAAGGCGGAGCACAATAATTGCTCTTTTAACGCGCTCACTTTTTTCATTAAAGCAACTTCATGCATCAAGGCCGACAGTCCTTGCCACCGTTTCCGCGCCGCCGCCGCCGCCGCTGCCGTCTCCACTCCCATGGTTCTCTGTTCGTCGGCGAGAGGGCGAGCGGGAGGCTGGAGTTGCGAATAGGATAGCCAGGAACGATCGGTGTTTTACCAGACTGGGCATTGCGAATTTCGTACATCTTGTTTCTGCCAAATTTCGGTAGTGTTTGCCTTCGAACAGGATGCCTAGCCCTTTAAATTGTTAAAGGGGAAAACCTACTAATGCGCTCGTTTAAATGTTGAGTTTGTTACTTTCCCGCAGCTAGTGGAAAGTGGGGCCGAGGGGGTCGGTGAGGTTTCAAGGCTGCAAATGACTGAGGGTTAAGGTCCCTCGATGTTTTTACTGCGGGTGGATGAGCACAGGAGAGTTGAGGCGTTTAGAGAGTCTAGATATAAGAGGGTGCAACTCAAAGAGCATTTGTAATACAAGTAATTTAATAGAGGCTGCCGTTTGCGCCGAATGGTGTACTCCGTTCACTCCGAAGCTGATAGTGTTGTGGAAGATACGGGTCCGACGGACGAATCAACCGCCTCCATTTTATTACCTGTATCACACTCTCCGCGTGGATACGGGAAGGAGCGTGATCACGTGATTAAAGATAGGCGTAAGATTGGTCCCCCGAGCACCTTAGCTTCCACCGCATTGCGTTGTCGCCTTGCGAGGAGGAAAGTCGCCGGTAATGCTTGCGAACGTTCAACGCAATCGAACAGCTCAGCTCGTATTACAAACGCGGCCGATAAACCACCTGACTCCGATGGGGATCCCTTGGAAACCCTCTAATGTTGCCATATTGGTGGTGTTACGACACCTTAATTCGCACGTCTCAATGTCTGGTATGGGTCTTATGTTGTGGGTAAATCTGGCGCGCTTCACAGACGCCGGAATGACCTTCGGGGGCGAGAGTTTACGTAGCATCGGAGAGCGTTGAAAACCCTCGCCTCCGACCGTCGTATTGCTTCATCGGACGTCGGATCGGACGGTTTCGTCGTACATGTGTTTCGCGCAGGCGTATTCAGACTGCGGAAAAACACCCGTCGTGGGGTGAGTTCTTTTTTGCTTTTCTTTTGCTCATTTCTTGTATTGAATAATAGTCCCGGGCCAAGGAGGACGACGCAGGGAGACGACGTCTCTGGATCCAATTTTTCCCTCGACGCGCGCGCGCCTGAGCCAATCGACGAGCGACCGGACGTGACGTGCGCCCCTTTTCCGGTCAGGCCATGTTTTCGCTGTTTTTATTTTCGATCCACAAGGAAGGCGACAAGGCAGAGGGCTCGAGGGATTCATGCAGTCGCCTAAAGGCCGGTTCTCACATGCAGCGAAGCGCTGATGTAGCGCTCCTCACGTGCCGTCAGCTACTTATCGTCTGCCGTGAGCAACAGTTTTGACGGTGCGATACAAAGCTGGTGAACGCTCCCGTCAGCACGCGCTTAGCGCGAGGTAAGCGCTATACTTGTAGCGCTCCGCTGCATGTGTGAACAGGCCTTAACGTGGCTGGATGCATTTCAGCGTGGAGAGAAGCAAGCCGATTGGAACAGACAGCATGTACGACGCCGTGAGACTACCCTTCGTCGTTTGCGCGAAAGCCGCCACCGAAGTTTGTAGTGTGTTCCGACCTCCGACTGTGCGGGATCGATCACTCCCACTCTGTTTTGTGTATTCTTTGTGTGCACGCCACCACTTCGGTTCGCTTGTGTGCGCGCCACCCCGAGGAGGCCGTGCTATGTTTACACCAAAACGCAGCAAAAGACCACCTTCTGAAGTGGCCCGCTCGAGTCCGTGGTATATATAATCATCGCAGTTGTCCATTCTGAGAAGAGGGTTGTCTTCGAGCGTGTAATGCAATCGCGAAGGCAATTGGGCAACAACGATCGTACGAAGCGGACTAAAAAGCTTTCGTGTTCTCTCGGCAAGCGCGAGGTTCCTTGAGCAGACGTCGACGTCGGGTGGCCCTGTGTGACTGCTTCGTCTTTTTCGACGCCGGCGTCGACGTGGAACGCAACGGGCGTTTTTTTCTCGGTGTGAATGCGCCTTTACCGATATACCGAGCCACTAAAACGGGTGTTGACAAGTCTCCACAAACGACACAGCATACTATGATGGCAACAACTTGGCCTGCGGTGGTGATAATGAAGTGAAGCGAGCGGAATAAGTGGAAACGAAAACCTGAAGGTCGCTTAGGCTGGCGCCCATGCTGCTGCAAAACGTGAGTAAGCTAGGAACAAGAAATAAATGTAGCAGCTGAGTTGGAGGCCCTTGTGTATTGTCCACCTTTGAATGTGAAACGTTCTTTGGCTTGTTGCTCCGGATCTCGTGAAGACGTGGCCTGTGACGTCGCATGACTTCAGTTTTCCCGCCAAATTTAGCGAGAGAAATGACGTCACACAACGTTACTAAAACACTCAGTTGGGAAACTCGCCGTCGAAACCTGGGCCGCTGGCGTCCACCGAGACCGAGCTAAATGCGACAACAGCGCCACTCTTTGTCACTTGTCTGTACTGTGGTCACCTTGAGCTTTTTGAAAGCCTGTTTTTGCGTAAAAACAAACGAAAAAAAGACTTTTTTTTTGTATGAAATTTATTGGAGTTTAGTACAAAAAGAGGGGCGCGTTATGTTTTTAAAATCTTTATTTTGCAGGGCTTTGCAGCACAATTAATATTGTTTTTATACAATCATGCCTCAGCGGTCCTTTCAGGTAGCGCGTCCAGACCTAGGTGTATTTTAACTTCGGTAGATGAACGCGGCGGGTGCGCCGGGGAGACGGGGGCGGCACCCCTGTAACCTCTTCCGCTGTATCCGTTCTTCAAGCCAAAATACAAGTCACGTGCAGTTCGTCGAGTGGCCGCTGCGGGAGAAATGGTGGCGTTGTGTTCGTCATTAGGGAATTGTAGTAGACCGTTTGCGCAGCCCGCTAAGCACCCGGATAGCAATCCGTAATCCGCCACAAGACTTTGAACTACGCAGAGAAGGCTGACGGTGCGCATGCGCAGCTGCGGCATTTTCTTCGCGGATAAAGTAGCGGAGGAGAAAAACGATCTACTACAACTCCCTATTAGCTCGGTGCTCGGAGACAGATTAGGGCCTTTTTTTCAAAGCTGTCTCTATGCGACTTTCCCAACTGAGTGTTTTAGTAACGTTGACGTCACACGACCTTGTGTCACGTGACGTACGCACGAATTCAGTTTTTCCGCTAGGTTTAGCAGGATTTTGTGACGTCACGTGACCTAACTCTAATTCAGTTCCCGCGCTAAATTTAGTGGGGAAAATGAAGTCACATGACTTTACGTCACGTTAGCTATACACAAATTCAGTTTCCCCGCTAGATGTAGCAGGCGAATTGCCGCCATGTGACCTGAACGCTGATTCAGTTTCCGCGCTAAATTTAGCGGGGAAAACAATGTCGCATGACTTCATGTCATGTGGCCTGTACACGAATTCAGCTTCCCCCGCCAAATTTAGCGGGAAATTTACATTGCATGACACTGATTGCATATCGGTGCAGCCACGAGGTGCAGCCGCTCCCAGTGGACAGATTCGGAGGAGCGAATTTTTTCACGCATACCTTGAAATCTCGGAAAACAACTGTCAGAGTGCGCTAACGCGTCTCAGCTTGGAGCGTGGAGCGAAAGCTTGCGCGGGTACCTCCTGGGTTCGATTCTTCACCGCCCCCCGCCCGTTTCGATCTGGATGAGCTTTCGTACCGGCACGCGTTCGTGTTATTAGACAGTTTTAGTGGACCGTACGCTACAGCTTTGCGTACGCAAGGAAATTGCGGGTCGGGAGTGCGCATGCGCAGAACGCAATAAAAGGGCTAGCGTATTGGGTACGCACGCAACGCTGGGGATTTTGCGTTGCTGGCTAGCGGGCCTTGCGGGACGCTCTCGAGAGTACTCGTACCCAACGAGAGCGCCAGTTTCAAGATGGTGGTTGCCTCTACTGGCGCAGCAAGGGCGACATGGTGTTTTCGAAGTTCTGTGTTACGTGAAATTGCGTGGTGTTCAGCTCGGCGATTCTTTCTGGGACCTACCGCGGTCGAATCAGATCGCCGTGCAGCTGAAGGAGTGCACAGTGAAAATGTTCGCCGCTCGGAATGTGCGTCGACGCTGCGATCTGCTCAACGCTAAGCCTATTCCCACAGTTCATCGCCGACGGACGAGCGACTCTAAAAGAAATCGCCGAAGTTATCGCTATGCACTGGACATCAAGGTCATGAATTTCATTCCGCGATAGCATTGAAAAAAGGTGCCGTTTCCACGGGACGAGTGACGGAAGCTCCGTGATCCAATTTGGCTACGCACTCGTACTCGTAGCCTCTGTACCCCGCAGAAAAGCGCGCTTGACAAGGCAGCTGTGGCTTGGTTTAATTTGAAATAAAATGATTGGACACGTTTTCATTTTCAATATTTCTTTCCAGGAGCATGGTTGCGCTATAAGCATGCGGAATTCTACGGCTCTAGCAAATTTCACCAAGATCATGCGCGGTGTTCACTCGAAAACATAACGCACAACTAAATTCGGTCCGAGCAGGTCATTTTTAGCGTACGCTATACTATTGCGTATTGCGTACGTAAGGTCCAGCAACGCTATACTAAAACTGTCTATTAGTACTGCGTGATGCACGTTAAAAACCCCGGGTTAGCGGTTGTACTGCCCAGGCTAAATTTCTCATCTACAGCTAAGAGACAGAGCAAACCAATTTTTTTTTCAACATGCCCCCTTTTACAATGTTTGATGCTAGGATTCTGTGTGGACACCCCCTCCTGCATTCCGAAACGGTATGAGTGCGTCGCTAACGCCAGCCGACAGCGATGCCGCAGACGCCGCCATCTTGTCCTCGCGCACCCCAATGACGTGCCCCTAGCGCAGCCCAACGTGGCGGAAACGTTACGCTGCGCCAGCATCGCTCGAAATGGCAGCGCACAGGAGCCCTTCTTGCAAACGTGTATACATGCCTTGCGATGTACACACGTACATATGCTTCTTATACGCTCCCACGCATCATTTCGCCATTATGTCCTACCGAGTGACGTCAGTGCAAGACATGTATTATTTAAATTGACTGTTGTTTTCTTTGTTCAGAGGACATGATGTTCGCCGTGCATCAACCACCTGCCAGATCTGAATCGTTAAGAAAAACAACAACAATGAAGCGCCTTTGCGGTTTTAGCAGGTAATTACTTTCTCTCAGACTTGTACACGTTACTGAAAAATAGTAAGGAATTACATTTACACTTACTCAAGGCTAAATGATAATTTATTACAATTACCCTCCCATAAAAGTAACTGATCGTTACCCCAAAAGTAATTCGTTACTTTCGTGGCGTTACTTTCAACATTATTGTCCTCAAGTAAGAAATAAAGGGAAGAGGGTTATTCAAGTTCTTATGGTTGCAACCTGTTCCATTTAATGAACTTGACTATTTTGAGCAACAGCTCACTCTCGAAAGTCTCGTGAGACATTTAGCGTTATTTCTTACTCAATATGTCGACTGCTACGCTGAACACCCTTTGAACTGAGGCACTGGATGAAGTGGCATACTGTGCCTCACGAATGCTTTATGATCTGCGTTGAGCTTCTTCAGCGCAGCAATGGAAGTACTATTTATTTATTTATTTATTTATTTCAGTACCTTCAAGGCCCAGGGGGCGTTGCAGAAGGGAGTGGTGGAAAACATAAAAACAAACAACAGGTAGTAAATGCAGAAATTGAAACAGAGAATGAGAAATGCAGGCAACGCCGGTTATTAAGAAAGTACATAACACTCAATGGCGGATCTGAAAGTGAAATCGTCGGTAATCATTGCGATGGAGGCGGGCAGGTGGTTCCATTCGTTACTAGTTCTTGGGATAAATGAATCGAAAAACAAGTTAGTGCGACAAAGTGGCACGCCTACTTTGTTATGGTGGTCCGAACGAGATGAGACGTATGATGGCTCTGAAAAAAGTTCAGTTTTGAGGTGCGGGTTATAATGATATATTTTATGAAATAGCGTGAGTCGCGATATTTTTCTGCGCAGAGAGAGGTTCGGAAGGTTCAAGGTTGCTTTCATAGAGGATACACTAGATGAACGGGAGTAGTTCGACAAGACAAAACGCGCGCTGCGATTCTGTATCGATTCTAAGTTATTAGTAAGAAATTCCAGGCCTGGGTCCCACACCGAAGATGCGTACTCCAGTTTAGAGCGGACGAGAGTTTTGTAGAGGAGAAGTTTTAAAGATGATGGTGCCATAGAAAAGTTACGACGCAAATATCCAAGCATGCGGTTAGCGTTATTTACTATATGTTTAACATGCATCTGCCAAGACAGATTAGCTGTTATGTGAACCCCTAGGTATTTGTATGACGTTACTTGTTCAAGTGCACTGCCTGAAAGTTGATAATCGTAAATGTTGCCACAAACGGTCTGACGCGTAATCCTCATTACTTTGCACTTCTTAGTATTTAGACGCATTTTCCAGATATCACACCAATTAGAGATTTTGTTAAGGTCAGACTGAAGCACATAGGAATTGGAACTAGTAGAAATGACTCGAAAAATGACGCAGTCGGCAGCAAACAACTTGATGGATGAGTTGATAGAGTTAGGAAGGTCATTAATGTAGATGAGAAAGAGAAGAGGGCCAAGCACAGACCCTTGCGGCACACCTGAAGTGACGGGGGACGAGGATGATTTGAAGTCGTTAGCAACTACAAATTGGGTTCTGTTAGACAAGAAACTTTCAATTCATGCGAGAATGTTAGGGTCAATATTTAATTTGCTTAACTTCAAACAGAGTAGCTGATGAGATACGAGGTCGAAAGCTTTAGAAAAGTCCAGAAATATGCAGTCAACATGAGATGCATTATCTAAAGCAGCAAAAAGTTCATGTGTAAATGAAATGAGTTGTGTCTCACAGGAGAACGTCTTACGAAAGCCGTGCTGGCATGATGTAAAAAATGCATTACTTTCAAGAAAACTAACAAGGTTAGAATAAATTATATGCTCTAAGATTTTACAAGGAATACTAGTTAAAGATATTGGTCTGTAGTTAAGGGGAGAATGCGAAATTCCTGATTTAAACGAGGGTACCACCTTGCCCACCTTCCAATCGCCAGGCACAATGCAGGTATCTAGGGACTGTGAAAAAAGTTTCGACAAAATTATGGAGGAATATACCTCGGTGTTCTTCAGGAACTTTGAGTTAATATCATCGGGTCCAGATGACGAAGAAACTTTTAAATTTCGGACTAAATGCATCACACCAACCCAGTCAATCAGCACAGGATCCATAGGAAAAAAGCTCGAATCAGCAACATCAGGAAGACAAACGGAGGGTAGATTCAAGAACGACATTGCAAACACTTCATTAAACACAGAGCAGCAATCAGACTGAGGAATAGTCACACCATTGTCGTCGTTTAGATATATCTTATTCTGTTTCGGACCACCAACGACGTTCCAGAACTTTTTAGCGTTGTTTATCAGTAACGAAGGAAGTGTGTTATGAAAGAAAACCCTCTTAGCTTCTTTCACTGCGCTTTTAAACAGAGCTGTAAATTGACGATAAGCACACCAGTTGACACCACTTTGACTCTGTTTGGCTTTGCGATATAATCGCTTTTTCTTATTTAAAAGACGCTTTAATGGAACGTTGAACCAAGCGGCTCGATGCTTGCATGAGATTACGCGTAAAGGTATGTATTTTTGTACTAAATCATTGACCTTGTTCCTAAAAAGATACCAATTAGTTTCGATAGTGCGTTCCGAAAAATCAAGCATGTATTCATCTAAAAACACTTCAAGCTCTCTGTTTATGGATTGATAGTCGGCCTTGTTGTAGTCCCTAATATACTTTGGCTTACTCACTGAACGATGAACAGATCCTTTAAGAGTGAAATTAATAAAACAATGATCACTTAGACCGGGCAAGTAGGTTATTGAGTTAACCAAGTCAGGAGATGTTGTCAAAATGGGATCAAGAGTATCGGCACTCGATAATGAAGTTTGTGTAGGCTCCGTTACCATTTGGGAAAAATTAAAATCAGAGCAAAGGTTTACAAATGCCGTAGATTCACTATGTGACTCGGAAACAACCGGGCATGAATCATTCCAAAGTATTTTCGGAAAGTTGAAGTCCCCTAACAAAAATATAGGCGAATGAGGGTACCTTACGACAGTATTATTTAACAGGTCATGAAGGTCATTACAAAAAGTGGAGGATGCATTTGGTGGCCGATTACAGGCGCAGAAAATCACGTCACGGTGGTTAATACGTATACCTGCGCAGACCACCTCTAAACACGAAACAACGGGGACATAGAAAGATTGTATATGATCAGCAATACCGATTAGGACACCTCCTCCTGACCTAGTACCGCGATCAAAGGGATAGATATTAAACGACTTTTCACACTCAAATACTTCATTGTTAGAAATCTTGGCAGATAACCACGTTTCTGTCATTATGACGACATCAGCACTACAAGTATCAATAAGGGACGACAAATCATCACGCTTGTTTACAACGCTACGAATGTTTGAAAAAAGAAAGCAGATATCACGGAAAGTATTCTGTGCACGAGGTGATTGTTATGTCGAATACGATTCAGGCTCGTTTGGCACAGTTTCAACATGACTAGTGGGATCAGGTTCATCATTGTGAGAAAGCATTTCACAAACACTGTCAGATGACGAAAGATAAACGTAACACCTCTTGTTAATAAATAATTTATCGTACCGAATTGAAAACTGCTGACCGCTAGCCTTGCCGTATTCAGTTAGTTTCCTGCGTGAAGTGCGAGTAGCAATGCAAAAGTCTTCGCTGACACTGATACCGGCAACTTTCAGTTTTGATCTCGCCGCAAATATAGCATCTTTGACCTTAAAACTGGAAAATTTAGCGATCACTGGACGACATTTGTCTGGTTGGTACTTGCCCAATCTATGAGCTCGTGCAATCGACTCTTCAGAAAGCTGCATGTTCAGCGTGGACGAAAGGACTTCACGGACACGTTTTTCTGAATCAGACCACGACTCTGAGGGTACGTCGGGAAAACCGTGAAACAGCAAATTTTCTCGCCGCGATCTGTCCTCGATTTCGTCTAAACGACGTGCAAGATTAGCTGTCTCAGAGCGTACAGCAACAGATACAGTGCTCGCAATGTCTTGCTCAGTACAGCCCTCAGAGGCAGCTATCTTTTGCTCTACAGTTGTTAGCCGCTCATTGATGCCGGTCATTTGTTTTTCCAGATTTATTTGAAATTGTTTAACTTCACTAAGTTCGAGAGGACCTCGGAGTGATTTTTATTAATTTTCGCCGACAGCTCTTTTAAAAAGAATGTTACATCATTGGATTTCGCGACAGAGTCCCCCTTATTAGGCCCGGGATTTAGTTCAATGTCCCCACCCAAAAGTAGCAGCTTCGTAACATACAGGCATTCACAGGCAGTGTTAAGAAGAACGGTTGGGCATGGAAAGAGCAGCAGACTCACATTGTCTGTTCGTTTACAATGCAAAGAAGAGCTTGTACTAACCTGCACAAGAAAGCAGAACATGATTTGGTGCGTCTGCATGGCTGCCGCTCTTTCATGCCCACTATTTACGAGAAGATATTTACCTAGATGACGAAGCAAAGCTTCGTCGTCGCAGCCGTTGCCTGATATTTGAGAGTTTCAGTAGGTCGTTTCAATACCTCCAATGCCCCCGATAACGATATGATGAATGCGCAAAGGCGGTGGCGGAGTATCGGGTATCGTTATCGGAGTCATCTGACTGATCTCCTAAAATTCACCATTGTCGAAATCGCGAAGCTGTGGAAGTCGTTATACAATGAGCCGAAACTAGAATAAGAATTGGTTTATGTCCATCTTACTATACCGGCATATATTGCCAGACAATAGAAAAACATAGTTTTAACTGTAAGATGATAATTAAATATTAAATAAGATTTGGCTCGATATTTTTCTTTCTTTGGTTCTGAACAGGTCGAGCCTCGGTTGAGACGTCGTTGAATAAAAAAAGTTTCCAGTATATAAATATAAGTAATCGGGAAAAAAAAAGGACACTCATTGTCACGATCTTTCTCGAACGTGGACGAAGGGGCTGAAGCACCCGCCGAGGAGAGACGACACGCAGCCTGGTTGTGAGGGTGGACGATGACTGGCCGGAGCGCGTGCGCTCAACGGCGTTTATTGGTGCGGTGAACAATGTTGCCCGCCGAGCCTGGCGGCCACAGACGGGCGGACTGGAGGGGGGCACCACTAACTTGTCACACTCCTCCCCCCCAGTTTGTTTTTTCTAAAACAAAATAAATGAAATAACGCACACAACCGACACCACATGGCGTCTGGTCGTGCCAAGTCCTGGCCGGTCGATGGTGAAGATCACCCCGGCGAGTATCGGTCAGGTGGCCTTCGCTGCCGCGTACTCCGCCTGGGCCCTGGAGTCGACGGGCCAGGTGTGGCAACGCCGGGCGCTGCCTGTACAGGTCGCGCTCCCCCCAGTGGAGCCGCAGGGACTGGATTTGGGTGTGGCACCGGTCCAACTGGTGCCACAGGACTGGCGACACTTGTCGCCTCAGGGGTGGATGGCGCTCCGCTGGCCGCTACTGCTGCTGTTGTTGGGCCCCCTGCAGGCTGGTCCTCCGAAGCGGCGGCCGAGGGTGCAAGCCAGGTCCCGGAGCGAGGCCTGACATGGTCGGCGTGCCGGTGCCAGGTGGTCCCGTCGGGCATGCGGACGAGCAGCGACGAGGCACTCGCTGGTGAAACCACACGCCCGGCAGACCAGGGTGGGCCAGGACGGAAGTTCCTGGCGTAGACCGACGCTCCCGGCTCCGGCAAAGGCGCGGGACGGCACCCTCGGTCAGCAGCGAGCTTCTGCTTCAGCTGCTTCAGGAGCGCCGTGGACCGGAGGTCTGGATGCAAGGCGTCCAGGGGGGTCTTGACCATCCGGCCCAGCAGAAGCTCGCAGGAGGCACGGCCAGTGACCTCATGCGGTGTGGTCCGGTATTGAAACAGTACCCGGGCCACCTGCGTTCGGAAATCCCCGGGCTGGCTCTTCTTGAGCTTGTTCTTGATGGTCTGGACCACCCGCTCGGCTGCACCATTGGACGCAGGGTGGTACGGCGGAACCAGCATCCGGCGGATTCCATTCCTCTGCAGCCAGTCCGGGTACTCGGCGCTAGCGAAAGCGGGACCATTGTCGGACACAATAATGTCCGGCAATCCCTGCGCCGCGAAGACTTGCCGCAGCGCCGCAATGGTCGCGCTTGCCGAGGGACTGGTGACTGGCAGTGCCTCCACCCACTTGGAGAAGGCGTCCACTACCACCAGGAAGTAGTGGCCCTTGAAGGGTCCCGGATAGTCCACATGCAAGCGGGACCACGGCCTCTGTGGGAACGGCCAGGGGGTGATCTCCACGTGGCGCGAGGCTCGCTGGTTCTCCTGGCAGACCTGACAGCCTTGCACCTGGTGCACGATGTCCGGGTCCAGGCCAGGCCACCAAACGTGCGACCGTGCCACCATCTTGGTCTTTTCAATGCCAAAGTCTGCGGGCCAGCGTGCAGCAACTGCAGCACCTTGGCCCGCAGACTTTGTGGAATCACCACCCTGGAACCCCACAGGAGGCAGCCCTGCTCCAAGCTCAGCTCGGCGGTCTTGTGGCTATACGCCTGGTGACGCAGCTCCTCCCCTCGGGCAACCGCCTTGACCACCTGAGACAGGACCAGGTCCCGGCTGGTCGCCTGCGCCACCGCAGTCCTGGTAAGCACCCCCGGGTAGGCCCGCTCCAGCAGGAACACGTCAGCTGGCTCTGGAACGGCAGCAGGCACCTCCGGCAGGGGCAGGCGGCTCAGGGCGTCAGCAGGTCCCAAGTCCTTCCCAGGGCGGTAGACCAGCTTGTACCTGTAGGCTGCCAGCGTCAAGGCCCAGCGTACCACACGAGGCGAGGCTTGCACTGGAACTGCCTTGTCAGGTCCCAGCAGCCCCAGCAGCGGCTTGTGGTCCGTGACTGCCTCGAATTGCCGGCCCCACAGGTACTGGTGAAAGCGCTGGACCCCGAAGATGAGCGCCAGGCCTTCTTTGTCGAGCTGGCTGTAGCGTTGCTCCGCCGCATGGAGACGACGAGAAGCAAACGCCAGAGGGCGTTCCTGACCATCCTGACCCCGGTGCGACAGGACGGCTCCTACCCCGTACGGCGACGCATCCACGGTGAGGACTACAGGCTTGGCCGGGTCGAAGTGCACCAGCACTGGAGCCTTAACGACGAGCTCCTTGCTGCGCTGGAAGGCCAAGTCCTGCTCCTTCTTCCAGGCCCACTGCTGACCGTCACGAAGCAGGCGATGCAGCGGCTCCAGATGCGTCGAGAGGTTGGGCAGGAACCTCCTGTAGAAATTGACGAGGCCGAGGTAGCTCTGAAGCTCCTTCTTGCTCTTGGGCTTCGGCGCCTTGAGCACGGCCTCAATCTTGCGGGGAGCCGGGGCCAGGCCAGCCTGGGAGATGATGTGTCCCAGGTACTCCACGCTGGGGGTCAGGAACACGCACTTGTCCAGCCTCAGCTTGAGACCGGCGTCCTGTAGTTGTGTCAGGACTTTGCGCAGGTTCTGCAGGTGGTCCCCGTCGTCGGTACCGGTAACCAGGATGTCGTCCAAGTACACCGCCACATGCCTCATGCCCCTGAAGAGGTTGTCCATCTCCCTCTGAAAGATGGCTGGGGCTGAGGCCACGCCGAACGGTAGGCGCGTGTACTGGAAGAGTCCCATGGTAGTCGAAATGGTGGCATACTTCCGGGCGGCATCCTGGAGCACCAGCTGCTGGTAGGCCTCTCGAAGGTCGAGCTTGGAGAACTTCTGTCCCCCGGACAGAGCCGACCAGAGATCTTCTACCCGAGGCAGCGGGTACTTCTCGACGGTAGCGACGGGGTTGATGGTGACCTTGAAGTCCCCGCAGATCCTGACGCGGCCGTCTTGCTTGAGGACTGGCACAATCGGTGCGGCCCACTCGGAGGTGTTGACGGGCACCAGGATACCCTCTCGCTGCAGCCGTTGCAGCTCCTGGGTGAACCCCTCCTTCAGGGCGAACGGCAGCGGACGCGGCTTGAAGAACCGAGGCCGGGCTCCCTCGGGTACGTGGATGCCGACCGTCGTGCCGGCGAAGGTGCCCACCCCCGGCTGGAACAGGGACTGGAAGTCGGTCAGGAGGCTCGGGACGTCCTTCACCACGTGCAGCGCAGCTTCTTGGTACTCCGGCAGCCGAACACCCAGCGAGTGAATCCAGTTCCGGCCCAGCAGCGTCGGCGACGACCCCTTGGTTAGGTAAAGGGGAAGGATTGCCTCCCTGTCGCCAAGGCGAACGCTGACTTGGTCCCGACCCTGGACCTGGGAAAGCTGCCCGGAGTAGCTGCGCAGCATGACGTCAGACGCCTCGATGAACACGCCGGGGAAGGTCCGCTTGAACAGCTTCCTGGGCATGACCGACACGCTGGCCCCTGTGTCCAGCTCCATGGTGATGGGTTGGCCGCAGATTTCAACAGACACCAAGTAAGGTGGCACAGACGAGAGTTTATTCAAATGCCACACGTCGAAGATCTGCGGCTCGTCGGCGACGACGTGGACCCTGGCTGAAGAGGTACCCGGATCTGGTGCCGCTCGTCCCCGCCGCGTTTTCTTGCGACGACCACCCTGGCCGCGGGCTTGGCTGGAACCCAGGCTTGAACCAGGCTGCTGCTGCTGCTGCTGGCCGCCGCTCGTCCTCCCCCCTCGGCAGACACGTGCGAGGTGCCCACTTCTCCCGCACGTGAAGCACTGTGCTTGGAGGAACTGGCACTGTGAGGGGGAGTGGGCAGCCCCGCAGCGGCTGCAGGCACCGCTCCTTGCCGCCATCTTGTTCACCGCCGCTTCCGTCGACGGTGAGCCGGCCGCACGCGCTATCTCGCTGGCGTCCTTCGCTGCTGCTTCCATCGCCAGCGCTGCCTTCACCGCGTCGTCCAGCGAGGGGTCGGGGAGCTCCAGGAGTCGCGTCTGCATGGCGGGGTTGTTGATGCCGCAGACGAACCGGTCCCGGAGTAGCGAGTCCAACTGGTCGCCGAAGGCGCAGGTGCTCGCTAACCCTCGTAGCGCAGCGACGAACTGCCCGAGGGTCTCCCCGTCCAGGCGGCTCCGGTTGTTGAAGCGGAACCGCTCCATAAGCGTGGACGGCGCCGGGCTGAAGTGCGAGCGCAGCGTGGCGAGCAGCTCACCCAGCGTTTTGACGTGCGGCGTGGCCGGCTTGAGGAGGTCGAGCAGGAGGCTGAAGACGCGGGTCCCGCAGCTGGCCAGGAAGATGTCCCGTTGTTTCGCCTCCGGCGTGTCGTTCGCCCGGAAGAACACGTGGACTTGTTCTTCGTAGACTGGCCAGGCGGACCCATCTCCGTCGAACGGCTCGAGCCTCCCGTACAGCGGCATGGCGACAGGAGCGGAGGGCGGTGTTGCGACTCTCTCGGCGGCGTGGGCCGAACCGTGCGCGTTGGTGGCCTCCAGTGCCACGGTTCCTCGTCGCCAGTGTCACGATCTTTCTCGAACGTGGACGAAGGGGCCGAAGCACCCGCCGAGGAGAGACGACACGCAGCCTGGTTGTGAGGGTGGACGATGACTGGCCGGAGCGCGTGCGCTCAACGGCGTTTATTGGTGCGGTGAACAATGTTTCCCGCCGAGCCTGGCGGCCACAGACGGGCGGACTGGAGGGGGGCACCACTAACTTGTCACACTGATAACAACAATTAATTAGAACGTCGGTTAAAGAAGGAAATGTAAACGCACGTTTGCCGTGTGTACCTCTCTTGATGCCGTTCCAAAACGCCCGGAGCACGAACCGACTGCAGTTTACTCCGGTGTTCTCCAGATAGACGTCCGCTGATGCCACGGGCAGCGAAGGACAGAGAACAAGCAACCCAGAACATTTTTATCGAAACAAGGGTTCTACGATGGTGTCGAACGCATACCATGCGAAAGTAGAGATAATGCAGTAACCACATAAAAACTGTTTTTGCATTGCTTTATAAGTTTATTTTAAATCTGTATGCCTGTGTCACTTCCAAAGTCAGTGTGCGCGCTTATACGACGTGACTACAACATGGTGAGTATGATACGTGTTGTAGATCTGCACACACAAGCAAAGCTATATATGAACAGTCGTGGCTTGACTTCAGATTCATGAATGTTGTACATCTAGGATGATATAAAGGTGTTTAATTACATGCAAACAAACACACTTAAAGGGAAGCTGAAACACTTCTTGAAAAAAAAACGAGTTAGAGGTGACTTCTGGCGTATTTTTATCCCGTGAATCTGAATATCACTTTTGTTTTCCCTGAAGATGCAACTAAAAACGAGAAAAATCGAAAAAACATTCGACCAGTCGTGACGTCATACTAGGATCTTCGGGCCGCCAAGCGCGTGTCGCTCGTGTGTTCAGCGCGTGCAACGGCAAGCTTGCCAGGTATATTTCCCCGCACTAACACCAGTCGTGACGTCTCTTTCTGACCTTTCTGAAAATAGCAAGAGTGCGCGTACATAGCTTTGACAGGCGCTGAAGATGCGCGAGAGCAGATATTCCGAAGGCTCCTAGTGTGACGTCACGCCCCGGGAAGGAGGGGCTTCGGCGGTACTTTAAAAATTAATTTCTGAAGCCTCCGTGCACCAAATTGAAAAATAATCTTGATATTCCTCATCCTGGAGGTAGAATGAAGGTCATCGAAATGTTTTTTCTCAAATAGAGAACCGCTTCAGTTTCCCTTTAAGTCCGGAGCAGTTTTTAAATGAATTTTTTTTCAAGATATAGATGTTTTCATTATAAAGATCTTATGCAACACATACTCCTGTCAATCTCCCGGCACGTTGAATAAAGTAGCGCCCCAAGAGTATCTCCAAAAGGAAAGCCGCAACCGACCACACCAAAACACGATAGCATAAACTGGGCTACCTCGTGGAAATTAACAGACTCCGGCGTCGTCTCGATTATGAGTTTTTCTTGGAGAGCCAGACAGTGTATGGCCGTCATGTGACACCAATCAGTCCCGAACATTTTTAGAGTAAGGGATCTAAAAGCAATCTTCAGGTTATAGTGTTTACGGACATGCACAACCACGTACGCTACTATAATCGGCTCCTTGGACTCGGTGAGTCCGAGATGTATGACCTTGATATAACACTCAGGCTGCCTTCATATGATACAAAATCGGGGCTTCTTTGTATGGCATTTCAGGCATTCGAGCACATTTTTCTTAATGGTCTCTTCCGTCTGCGAACTGAGGGAAATTCTAATTTTGTTCAGTAGTTCAGTTCCGTTTGTAATAACTCTCAAATAGGAATGCGTATTCCCAGTTACACATGGTTCAATTGCGTTGGTGTTTAGAGACGTTTCCAGTTTTATCAGATCGTTGACAATGTATTCTGGTGTGCGAGCAATCAGCCACGAAGTAATTTGACCTATGAAGTACACGGAGAGGGGGAAGCTGCATAGGACCCAAGCTAGGATGACAAAGCCGCGACTGTTACAGCAACGAACATTTGCTGGCGAGTCGAAAGAGGTTGAATCGAACGTCGCAACAAGAAAGAGCATGATGTCGTTGGCAACGGTCATGCCTGACATGGTGGCGTCCACTAAATCAGCCACAAGAACCACGACAAAGTAAAGTACGAGAGATAGTGTCAAGAACTACAGCGTCAGCCTTGACTCTTCGAGGATATACCCAACATTCATAGGCTACGTCCCAGATTTTTTTCACGTAGAACGTGGTGGGCTTCAAATCAGTGACAACCGCTACATCAAAATATGTGAGAAACTCGACCGTGACTGCTTCTAGAAACATCAAGACATCGATCTTTTTAGCAAAGTAGTGCTCCATGCCATCCCTGAATGGCAAAGATGTCTTCACTACCGTTGCATTGAGCCGCGTCAAACCCTCTAGGTACATTTTGCTCCTCTGATCGTTGCAAGCGGTGCAGCTGAGAGACATAAAAGGCGAAACCCTGCAGCCTACCGCTGCTCTCTTTGCCGAAAAGGAAAGGAGACTCCGCGGGTTCTTCTTCTCACGATCGTATCTTAAAAGGTGGTTGGTTGCAGGATGTGCGCACTCACCAAACCAAGTAACACCCGTGATTGCAGTTCCAGATTTACCCAAACGTGCCGAGACGTCGCAGATACAATGAGTTTTCCGCTGACTAGGAAAAAGAGTTGCGGAAGTTGGGCATGCATCGAAGTGCCAGATCACCATCAATTTCGAGAAATACGAGAAGCTGGAATACTTGGACACCTCGTCCACGCAGCCTCCTGGGGTTCCACGGTGACGACACATCACAAAAAGTGTTCGGGCGCCCCGTGCTGCACTCTGTTCATGAAGGGCACTTACAATACCCCAGTCTCCGCACCAGCATGTCCCTTTCACGGCGACACTCTTCGGCCGTTTGATGTCGTGAGGGTCCCAAGCTCCACCTCAGCAGACAAAGGTGAAATCGTTTCCTGCCTGGGTCCAGTTCAGGAGAGAGGAGTGGAAATCCTGAAATGACCCGCTGCAGTAGGTCGCCAAAGCCGGGGGTATAGGGCTCGCGAGAAAAATCAATTCAAACGGTCTTCTTCGAGACACATACGTCCATTCCAGTTCTCGATTCTGCTTCAATAAGACTGAGTAGCCTACCAAGAGCTGTTACCCAAAGCTTACGTCTCACTGGCCTGTTGTTTACTACATCCTTACTGTGGTCCGTTGAGGGCTATGTGTAATCGATCCGACCATAATCCATATTAAATATTAGCAAGTCCATGACGACACAATCATATAATTTCTTGCCTTGTTGTTGCTATGGCATCACATTGTAATTAGGGGATAGAAACACTCATCGCTGGTTTGTCGGAGTGAAAATGATACCATAGGTGACACCTCTACGCAGAAAAGTTTTAGGTGTCTGATTTTGTTTTTATATATCAAGATTTAAAAAATAAAATAAATAAAATATTAGAAATTTCAAGCTCGGTCACTTCATAAAAAAACTTATATATACAGCTCTATACAAGAAGAAATTGTTTTCTTTATGTAAAATTAATATGACTAAATTAGAAATTGAGCTCGATGAGAACCCGTAAACATGCCGTTTTCGGCCGTGTTTAGTGTGCTGGTATGAATAGACAGAGTCTTAGGTTGGGCAGATATGTTTCAATATTTAAGGTGCCTTGATATGCTGCGCATATTGGTGCGTTTTTATTTTAGTTTTATTTTGTTCTGTTTTGTTTTCCACTACGTCCTTATTGTGGTCCAGTGAGCGCGGTGTGTAATCATTCCGGCCGCGATCCAGATTTGATAAGAGCTAGCCCGTGATGTTGCAAGTATCACTTGTTGACTTTTTGGTTGCTATGGCGTCACGTTGTGATCTAGCGATAAAAATACTCCTCGCCGATTTGTCGCCGTGAAAATGATGCCATAGCGTGACATCTTGACGCAGATAGGTTTTAGGTGTCCGGTTATTTTAGTATCTCAAGATTTAAAGTAAATATCAAAATTTTCAACGCTTCGTCACTTCCTCAAAAAGTGAATATCTGAAAATTACCGAGAAGATGAAAGCGAGCTGGTGAACGTTGAGCATTGTAAAACCCAAGACGGAGGACAATAAAAAAATAAAAGGGGACAACGCAGATACAGGTCTCCTGCTCGGCTGAACATTTATTCCCCCAGCCTCAGTTATAAGAACAACATACTACCGTCCCTCCGGCGCAAGACATCACACTGTGAAACACTTTCTTACCCCGCCCTTTCCCCAACTCCCTCCGCAGTTCGGAAACAAGATCAACAAGCCAACCTCAGCCCCAGACTGAATCACTTCCCCCAAGTGACAACCTTGATGCCGACACCAGGCGGGAAGTAACAACCGCGGCAGAGATCGCTGAACTAAACTTAGCCTATAATTTTAACCTTAAGAACTCCGGTAAAACTCGACAAAGCGTGTGTGACCTTCAAAGGCAACATCTCCTAACCCCCCCCCCCCCCCCCCCCCCTTCCAAACTACCATTTCGCACTCTAATAAAAAAGCAAGAGAAATACAACAATAACACTTTGGGAGACCAATAAAACAGCTGCCCACAAACACGTGCTACCAAAAACAAAAACGAAAACCAGGAAACCATGGCTCGCACAATCAAAACACACACTCCAAGGCTTAAAAACCTCTTTTGTGCCTCGTTTATAAATGTTGACGGGTAACTAATACAGTTGGTTGTGCTGTTTATTTTAATAGTTTCCATAAGGATTCTTTTAGCTGCATCTCTCTCCCTCGCTAACTTCGTTGTCTTATTCCAAACCGGCTTGGAATCGTCGCATTCACCTACGTGTCTTACAATCTCCGAATTCTGCGAGTTGGATGCCACTGCTCTTTTGTGCTCAGCAACGCGGTTATTAATACACCGCTTTATTTGACCCAAATACGCCCCTCCGCCCTCAAGCGGAATACTGTAAACGACCTCTCTCTCACAAACCACCTCTCCTGCCCTGTGTTTCTTTACACATCCCAAATTAACCCTCGCAAAAGGCGTCAAATTGCTTAACTTGAAATCTGATTTAAAGACAACCGATACACCGAAACGATATGCCACCGCTTTCAAATTATGAGAAACAGCATGAGAAAGATGTACCACTACAAAATTCTCCAGCTTTTTTTTTTCTTTTGTTCCCTATGCCACTGATCTGATCTGCAAGCCTCGCACAAACTGTTGCTACTAGTTCTGATACGTAACCTGCCATCTTTATTAGATAGACGAGACAACTTTGCCATTTCAAGCCGGAAAGAACGGTGTCCATTACGCGCTGGAACGTCGCCGGTGCTGTGCATAGTACGAATGGCATCACTTTAAAGGGAAACTGAAGCGGTTCTCTATTTGAGAAAAAACATTTCAATGGCCTTCATTCTACCTCCAGGATCAGGAATATCAAGATTATTTTTCAATTTGGTGCACGGAGGCTTCAGAAATTAATTTTTAAAGTACCGCCGAAGCCCCTCCTTCCCGGGGCGTGACGTCACACTAGGAGCGTTCGGAATATCTGCTCTCGCGCATCTTCAGCGCCTGTCAAAGCTATGCACGCGCACTCTTGCTATTTTCAGAAAGGTCAGAAAGAGACGTCACGACTGGTGTCAGTGCGGGGAAATATACCTGGCAAGCTTGCGGTTGCACGCGCTGAACACACGAGCGACACGCGCTTGGAGGCCCGAAGATCCTAGTATGACGTCACGACTGGTCGAATGTTTTTTCGCTTTTTCTCGCTTTTAGTTGCACCTTCGGGGAAAACAAAAGTGATATTCAGATTCACGGGATAAAAATACGCCAGGATTCACCTCTAACTCGTTTTTTTCAAGAAGTGTTTCAGCTTCCCTTTAAATTCGTACAGCCCGTCCGGCGTGACGAGGGCCAGTCTTCTCACCATCTCGTTCGTCGACCTCGATCTGCCAGTGCACACTCTTCAGGTCCATTGACGAAAAGTATCGGGCGTGGCGCAGCCGGTCCAGGGTGTCGTCGATGCGTGGCAGCGGGTAGACGTCCTTTTTTGTTACAGCGTTCAGTCGGCGATAGTCCACGCAGAACGGAAGAGTCCCTTCTTTCTTTTTCACAAGGAGTACCGGTAAAGCCCACGGGCTGCTTGAGGGCTGGACAATGTCGTCATCGAGCATTTCTTGGACCTGCCTTCTGGATGACTTCTCTCTCTTTCACACAGACACGGTACGGCGACCGATGAACAGGAAACGCGTTCTCTTCAGTGAAAATTTGATGTTTCGCAAGGGTCGTTTGGCGCAGCTTTGACTACGTGGAGTTCTCATTGAACTCGGCTGGAAGGTCGCTGAGTTGTCGTCGTTGTGGGGCAGGCAGGGTTGGATCGATGTCAAGCTGCGAAGGCGGCGTTGTCTTGCGTGGCCACGAAGAGAGGTCTTCTGATATTCCGGCGATTGCGGCTAAGTTCCTTGGCGTGACACACGGTGGTGCCTTTCGTGCTGGGCCTCCTGTCGGAAGTTCGTTACGAGTGCGACAGCGTGTCCATCTTTGGAGCTCCGCGACGCCTCTTGCGATACCGATCCCTCTTCCTAGAAGCCAGCGGAGGCTTCCTTCGAGGAAAACGTCGTCACAGAAAGTTTCATCAACCCCGACGGGTTCGAAAACACTTCACCGCGGTGGTAGGTTCACGTGGTTTGCGATTACTCGTACCGCGGATGACGTCGCTGTGGGTTTCTGCGGTGGTGGAGCAGGTTTTCGTTGCGTCAGCCGGTTTGCTCAGAGGTCGATGACGGCGCCATACTCACAGAGAAAGTCCATTCCGAGGATAACGTCCCTCGAACAGTCTTGCAGAACGACGAATTTGACAGGGCACGTCTCACCGTGGATCTCGACGCGAGCAGTGCATCTCCCAACCGGCGTGATGAGGTACCCACCGGCGGTTCGTATTTGAGGTCCATCCCACGGCGTCGTGACTTTTCGAAGGCGGCGGGAGAGCCTCCCACTGAAGACTGAGTAGTCTGCTCCGGTGTCCACGAGTGCTGATGCGTCGTGGCCGTCGATGACGACGTTTAGGTTATTGGACACCGCTGCAGGGGCGTCGTTTCGGGCTCTGGTAGCGTTCGAGTGGGGGCCGTCCGACGTTCGTGGAGGATCTCGGCGTCGGTCGTCTTCGGCAACACCACCTCCAGGGGTTGCCGCGCCTAGTTTCCCCAGTGGGGAGCGAGGGGTGACAGGCTTTCACGTCGGGGTCGGTGCATTGGTGAAGCTGGACGTCGTGGCGACGGCGACCGGAACTCTCGGCGGGACGCAGGCTCGGGTAACTGAGGTCGTCGCAGGTACTCGTCGATCTCCCGAGGGCGTTCACCATAACGGGGGTGTGAGTCATTCGGGCGGAACCCGCGCAGCCCGAGTCGTCGGTATGGGTATTGTCGGTAAGTGTGGTTTGCTTCCCCGCAGTGGAGACACAGAGGGCGTCGGTCGGGCGTTCGCCACGCGTCGGTCTTCTGGGGTGCGCGCGGCTCCTGGCAGGCGTACGGGACCTGGACGTCGTGGCGGCGGTCGTGCTGCGGCGCAGGAGACAGACGTCGGGGCGGCGCGACATAGGCCGTCGGGCCAGTGCGGCGTAGGTCAGGGTGGGCTCCTTGGGTGCTGCTACGCTGGCAGGAGCCTCCGGTTAAATTGCCCACTGAACTTCTTCGCGTATCAGTTCGGCTATCGATAGCGAAGCCGGCTGGTTGGCAGTTGACAGCAGCTTCCTGAGCTCTTCCCGGACGATGTCGCAGAGAATTGCACGAAGATTGTCAGCGCTGGTGCCGCCCTCGTCGAATCGGGAAGATGTCAGCGTCGAAGCAACAGGCGTGCCGGCGAGTCGGTTGTAGTGGCGGGCTCGGATTGACAGGCACGCTCGATGTTAGTTGCCTCGGCAACGAATTCATCGACAGTAGTTGGTGGGTTGCGAACAAGGCCACCGAAGATGTCACTCCATACTCCTCTCATCAGGACGCGCAGCGTCTTCTCCTCGGTGGACTGAGGGTGGGCGCGGCTGCTCAGGCGGAGGACGTCTTCAACGAAGCTGGAGACCGTTTCGTTGGGCCCTTGAGTTCGTACTTGCAGGAAGTCTTCCGCTCGCTGTCGTCGTGTCTGGTCCGTAAATGTCTCTTTCAGGCCGGCGATACAGGCGTCCCACGACGTAAGCGACGCCTCGTGGTTCTCGAACCACTGCCTCGCGGCACCCTCCAATGAGAAGTAGAGGTTTTGGAGGCGCTGCTCGGTGGTCCATCTCTTATGGCGTGGTACACGTTCGTAGTGCAGAAGCCAGTCTTGCACGTCCTTGTGGGTCTCGCCATGGAAGGTCGTCAGGGTTTGCTGGGCAACAGGCAGGTAGATGACGGCGGCGGCGGTCGGGGTGTGCGATTGCTGGTCGTTCATCGTCGGCCTCGTTGGCTGCTTGGTCCTGGGTGGTAGAAGTCCGTATTCCGGGTGTAGACCTTGGGTGCGGCGACTTGATCGGGTCTCGACCTGGTCTTCGTTGGCCCTCGGAATCTTGGGTTCGGACTTGTACTGCGGGAACTCGGACGGCTGCGCTGCAAGGGCATGCGCTACCCCGCACCTCCACCAAAATGTCACGAATGACAAGTGATGAGGCGATAATAACCGAAGAAACTAAATGTTTAATGGGGCGAACTTGTGCCCAAAAATAAAAGGAAAAAGATAACAACAGAGCGTCGCGGACGTCGAAGGCGGCGAAGCAGCAGGCAGGATCGAACGCTGAGGCGAAACTGACTTTGGCTCACCACACGAAACCCCTTATGTAGACGCGTGGGCTTCTGGAATAATCGGCGTAGAAAGTTCAACGCGTAGAACATAAGGACCTCGAACAAGCAACAGGATTCGCGAATTTTCCAGAACACTAAATTGGAGGAATAACAAAAGATGCTCCGCTCCCAGAAATCGAACCCTGGCTTTTCGCGTGGGAGGCAAGCGCGATAACCTTTAGGCCACGCGCGCGCTGCCTACTTGGCCTGCTGTGCGCGCGGCAATATTCATATTTTGTGTTCTACAAATGCACAACATACTACACATTATGCTATGATAGATAACATCACACCTTGCAACTAATAAAAGTAAAGTAAATAAAAATGGGGTGTTCAAGAAAATTTATCCCGAATTTGCTAAGCCAAACTTTCGCTTGATCAAACTTATAGTGTATTTTAATTTGTATATAAAATATGTAATTTACAGATGTAATTTGCGAGATCGCAAAGTTTGAGTTTTCTGTTGATACGGAGGTCATTAGAATACATTGAACTGGTACCGCTTAAAGGGCAACTCCGGTCCATACTTTCGATTTTGGGATTATGACTGTTTTTAGTGCAGTCAGCGTCTCTGAATTGCCAGGTGTAATTTTTTTCTCCTTATTGTGCGTAGTTTTAAAGATATCGACGTTTCAAAGTTTTACTTGGGGCGCGGCCAACAAAGCCGAAACTAGCCGCTCGAGGCTCCGGCAACACTGGAAATCGGCTGCTATGTGAACGTGACGTCAAGATCGTTCTCGATCAACGAGTACGCAGGCCGTGCGGCACCTACCTCTGTTGCGCTAGCCGTCTAAAGATAGGAGGTAAGCTGATTTTGTTTTAATTCTGTATACGTGGTAGTTATCCAGCCCATGTAGCAAAAGTTAGTGCGTATACCCAAAAAGCTAGCGACTAAAAGACTCGTGAACTCGTGCGGTGCCATACTCGGCGGCCGCCGCCATGCGTGCGTTATGCCGTACTCGTCGCTTGTATACCCAAAAGCTAGCGACTGGAAAACGAGTGAACTCGTTCGCTGCCGTATTCGGCGGCTGTCGCCGTGTGTGCGGTCTTCCGTACTCGTCTCTAGGCCTAAATTGTCATCAGGGCTCCGTGGATGGAGCGGCGTTGCTCTACGCCGCGCTGTGAGTGACGTACAGTACGGGGGGCCCTCTCGCTTTCGCGCTGCTGGTCAGTCTCAGACACGAAGCTTTGAGGCTCTCCGACGCGGGCTGCGGCGCCCGAACACACGTGTGCTGGACTGTACACGTCTGTTTTTTTGTTCTTTTTTCCTCGCGCGCGTAAAAGCCTAAGTCTAAAGTCCACTCGTCGAACAGCGTTCATCCACACCTTCTCCAATTTCCGGGCCGTTGGAAACTTGTGAAAAAGCACCTCCGTGTTGCGCAGCGGGTTGTTTGAGCAGCCCACAGCGCTACAAGTTGCACTCGGCATCTTTCGAGGAACAGCTGGGCAGTCTTGGGCGCACCGAGTTGCTCGCTAAAACGAGTCTTGGGGTCCTCACAAGCAAATAAACAAAAGGCTATACCGAAGCTACACGGGCTATAGATAAAAGAAACGACTTAACACGCCAATGACAAGCCGAAGTAGCGGTGGTATAGCGGCTCAAAGAAGCGCACTCCGCGCAACGCCCGGATCGGAGGAAAAAAAGAGAACGAAACGGACGTCACGGCCCAGTGTTGCTTTACCGATCGGCAACCCGCTGGCCACCCGCTAAGGAGCAGCGGCTCGCGGCGGGTCGCATTTTTATTATCGGCATTAGTTGAGAATGCGGCGCCCGACGGACGTGATATTTTGGCTGGGGTCGTATTTCGTGTCACTACAGCGATACCAGTAATTTATTTCATTTTGAGTTTTGGCCGGAGTTGCCCTGAACTTGCCGAACTTCACTAAAAATCGTTAAAAAATATTGTTGCTACTTTTTAGTTATATGAGAATAACAGATTTTTCAATACCTTCAGCCCAATAGAATATTAGAGCGCAGCTCTTAGGGGCCCGTTCCCGGCTTGAGCGGCGTCGGCGTCGCCGTCGGCGTCGCCGTCAACCAAGGTCATCCCAAGGTCACGTGACCCCCAAGGTCACGTGACCCCTCCCAAGGTCATCTCAAGGTCACGTGACCCCAAGATGACCCCACGTGACCCTTTGAAGGTCACCTGACCCCCGAGGTCACTTGGTCTCCTCCCCAAGGTCACGTGACCCCCGAGGTCACGTGACCCCCAAGGTCACGTGACCCCTCCCAAGGTCATCTCAAGGTCACGTGACCCCAAGGTGACCCCTACGTGACCCCCCAGGTCACGTGACCCCTCTGAGGTCACGTGACCCCTCCAGGTCACGTGACCCCCTGAGGTCACGTGGGGGTCACTTTGGGGGTCACGTGACTTTGAGGTGACCCCCATGGTCACGTGACCCCCAGGTCACGACTCCCCGAGGTCACGTGACCCCCCCCCCCCCCCGGAGCATATTAAAGAATGAGGGGAGGAGGAGGAGAAGGAGGAGGGGTCTACCCTCCCCTCAGTACCCTTCACTCTTCCTCCTCAAGAGCTGCGCTCCAATTCGGCGTTACAGGGATTTGTAAACGGCTTTCACTTTTTTTTTTTCAGAGCGTCACAGGAGAGTTTTACCAAATACCGTGGAAGCCAATACTGGCAACTCCCGCGGAAAACGGGCGAAAAGTGATTGCAGCGCCCCTGGCGAGCTCGGAGTCTCCGTTGGCAGACAAATTCTCCGAAATGCATTGGTTTTGCCTATCTCCGTGCGAGGTGACCAACGAAAAAAAATTGTCACGGACATTCGCTGCTTTCAAAGTTAAAAAATGGGTGCCAGCTCATGAGTGAAAGACATTCTCTTCCCGTGGGAAAGATGTTACAGCTTTCTGGGTGCAATTTCGGAGTTCTCCCGAAGAAAACATTCTGTCACAACTTATGTAAGCCAAGCAAAACACGAATGTATGCCTTCGCGCTGTTTCGTGAAAAAGGGAAATGTACAAACATTTCAGAACATAGCTTCGTTTCAACTTTATTGTTCTTATCAGTCAATTCGTTTTGTCGTTGCAATTCCCATTTCTCATGAGTGTCTCGCTTATAACCGTTTCGTCGAACAGGCGAGCTGGCTAATCCCGTTAAGATCGTCTCCGGATGAAGAAGCAGAAGTCAATTTCGAACCACGTACGTTACGGCGATGTCAGTATGCTCCGAAAGAAGGCGTTGTGCATATGTAAAGCTGACGCGATTATAGATTAACAAAAGCGGAGTTACGAAAAAAGCAGACTTCTCGCGCTTGCAAAGAAAGAAGGGGAGAGCGTCGTAGCCCCGCGAAAAAAGATGATTTCAGTCACGTTATTTACAGTGCACAAATTCCGATGGTTAGCGCGGGGACGACCAACATCTTCTGCTTCGCTGCTTCTTTACTTCTACGATAAAGGCCGACACCCGTTGAACCGTCTCCACTCTTTTCATTTTTGAGTCTTCTTTCTTTTATATTTTTGAGGCGACGGCACTCTGCCGCGTTATTTCTTCCTTCTGCTTATATGTTGCTGTGTATATTTTTTGTTTGCTTTTTTGCTTTTTTTTTTTTTTTTTTTTTGCCCGACGTGTAAACAATCGCGTATCCTTGCTTTGTTTGGCTTAGTTTTTACTCCCTTTCCTTCGCTTCGGCGCTTACTACCCCCGGTTCGTCTGCGCCAGGCCCGAACATTTTGAGGGCCGTCTGCAACTTTGCTGTTGTGTTTGTTGTTTTCTTCCACTGTCGTCTCCGATAACCTCCTATTTTCGCCTTCGATTGAGTTTCTAATCCAAAATCGTCATACGTGCTTTTTGATATTTATTAAATATATTAAGAAGTGTAAGCTCGTTACCCATTTTTATTCGAATTTTATTTGTGTACTCCGGCCGGCACGTCTGCTACGGGTCATCGTTTGTTGATCAACCGGCCGCATTCAAGAACAAGTTTGTGCGATGTGGTGGAAAATCTTTCTTCTGCTTCCTACATCGACCTACGGACACCTACGTCAACAAGTACTTGAATGCACTTTTAAACTGCTTCGTCAAGCGAGCGTACGAACAACCCGCCAAAGTCAATGGAAAAAGAAATTCGAAAGCAAAAAAAGGTTACTCACTGCTAGCACATATAGAAGATTGCTGCCTGCGACCAAAACATTTGTGCGACTCTTTTTTATCGGGCAGTGTGAGCTGCACTACGTTATTTATTTACCCTGTTTTGTTTTTAGTTCGTACCTACGCCGCGAAAGCAAATAAAGAAATGTACAACAAGCAGCTGAAAAAAAAAGGGTCGCTTTCTTCTTTTTTCATTGGTTTCGCCTGTTGCTTCCGCTTTGTTTGTCGTAAACTCAACACCGGTGGCGACCACCAGCTATTCATTTGCTGCTTTCCATTTTTTTTTCTTTTTTTCTATAAGCGCCGCAACGATCGTCGTCGTTGAAATAGTTTTTTGCTAGCTTCTTTGTTTTATTCACCGTTGTTCGCTTCTCTTTCCCGTTTCTTCTTATTTTCGTCGGGAATGGCGACACCAATTTTTCTGCAAAGTTCGGTAAGTGTTTGCACGTTCATTTTTATCCTTACTTTTTGTTTTGTTTTTATGCTCCAGCAGCTCGTGCGCTTGCTCTGCTAATATTAACATGTCGTTTTTGCATGTTTTAACGATTACGACGTAGTTCGAGTAGCTAAAAGCCTTTTTTCCGCTTCCCAGACGCGTTTCAAACGCGTGTGATCCCCTGAGAGGCGTTTGAGACCGCTAAATAAACTGCTCTATCTTTGTTTATGCGGGCGTTGTTATTCGATTTTCGTTGCAGTTGCGATCAGTGGATTCCGCTTTGCAAGCGAACTGACCGTAATAAATTGTTTCTGCTGTTAGGGGGACGATACGGGGCTTGTAAAGCTCGAGGACGTCGCGGAGCCTATACTTTTCCATTGCGACGACTGCTTCCGTAGACTCCGAGTCCGCTAGAGGCGCCACTGTCACGTTCGCCGCCGCTCCTATGTGTTTTCGGAGGAGTTTCCAGTATTGGCGAAGCTATATTGTATTTGGTTTTACAGCAGTAACTCTAGAAATGACAAAATAACGAGTGGTGAATCATGCGGTCCCCGACATGTGGGAGAAACGTCAGTTTTCGACTTGGCGGTTTAACGTTGAATAAATTGAAAACGAAAAATTCGGCCACGCTTCTCTTTGCGTATTTTTTGTTTAGCACGGACAAACCAGCATGTCTGTGGTTTATCACCTTTACCTATTATGGCGTCGCTTTCAGCAAATTTTAAGGTTGATTGTTATTCCAGTAGAATGTTGTGGCGTTATGGTAATGATAATAGTCACTATAACCGAGAAGGATATTGCTAACTCTTCTCTGCGCAATTACTTCCTCGAGCTTATCGAGGCGGCACACAATCACTTGGTGTCTTCATCCGCATATTCGATCGAAAAAAAAGTGACCTTAAAAATACAAGGACGGATACGGAAACAGTGCACCAGCTTGCCCGCATTTTAGCGGTTTAATTCATTTTTGTAAATACCCTGCAGGTTTCTCAATTTCTTGCTATCTGAAAAAAAAAAAAAAAAAAAAAAAAAAAAAAAAAAAAACGACTCAAGGTTTTGGTACTGTAAATATAAAGGTTGAGCAACTGAAGATTGACAAGCCTCTTTTTGCGTTTGTAAATGCACGTGACTGCGGTCTGCTTTGCAATAATGAACAATATTTTCTTGGAGCGTAGGGGTATGATTTTTTTTTATATTTTAAAATTTCAGCGCTGCTTCATCAATAAAAATGTGACCATTTAGAACGAAAGTGTTGCATAAATATATAAAAAAAATACTTTATAATTACACTGAGAAATGTGTATTTACACAGTTAAAAAGTTGCTGATAAGTGTTACTAGTATTTTTCGTTACTTATTTACTTGCATGTCTGGTTGCACCTGATATTATGAGAAAGATATAACGGAGAACACATCAGGGTAAATTGTTTTGTGCAAAATATGTTATCATTTAACCCGCCAAGAACGTTGCGGTGAAGCGAGCATTTCCGAGCTGAAGCTTGCGAGTCGAGTAAAAAAGCGGCCTTTCTGGGTCAAGGCGACCCAAAGAAGTCGGCCATTATTTTATTCCCTCGGTGTCTCAGCGTTAAAATTTTTATGTTTTCTAAAGAGCTTGCCCACACACTTTCCCGCCTATTTGTCTGGTGGCCCCAAGACATAAAAGAGCAAGTTGCTGCAATATTTATATACAGTGGTTCTATATCTTATGGGCAATTCACAAAAAGAGAGAACAAATACATCATAAATGCTTGTAAAAAAATTATCTCAAGTATGTGAAATTGTTAAGCCGTTTACAAGTTTGGAACAAAAAAGATGCCAATTAACCTCTTTTTTTCTTTTAAAAAGTACAAAAACAAAAGTTGAGCGATATTTATATTTGACGAACGTTTACGGCATGAGCAACCGACACTCAATATCGAAACTTGACATTTTGAAACGATTATTTCTACATATTGGCTTTAAAAGTTGAGCAAGTTTGGAGCCAGATGTAAATACTTTGCAAAACGCACATACACTAGATATATTTTCAGACAGCTCTCTCTTCAAGCTGTACATTTATGTTTTTTTTATTCGGTTCATTTACTGCGACAACCTAAATCTGAAGCAAAATAGCTAAAAGTAACAAATAAGAATAACAAAAACTAATATTGCATTCTTTCTTTTTTGAAATAGCCAATAATCGTCTTTAAAAGTGAGAGCGAAACCTTCAGCAGTGTGAAAGAGCTCAACAGTTTATAACAACGGTCAAAGACATAAAAATCATTAAATCAATATTTTTACGAATTTTGACTTTGGGCTCGAAATTTGTTTTATTAAATTGAGGAGTTTTCGTTTTTTTAAGCACAGTTTCGTTCATCCAATGATTTTCGGTATTGTAACAAGGTGAAGCCGTAAGGATCAGCACATTTCGCTTGCCTTCTAAAAAATCAAATTTTAATCTCGTTTACCTGAGACTGGGCAGACGACCGTCTTTCGCAAAAAAAGCTTCGTTACTTCTTTTGTATCTCAATTTAGAAATCGTGAAATATAAAAATATCTCGCGAAAACGGCTGACCTGCATTTTTTGTGTCTTAGGCTAGATTTTCGTTGCCTCTAAGGTTGTTTGCGAGCTTGCTCCAAGAATATATTACTTCTCGCGATTGTCTTGCTCGTCGCCAGCGTCTAGCGCGTTCTCAGCGTTCTTGCCTTGAGCAAGTCACCCGGGAACGCGCTCACAAACCAGTGAACAAACGACGAACGCGCTGGTATGGGAAATAGAAAATACAGGGCAACCGTTTTTGCTGTATCTTTAATATTTTGCCCCTTCGGAGTTGAGCTCTAAAATATTAGAAATGTGACTTCTTGCGAAATGACCTTCGCCTGCCCAGTTTCGGGTATGTACGTTGGTAATACTATTAATTCAAGGTGTGCAAATCTGCACGTCGATCACTACGGCCTTACCATGTATACTTATTTCAAAGTATTCCAATACAACCCCCCCTCCCCCCCTCCCCCCTCCCCCTCCCCCCCCCCCCACGCCATCCGCAGACCAGTTAAATTGAGTCTAAATTTAAGAAGCCATACCAAAGGGATTGAATGCCCCGTCTTTGCTTTCGTGTTCAAACTGTCGTTCGGCGCTCATGTTGGAGTATGCTTGCTTTTTTTCACGCGGTAAAAGCCTGTTCGCGAAGACATGTAGGAAATGACTTACGGGTGAATTTTGGTCATGCCCAATGCCCATCATGTATCAAATTAAAACTAAAAACTCTTTTCTAAATAAATTTAATCACTGAAAATTATTTAAGCTTTTTGTGATCTTTAAGGGTTCCGCCTTTAACATATTGTCTTCTGAAGTAACGAAGACGGCATACACCTTTATTTTTAGTATTCTAGTTTTTGCAGGAGCATTTGACGCTGTCTTTCCGGGATTGTTTTATACGGGATTTTTGTAAAACAATCCTGTATGAATAAATTCTCAGGATCGAGCGCGAGACTGCCGCTGTGGATATAAACAGGGGAGAATTTAGCACCATCCAGCAGCAAGCTGGGGACCTCAAGTCATAGAGGGTGGACCCCGACGATGCAACAGTTTTCCAAAATACGGTGAATCTATTTATTAATCAACTTCTTAGGTACAGTTATTGAATTTATTAGTGCAGAACATATCACCTCAGATCCAATATAAGTGAATTATGTGATAATGCTAAGTCAGCGGTGTTTGAGTCCCATTTCCTTATCTCAGATAGCTTTCTGTCATCGCCGCCGTCTCGAATAATGTTTACAATGACAACCTATCGCCGCAATCGAATTCCGGCGCACAAGGTGCTGAACGGCTTATGAGTGCCAAAGAGCGGTCCGAACACACTCCAGTATGCGCTGGGGCCACGGAAACAACGAATTGGGAGAGATTATGGAGTGGCGGATGCATAATTTCTCATATTTTTTAGGCGAAAGCATTGACTGTCTCATGAACCGAAGCAGGTGAAGCTGGAGAAAATGGCAACTAAATTCCCATTGGCTGGCCGTTGTCTGCAGCAGCGACACGGCACCTAAATGCCAATTGGCTGCGAAATATTTGTAAGAGAGGTTCCTGTAAACAAAGTAAATAATGGCTTTCGGAAGAAAATTTCGTACATTTCGGTCTGGGTGGGAATAGAACGTGGGCCTCCGGGGTTCGAGACGAACACGCTTCTCCGCCGCCACGGCGGCCCCACGGGTCCGGCTGACTAAAGCTGCGCGTAGTGCGTGAGTCATGCTTTCGCATTCCCACAGGTTGGCAGTCATTTGTCATAACACGGAACGTGTCAGATACGAACTTTCACCATAGTTCTGTTTTCGCAATGCATATGTATACAGCCTATTACACACAAGTATTAAAATAACTCTTAACTCGCCCTGGGATAGACCGCTATTTCGAATAAAGAGCGCTATGCTGAAGCGAGTAATGGGACGTGTACAACCCGCCGACTACCTGAGCCGCGCCATTGCGAAGGCCACTGGCGAGTCTCAGCAGCGATCGCAGTGACCGCAGTTCCCGCTGTGGTCTCCCCAGTTCTGCCAAGGAGACTCGTTTGCCGAGTCCGTCTGCACGGGAATTAGGCAGACGAGGGGCATGGAGTGGTGCGATCTCCTCAAGAAATACAAGCGCCATCAGAGTATCATAAAGTTGAGCAGGTGGTTGAAGAAGGTGGTGGCCCTTTAACTCAGGTTATCTCGAGCAGTGGCTATTCCAGTTGACTCAATTTTAGCTGTCAAAAGCTACAGGCAACACGCCTATAGTGTTACCGACACACAATCTCCTGTGTGTTGCTTCGAACGTCAGCCGAGGACTGAATCATGGGACCACTTTTACCCACTCAACCGTCAATATTTCAACCTTCCCTCCACAAATAGGCACATTCTTTCAATATGTGGTGAAGAAAAAACACAAACCCACCTTTCTTATGATTCGAAATTAGCTCAGTTTTTCAACATCAAATTTCCATTGAAGGGGTAGTGGTTTCAATCTCCAACAAGGGGCTTCCTCGCTTTTTTATAATGTTTAAATGACTTTCATTCCCATTCTCTTGTATGACGGAATTTCGTTTAAGATTATCTTAAGAGCCAGCAACAAAACATGTTCGGGGTGGGCTCTTTTGGGGCTCAAGCTACAAATAGCAGTCTTGCTGGGGTGGGGTTGCAGTCAAAATACCTAACGGTCGGAACGCGGGCAAGGTGCGACCGTTAACAAACCATGTCGGACTCGGGCTGGGTTCTGGTCGGAAATGTGTCAAGCCGGGTAGTGTCCGTCCTTTAAATTTCGGTCCTATGTGGTCTCTACAACAAAGGTCTGGCAGGAAACGTTCATTACAAAATGCGTAGCCATTCAGACTCCACAAGGTCTGACCTTATGAACACAAACAGCACTAAGCACGTTGACTGGTAGAAGTAAAATGAACGAGCGCTGACCATTTTGTTTCAACAGTAGTTACATACATAGGTTCATTGCACAATGAACTAGTATATGAATTGTCCAAGCCCACAAAAGCACACCTGTGCTTTTACATGCCTCGATAATGCACAAAAATTAGAACAAGGAGAATAAACAATTAAGTGGAAGATATTCTCGTGTATTAAAATGTCAGTTGTTCATAATATATCGCAATGTCCACTTCTACTATTCCTCGTCCTTAGCGTTATTTGTGTTCAAACTGTTTAACGAACTATCACACCAGTTCATTTTGTTACGTTTCACCTTGCCCAAGGTATAGTGTTGTTAGATGCCCCACGAGTGGACGTATACGGGACGCGGGTATAAAGTGGCAGAACATACCCAGAAACTACTGAGCGAGATAAGGGGCGTACGCCAGTGTCGAACCAAACCTATTCTAAAGAAAAGATATTGCTGTTACCACATAGAAAAAAATTTTGGCATTGCTTATAAAGTTTACTCCATACCCGTATGTGTCTGTCACTATAAAAGTCAGCGCGAGAGCGTGTACGGCGAAACTAAGGTGGTAATGTATGTATGACACGTGTTGTACAACTGCAAACACAAAGAGAGCTATATAGGGACAGTAGTAGCTTATCTTCAGGTTCATCAACAAAGTAGTTCTAGGATGATCAAAAGGTATTTGATTACCTACACACAAACACACGGAGAAATTCATACTAGTCTTTAAATTCTTTTTTTTTTTTCATTATAGGAAAATGTTTTCATGATGAATATCTGAGACAATTCGTGCTTCTGTCAATCCCCAAGCACGTCGGATGAAGTAGCCACTCAAAAGTATCGCCTACAAAAAAAAAAAAAAAAAAAAAAAACCACCACACCAAAACACAGCAGCATAAACTCCGCTACTGCGTGTGAATTCGCAGGCTCCGGCGTTGGCTCTATTACGAGTTTTTTCTTGGAGAGCAAGACAATGTACGTCGGTCATGTGAAACCAGTCAGTCTCAAAGATTCTTAAATAAAGCAACCGAAAAGCCATCTTCCCTATATAGCGTTTACTAACATGCACCTCCCCGTGCGCTAGTATTATCGGCTCCCTCGGCTCGCTGAGTACGAGATGTGTGCCCTCCATATAAAATTCAGACTGGCTTAACATTACCAACATTCACCGTAGATCTCTTGTCGCAGTGTATGTATGTGCTGTTTATCACAGGCAAGAATAAAGAGCGCTTGCCTTGCCCTGGAATGGGCTATAATGCCGAAGAAAAAGCACAATGTCGAAACCAGTTGAAGAACCTCTAGACCCCGCCAACTACCTGAGCGGCGCCATTGCGAAGGCCATCCGGAAGTCTCGGCAGCGATCGCAGATTGTCCCTTTCAATACTGCCACGTGTATCGATACGCTGCGAGCAAAAACATATCGCTGCATGCTTCCGGCGGGGCTGATCCCGGGAATAGGCTTTTCAAGCCCTAGCAAACCCTTCAGCGGGAGATGATCCGAGTAGATTGTGAATTTGTGGCCGAAATTGTATTTGCGTAAGCTCTTTTTGCCGAACACGACCGCAAGCACTTCTTTTTCCAAATGCGCATACCCCATCTCTGTCTTGCTGAGGGATCCCGATGCGTATGCGATACGCTTTCCGAAACCGTCCTCAACATGGAATAGCACCGCTCCCAATTCTTATGCATGCAGATGTCTCTGCGACTAGACCTACCAGCTTTGACGGGTCGTTGAATGCTAAAACACTGCCTTGTGTAAACCACTCTTTGCTTTCCTGAGAGCATCTTCCTTTGAGTTTTTACCGAAGCCTGTTTTGGTTCCATTGTATAAGTTCGTAGAGCGGTTTGAGCTTCGCAGGCACTTGGGGAATAAACTTCGAATGAAATGCGAGCATGCCAAGGTACGCTTTCAATTCAACTTCTTTTCTTGAAGCTGCCGCATTTTGCTCTGCCACAACTTTTGTCGCGCATGGCCACACAGCCGAGTTCTCAATTATATGGCTCAAGTAGTTGAGAGAAGTTTTAAAAACTTACATTTTTCTTGCTTCAGTCGAACCCCATGACTCTGGAACCTTCCAACTACGAATTCCACTCTCTTCACGCATTTGTGAATTGAAGCACCCGCAATTACGACGTCGGCAAAGTATCAAGATACTCACTCGAGTCCCTTGAGCATCTCGTCCATCGCGGCGTGAAATATTGCCGAAGCACATGAGATTGTTTACAGCATGCGTAAGCACTTGAACAATCCGAGGTGCGTCTTAAGAGGGGGCGCACCTCAGAGCCCCATAGAGAATACATGAGGTTTTTCACCAAATTGAAAAAATTCTCACATAATACCGGCTGCGCGGATCTTCTTGAAAATTTCGGCTTTAAAGACATTGAGTCATTATCGAGACACTAAGCGCAACAAATGTTTCATCATAAATTTAATTATATTCTTTAAAAAATCATGAAAATGGTCAAAATCGCCTAATTCGGCACTCCTGCGTTCGGAGCGAATTTACAAAATTATCTAAAGTCAAACATAAGGAGTATTGCGCTTAATGCCTTCTAAATTTATTACGGAATCGAATATTATTCAAATTATTCATGTAAGTCGATTAGTTCCGTAACTACAGCAAATATAAAGAACCAAGGTGTCGGTGTTTGTTTTCGTCATTTTTAAGGTACCTCTCTTTCCCGTGCGGTGGCGCTCGCTGTCCACGAAATGCGAAATCGTCCGTTCGGAGATCGGCCGGATCGGCACTGTGCGAGGTGTTCTTCCGCGGCCGTATTCCGCGCCCGTATCCTGTTTCATTCTGCACGCCGAGGCGTCAGTGTGCGTGTCTTGCTTTCCTGGTTCTCGCTGGGTAGGTCTCCGTGTTTTCGCAAGTGGCAAATTCACCTTGGAGCTATGGGTCGAAGACAACCGTCCTGTGACAAGCGGACCGCGAGGTGTTCCACAACCTTGCGGTCCGTCAACGCGTTGTGCTTGTTTCTACTTTTTTTTTTCTTTTAAAAACGGTTTTTTTTGACGCAAAGTTTTATTTTATTGTTACCCTTCACACAAACGCAGGGTTGCCAGGTTGGGCTATTAATTAGCCAAATTGGGCTACTTCGTCAGGCATTTGGCGTGGAAATTTGGCAGTTGGCTATGTCGCTATTTTTGGGCTATTTAAAATCCTAACGCGGAACTTTTTTTCTTTTTTTTGCTTGGTTTAGGGTAGATGTACAAAATAAACTTCAGCATGGACACAAAGCGGCAGTCCACCCTTTCTGGAATCTCATTTTTGAGGGATTTTCTGCGTGAGGATTCGTAGGCGTGCGGCCAGAACCTATAAGCTCGAGTGAGCTACCGTGGCCTAGATTCAGCTCCGACGATATCGCTTTTGAATTGTGGCTTATTTTTGCACCCAAGTTCTTTGTGCTTCCTACCGGCGTCTCTTATTTCCTCGAGTTTCCCACCATCCACCTACAGGAGGCGCCTCATCCGAGGAAAAATGATAACTCAAGACATTCTGCAGAATTTGATGTCGCCCGATATCGCGTGCTGTACCGGATATAACAAAGGAGGCTTTTCCGCGAAACATAGAAGTTTCTTAAAGTACAATGAGCCATAACAAAAGACAACAGATTTGGGGCAATGGATATTCCAAACATGGCCAGGCCCGATCCAGGAGCAGCCCTGTTTCCGTTGCTATCCGAGCACATGTCCCTCATGAAGTCAGACCTAACAAAAAACATGTCCCTTCCAACTCTTGAAAACGTCCTCTGTATAAAGTTTGCAATTTCTTTGGCAAGAAAGAGTGCTGTAGGGACATCAACTCTACTGAAAAAGGTTTTGCCGATTTTAACACGGAATTCATGTATGAGGCAAGTAAGCCGGGCAGCGGGCACGAGTGAGCGCTCATAACTATGTGTCTGTCTGTAAAAACCCAACTGGAAAATTTTTGTACTTTTGTGTTTAACATAAACGTTCAAAACATTTAAAGATATCGTAGATCGTGCACGTTGCTCCTAAACCCTATAGTACGCAGACAGAGGGCCTTCGAATTGAGCTCGCACATTCGAGCGCACAATTTTTTGGGCTCTGCAGAATATGGCTACTTTTGGGCTACATAAATCTCTTGCATTTGGCTACTTTTGGGCTACACCGTCTGGCATTTGGCGGTTTCAGCTAGAAACTGCCTGGCAACCCTGCACACAGAGATATCGCTCTCCTGTTGGCGGTACAGTAGCAGACGACACAACGCAGCTCCGTAGTCTATCGAGGGCATGGCTAGCCGCGGCCCGTAGCGCGACCGTTCAGACTAGGGAAATGGTTTTGAAGAACCGAGAAATGGTATCTTGTGTACAATAATCACATGTCGTTAGTATACTAGTATTCTACTTGCTAAGCCAAATAAATATTTGCAGCTTGTGAGAATATGTTTGCGTGACGATTTACCGTTCACACTCCTGACGGATGTTAGCGAATCCTTCATGTTCGTGGCTCGCAGTTATCGGTACCCCCTCGGAGTGACTTCACCATATATATTTTTTTTCTTGCTTGCAGGACATCATAAAAATCACAAACACGCGAGAAAAAAAAGATCTTATGAGTACGCGTGATTTTGAGCTTCGCAGCTCTAAAGATGCCCGGTAAATGTCGTCCAGCTTGGGAAGAAACTAATCCTTTTTGTTGGAGTTTGACTATCGTATGCTGGCAGCTCGTTTCCGGTCTGTTTTGTCTATACTCCGTTTCACCGTAATTTGGCAACCCACAGTCAGAGCTGCTGTGAGGGAATCACAGTCGCGGAGCAAAGCACGTGACAGCTACTTTTAGGAGCAGTACTATGGCACCTGCAGCGCGTCTCCGACTGGTGTGTTTAGCGTCTTATGCTGGCCATACATCAAAAGTGGTCCCGAAGTGCAACAAATGACGTCACAGAAGACGGAGTGTCACGCTGTTGCATCTCGCGATCCTGGCAATTCATGGTAGAAATGCTGGCGAAAACCACGAGGGAGCACGAGTGTCGCTGTCGTCATGGCGTCCCAACGAAAAGCAATTATACAATTTCGACGTTTTTGTAATTCGGTAATTTAAATTACTGTATACAATTTTTAAGAAAATAAAGACATCATAACTAAATAGGAACTTCCGTGCTAAAACATGCAGTGCGAAGTGAAGACAACTACTATCTTTTTTTTTTCTTGATGTCCACAAAAAAAGGCTATGCAGCATCGATCCTACCGTTTTTTTTTTTTTTCGCACATTATGTGATGTCCTCTAACACGAAAGTACCGACGTAAAAGCGCTGTAGAGACGATATAAAAACAAAAATTTAAGTGAATCGAGCTTTGTAGTGGAACGGAAAAAAATAAATAATTAACGACTTTTTACGGTAAACACTTCGCCTCTAAGTAGAACTTCAAAAAAGTGACGGTTACGCGCTTTCATGCCCATTTCAACAAAGTTGGGAGAACGATGTATTGCATCTTGTGAATAGACATGTGGAGCAGCATGTTTATGTTAGAGGCATTGTGTGTAATCGCTGCGCAGTACCTGCCAAAAGAAGATATTATTTGGGCACAGTCTCAACCGTTTCCGTCTGTGTGTGCTACGAATACAGCAACTCTTTTCGTAGAAGAAGTGATGTGGAAATGGCGTGCCCTTGATGATACGATTGTGATTATGAAATAAAATTTTTAATCAGCCAATAATTGCGACCTGTCCAGTCGCCTGGAACCCCGACAACAACTATCGTTCTCTGGAAAGTTCATTCTAATATTTACACGTTTTGTGGAGTTCATCGAGCGAATAAGAATGTTCCAACAATGAGCTAAACCTACACGAGTTCCCGAATCCAACACGGCGCTTTTGAATTTTAGCGGCGTAGATAGTTCTGCGAACAGTGTATTCGCGACTCCAGCAAAACGGACGCCGCCAAGCGGGAAAGCCGGGAACCAGTCGGTCCAGGTCGCTCCGCGCCCCGCCGCGTCTCTGATGGCTTTCGCGGACACGTTCTGTCGGCGCGGGGGCGAGCAATGTAATTTGACGAAGGTCCGAAAATTTCTTAAGTTTGCCTGAGTGTTCATTAGTGTGGTGAAGCCTCAGTAGATTGTTTCTTTCCATCACGTGTTTGAAAGCCCGTTTACTCCACAACACACGGTCGCGTGCTTTCAATTTTTTGTATGAGGAGGAATCACGGAAAAACGTTTTGATTTCTCGTCTGTCTCTAATCACATTCAAAGTGACGACTGCTTGGTAACTGATAAGTGGTTTCTTTATAAGGATGTAGAACAGTGGACTGAGGTCAACAGACGAAGTGTTTCACTGGAGGGAACACCAATGTTGCAGTCAAGTGAATGGGAAGGTTTGATAGCTGCTTTCCTTGAGTTTGGTTGTGCTCGATTAGCTTTAAGTTAATTTGAGCCATTAACGCCGGCCGGTGCGTTGGCTATTCATCTTGGCGGCTTTTCGCCGAAAAAGACCACATTGAAGGAGTTGGGCTAATTTCGCAATTACTTGATTCAGGAAACCTGCTCCCTGCATATGATTAACGAGGGAAATTATCTGCTTTCAAAAGGTGGGGGACGCGTCTCGCAAAGTTAGAAGCTGTCACGTCATTAGGATCTATCGCGCCTCCAATATTTATATTATAAACCCTGTCGAAGCCAGCGGCAATATACGTCTACATTGCTGAGGTTGACCGGCCACAAAAAATACTCATTTTATCCGTTCAGGATTCGAAGTCAAGTTCAATGCAGAGAGGTCTGAGTGAATCTCCGATGAAGACTCTCCTCAGTTTGTCCGCATTCGTCTCCGTTCTACCGGCTAGAACCATTTGGCTAAGTTTAAGTAGTATCTCTCTGTCTGTTAAATATACTTTTATTCAGCAGTTCACCTAATACTTAGTTAACTAAGTTCATATTTCAACCCGAAGAATATACTCATATCGCTTTAGTGGGACATAGTACGTAATATAATACATAATCCGCATATTCGTCAAAATGACTTCTCGATTGCTACTAAAACCTGAATTGAAATACGAGTATCAGCTGCTTGGTGAAGCGCCAGCGAGTTGGCATGCTCCTTGGCTCAAGAAGCGCTTGCTTAACTTTCGTAATTTTCCTGCAGCCTGTGTTCTTGACCGAGCACACGACTGGAGCTGTTTCTTGAAACGCGGACAGGCACAAAAGCTCAATTTCGCGGACAGATAAGTCGCATGGTCGAGGCATGCGAGTTAGCTAAAAATTACTCTCGGTGGAACAATTTGGTAGCCCTCGCCGCTTTCCTTAGATGATCAAAACTAATTAGAGTCTACTACCGTTTATCCGGAGCCCATAGTTTCGGTTTTGATCGAAGTCTCCGAAACGAAAGTTTGACATGAAAAGAACAAAAACACCGGCAAAACAAAACTATGCTCGGCAAGTTTATGCGCACCGGCTACACTTAACTGTTTCAGTTCAAATACCCATAAAATTGGGCATTCAACAAAAGAAAATTTGTTAAATTGAATGCGCCACCCATTCAGGCGGCCCGGCCGAGCCGACGCGACCTGGACTCAGCCGCCATGTTTGTTTGGTGGTGGCGCCCCCTATAGGTCGCTGGAGTCGCGAATACTTCTGTGCAAATATTCGTCTAACAGTTTTGCAACGTTGGAAAGCATCGGAATGATTCAGAATCACTGCGGAGTTGATACTCGGGAAGATAAGACGAGCACTTGGGAGAAACGGACCGTGGCATTTGAGACAGGGGCACGACCGGGGGACAAACGTGCTACAATCGCATAACCTTCCAATGTCATCGCTTGGGCGACCGCGCGCCTCCCGAAAAACCTTTCTTTTTTTCTTTTTAGGGGTGGTGGGGGGGGGGGGGGGGGGGGAGGGGAGGGGAGGGGAGGGGAGTGGTGTAGGCGCTGATTGTCTTCCTCCTTTGTGGCTTTTGACAGACGCACAACGAGACTGGCAGAACAAGCGCATGATTCATTTCTTTCGATGGAGGCGTTCTGTCTGTGTATGCGAACATGATTTTTTTCCCCTTTTAGTAGTTAGTTGTTTTTGCCTTGACTCGGGTCCCAGTGGGTGCGTTGTCGTTGTATGCCCACTACTTTTTTTTTTCTTTTAGTTTATGGTAGTTTTTGCGCTGATGGGGTATCAAGGTAGACAAAAAGAAAAAAAAAATGAAATAGCGCCTCGACAAAAAAAAAAAAAGTTGTTGCGATCAGGAACGTTTTCAAAGCGATTTTAGGAGCCTGCAGTGTTACCACAGGTGCAGGATTGAGAGCGTAACCCACGCACTTGAAGAGAAGGGGAAGCTCTCGTCTTATTGGAACTCTCTTTTATGGGTTTCCACGTCGCGATTGTCCTTCAAAATCAACTGTCATTTATTTCTCGCTCGTGGCTTCCAAGTACTGGAAGCCACGACTCGAGCCACAATAGTTTTGCGAAATCAAGGTTTCGCTGAAATGGATAACTCTCACGTACAGTTCGACGCGCAATACCTTTGCCGTATTGACTCGCGAGAGATGCCCCCAACACGGCTGAGTATGGCGGTGCTCCAGACCTAACATCTAAATTTTGTTGCCTTACCTGTTACTATTTCGCGCCCATTTTGAGCCATATCAAAATGAAAGCGCATGATGAAATAAAAATGACACTCGTTTTCCGCTCGATGGAAATTTCACGCCAGCTCGCTGTCTTTGCTGGTACCTTGAGCGTTTCCCAGCGATGCGGAGAGTTAAAAAAAACAAACAAACACGTACGATGGCATCCTTTGCACACTCATTACTTCTATAACACCGAGCCACCTCGTATCCTTTTGTTTTTTTTTCATGGTACTAATTTCTTTCTGCGCATTACGGCTGTTACGACGCTAAGTCTGTCTGCCCTTCGAATTTGAACTTAGGCTCAGATCAGGGACGAACCAGTTTAAATCAGGAAAATATAATTAACACTGTAGCAAAGTAAATCTATCATATCGATCGGAAATACGATTTGGCACATTCCATCTGAACACATATTGTGCACAGCGAATGCAATAGCGAGTCAGCGTGCAAAACGCCGCCACACTGAGCTACCATAACATCTCAGCGATTTTTGCATAGCACCGAGCACGGAAAAGAGAAAACAGTTATTCATTCACATAAACGAAGCAAATTTATTTAAAGCCCGGACACTCCGTACGTCCAATCTAGCTAAGGTTATCAATAGACTCGACCATGCCATTTGTCGAAACTTACAAAAGACTTTGGCAAAAATGATTAGACTGAATAAGTGAATCTAACGCACGTATTTTACCCACCGTCGGTCGCGCGCCTTCAATACCCTTTCCAATTGTCATTGCGCACCTTAGACACACTTTGGAGAGCAATGCATATTTACATCGCCGCCCGAGGTCTCCACTGAACGTGCAGTGCTGACCCAAATAAAATGCTAACCTGATTCTCAATCGCTCACCGCAAAAGGACGATTTCGAACAGGCGGTACTGTAGGTCACTTGAGATAAAAAAAAGAAAAACAAGCTATAGAAACGAGCGTCGTAAAAAAGGGGACCGGCATTTTTATTCCTACCTCCGAACAGAAACGAGCGCCACCCACTGCATCACACAGCGCAGAGGCCGGACTCGGCCACCGCGCGTACATACCAAGCGCGCGCGAGGGAGGGAGAAACTTCCTCCGCCGGGAGAACACGGCACATTTCGGGATCTATTTCACGCAGCGGATAACGCGGGCCTTTTCACACCTCGATACTGGCGCCATCTACAGGTTTTCCCGCTCATTTTAATCCAAGCGACGACCAATTTAATCCCGGGGTCAGTCAATTTAATCCAAGCGCCATACAATTTAATCCAAGCCCCACACAATTTAATCCCGGGGTCAGTCAATTTAATCCAGAATATATATATATGCACTTATTGTGTTCAGTGGTCGTGTTTCGCTTACACATTTGGTAACTTAGAACAATTGTTTATACAATTAGAATTTTGGGGGGGCAATTGAGAATTTGATCACTAATGTGATTACTTTGAGTTACTAGTCCCACTATTGACGAGGCTTAACTGATATGTTGGTTTACTCTTTTTAGAGCGCAGCTCTTAGGCACCCGTTTCCGGCTTAAGCGGCGTCGCCGTCGGCGTAACCACGCGGTGAATGATGGGTAAATTTCCCCGCTAAATTTAGCGGAAAAATATCCCCGCTAAATCTAGCGGAAAACTTTCCCTGCTAAATCTATAGAAATGTTTTCCCAGCTAGATTTAACGAAATATTTGCCCCGCAGAGTCTAGTGGAAAAATTTTCCGCTAAGTCTAGCAGAAAATTTTCCCCGCTAAATCTAGTGTAAAATTCTTCGTGCTTAATTAAGCGGAAAATTTTTTTCCCGCTAAAACTAGCGGAAAGTTTTCAGAGCTAGATTTAGCGAAAAATTTGCCCCGCAAGACCTAGCGGAAAAGTTTCCCCGCTAAATCTAGTGGAAAAATTTCCCCGCTAAATCTAGCGGAACAATTTACCAGCTAGATTTAGCGGAAAATTTTCCCCGCTAAGTTTTGCGGAAAATTTTCCCCGCTAAATTTAGTGTAAAATTTTTCCCACTAAATTGAGCGGAAAATTTTTTCTCGCTAAATCTCGCGTAAAGCTTTCCCCGCTAAATCTAGCGGAAAATGTTCCCAGCTAGATTTAGCGAAAAATTTGCCCCGCAATGTCTAGCGGAAAAGCTTCCCCGCTAAATCTAGTGGAAAAGTTTTCCCGCTAAATCTGGCGGAAAATTTTCCCGCTAAATTTAGCGGAAAAATTTCCCAGCTAGATTTAGCGGAAAATGTTTCCCGCCATCTAGCGGAAAAGTCTCCCCGCTTAACCTAGTGGAAAATTTTTCCCGCTAAATGTAGCGGAATATTTTCCCCGCTAAATCTAGCGGAACAATTTACCAGCTAGATTTAGCGGAAAATTTACCCCGCTAAGTCTTGCGGAAAATTTTCCCCGCTAATACTAGTGTAAAATTTTTCCCACTAAATTTAGTGGAAAATTGTTTGCCGCTAAATCTAGCGTAAAGGTTTCCCCGCTAAATCTAGCGGAAAAATTTTCCAGCTAGATGTAGCGGAAAATTTGCCCCGCTAAGTCTTGCGGAAAAGTTTCCCCACTTAATCTAGTGGAAAATTTTTCCCGCTAAATCTGGCGGAAAATTTTCCCCGCTAAGTCTAGCGTAAAATTTTCCCCGCTAAATCTAGCGGAAAATTTCCCCAGCTAGATTTAGCGAAAAATTTGACCCCGCAAAGTCTAGCGGAAAAGCTTCCCCGCTAAATCTAGTGGAAAATTTTTCCCGTTAAATCTGGCGGAAAATTTTCCCCGCTAAATTTAGCGAAAAAATTTCCCAGCTAGATTTAGCGGAAAATTTTTCCCGCCGTCTAGCGGAAAAGTCTCCCCGCTTAATCTAGTGGAAAATTTTTCCCGCTAAATCTAGCGGAATATTTTCCCCGCTAAATCTAGCGGAACAATTTACCAGCTAGATTTAGCGGAAAATTTTCACCGCTAAGTCTTGCGGAAAATTTTCCCCGCTGATACTAGTGTAAAATTTTTCCCACTAAATTTAGTGGAAAATTGTTTCCCGCTAAATCTAGCGTAAAGGTTTCCCCGCTAAATCTAGCGGAAAAATTTTCCAGCTAGATGTAGCGGAAAATTTGCCCCGCCAAGTCTTGCAGAAAAGTTTCCCCGCTTAATCTAGTGGAAAATTTTTCCCGCTAAATCTGGCGGAATATTTTCCCCGCTATATCTAGCGTAAAATTTTCCCCGCTAAATCTAGCGGAAAATTTCCGCAGCTAGATTTAGCGGAAAATTTGCCCCGCCAAGTCTAGCTGAAACGTTTCCCCCCTTAATCTAGTGGAAAATTTTCCCGCTAAATCTAGCGGAAAATTTTCCCCGCTAAGTCTAGCGGAAAAATTTTCCCCCCTAAATCTAGCTGAAAGTTTTCCGCGCTAAATCTAGCGGAAACTTTTCCCAGCTAGATTTAGCGAAAAATTTGCCCCGCAATGTCTAACGGAAAAGCTTCCCCGCTAAATCTAGCGGAAAATTTTCCCCGCTAAATCTAACGTAATGTTTTCCCCTCTAAATCTAGCGGAAAATTTCCCCAGCTAGATGTAGCGGAAAATTTGCCCCGCCAAGTCTAGCGGAAAAGTTTCCCCGCTTAATCTAGTGGAAAACTTTTCCCGCTAAATCTAGCGGAAAATTTTCCCCGCTAAATCTAGCGGAAAATTGTTTCCCGCTAAATCTAACGTAAATTTTTCCCCGCTAAATCTAGCGGAAAATTTCCCCAGCTAGATTGAGCGGAAAATTTGCCCCGCCAAGTCTAGCGGAACATTTTCCCCGCTTAATCTAGTGGAACATTTTCCCCGCTAAATGTAGCAGAAAATTTTCCCCGCTAACTTTAGCGGGAACTTTTTCCCGCTAAATCTACCAGAAAAGTTTCCCTCGCTAAGTTTGGATAAACTTTCCCCGCTAAATCTAGCGGAAATTTTCCCTGCTAAATTTAGCGGAAAATTTTCCCCACTAAATCTAGCTTAAAATTTTCCCCACTAAATCTAGAGGAATATTTTCCCCGCTAAATTTAGCGGAAAAATTGTGGGGTTCAGGAAAGACGTCCGTCGATGCAGTATAACGAACTGATCTTTATAACCGCAATACACCCTTTCCGGAATTCAGTGCCATCTGGTGACTCAAATGGCAGTTTAACTTTTACCGTACTAATGGCGGCGATGAACTGTGGTCTGCAGTACTGTATGGGGCACCGTCACTTTCGCAAGACAACGGGAAATGAGAATGCGCGAGTCACTGACCATTTCTTTTTAAATCTCTCTTGAGTGTCGATGGCGAAAAAGATGCAACCAGTCAGAACGAAGTGCCAGCTCACATAGACGCCTTGATAAAATTCTATACATCAAGGGGCTTTGAAGCGGAGTGTGTGCTACTAACAGATTGACTGGGTTTGAATTAGAAATGAACGCTCACGCAGCTCTTGCATCCGATTCCTGCTTCATGTCGCGCTAACATGTAGAATGTATAGGCATCGAATCATCTGCTTAGGAGCATCTTCAACTTCTCTTTCATCACTAAACAGAAGGCCGCCATTAGTATATCACATATGCCATTTTTCAGATGATGATAGTGACCAAAGTTGCCAGTCGGGATACCGAAAAGGGTCTATAAAAGTGAAAAAGATCATCAAAAGGGGGCTCCGCTGAGACCGCCCTGCTGCACCGTCGAACGCTGCTAGTCTCGTGCTGTTCTGCTCGAGCCTGCAGCTCGGTCCCGTCGGTGCTGCTCGTGCCGCACGCTTAAAACGTCAATAGGGAGTTTTAGAACGCAGCTCTTAGGGGCCCGTTTCCGGCTTGAGCGGCGTCGCCGTCGCCGTCGCCGTCGCCGTCGGCGTAACCGCGCGGTGCATCATGGGAAATGTCCCATAATGCACCGCGCGAGCCCCCCCACCGGGGTCACGTGACCTCGTGGGGGGTCACGTGACCCCCCGAGGTCACGTGACTCCCCTGAGGTCACGTGACCCCCTCCTCAAGGTCACGTGACCCCCTCCTCGAGGTCACGTGACCCCCCGAGGTCACGTGACCCCCGCCGATGTCGCGTGACCCCCCGATGACGTCATCGTCACTGATGACGTCACCGGCATCCACATCGTCATCGTCATCATCACTGATGACGTCACCAGCATCCACATCATCACTGATGACGTCACCGGCATCCACATCGTCATCGTCATCATCACTGATGACGTCACCGGCATCCACATCGTCATCGTCATCATTACTGATGACGTCACCGGCATCCACATCGTCATCGTCATCATCACTGATGACGTCACCGGCATCCCCATCGTCATCGTCATCATCACTGATGACGTCACCGGCATCCACATCGTCATCGTCATCATCACTGATGACGTCACCGGCATCCGCATCGTCATCGTCATCATCACTGATGACGTCACCGGCATCCCCATCGTCATCGTCATCATCACTGATGTCACCGGCATCCACATCGTCATCGTCATCATCACTGATGACGTCACCGGCATCCACATTGTCATCGTCATCATCACTGATGACGTCACCGGCATCCACATCGTCATCGTCATCATCACTGACGACGTCACCGGCATCCGCATGGTCATCGTCATCATCACTGACGACGTCACCGGCATCCGCATCGTCATCGTCATCATCACTGATGACGTCATCAGTGACGTCACTGATGTCGTCACCGGCATCCGCATCGTCGTCGTCATCATCACTGATGACGTCATCAGCGACGACACTGATGACGTCATCGGTACCCGCATCGTCATCGTCACGGATGACGTCATCAGTGACGTCAGTGATGACATCATCGGCATTGGGGGTCACGTGACCCCCAAGGTCACGTGACCCCCCCCCCTGGTTAGTTTACCCCCCCCGTGCCCTTCCCTCCTCCTCCTCAAGAGCTGCGCTCTAATTCGGCGTTACAGGGAGTTGTAAGCGGCTTTCATTTTTTTGTAGGCCGCGTTTCCCCCTCCGCTAAGCCCTCCACAACGGGAAAGCCGTTACTGCGCCTGCGCGCCAATGGCATTGACTGTAGAGTTCCGGCTAGCGTAGCTGGTTGCGGAGAGCATTGCGGGACAGCAGAAACGATCTACGAAAATTCCCTATTAGCTCCCGACGTTGCGTGAGCCACCACAATAAGTGTCGCGCTTTGGCACTACAAATTTTCTCCGCTAAATCTAGCGTGAAATTTTCCGCTAACTTCAGCGCAAAATTTTCTCCACTAAAGACAGCAAAAAGAATTCCCCGCTAAATTTAGCGGGAAATATTCCCCGCTAGATTTAGTGGAAAATTTTCCCCTTTAGATCTAGCGAAAAAATTTCCCCGCCAAGTTTGGCGGAAAATTTCTCCTAAATGGAAGGCGAGCAGGAGAGGAAGAAAAGGCAAAGCTTCCTCTCCGCACCTTCCCCTCCTCCTCCTCAAGAGCTGCGCTCTAATGCGGCGTTACAAGGAGTTGTAAACGGCTTTCTTTTTTTGTTACCTCGAGTTATTGCGGCGCCCTCGAATATATTGAAGTTAAATGGACGTTTTGTTTCATCTTTTTTATTACTAGACAATTAGGAAGGCGAGCAGGAGAGGAAGAAAAGGCAAAGCTTCCTCTCCGCACCTTCCCCTCCTCCTCCTCAAGAGCTGCGCTCTAATGCGGCGTTACAAGGAGTTGTAAACGGTTTTCTTTTTTTGTTACCTCGAGTTATTGCGGCGCCCTCGAATATATTGAAGTTAAATTGACGTTTTGTTTCATCTTTTTTATTACTAGACAATTACAAGACAACTAGGTACAATTCAGATGATACAAGTACTATTGCAATTTATAATAACTTTTTTTATAACTTCGCGCTAATATTGACGGACTGATATTATTTCAAGTTTAGTGTAGGTATGGCTTCCACTTCTAATCATTTCGACCTATTAATAACACAATCTGCATGATACAAGTTCAACAAGCATTATGAAGTACTCTGTCAAATGCTTTGACGAATTATTGGTAAAAATATGACTTGGTAGAAGCTCATTTGACATTCTGCTTACTTTTTGGTTATATAGCTATATTAATGCGAAGAAATGTAGAGTAGCAAACATTTTCATTACTCAGTCGATTAGTTTGATTTATTATTGACAAATGCGACGTCATATAACTTCAGCTGAGACATTGATTACTTCTTCCATTACTCCGTGTTCTTAATTCCACAATTGACATTAAATTAGCCCAGTTAACTTAGTGGTCATTTTTTATCTTTACACGATATATTAGTCACAAAACTGAGTTAATATGTTTTATGACATGGTGATTAATTTGAGTTACTAGTGGGTCACTAGTAACTCAAATTAATCACCATGACTTTTTTTTAATCTAATTAACATATTCCTCACTCTTTATGACTTTGAGTTTTTATATCAACAAGCGATTTATTCTCAGCTCGGACACCGTCATGATCACTCTTTTCATTACTTTCACTTACTATTCACCGAATGAAGTTTTATTCGGCCTAATTGACATCATGACAACCCTTGTGATTACTTTGAGCAAAAATAAACTGATTCTTATGAGCCCAAGTCAAATCATAATTACTCTTTCAGACTTTGATTTGGCCAAACTAACATCTTGATGACATTTGATTATTTCCAGCGAATCAAACAATTGATTTGTTTCGAGTTCAACCGACGTTTTGATCAGTATTTTGATTACTCGAGTACTATGAACTCACTAGACTCTATGTCAGCCTAAATGACATCTTGCAGATTCCCTTGATTACTTTGAGTTATTATATAACTAATTGATAAGCCATGAGCTCAATTCACATTATTATTACTATTTGACTTTAGTTACATTTATTTTTCACAAATGAACTTAAATTCGGTCAAATTGACATTTTTATGACTCCTCATTACTTTGAGCTAATCTTGAACCAATTGATTTATTATGAGCCCAAGTGACATTACGATTACTCTTTTGATTACTTTTAGTTACTTTTGACCAAATAGACATTAATTCGCCCTAATTGACATTTTGGCGACTTTTTATTAGTTCAAGCCATTACACGACCAACTCATCTAATATGACCCAAATTACCATTCATATTACTCTGTTGATTACTTCGAGTTACTAATGACCCAGTGGACTTTCATTTGGTTTAGTTTACATTGTGATGAACATTTTGGTTACTTTAAGCTAATATTTAGCAAAATAGCTTATTATGAGCTCAACTGACGTGATGACTACTCTCGTTAATTTGTTTTACTATTGGCCTAATTCACACTTTAGTGAATCTGTTGATAATTTCGAAATACTAGTGCCAATTGATCTACTATAAGCTCTAATCAGATTAATATTAATCTTAATTACTTCAAGTTACTTTTGAGTCAATGGACTTGAATTCAGCCCAATGGACATTGTGATTACTCATTTGATTACCATGATCTAATATTCAAATAATTGAATTATTATAGAATGTTCATTGATATTATGTATATTTTTCGATTACTTTGAGTTACTATTAATTCAAACTTATATTGAGCCTAACTAGTATTTTGGCGACTCCTTTGTTTACATCATGCAATTACAACAACAATTCATCGGTTGTGAGCTCAATTCAAATTATCATTACTATTTTGATTACTTCGGGTTAATTTTAATCCAGATGACTCTAATTCAGCCTCACTAATATTACGATGATTGTTTTGATTATTTCATGCTAATAGTTTACAAAATTATTTATTATTTTCTCAATTGACACTACGATGACTTTTTTACTACTTTGAGTTACAATTGACCAAATGGACTTTAATGCGCGCCTAATAGACATTTTGGCTACTTTTTATTACTTCGTGTTATTATACCTCCAATTTAAGTATGATAAACTCAGTTGACACTCTTATTATTTTTTTTATTACTTCAAGTTATTTTTGAGCCAACAAACTTTAATTCAATCTTACTGGCATGTTGATGACTCTTTTGTTACTTTGATTTAATATTCAACAAATTGAATTTTTATTATGACTATTGACATTATGATTACTCTTTTGATTACTTTTAGTTACTATTAATTCAGTCCACTTTATTTTTGGCCTAACTGACATTTTGGTCAATTTATCTTTTACTGCGTGTTATTATACTCCAAAATTTCGTTTGTGATCTCTATCCGCATTATTATTACTCTTTGGATTACTTCGAGTAACTTCTATTCCGGAGGACTTTAATTCGACGTAATTGACATTTCGGCTACTCTTTTGATTACTTTGTGTTATTTTACACCAAGTGATCAATACTGAACTCAGTTGATATTATTATTACTCTTGTTATTACTCCAAGTTATATTTGATCCAATGAACTTTAATTCAGCGTAATTGATATTGTGATGACTCTATGATTACTTTGATCGAATATTCCATCTATTAAAAATATATGATGTTTATTGACATTATAATTACTCGCTTTATTACTTTAAGCTACTATTAATCGAATCGACTTTATATTCAACCAATTGGTCTTTTAAGAGCTCGGTTTACATTGTACATTGTTATTACTCTTTCGTCCCAACTAATTTTAATGCGGCTTAATTGAAATTGTGATGATGCTTGGTTATTTTTCGCTAATTTCCAACCAATCGATTTATTGTGAGTATAATTGACATCACGATTAATCTTTTTTATTCATTATTGACCCAATGAACTTTAAATCCGCCCAATTGACATATTGGTACTAATTTTGAATACTTGGTGTTATTGCGCCACCAGTTTATATATCATGAGCTCAATTTTAATTGCTATTACTCTTGAATACTTCCAGCTACTACTGGCCCAACGAACATTAATACGGCTTAATTGACAATTTGATGACTCTTAATTACGTTGAGCTAATATCGAACCCACTGCGTTCTTATGAGCTAAATTTGCATTATGATTATTACCCTTTTGATTGGTCTGAGCTGCTACTGACCCACTAGACTTGTCTGCCGAAATGACAGTTTGGTGACTATTTTGATTACTTTGGCTCATTATACAGCCAATCTAATAATTATTGGCTAAATTGATAATTTGATTACATTTTGATTACTGCTAGTCATTTTGAACTACTTTATACTTCACTTCAACTACCGCGGACATCAGAGAGTGGTGTCGGACGAGAAGTCCTTCCAGTGAGCTCTTCTGCTGGTCCGACGGCTCCCTTTGGTGTCTGCGATACCTCCGAGGCAAGCGATCTTTGATTCCGTTATTAATAAGAAAATCAGCCAAGCATGACTGCAATGCTTGGTTTTTAGGATACTTAGAGCTCATAGATTAAGTTATGACCATAAATGAACTAACGCAGAAAGTGTTCCAGTGCCCTTTTTAGCTTATGTGGAACATACTTATGACATTGATGTGGACTGGAATAATAGAAAAGCTTAAGACCTCAACGCAGTTTCAGCATAACGCAGCGAAGGAAGTGCATATCACAAGTCATTATAATTTTGCTCATAATGGGTAAGTTGAATATTATTTAAATTGTTAAAGCTTTTATAAGCTATGACATATTTTATTAACTTTGTGTGGACTAAAGGCAAGTATATTATTTCCGTACTTTTTGTGCCCAATTCCTTAAAAAAAAGTTGCGGCGTTCATTTCTTGTTTTTTGTTTTGTTTTGCGAATCGAGGTAAACTATAAAACCGCATGCAAGATTATTTTTTCAAGTTACGGGCGACCACCCGAGAATGCGACAGGGTTTTTGTGAAGGAGGTCCTGTGAGAATATCAAAACGGCGGCCTTCTTTCGGTCAGTTCCATATCTTATTGAGGGAATCGAAGGTTATACATTTCTCTGGAAATGGTATACAGTCCCGAGTTTTTTCGCAATACTCTTTCTCGAATCTGGGATGTTTACTATTTAATTAATTATTGTTAAAACATTGTCAATGACTTAATTTTTTAGCATTTGTAGTCTCAGTTTGTATGCCTTTGTGTCGCATCACCACGTGCTTTTTTTTTTTTAATATCGCAACAGGAAGTTTAAGGGGGGAATATTTTCTTGGGAAAGGAAAGTAGAACGGCACATCTACGAACGAACAGTTTTTTTGTATTGATTTCTAACATATATATAAAGCACACTTTAAGTTGTTCAGTGAATGCCATCTCTCACTACACTGCTTGACAAAAGGGCACAAAGTATCTTCACTCACATACATCTAAAAAGACACGGCGTGACAATGCTGCGGTCTTCTACATGTCTGCTCCATCCAGCGCTGGAGCGACAAATTCAAAGCTGTGGCGATCGTAGGCCCTGCAGTCGGCTTGGTGAATTTTTTGCATCGCATCTTGAGTGGCAGATTGAAGTAGGCGCCAACGATGTTCCTTGACTGTGATGTCGTCGGGCCGTGTGAAAATATCTTCGCTCCGCTCCCGCATGTAGGCCTTGACCCCGAGCTTGAATTTAGAAAATAACTCTTCTATAGGATTAAAAAAGGGGCTGTAGGGAGGCAAGTACATTACAGTGTGCAGGTCAGACACTGCGGCTTCTTTTGCCCTCCTGTGAGCTGGGGCATTGTCCATAATAATAACCGCCTCGCAGTCTGGCTCAGCGGCTGTGATAGCACGCGACACATCCTCTAGAAACTCATTAAATGTGAGCCAGGATACTCGATCTACCGTCTTCCACAGAAGCAAACCCTCGGCCGACATGCAGGCGATAATGTTAATATTCGGCCCTCTTGAGGCTGTTGTTTTTTGTACGGCCTCCGTACCACGCTTAGACCGTCCAAACTTGCGGGAACACCAAATGTTGAAGTTGGTTTCATCCACGTAAAACCTCAAAGTTTGGGGGCCGTCTTTTTCAAGCCAAGTGGCGAAGACCTTCCGTTTTTCTTTGACGTCTGCTCTGTTGCGGTCGGCCGGCTGCAAGGAAACTTGCTTCAGGCTGTATCCATGTCCGTCCAAAAGGCGGTCGATTGAAGACGTACTAATCGCCAGCCCGGGCCGTTGTCGTTGAAGCTCACTTTTGAGCTGTTTCAGGGTGTAGGTTGGATGGTCGTCCACCAATTTCGTCAAAGAGGTCAGAACGTCAACATTAAATGTTGATTTTGACCCTCCCCGGGCCTTCGGGAGATCCCTGTCTGTTCGCACGATAGATCTGGCGGTTTTGATGTTGATTCCGAGTGTTCGTGCAAGAGACGGCAGATCGCCACCGCGTCTTGAGCAATCAAGAAGCCTCGCTCGGTCTTGGGCAGAAACCATGGCATACTTTACGCGAACGTCATTGTGGCCTTTGTTGGGCCTACCACGTCGGCGACCAGACGAATCATTCATTTTCGAAGATTATTTCAACAATAAACACAGACGCAGAGGCTTCAATGTGGTCGTGGTGCGGCGATACCTTTGACGAACCGCGTCGTCTGCTAACAGCTTCTGATATCCCGCGCGCAGGAAAACCAGAAACTTCAAGTGGGGAAACGAGAGACATTGTCACTAAAATGTGCAGAAAGTGAGTGTTAATCTTATTGCCTTAAGAAATTATTTAATATCATTTTCCTAAATACTAAGCAATGGTTAAGAAAATATTGTAATAGTTTTGTCTTCCCATTTGAAGCTTCGGGTTTTCTAGCGCGCGGGATATCCGAGGCTGTTAGCAGACGACGTGCTTCGGCAAACGTATCGCCACACCCCAGCAGCTTTGAATCCTCTGAAGTTGTCAACACAGTTATCAGTATAACAGTCAGACCGAATTAAAGTCCATCGTGTCAAAAGTACCTCGAAGTAATAAAAATAGCAATAGTAATTAGATATGAGCTCGTGATAGATTAATTGGTTGTATATTTATTCGAAGTAATCAAACGTCACAAACATGAAGAGCCTGAAATACCCAGGCCCGATCTAAAATTGGCCGTCAAAATCAACGCTCCTGCACGTAGAAACAAACTTTCTGTCAAACTTGTATTGTACAGGTTGGTTTTATCTTGCAAAATTGCAAGGCGTAGCTTCCTTTCTTTAAAAAATGGGGCCAAAAACGTTTCCAGTGTCAACGCCGGACGGCAACACAGACGACCGAGTCGAGTGGCGGGCGCGTTTGGCATCCGTATTGATAAGTGGCGTCGTGAGCAGCGTCGGAGTAGCCGACCAGCGAAAGAAAGCAGACGACACGCAGATGAAATCCGTTGGCAGGAAAGGCACCGTCGTTTCGCAAACGCGTTCTTTTTTTTTTTCTTTTCAAGTTTCGTTTTAATTGTTTGCATTTGTTTTTAAAGCAAACATACAAAACAAAAATATTATGTTCTTTTTAACAGCCCATGGACGTCGCGAGCCGTCTCGATAAGGAGGTAGTGCCATTTATCAACACGCCAGGACAAAATAATGTAGGTGTGCTGTACTGTAGGTGTTGCGTACCAAATACTTTAGGTGTTGCGTACGAATGCGAATAAATTGCTGGGGCACGTTTGGGGGGGGGGGGGGGGGGGGCTTCCGACGTATTAGAGTTATATAAACAGGACTACTACGTCACATGGAAGAAGAATACTGGGCCGGTCATCTCGTTTCATTTCCTTCTCACTGGGTTTTTAAAATTATTTGTTAGCCCGGGGGGTCATGCTGTACTCTGGAGTTGTAGTCCAGGCTGCCAGAAAAGTATCGGACGTGGCCGGCCCTACTCGTACCCCTCGCCATGTCTAGACAAGTCCTTACGGCCGCTGGAGGTCCGTGGCTCAACGGGGGCTCTAACGAAGATTAAAGGGATACTACAACGAAATTTCGGCGATCATTTTTTTGGTCTATATGCGTTCAAAAGAGCAGTATCACATGGAACATACCAATATCTTGTTAAAAAAGTCTCCAAAAAGAATTTTAAAACGAATAAACGATTAGCAAACATCACCTGGTGGATGTCGCTAACGCCTCGTTTGTAATGCTCGTCTAGGAACCTTGACAGCTAGTGACGGAGGTTGTCTCGTCTCCGGCCACGACGAGAGAAGGGGGGAAGGAGGAACTCCCCTTTTCAGGAGAATCCCTTTTGTGTGTCGCAGAAGTCGCTATTGTCCCCCTAGAAGATTATAGAAGATTAACCCGTCACTCAAAATTCGTACAAAAGCAGCCGCTTCAGTGGCTGGAACGACTAGGCCATCCTCTCGACGTCAGCCTCGCCGTAGCTTTGCTCGTCTTGAGACGACCTACGTCACGATTGTGTTGGATGTCACGTGCTCTAAGCTGGGCCTTCTCCGAGCGCTTGCCAGAGTGGGCCGTTTATAACGAAAAATACAGCCACCAGGATCAAAATGCAAACGTGCGATTGTCATTTACGGATATTGTGGATCATATTCAGCCTATTTTTGAACACGACGGGAATATTTCAAATTCCGTTGAAGTATCCCTTTAATGGGTGCATTGCAAGCGAGCGCTGAGTTTAGTTTTATGGAGTGCTGAGATGCTCTACTTCATCAACAGGGCAATCGAAATCGACACAATCACAATGGCACTCCTCTGGATGGCCAAAGAGGTCCCAAAATGCAACGTGCGCAGTATCGCATGCAAGAATTTTAAGAGGTTGTCTCTCGAGTCAATAGTAAATCAACATGTTTAACAGTAGTCATAATGCCAGTTCGGCTCACAATAAGCCAGTAGCTTGAATATTAGCACAAAGTAATCAATAGTCATCACAAGGTCCGTTAGGTCGAATTAAAGTTCAATGGGACAAACAAAACTCGAGGCAATCAATGGAGTAGTAATAGTGTGAGTCTTGCTCATAAAAACAATTGGTTTAATATATACCACATCAAAGTAACCAGAAGACCCCCGAATTGTGAAATAGGCCAAATTAAAGTCCTTTCGGCCATAGTGACTAAAAGTAGTAAAGAGTAAGCACAATGTCAATTAGGCAACTAATAAATCGATTCCTTGAAGACAACGTTTGAGTAACCAACCGTTATCACAAAGCCATTAGGCCGAATCAAGTCCATTGGGTCAAAAGTAACCCAAGGTAATAAAAATAGTAATTTGAATGTTAATTTAGCTCATATTAAATTCATTTGTGTTTCAATAATTCGAAGTAACCCAAAGTGTAACCAAAATATTAATTAGGCCAAATTAATTTCGACTACGGTCAATAGTAAGTCGAAGTAATTCAAAAAGTAATCATAATGTCAATTCAGCTTTTAATAAATTACATTGTTGAATATTAACTCAAACTAATTAAAATAGTAATCCCAATATCAATGTGGCCGAGTTAAAGTTCTCTTCGTCTAAAGTGACTCCAAGTAATCAAGAGTAATAATAATGTGAATTGAGCTTACACGCGATATATTTGTGATCAAAAGAGTATTCAGAATCTCAACAAACATCATAAATTTTCAATTGGTTGAATATTAACCCAGAGTAATCACAAGAGTCATCGCAATGTCAATTAGACTGAATTAAAGTCCATCGGATCAAAGATAATTCGACGTAATTAAAAGAGTAATATTAATCTCAATAGATATCATAATATATTAATTGGTAATATTATCACTCGAAGTAAAGGGGTGCACCAAAATGTCGATTGGGTCGAATAAAGTCAATGTAGTAAATAGTAAAACCAATTAATAAAAACGTAATAATAGAGTCAATTGAGCGCATTATAAACCAGTTTATTAGAATAATAGCTCAAAGTAAACAAAAGATTGATCACAAAGTCAACTAAACCAACTTAAAGCACATTGGGTCAACAGTAACTCGGAGTGATCAAAAGAGTAATTTGAAGGTTAATTTGGCTCATAATAGATTAATTTGCGGTATACTAAATTGAAGTAATCCAATGAGTAACTGAATGTCAATTAAGCCGAATTAAAGTCTACTGGGTCAATAGTAACTCAAAGTAATAAAAAAGTAATCAGAATGTCACTTAGCTCATAATAAATTACATCTTTGAATATTAACTCGAACTAATAGACCGATCTCACCAGGCACGAGCCCTTGCATGCATGACCGTCTGCGTCCTGTGAACTAAAGTTATGGCAGCGTCACGCATGCGTTGAATGCCCAGTTAGATCGATGGAGTCATCAAAATGTAAATTTGGCCGAATTTGTGAAAAGTAAATGTAGCTAAAGTTAAAGAGTAATAATAATGGGAAGTGAGCTCATAGTATATGAGTTAGTTATATAATAACTCAAAGTAATGAATGGAATCTGCAACATGTCATTTAGGCTGATATAAAGTCTAGTGAGCCAATAGTACTCGAAGTAATCAAAATACTGATCAAAACGTCGGTTGAACTCAAAACAAATCAGTTGTTTGATTAGATGAAAATAATTAACGTCATCAATATGTTAGTTTGGACAAATCAAAGTCCAAAAAAGTCATTATGATTTGACTTGTGCTCATAACAAATCAGTTAGTTTATTATTTGCCCAAAGTAATCACAAGGGTGGCCACGATGTGAATTAGGCCGAATAAAACTGCATTCGGAGAATAGTAAGTCAAAGTAATCAAAAGAGTGATCATGTTGGTGTCCGAGCTGAGAATAAATCGCTTTTTGTATAAAAACTCGAAGTAATAAAGAGTGAGGAATATTTTAATTCGATTAAAATAAAGTCAAACGGGTCACTAACTCAAAGTAATCACCATGTCAATAAATTGATATTAACTCAGTTTTGTGACTAATATATCGGGTAAAGATAAAAATTTACCACTAAGTTAACTGGGCTAATTTAATGTCAATTGTGAGATTAAGAACACGGAGTAATGAAAGGAGTAATCAAAGTCTTAGCAGAAGTTATATGGCGTCTCATTTTTCAATAATAAATCAAACTAATCGACTGAGTAATGAAAATGTTTGCTGCTCTACATTTATTCGCGTCAATATACTACATAACCAAAAAATAAGCAGAATGTCAAATGAGCTTCTACCAAATTATATTTTTCACAATAATTCGTCAAGGCAATTGAGAGAGTACTTAATAATGCTTGTTGAACGTTTATCATGCAGATTGTGTTATTAATAGGTCGAAATGATTAGAAGTGGAAGCCATACCTACACTAAACTTGAAATAATATCAGTGTGTCAATATTAGCGCGAAGTTATCAAAAAAGTTATCATATATTGCAATTGTACTTGTATCATCTGAATTGTATCATTGATAAGTCGACTAATAAGAAACGTGAAACAAAACGTCCATTAACCTAAATATATTCGAGTGCGCCGCAATAACTCGAGGTAACAAAAAAAAGTGAAAGCCGTTTACAACTCCCTGTAATGCCGAATCAGAGCGCAGCTCCTGAGGAGGAGCAGGAGGGGAAGGTGCGGAGTGGGGGCGTTGCCTTTCCTCCTCTCCTGCTCGCCGCCCTTTTAGGGGAAAATTTTCTGCTAAATTTGGCGGGGAAATTTTTTTGCTAGATAAAGCGGGGAAATTTTTCCGCTAGCGGGGAAATTTTTTGCTAAATCTAGCAGGAAATTTTTCGGCTGCGGAGAAGCTTTTCCGCTAAATTTAGCGGGGAAAATTTTCCGCTAAATTTAGCGAGGAAAATGTTCCGCTAAATTTAGCGGGGAACATTTTCCACTAAATTTAGCGGAAAATTTCCCCACTAGATTTAGCGGGGAAAAATTTTCGCTTAATGCAGCGGGGAAAATTTTCCGCTAGATTTAGCGGCGAAATTTTTCCACTACAGGTAGCGGGGAAACATTTCCGCTAGATTTAGCGGGGAAAATTTTCCGCTAGTTTTAGCGGGGACATTTTTCCGCTGAACAGCAAGGAAAATTTCCCGCTAAATTTAGCGGGGACATTTTTCCGCTAAATTTAGCGAAGAAAATTTTACGCTAGATATAGCGGGGAAAAAATTCCGCTAGGCTTCGCGGGGCAAATTTTGTGCTAAATCTAGCTGGGAAGATTTTCCGATAGATTTAGCGGGGGAAATTTTCCGCTAAATATAGCGAGACAATTTTCCGCTAGATTTAGCGGAGAGAATTATCCGCTAAATTTAGCGGGACAAACGTTCTGCTAGATTTAGCAGGAAAAACATTCTGCTAGACATAGCGGAAAAAATTTTCGCTAGATTTAGCGGGGAAGCTTTTCCGCTAGACTTTGCGGCGCAAATTTTCCGATAAATCTAGCTGGGAAAATTTTCTGCTAGATTTAGCGGGGGAAATATTCCACTAAATGTAGCGGGAAATATTTTCCGCTTGATAGAGCGGGGAAAATTTTTCCGCTAAATTTAGCGGGGAAAATGTTCCGCAAGATTTAGCAGAAAAAATTTTCCGCTAAATTTAGCGGGAAACATTTTCCGCTAGATTTAGCGGGAAAGCTTTTCCGCTAGACTTCGCGAGGCAAATTTTCCGATAAATCTAGCTGGGAAGATTTTCCGCTAGATTTAGCGGGGAAAATTTTCCGCTGAATATAGCGGGGAAAATTTTCCGCTAGATTTAACAGGAAAAATTTTCCGCTAGACTTAGTGGGACAAACTTTCCGCTAAATCCAGCTGGGAAGATTTTCCGCTAAATTTAGCGGGGGAAATTTTCCGCTTAATATAGCGGGAAAAATTTTCCGCTAGATTTAGCGGGGAAAATTTTCCGCTAAATTTAGCGGGGAAAATGTTCCGTTAGATTTAGCAGTCAAAATTTTCCGCTAGATTTAGCGGGGAAATTTTCCGCTAGATTTAGCGGGGAAGCTTTTCCGCTCGACTTTGCGGGGCAAATTTTCCAATACATCTACCTGGGAAAATTTTCCGCTAGATTCAGCGGGGAAAACTTTCCGCTAAATATAGCGGGGAAAATTTTCCGCTAGATTTAGCGGGGAAATTTTCTGCTAAATCTAGCGGGGGAATTTGCCCATCATGCACCGCGTGATTACGCCGACGCCGACGCCGCTTAAGCCGGAAACAGGTGCCTAAGAGCTGCGCTGTAAAGAGTAACCAACATATCAATTAAGCCTCGTCAATAGTGGGACTAGTAACTCAAAGTAACCACATTAGTGATCAAATTCTCAATTCCCCCCAAAAAATTCAAATTGTATAAACAATTATTATAAGTTACCAAATGTGTATGCAAAACACGACCACTGAACACAATAAGTGCATATATATATTGTGGATTAAATTGACTGACCCCGGGATTAAATTGTGTGGCGCTTGGATTAAATTGTATGGCGCTTGGATTAAATTGACTGACCCCGGGATTAAATTGGTCGTCGCTTGGATTAAAATGAGCGGGAAAACCTGTAGTTTTTACGTTTCAAAAGTGAAACCGGATGGAGGCAAATGCTGGCGATACTGAGGCAAAAGGTGGACCGAGCGCTTGCACTAATGGCTAATTGACTTTTTTCGAATACCTTTCTAACAGGTTGATACAATAAGGGACAGGACTGCAGTGCATAACGCATGGAACTTCGCTTGTACTCATTTTACAATTATATATACATCTATTCTCGTGTTTTTTTTAACCTAACATATCGTGCGGTCGTAATTTATACTCATTTTGCAGTAATTTAAAAAGCCATAGGGGGGATCGCTGCCGAATGGTCTTGCCCACACCAGCTTGGAGCAGGCAAAGCGAAAGCTCACGCTGCAGAACCCAGAGATCCTGGGTTTAATACCCACCCCTGCCCGGTTCGATCTGGATGAGCATCGCACCGGTGTGCGGTCGTGAACCATACTGCGTGATGGGCTTTAAAGACCCCAGGCTAGCGGTTGTACTGCACTGCCTAAATTTCTCTCCTACAGCTGAGAGACAAGTTGCCCGTTGAGTGAGACTAAGCTCAGGCTGTATAAACAAACCCACACCCAATTTCGCTTTAAAAAGACCCTTTGGGTCAAACAATGATAATCAGGAAAATCAGCTAGCTCATGCCTCACGTCAACTTACGCGCCGCTCTAACCAGCTACAGCCCACGGTGATTTAAGTATTAGCCTGCCCAAGCAGACAGATATGTCGGCACGTGCGTGTGTGTTTCTGTCCTTTTTGGATGTCTTCGTGAAGCAACTTGCCGCATTGGCTTATTTTAGTTTGTGTGAGTGCGGGCAGTAGGCTTCTTTGAAAAGAGTTTGAGAAAGTTTCTCGAATAACTGCTGACCAGGCGCTTAAGTTGAGTTGCTTGGAAATCAAGGAACAAGGCGGACTGGGTACAACCTTGTGCGATCGATGTCAATCAAAATGTTTATCTGAACAGACACACACACACACAAAAACCTTTCAGGTTATGACACGCTCCGTAACCGCACGCATAGTCTGGTCTCATTGGCCATCACAAGTAAGTATATTTTAGAGCGCAGCTCTTAGGCGCCCGTTTCCGGCTTGAACGGCGTCGCCGTCGGCGTAGCCAAGGTCACCCCCAGGTCACGGGACCTGGGGAGGGTCACGTGACCCCTCAAGGACTCCCACGGTCACGTGACCCCTCCTAAGGTCACCCCAAGGTCACCACAAGGTCACGTGACCCCCAAGTCACCCCAAGGTCACGTGACCACCCCAGGTCACGTGACCCCCCAACGTCACGTGAGTGACCCCCCAAGATCACGAGCCCCCCCCCCCCCCCCCCCGAGGTCACGTGACCCCCCCAACGTCACGTGAGTGACCCCCCCAAGATCACGAGCCCCCCCCCCCCCCCCCGAGGTCACGTGACCTCCTCCCGCGGGGTCAGGTGACCCCCCCTTGCATTGACGTCACATCGCATACTTTTGCACACCAAGAAAAAGGAGGAGAGGGAAGTTGCTTTTGTAAGAATTTTGAGTGACAGGTTAATCTTCTATAATCCTCTGGGGGGAGAATAGCGACGCCTGTACAAATCCGGGAGGCACAAAGGAGGATCCTGATAAGAAGGGAGCTCCTTCTTCTGCTTTTCTCTGGAGGGCATCCGAAATGACGTCATGTGCAAGGAGCCTATATTAAAGAATGAGGGGAGGAGGTGGAGGAGGGGTCTACCCTCCCTTCAGTACCCTTCCCTCCTCCTCCTCAAGAGCTGCGCTCCAATTCGGCGTTACAGGGAGTTGTAAACGGCTTCCACTTTTTCTTCAACACTCCTCATAACATGCCTGTACTTAATGAATGGCCAGAAATTATCTTGATGCCCATAGCGGAATATTTTTCCTATAAAAAGACACGAAATGGCTGCTTTATGTCAGCGGAGTGCAAGCCCAAACGACAGAAGGCAACCGATGGATGTTTCGGCATATGCTCATGAACCTCCGTCTTAGGTTGGAATATGTTTACATTCAGATTATTTTGCATCTTCATTATATTTTTTTGCTGCTCCGTCTCTTTATATATATATATATATATATATATATATATATATATATATATATATATATATATATATATATATATATATATATATATATATATATATATATATATATATATATATATATATATATATATATATATATATATAATGTTGTTTATAGGAGGCATTTGTTGAGAGAAATGCAGCTGGCTCGCGGCCGCTCTAATTCTGTGTTCTTGGAACACCTGGATGAGAATCTAAAATCTACGTAAACATAATGCCAGCATGTGTGCGTCGCAAATGTGACCGCCAACGTTTTGAATTCTGTGCGACTGGAATTCCGGGAGATAACAGTTTACATTAGGGCTCGTTTGTTGACAGTACACGCCAGAGAGGCATACCACCTGTGGCCTGTGTTGTAGGCGTTACCGAAAAAAATAGCCAAATACGTTATTTGTTACTTGGGAATAAATTGAACGCGTTATCGAAGTACGTTACCTCCATACGAAGGGCCTGCGTTACCGTTACCTGAAAATAAAAGTAAGGCACGTTATTTTGCGTTACTTTCTAAATTTTAAATTAACACGTTTGCACTGGGACGTTACAGGTGTGCGTAAGCGACATATTTAAATCAACGTTATGTCCATTCATAAACTGAACATAATCACCTTATCTTTCTTAAGGTTTCACCTAAATACTTATAAAGAAACGCTGATAAAAATACAAAACACGCAACATTTTATATAACTTGGCATTAGAGACCCAAAAAAATATGTAAGCATATTTTTTTTTATGTCTTGGTAAGAATATGAAACGAGTAACGTAAATACCGTTACGTGTTACCCGATATAGATAACGGAAATACGTTAGCCGTTACAGTTTGGAAAATTTAACAAATACGTTACAAATTTACGGGAAAATGTAACGCGTTACCGGTTACGCCGTTACATTTAACGCATTACCGCCGATGTTGCTGTGGGCTGTGGTCGCATGTTTTTTTTATTTTTATTTTGATGAACGCCTACAACACGCGCATCTTCCAATCAGGTATATTGTTCTCAAGCCAAAATGAAGCTTGAACTACGAAAAATAAAACAATCCGGTAAAGTCTATGTCACACCACTATAGTAATTTGTGATAAACGAAGACTGACTATTTGTCCCAACATGCAGGCTGCTCATCCATTGACCAACTAATCCCCGAGATGTTTGTGCACCGAGACCATTTTTCCGGCCAATATGACCGGCTCAAGTGACCACAGTTTATATGAACTGAATTTATCTGTCGCTTGTGGTGCTATCTGCCATCAAGAGCCTTTTTGATTTGTCATATTAATAAATAAAACTTAAATGACTGAAATATTTTGAGCTTTGCATTTTTTGCGTCTCTTATATACCGATTTTTTCCTACCCCATGTTCGACATTCGGAGACAGCACCTAATATAAGTTAGTGCCTTGGGATATCCACCGACGTCTCATTTACGCACTTCCGTATTTTTGACAGTATTCTAATGGGGAGATGGTAAGTAAGGATCGTCAGGATTTCTGAAACGTCATGATGACCCCTTCAATGTTTATCAGAAAGATTTGAAAAAGAGTCCCATTGTCTGCATGTTTATACAACGGGATGTTATTCAGCACCAACGGACGTCTGACGCGGTAGATGAGAAATTTAGCCAGTGTCTCGGGTCTCTAACGTGCATCACGGTCAGCCAAAGTTTTCTGAAAGGTCTGTGCCATCTGCTAAGGTATTTCCAGAAGAGCACCTTACCCTCCAGGATTTTCGCACCTGAAAAGCCGCTCGGGTATTTCGTACCGGGTGGTCGCAAGGCGTGGTCGCTCAGTGTCGGGCTCTTGTCCCACGCATTGGTTGTTTATGGCAGCTCCAGCAGCCCCATGTCCCTCAGGTATGAGTGGAGGTCACTCAGCGCCGCGTTTCCCATGCCTCTTGATTTGTCAGACCTCAGAAGTTTGTCCTGCGGGCGAAAGGAAAGCTGAGGGCGCCACTGCGACAGCTACCGAGGGTCCGAATTCGGTCACCGCGAAAGCGAGACGTACTTTGCCTCTCGTGGAGTGAACGAAAATAGCGTTTGTATAAAGTTCGTCTGCTAATGCGACTGAAGAACGCAGTTCGCTTTCTAGAAAGCGTCATTCGCAAACAAAAATGAGGCAACAAAACATCATAAGCCATTGACAACCCCAGATTTTTTAAAAATTTCAAGCTGTACTACTGTCGTACTCAAAGCGACAGCCTCCGGTGGATGACAGAACAATAAGGACGAGCGCATCGGAGACCGCGAGTCCTCTTTCACTAGTTCTATTTTTGTGAGACGTTCTCACCAAAATGTTTCCAGACTGTGAACTCGCAAGAGGGTTAAAACGGTCTCATTGGTGTATTACGTTCAAGCTGTGGAGTCACGTCGCATCAGCAGCCGATAACGTTTTTGATCTCAGCATGACCAAAATCAGAGCCTGACCGTACTCTGGATCCAATGCTGACGATTCTGAGTCAAGAAATAAGCTGAGAGCTTGCGCCAATGGGTAATAGCTTTTCTCAAAGTCCTATCTAACACAATCAGACAATAAGTAACATGACTACAGTGCATAGAGTGTTGAGCTTTGACGTCTCCCGAATTTCACTTCATATTAGGTGTGGCCTGCGTACAAGACGTGTGCTCGATGCTCCAATTTCCGCCTGAACGTCTTTCATCATTTTAAGGAAAGACAGACGGCGAAAAAAAAAGTTTTCCTTTCTCAAACAGGGTTGTAAGTTACCTCTGTTCCTCCATTTGACCGATTCACTCGCAGCGCCGTCTGCGAGTGACGAAAACTTCCTCTTCCATGTTCTTGGAGGCAGCAGCGCTCGAACCGGTCAAGAAAGGTAGGGCAAATCGAGTGCTTGGTTGCTTTTTACATACTTGAAATAATAAGAATGGCGCATTAAAATTAGATCGCGCTAGAAGAGATTATTAAAGAACCTTTCGCGAAATTATTAGTCCGGTGTGCATTTTATCGATGATGGAAAGTTCTGGAAATGTTTTTTTCTATTTGTTCTTGAGAGATCTAAAACCATGCGCTTGGCTACGCCTCTCAAAGCTAATAGGAAGAAGAGTGGTTCGGTCTAACATTATGTGAATATAGCCTGAGACTGGGGTGAAAAGGGTAGCAGCTCATTGCTGTTCTTTTTATTTTACACTAAGCGATCGCCGCGACATGGTTGTGCCACGGATCTTACGGAAAGCAAGTTTCTTCCTGTTTTAATTTCACCGGTTTGGATTTTTGGGCGGCGTCTCGTCGCGTGTGCTGCGTATGATGGCTTACGCCGAGCGGAACATATTGTGGCATGGAGTCTCATTTTGTTTAGTTTAGACTAGTTATCATCCTCCGAATTGCCACAGTTTTTGAAACGTCAACCTATTGTGGGTAAAACACTTGCATAACCCATGAAAATGCCCAGGCACCAACTTTGTCAGAATGAAAAGGGACATTGAGAGGAAAAACAAGACCGCGTTTGCGGTTTACAGTGGATTGATAGTGTTAGTTCTGCACAGGCGAAATTGTCAGAATGATTTATAATCCGGCATATTCCTAGCGTTGCTCGGAATTGTGTGTTAGTTTACGGCAATGTCCGGGTAATTTCATTTTAAATTGAAAATACTTTGTTGAAAGGAGAATATGGCGGTTACGTAAATGCCGTGTCGTCTCTGTGTGCTCTGGGTCTGGCTCAGAGAACGTTAGATGGGAGGATAATCGTCGCTGTAATTGAATAATGAACTAATATCTAATAAATTTTTGACAACAGAAATCAGCGGCTATACCGCGTTTTTAACAAAATTAATCAGATCCGTATTATAAACTTAATCTATTAAAAATATAGTTAATTACTCTACTGTGGCTTTTGGGATGGAGCTGACTTACGGGATTTAGACAATGCCCACTGGAAAGAAAGTTTGGTTTGACAGGTGGCGCAATCTTAAAAGGGGCCCTGCAATCGTATTTAAGCGTCTACCTTTTTTGCGGTTTCCAGGTCTCTTGGGGTTCGGGCAAGCCAGTGGGCACGGAGAGAGTAACTAAATATCAGTGCGTCATATTTTAACCGGACGACGCGGAAACCTCCTCCACCGACGGGGGCGACCCGCGGTACCGAAAGCGCGCGAAATTTGACGTCTTCGGTTCTGGGCTTACTACTGGTTAGAGCCGCTAGAAGCTTCTTTTTAGTCGAACTACAAAACAGAAGTGGCGCGAACCGTTTCAATTATTTATAAAAGTAGTTTTTGTTCACTATTTTAGATCAGAAAAGAAAAAAAAAAATGCAGTTTATAAAGTACGGAAACCAGAAATGACCCGTCGACATACCCGCCACCAAGCGATGGAAAAGGCGGCGCATGCTAGAAAAGAGTAGTGGGATCAGGCGCCGACATGGAAAGATCCCGGATGTACGCGGCGGCGCTGCGGTCGTTTACGTACTGGAAGATCCGACCGGCTCCGAGCGTTCCGAAGGCCTTCACCGCGTAGCCTTATCTTGCGTTTTGGCCATTTCGCGGTACGGCAGCGTGAAGTGGCTCCCATTCTGAACTGGTCTTTACCCCGTGTTTGCTGTCGTTTGTGGCCAATGAAGTGTCATGCCGAATTAGTGTTTAATCGCGCAGCAAACGCAATGAGAGCCGCTCTGGCTGCCCGCTGTATACAGCCTATCCAGAACACGCTTTAGTGGCGCCCTCTCGCGCTGTCGACACGCATTGCGGCAGCCGTGAGCGCTCGCTGAGCTGACTATCCCTCCTCTAGTTCACGGCCACTCAAGCAACCAAGGACGTCATGAGTGTGGTTATTTTTTGCTTGTTTTTGTAATTTTAATGTGCCTATAACTTTTAAAATAAAGCGAAATTCGAGAAAAGAAAAGTTACATTACGTTACTACGGTCAGTGCGCTCAGGTTTGGTGCAAATTAAAAACCAGTAAAAAAGTGCTTGCAGGGCCCCTTTAAGGAGAATTTTCGCAAGTTTGAGTCGACCCGCGGTCGCAGTCATTGGACCTGATCTCGAGCTCGAATGTCCGTGCCCCCTTCCGAAACTGCGCCTCAGCGCTCGTGGCCAATCGCTCGGTGAGTAGACCTCCCCAAAGTTGACCCTTTCGGCCACCAGCCGCGCACTAGCAAGTCCACCGAGGCGTCGCCTACTCACTACCCCGGGGCCATTCCCTCGGCGGATTTGACAGACGAATTGGGTAGGCGTAATGTTTGGTCAGCGTGTAGGTGTTGATGAGACAAATGTGGCCGTGACCGGCCAACTCCAAATAAAACATAAGACAGCCGCGTATCGGCTGAAAGTTGGCATTCAGAGAAGAGGGTAAATGATTGTATTGGCTGTTGTTTTGTTATGGTTGTTTCGTTTCCTGTTTGTCAGTGCATTGTATTTTATATTTCTGTTTGTCTGCTATTTCATCTCCTGACGAAGCCGAGCCTTTAGGCGAAACTGTCATAATACATACAATAAACTCCTAGCGTAGCAACTCCGCAAGTACGGATCTCTGACTTTATATATATATACATGGTGTTTCGGAGAACGGAAGGTGGACAAATTCTATTTTGCAAAACCTAAGCGTCGCAGCAAAAAAAAAAGCTCTGGTTGCAGTCACCTCAGCACGACAGCAAAACTGTCTTGCTGAGGTGGCGATGGTTCTTCAGTAATCGCGGCAATTTCGGCGGAGTTAAGAAGTTCCTCGACGTGGCGCACAGCTGCATCTCTAGTGAGGTGTTCCGTTTCTTGTCTGAAGATCGTCGTGCACTCTCAACAAAACAATAGTCGTAGGGTACTACATTTGGGGTAGTCAGAAGCCGTCACAGATATCGCTACCCCCCCCCCCCCCCCCCCCCCCTTAGTAGTACTAACGACCCCATGCGTAGTCACGCGGCATGAAATCAACAGGTAGTCACAGTGAGCACCCCCAAAAGCAACATGGCGGCTAGCAAGCGACAGTGGAGCAATGCGAGTAAGGCCTAGCGAACTGGACTGCTTTCTGCTAAAATACGATTCTCAAGTGCGTCCGCCCGTCCGCTGCCTTCCGTGCGCACTGAAGCACTCCAAAACGTGCCTCGAAGCACCGGCAACGCACCTATTACGAGTAGGGGCGACGATGTGAGGGGGGGGGGAGGGGTGCATTCGAGGGGGTTCGTCCGCGACTGCTTTCGCGCGGCCGGCTGCAATTACTTCGCGGCCAGAAAACATTCAAAGAAGGAATCGTATAGCGACGAATGAAATGATGTCTTTATTGAACAGAGAATCTGCTTGCTGTGCTTGCCGCAAGTGATCCGGCGTTTTCGGTTGACAGCGGCGAGGCGAGGCATCACCGATTCAAGCGCATCGGTTTCTATCGTTCAACGCTCCTGCTCACCTGTTAGCGTTCGTTATTCACTTCCAAGTCCTTGGTAATCCCCACCTCGTCTGTGCACGCACTATTCACCGCACGGAACACCCATTCAACTGGGGTTAAGACTGATCCACTGATTCCACTGGGACGAGAGGCCGAGAACCGAACCCTTTGTGGCTGCTCCGTGGAGCCATGAAGCGCCTCCATGTTTTTCACTCAAATAAGTAGACACATAAACGCGTGACTCCTTGAATTGGGCGGTTACACGCGTCACCTAACGGACAGCCCTCAAACTAAGAAAAAAAGAAACCAACAGTCTTTGCTTTGAGCGCCTCGCCTGACATGCACGTGCATTTCCACACCAGACTTCACACATAAGCGACATACAGACACCCAAACAATATTATACATAACACGTTCACAAACAGCACAAGGCACAATATGAGATATTGACACTCTACATTCCTACATACACGACTCGTCGGCACCACCAGCTTATATACTGCTGTATTTTCTGTGACCGATTAGGATGGTGACCGCTGTCATATTTTGCATAAATACGAAAGGACTGTGCAAGATTTATCACTATATATTATTTTTCTGTACTGCAGTCAGGAAAGCGCTCGTATCTCTAATGTAATCCATTGCAAAAGTGAACAGCAGGTTATAAATCAAATTGAATTGTCGCTACACGTCACGTTTTGATCAGTTTCGTTTTCTCGCTTGCCTACACTTCATGTATACAGAAGCCTGTTTAATTAATTGTATTATTATCAAAACGAATTTCTGCAATCACAACTTTCTGAACACGCTGATGCATTTTCTTTTCTCTTTTTACATATCCGAATGACTTCCTTTCTCCCCTTCCCTTTCCTAAATCTTTGAACTCAATAAAGTTTTTCAACAACAACAACAGTGGCGCTTGAGTGAATGTTGAGTACACTGAGCGCGCGCAGGTGATTCTAGCGAAGCCCGTCCGCTGGTCCTCCCCGAAGCGTTGTTTCAGTTTTCTTCTTTTCGCTACAAATGTTTCGGCTCAAGCGCGTGTCTTTGAAATATGCGTTATATGCGCTCGCGCTCGCGCCATGAGGACAGTGCAGAATTGCCGTTTTCGGGCCCGTGTTTTCACCTACAGCGAACGCGAAATACGTATGCTATCTAAAGCCTAGTTCATACAGTTGCGTTTGACTGCGTTGCGGCAGCGGGAAACCAGGACATCCCTGCTGCTTATATCGCGTGCCAAGACGATTCCTTGAATTGGATTCCACGCTTCATACGAAGCACAGATGTGCCGGTGAGTCGCTTTTGGTTCTCGACGCAACGCTGTCAAACGCATTTAAACTCAAGTGTGTGAACCGGCCTCAAGCATCAAAGAACGCCGAGAACAGTTCTCTGCGCCGCGCCTGCTCTCGCTTCTCCGACAGAACTTTTCTAAAAAAAAAATCTAAACCGAATAGCACGTGTATGTTTGCCAACGCCTTATTTTTGGAAATTTACTTGGAATCCTTTATATAGGTAAAAGGAACGCGTGCCGAAAGGCCTGAAATCCTAGTTCCCTTCAAAGTCCTCCACCTTGGATGACACACACTTGTTTGAAGCATTTTTATCGAGTATGCTCGATGAAATGTGGCAAATGAGCCAGTGAAGGCGAATCATATATCCCAAGACAGAGAAATACTGAAATACGCAGGCATGATCCCAGATATCTGTGTACGTTCGTCCTGTCCGGCCTCAGTCGTGGTGTTCAATGCTTCATACTTTAGTGCAATTGAAAGTTTAAAAATTGGGTATGAGAGGCGTGCAAGTTCGGCGGAACCGAGGTCATTCGCAACTGATCTGCACGCAGGACTGACCGATCACACCTTTAATGAGAGCACGCTCTTAACTGAACCGCACAATAAAAGACAAGATCTCGTCCGGCGAACATTCCAGTGAACTCACGCCTGTGCGTAGCTTCCTGTGCTTTTCTAATGAATTGGTTAAATTCCTCGAGCACGACGCCAGCTGCCAGCTGTTTACTAGCAGTACATGGTAAAACCCGTGACGGAACGACGGAACCAAAAAGGACAACCGCGATACTTTTTATCTGCCTCCGGCTTTAGTAGCTGCCTACCAAGGTTGCCTGTACTCTTTGGCATGTTTTTTTCTGCCAGTTCAGGCGAACCGAGCCACACGCCTGTTTCGACCGGTTTAAATTTGAATAAATGGTAGCCAACGCACAAAGAAAACAAGTTTCCAGTACTTTCTGAGATTTTTGAAGTGACTTTTACTATTGAACGGCTGCATGTACTTGATTGTTCAATTCAAGAGTTTATAAGACGTGACTACCCCATGCTTGTCACTTGCCGACAGGGTGGTAACGCCATATGGCTCGAGCCCAGTGGGTAGGAAAGTAAGCCTTTGGGGTAGTTACAGCCGTCAAAACGCATGATTACTGGGGGGGGGGGGGGGGGGGGGGGGGTGCTCACTTTTTCTTAGAGTGTGAGGACCGCAGTGCGTCCAGTTTGAAGTTCAGCTACTCCTCTTGCGATGCCTATTCCTCTTCCCAGGAGCAATGGAAGGCTGGTTTTCGGAATAACCTCGCCGCAGGAAGCTTCTTCGATCCGGACAGGTACGAAAACGCTTTACTGCGGCGGTAAAGTCACGTGGTTTGCGAGGACTAAGAGTGCCGATGACGTAACTTTGGGTTCCTCCGCTAGTGGAACAGGTTTTCCTTGCGTCAGTCAGTTTGCTCCGAGGTTGATGACGGCGCCATACTCGCAGAGAGGTCCATTCTGAGGATAACGTCCCACGCACAGTCTTGCAGAATGACGAACTTCACGGTGCAAGTCTCACCGTGAATCTCACCTGGAGTAGTCCATCTCCCGACTGGTCTGATGAGGTGCCCACCGGCGAACCATACTTGAGGGCCTTCCCACGGCGTTGTCTTTTTCCGATGACAGCTTGAAAGCCTCTCACACAAGACGGAGTAGTCTGGTCCAGTGTCCAGGGGTACCGACCCATTGCGTCCGTTGATGGTCATGTTGAGGGTGCTGGGCACCGTTGCAGAAGCGTCGCGCCGATGCACGTCTTCAGTCGAGTGGGAGGCCTCCCGTGTTTTTGGAGGAACTTTACGTCGGCGGTCTACGGCAACTCCACCTCCAAGGGTTGCGCGGGGCTGGTGGAGTTCTTCCGACCAATGCAGCGTAAATCAACGTCGGTTCCACCGGTACCGCCGTGTTGATAGGAGCTTCAGATTTTTCCGCCCGTCGTACTTCCTCGCGCGCAGCCTCGGAGACGAAGAGTGTCGCTGGACGACTTGCGGCTGGCAGCAACCTGCGGAGTTCCTCCCGGACGACCTCCCGAATAATTTCGCGGATGATTGTGCCGATAGCGTTTTCGCCATTAAGCAGAGTGGTTGCAGCGACGCTTAAATGTTGCTGGTATGGGGAAGCGCGCGCTTGGAGGGCGCGCTCGATGTTTGTTGCCTCGGTGACGAAGGCTTTGATGGTGACCGGCCGGTTGCGGAAGAGGCCTTTAAAGATGTCGTCTCTCACCCCGCTCACGAGAGCTCGCAGCTTGTTGTCGTCTGTGGCTCGTAGGTCGGTACGGGCGCTCAGGCGCAGGATATCTTTCATGAAGCTCGTGACGCTTTCGTTGGGGCCCTGGGTTCATATCCGGAGAAGATTCTCTGCCGTCTCCCGTCCGTATAAGGTGGCGAACTTCCACTGCAACTCGGACACATAGATGTCTCAGGACGTCAATGAAGCCTCGTGGTTCTCGAAACAATGCTTCAGGGTACCCTCCAGCGAAAAGTTGAGGTTGTGGAGGCACTGACCCGCAACCCCGCTAAGCCTAGCTGCGAATACCCCATACCCGTAACGACATCAGTGTCGCTTGCCGGAGACTGCCATAGAAGTCTGCAGCTTAACAAGCTGAACGTCCCTAATCCTGCAGTACGTCCTTGAAATACCAGGACTACACCATGCAAAAATGCGTAAAGCGTGATCCAAACCAGCGTGTTTTTGTGCGCGTGTAGGCCGTGAGGCTCCCGGAAATTGTGTATTTTGTGACGTTGCGCTGACTCCGTGCGCCTTCCGGGAGCACATGAGGAAGGAGGATAATTTCAGCTTTTTCTGAAGGCACAAGAAAACGCGCAGTGACGTAGTAGGGCGCCCTTGTCTCCCGGCCAATCGGTGGGGGGCACTAATTCCGGCTCCGCGTTTCTTCGTCGTCTGGCGCGATTGGCCTTCTCCTCCCCCCCCCCCCCCCCCCCCCCCCCCCCTTATCTACTTTTACAACGCCGACACAGACACGTCGCCAGGCGCAGATGCTCTCTGCTAGCTTGCAAGCGTCTGTGAACTTTCCCCCTGTTTCCGACGCAAAGAAGGTGACTTCTGCAGCCGAAACGAAGGCTGCTGCGGACGCGCAGAGGAAAGACGAAGCTGCAATTCGCTTGGCCGTCGCTCACCGTCAGAGTGCGCTCGTGTATGCGTGCGCGCAGAGCCGTATATGGGGAGAGTTTGGTCAGTCTATTATCTCGCCGCCGTAACGCTTTCCTCCCGAGTGAGCCAATCAGCACGCGGCGCAGAGCGAGAGGCATGAGCGCATGCGCGTGAACTCCCGGCTGCTCCCAGCTGAGTGGGGAGAGCCGCCATTTTAGTTCATTCTCCCGGCGGAATGCGAGGGATCGGCATCTAAATCTCGATTATTTCCTTTTATATCACGGGCTCTGGCAAGAACATGACATACTCTTATTCCTCGGTGGGTTGAAAAGCTAATAAATGAACATTTTTCGGCGTATCGCCAGAAACTTTTATTAAGGCGAAAAAGAAGTCGGCCCGTAGCAGACGACGCGTAGCCTCAGCAGTGCTCTTCTCCGACCAGTCTCCGGCAGCGTTGCGAAAAAATGGCGGTCGTCTTTTCTCTGCTCCCTTCTTTCTCTCTTGCTCCTTCGGCGCTCTCCTCCCTTTCATTTACTTTTCTCCTCTCCGGCGCCTTCGTTGCCACACCAACTGGCCAAACTCTCCCAATATACGGCTCTGCGTGCGCGCTCGCCCGACGCCGCACCGTCCTAACCAACCCGCATAATTGTGACTCGGAAAGCGCTCCAGAAACAGCAAACACGTCACGAAATACGCAATTTCCGGGAAGCGCACGGCCCACGCGCGCACAAATACGCGTTTGCTTGGATCGTGCTTAAGACGCCACAACACTCCGACGCAAGTCAAACAAACAAACAAACAAAAGAAAGGCTCGTGATACACCTAAGCACTTCTTATGAGTCGTGAATGCGAAAGCATGCATGACGCTGTTTCGCTCCTTCGTCTGCGTTGCACTTGCGTGGACCGGCAGGTGGCGTCACTGCCGATGTGGCGGGCGCCGACGATGTGGATGCTTGATGCGGCGCCATGTTCGTCGGCGTCGAGACGAGCAAAGTCCCGCCGACGATATGGATCCTTGATGCGGCGCCATGTTCGTCGGCGTCGAGACGAGGAAAGTCCCGCCGACGATGTGGATGCTTGATGCGGCGCCATGTTCGTCGGCGTCGAGACGAGCAAAGTCCCGCCGACGATGTGGATGCTTGATGCGGCGCCATGTTCGTCGGCATCGAGACGGGCAAAGTCCCGCCGACGATGTGGATGCTTGATGCGGCGCCATGTTCGTCGGCGTCGAGACGAGCAAAGTCCCGCCGACGATGTGAATGCTTGATGCGGCGCCATGTTCGTCGGCGTCAAGACCAGCAAAGTCCCGCCGACGATGTGAATGCTTGATGCGGCGCCATGTTCGTCGGCGTCAAGACGAGCAAAGTCCCGCCGACGATGTGAATGCTTGATGCGGCGCCATGTTCGTCGGCGTCGAGACGAGCAAAGTCCCGCCGACGATGTGGATGCTTGATGCGGCGCCATGTTCGTCGGCGTCAAGACGAGCAAAGTCCCGCCGACGATGTGAATGCTTGATGCGGCGCCATGTTCGTCGGCGTCGAGACGAGCAAAGTCCCGCCGACGATGTGAATGCTTGATGCGGCGCCATGTTCGTCGGCGTCAAGACGACCAAAGTCCCGCCGACGATGTGAATGCTTGATGCGGCGCCATGTTCGTCGGCGTCGAGACGAGCAAAGTCAAAGTCCCGCCGACGATGTGAATGCTTGATGCGGCGCCATGTTCGTCGGCGTCAAGACGAGCAAAGTCCCGCCGACGATGTGAATGCTTGATGCGGCGCCATGTTCGTCGGCGTCGAGACGAGCAAAGTCCCGCCGACGATGTGGATGCTTGATGCGGCGCCATGTTCGTCGGCGTCAAGACGAGCAAATTCCCGCCGACGATGTGAATGCTTGATGCGGCGCCATGTTCGTCGGCGTCGAGGCGAGCAAAGTCCCGCCGACGATGTGAATGCTTGATGCGGCGCCATGTTCGTCGGCGTCAAGACGAGCAAAGTACCGCTGACGATGTGAATGCTTGATGCGGTGCCATGTTCGTCGGCGTCAAGACGAGCAAAGTCCCGCCGACGATGTGAATGCTTGATGCGGCGCCATGTTCGTCGGCGTCAAGACGAGCAAAGTCCCGCCGACGATGTGAATGCTTGATGCGGCGCCATGTTCGTCGGCGTCAAGACGAGCAAAGTCCCGCCGACGATGTGGATGCTTGATGCGGCGCCATGTTCGTCGGCGTCAAGACGAGCAAAGTCCCGCCGACGATGTGGATGCTTGATGCGGCGCCATGTTCGTCGGCGTCGAGGCGAGCAAAGTCCCGCCGACGATGTGAATGCTTGATGCGGCGCCATGTTCGTCGGCGTCAAGACGAGCAAAGTCCCGCTGACGATGTGAATGCTTGATGCGGCGCCATGTTCGTCGGCGTCAAGACGAGCAAAGTCCCGCCGACGATGTGAATGCTTGATGCGGCGCCATGTTCGTCGGCGTCAAGACGAGCAAAGTCCCGCTGACGATGTGAATGCTTGATGCGGCGCCATGTTCGTCGGCGTCAAGACGAGCAAAGTCCCGCCGACGATGTGGATGCTTGATGCGGCGCCATGTTTGTCGGCGTCAAGACGAGCAAAGTCCCCCCGACGATGTGAATGCTTGATGCGGCGCCATGTTCGTCGGCGTCGAGACGAGCAAAGTCCCGCCGACGATATGAATCCTTGATGCGGCGCCATGTTCGTCGGCGTCGAGACGAGGAAAGTCCCGCCGACGATGTGGATGCTTGATGCGGCGCCATGTTCGTCGGCGTCGAGACGAGCAAAGTCCCGCCGACGATGTGGATGCTGGATGCGGCGCCATGTTCGTCGGCATCGAGACGAGCAAAGTCCCGCCGACGATGTGGATGCTTGATGCGGCGCCATGTTCGTCGGCGTCGAGACGAGCAAAGTCCCGCCGACGATGTGAATGCTTGATGCGGCGCCATGTTCGTCGGCGTCGAGACCAGCAAAGTCCCGCCGACGATGTGAATGCTTGATGCGGCGCCATGTTCGTCGGCGTCGAGACGAGCAAAGTCAAAGTCCCGCCGACGATGTGAATGCTTGATGCGGCGCCATGTTCGTCGGCGTCAAGACGAGCAAAGTCCCGCCGACGATGTGAATGCTTGATGCGGCGCCATGTTCGTCGGCGTCGAGATGAGCAAAGTCCCGCCGACGATGTGGATGCTTGATGCGGCGCCATGTTCGTCGGCGTCAAGACGAGCAAAGTCCAGCCGACGATCTGAATGCTTGATGCGGCGCCATGTTCGTCGGCGTCGAGGAGAGCAAAGTCCCGCCGACGATGTGAATGCTTGATGCGGCGCCATGTTCGTCGGCGTCAAGACGAGCAAAGTCCCGCCGACGATGTGAATGCTTGATGCGGCGCCATGTTCGTCGGCGTCAAGACGAGCAAAGTCCCGCCGACGATGTGAATGCTTGATGCGGCGCCATGTTCGTCGGCGTCGAGACGAGCAAAGTCAAAGTCCCGCCGACGATGTGAATGCTTGATGCGGCGCCATGTTCGTCGGCGTCAAGACGAGCAAAGTCCCGCCGACGATGTGAATGCTTGATGCGGCGCCATGTTCGTCGGCGTCGAGACGAGCAAAGTCCCGCCGACGATGTGGATGCTTGATGCGGCGCCATGTTCGTCGGCTTCAAGACGAGCAAAGTCCCGCCGACGATGTGAATGCTTGATGCGGCGCCATGTTCGTCGGCGTCAGGACGAGCAAAGTCCCGCCGACGATGTGAATGCTTGATGCGGCGCCATGTTCGTCGGCGTCAAGACGAGCAAAGTCCCGCCGACGATGTGGATGCTTGATGCGGCGCCATGTTCGTCGGCGTCAAGACGAGCAAAGTCCCGCCGACGATGTGGATGCTTGATGCGGCGCCATGTTCGTCGGCGTCGAGACGAGCAAAGTCCCGCCGACGATGTGGATGCTTGATGCGGCGCCATGTTCGTCGGCGTCGAGGCGAGCAAAGTCCCGCCGACGATGTGAATGCTTGATGCGGCGCCATGTTCGTCGGCGTCAAGACGAGCAAAGTCCCGCTGACGATGTGAATGCTTGATGCGGCGCCATGTTCGTCGGCGTCAAGACGAGCAAAGTCCCGCCGACGATGTGAATGCTTGATGCGGCGCCATGTTCGTCGGCGTCAAGACGAGCAAAGTCCCGCTGACGATGTGAATGCTTGATGCGGCGCCATGTTCGTCGGCGTCAAGACGAGCAAAGTCCCGCCGACGATGTGGATGCTTGATGCGGCGCCATGTTTGTCGGCGTCAAGACGAGCAAAGTCCCCCCGACGATGTGAATGCTTGATGCGGCGCCATGTTCGTCGGCGTCGAGACGAGCAAAGTCCCGCCGACGATATGAATCCTTGATGCGGCGCCATGTTCGTCGGCGTCGAGACGAGGAAAGTCCCGCCGACGATGTGGATGCTTGATGCGGCGCCATGTTCGTCGGCGTCGAGACGAGCAAAGTCCCGCCGACGATGTGGATGCTGGATGCGGCGCCATGTTCGTCGGCATCGAGACGAGCAAAGTCCCGCCGACGATGTGGATGCTTGATGCGGCGCCATGTTCGTCGGCGTCGAGACGAGCAAAGTCCCGCCGACGATGTGAATGCTTGATGCGGCGCCATGTTCGTCGGCGTCGAGACCAGCAAAGTCCCGCCGACGATGTGAATGCTTGATGCGGCGCCATGTTCGTCGGCGTCGAGACGAGCAAAGTCAAAGTCCCGCCGACGATGTGAATGCTTGATGCGGCGCCATGTTCGTCGGCGTCAAGACGAGCAAAGTCCCGCCGACGATGTGAATGCTTGATGCGGCGCCATGTTCGTCGGCGTCGAGACGAGCAAAGTCCCGCCGACGATGTGGATGCTTGATGCGGCGCCATGTTCGTCGGCGTCAAGACGAGCAAAGTCCAGCCGACGATCTGAATGCTTGATGCGGCGCCATGTTCGTCGGCGTCGAGGAGAGCAAAGTCCCGCCGACGATGTGAATGCTTGATGCGGCGCCATGTTCGTCGGCGTCAAGACGAGCAAAGTCCCGCCGACGATGTGAATGCTTGATGCGGCGCCATGTTCGTCGGCGTCAAGACGAGCAAAGTCCCGCCGACGATGTGAATGCTTGATGCGGCGCCATGTTCGTCGGCGTCAAGACGAGCAAAGTCCCGCCGACGATGTGGATGCTTGATGCGGCGCCATGTTCGTCGGCGTCAAGACGAGCAAAGTCCCGCCGACGATGTGGATGCTTGATGCGGCGCCATGTTCGTCGGCGTCAAGACGAGCAAAGTCCCGCCGACGATGTGGATGCTTGATGCGGCGCCATGTTCGTCGGCGTCGAGACGAGCAAAGTCCCGCCGACGATGTGGATGCTTGATGCGGCGCCATGTTCGTCGGCGTCGAGGCGAGCAAAGTCCCGCCGACGATGTGAATGCTTGATGCGGCGCCATGTTCGTCGGCGTCAAGACGAGCAAAGTCCCGCTGACGATGTGAATGCTTGATGCGGCGCCATGTTCGTCGGCGTCAAGACGAGCAAAGTCCCGCCGACGATGTGAATGCTTGATGCGGCGCCATGTTCGTCGGCGTCGAGACGAGCAAAGTCCCGCTGACGATGTGAATGCTTGATGCGGCGCCATGTTCGTCGGCGTCAAGACGAGCAAAGTCCCGCCGACGATGTGGATGCTTGATGCGGCGCCATGTTTGTCGGCGTCAAGACGAGCAAAGTCCCCCCGACGATGTGAATGCTTGATGCGGCGCCATGTTCGTCGGCGTCGAGACGAGCAAAGTCCCGCCGACGATATGAATCCTTGATGCGGCGCCATGTTCGTCGGCGTCGAGACGAGGAAAGTCCCGCCGACGATGTGGATGCTTGATGCGGCGCCATGTTCGTCGGCGTCGAGACGAGCAAAGTCCCGCCGACGATGTGGATGCTGGATGCGGCGCCATGTTCGTCGGCATCGAGACGAGCAAAGTCCCGCCGACGATGTGGATGCTTGATGCGGCGCCATGTTCGTCGGCGTCGAGACGAGCAAAGTCCCGCCGACGATGTGAATGCTTGATGCGGCGCCATGTTCGTCGGCGTCGAGACCAGCAAAGTCCCGCCGACGATGTGAATGCTTGATGCGGCGCCATGTTCGTCGGCGTCGAGACGAGCAAAGTCAAAGTCCCGCCGACGATGTGAATGCTTGATGCGGCGCCATGTTCGTCGGCGTCAAGACGAGCAAAGTCCCGCCGACGATGTGAATGCTTGATGCGGCGCCATGTTCGTCGGCGTCGAGACGAGCAAAGTCCCGCCGACGATGTGGATGCTTGATGCGGCGCCATGTTCGTCGGCGTCAAGACGAGCAAAGTCCCGCCGACGATCTGAATGCTTGATGCGGCGCCATGTTCGTCGGCGTCGAGGAGAGCAAAGTCCCGCCGACGATGTGAATGCTTGATGCGGCGCCATGTTCGTCGGCGTCAAGACGAGCAAAGTCCCGCCGACGATGTGAATGCTTGATGCGGCGCCATGTTCGTCGGCGTCAAGACGAGCAAAGTCCCGCCGACGATGTGAATGCTTGATGCGGCGCCATGTTCGTCGGCGTCAAGACGAGCAAAGTCCCGCCGACGATGTGGATGCTTGATGCGGCGCCATGTTCGTCGGCGTCAAGACGAGCAAAGTCCCGCCGACGATGTGGATGCTTGATGCGGCGCCATGTTCGTCGGCGTCAAGACGAGCAAAGTCCCGCCGACGATGTGGATGCTTGATGAGGCGCCATGTTCGTCGGCGTCGAGACGAGCAAAGTCCCGCCGACGATGTGGATGCTTGATGCGGCGCCATGTTCGTCGGCGTCAAGACGAGCAAAGTCCCGCCGACGATGTGAATGCTTGATGCGGCGCCATGTTCGTCGGCGTCGAGACGAGCAAAGTCCCGCCGACGATGTGGATGCTTGATGCGGCGCCATGTTCGTCGGTGTCGAGACGAGCAAAGTCCCGCCGACGATGTGAATGCTTGATGCGGCGCCATGTTCGTCGGCGTCGAGACGAGCAAAGTCCCGCCGACGATGTGAATGCTTGATGCGGCGCCATGTTCGTCGGCGTCGAGACGAGCAAAGTCCCGCCGACGATGTGAATGCTTGATGCGGCGCCATGTTCGCCGGCGTCGAGACGAGCAAAGTCCCGCCGACGATATGGATGCTTGATGCGGCGCCATGTTCGTCGGCGTCGAGACGAGCAAAGTCCCGCGGACGATGTGAATGCTTGATGCGGCGCCATGTTCGTCGGCGTCGAGACGAGCAAAGTCCCGCCGACGATGTGGATGCTTGATGCGGCGCCATGTTCGTCGGCGTCGAGACGAGCAAAGTCCCGCCGACGATATGGATGCTTGATGCGGCGCCATGTTTGTCGGCGTCGAGACGAGCAAAGTCCCGCCGACGATGTGGATGCTTGATGCGGCGCCATGTTCGTCGGCGTCGAGACGAGCAAAGTCCCGCCGACGATATGGATGCTTGATGCGGCGCCATGTTCGTCGGCGTCGAGACGAGCAAAGTCCCGCCGACGATCTGGATGCTTGATGCGGCGCCATGTTCGTCGGCGTCAAGACGAGCAAAGTCCCGCCGACGATGTGAATGCTTGATGCGGCGCCATGTTCGTCGGCGTCGAGACGAGCAAAGTCAAAGTCCCGCCGGCGATGTGAATGCTTGATGCGGCGCCATGTTCGTCGGCGTCAAGACGAGCAAAGTCCCGCCGACGATGTGGATGCTTGATGCGGCGCCATGTTCGTCGGCGTCGAGACGAGCAAAGTCCCGCCGACGATGTGGATGCTTGATGCGGCGCCATGTTCGTCGGCGTCAAGACGAGCAAAGTCCCGCCGACGATGTGAATGCTTGATGCGGCGCCATGTTCGTCGGCGTCGAGACGAGCAAAGTCCCGCCGACGATGTGGATGCTTGATGCGGCGCCATGTTCGTCGGCGTCGAGACGAGCAAAGTCCCGCCGACGATGTGAATGCTTGATGCGGCGCCATGTTCGTCGGCGTCGAGACGAGCAAAGTCCCGCCGACGATGTGAATGCTTGATGCGGCGCCATGTTCGTCGGCGTCGAGACGAGCAAAGTCCCGCCGACGATGTGAATGCTTGATGCGGCGCCATGTTCGCCGGCGTCGAGACGAGCAAAGTCCCGCCGACGATATGGATGCTTGATGCGGCGCCATGTTCGTCGGCGTCGAGACGAGCGAAGTCCCGCGGACGATGTGAATGCTTGATGCGGCGCCATGTTCGTCGGCGTCGAGACGAGCAAAGTCCCGCCGACGATGTGGATGCTTGATGCGGCGCCATGTTCGTCGGCGTCGAGACGAGCAAAGTCCCGCCGACGATATGGATGCTTGATGCGGCGCCATGTTTGTCGGCGTCGAGACGAGCAATGTCCCGCCGACGATGTGGATGCTTGATGCGGCGCCATGTTCGTCGGCGTCGAGACGAGCAAAGTCCCGCCGACGATATGGATGCTTGATGCGGCGCCATGTTCGTCGGCGTCGAGACGAGCAAAGTCCCGCCGACGATCTGGATGCTTGATGCGGCGCCATGTTCGTCGGCGTCAAGACGAGCAAAGTCCCGCCGACGATGTGAATGCTTGATGCGGCGCCATGTTCGTCGGCGTCGAGACGAGCAAAGTCAAAGTCCCGCCGACGATGTGAATGCTTGATGCGGCGCCATGTTCGTCGGCGTCAAGACGAGCAAAGTCCCGCCGACGATGTGAATGCTTGATGCGGCGCCGTGTTCGTCGGCGTCGAGACGAGCAAAGTCCCGCCGACGATGTGGATGCTTGATGCGGCGCCATGTTCGTCGGCGTCAAGACGAGCAAAGTCCCGCCGACGATGTGAATGCTTGATGCGGCACCATGTTCGTCGGCGTCGAGGCGAGCAAAGTCCCGCCGACGATGTGAATGCTTGATGCGGCGCCATGTTCGTCGGCGTCAAGACGAGCAAAGTCCCGCCGACGATGTGAATGCTTGATGCGGCGCCATGTTCGTCGGCGTCAAGACGAGCAAAGTCCCGCCGACGATGTGGATGCTTGATGCGGCGCCATGTTCGTCGGCGTCGAGGCGAGCAAAGTCCCGCCGACGATGTGAATGCTTGATGCGGCGCCATGTTCGTCGGCGTCAAGACGAGCAAAGTCCCGCTGACGATGTGAATGCTTGATGCGGCGCCATGTTCGTCGGCGTCAAGACGAGCAAAGTCCCGCCGACGATGTTAATGCTTGATGCGGCGCCATGTTCGTCGGCGTCAAGACGAGCAAAGTCCCGCTGACGATGTGAATGCTTGATGCGGCGCCATGTTCGTCGGCGTCAAGACGAGCAAAGTCCCGCCGACGATGTGGATGCTTGATGCGGCGCCATGTTTGTCGGCGTCAAAACGAGCAAAGTCCCCCCGACGATGTGAATGCTTGATGCGGCGCCATGTTCGTCGGCGTCGAGACGAGCAAAGTCCCGCCGACGATATGAATCCTTGATGCGGCGCCATGTTCGTCGGCGTCGAGACGAGGAAAGTCCCGCCGACGATGTGGATGCTTGATGCGGCGCCATGTTCGTCGGCGTCGAGACGAGCAAAGTCCCGCCGACGATGTGGATGCTGGATGCGGCGCCATGTTCGTCGGCATCGAGACGAGCAAAGTCCCGCCGACGATGTGGATGCTTGATGCGGCGCCATGTTCGTCGGCGTCGAGACGAGCAAAGTCCCGCCGACGATGTGAATGCTTGATGCGGCGCCATGTTCGTCGGCGTCGAGACCAGCAAAGTCCCGCCGACGATGTGAATGCTTGATGCAGCGCCATGTTCGTCGGCGTCGAGACGAGCAAAGTCAAAGTCCCGCCGACGATGTGAATGCTTGATGCGGCGCCATGTTCGTCGGCGTCAAGACGAGCAAAGTCCCGCCGACGATGTGAATGCTTGATGCGGCGCCATGTTCGTCGGCGTCGAGACGAGCAAAGTCCCGCCGACGATGTGGATGCTTGATGCGGCGCCATGTTCGTCGGCGTCAAGACGAGCAAAGTCCCGCCGACGATCTGAATGCTTGATGCGGCGCCATGTTCGTCGGCGTCGAGGAGAGCAAAGTCCCGCCGACGATGTGAATGCTTGATGCGGCGCCATGTTCGTCGGCGTCAAGACGAGCAAAGTCCCGCCGACGATGTGAATGCTTGATGCGGCGCCATGTTCGTCGGCGTCAAGACGAGCAAAGTCCCGCCGACGATGTGAATGCTTGATGCGGCGCCATGTTCGTCGGCGTCAAGACGAGCAAAGTCCCGCCGACGATGTGGATGCTTGATGCGGCGCCATGTTCGTCGGCGTCAAGACGAGCAAAGTCCCGCCGACGATGTGAATGCTTGATGCGGCGCCATGTTCGTCGGCCTCAAGACGAGCAAAGTCCCGCCGACGATGTGAATGCTTGATGCGGCGCCATGTTCGTCGGCTTCAAGACGAGCAAAGTCCCGCCGACGATGTGAATGCTTGATGCGGCGCCATGTTCGTCGGCGTCAAGACGAGCAAAGTCCCGCCGACGATGTGAATGCTTGATGCGGCGCCATGTTCGTCGGCGTCAAGACGAGCAAAGTCCCGCCGACGATGTGGATGCTTGATGCGGCGCCATGTTCGTCGGCGTCAAGACGAGCAAAGTCCCGCCGACAATGTGGATGCTTGATGCGGCGCCATGTTCGTCGGCGTCGAGACGAGCAAAGTCCCGCCGACGATGTGGATGCTTGATGCGGCGCCATGTTCGTCGGCGTCAAGACGAGCAAAGTCCCGCCGACGATGTGAATGCTTGATGCGGCGCCATGTTCGTCGGCGTCGAGACGAGCAAAGTCCCGCCGACGATGTGGATGCTTGATGCGGCGCCATGTTCGTCGGTGTCGAGACGAGCAAAGTCCCGCCGACGATGTGAATGCTTGATGCGGCGCCATGTTCGTCGGCGTCGAGACGAGCAAAGTCCCGCCGACGATGTGAATGCTTGATGCGGCGCCATGTTCGTCGGCGTCGAGACGAGCAAAGTCCCGCCGACGATGTGAATGCTTGATGCGGCGCCATGTTCGCCGGCGTCGAGACGAGCAAAGTCCCGCCGACGATATGGATGCTTGATGCGGCGCCATGTTCGTCGGCGTCGAGACGAGCAAAGTCCCGCGGACGATGTGAATGCTTGATGCGGCGCCATGTTCGTCGGCGTCGAGACGAGCAAAGTCCCGCCGACGATGTGGATGCTTGATGCGGCGCCATGTTCGTCGGCGTCGAGACGAGCAAAGTCCCGCCGACGATATGGATGCTTGATGCGGCGCCATGTTTGTCGGCGTCGAGACGAGCAAAGTCCCGCCGACGATGTGGATGCTTGATGCGGCGCCATGTTCGTCGGCGTCGAGACGAGCAAAGTCCCGCCGACGATATGGATGCTTGATGCGGCGCCATGTTCGTCGGCGTCGAGACGAGCAAAGTCCCGCCGACGATCTGGATGCTTGATGCGGCGCCATGTTCGTCGGCGTCAAGACGAGCAAAGTCCCGCCGACGATGTGAATGCTTGATGCGGCGCCATGTTCGTCGGCGTCGAGACGAGCAAAGTCAAAGTCCCGCCGACGATGTGAATGCTTGATGCGGCGCCATGTTCGTCGGCGTCAAGACGAGCAAAGTCCCGCCGACGATGTGGATGCTTGATGCGGCGCCATGTTCGTCGGCGTCGAGACGAGCAAAGTCCCGCCGACGATGTGGATGCTTGATGCGGCGCCATGTTCGTCGGCGTCAAGACGAGCAAAGTCCCGCCGACGATGTGAATGCTTGATGCGGCGCCATGTTCGTCGGCGTCGAGACGAGCAAAGTCCCGCCGACGATGTGGATGCTTGATGCGGCGCCATGTTCGTCGGCGTCGAGACGAGCAAAGTCCCGCCGACGATGTGAATGCTTGATGCGGCGCCATGTTCGTCGGCGTCGAGACGAGCAAAGTCCCGCCGACGATGTGAATGCTTGATGCGGCGCCATGTTCGTCGGCGTCGAGACGAGCAAAGTCCCGCCGACGATGTGAATGCTTGATGCGGCGCCATGTTCGCCGGCGTCGAGACGAGCAAAGTCCCGCCGACGATATGGATGCTTGATGCGGCGCCATGTTCGTCGGCGTCGAGACGAGCAAAGTCCCGCGGACGATGTGAATGCTTGATGCGGCGCCATGTTCGTCGGCGTCGAGACGAGCAAAGTCCCGCCGACGATGTGGATGCTTGATGCGGCGCCATGTTCGTCGGCGTCGAGACGAGCAAAGTCCCGCCGACGATATGGATGCTTGATGCGGCGCCATGTTTGTCGGCGTCGAGTCGAGCAAAGTCCCGCCGACGATGTGGATGCTTGATGCGGCGCCATGTTCGTCGGCGTCGAGACGAGCAAAGTCCCGCCGACGATATGGATGCTTGATGCGGCGCCATGTTCGTCGGCGTCGAGACGAGCAAAGTCCCGCCGACGATCTGGATGCTTGATGCGGCGCCATGTTCGTCGGCGTCAAGACGAGCAAAGTCCCGCCGACGATGTGAATGCTTGATGCGGCGCCATGTTCGTCGGCGTCGAGACGAGCAAAGTCAAAGTCCCGCCGACGATGTGAATGCTTGATGCGGCGCCATGTTCGTCGGCGTCAAGACGAGCAAAGTCCCGCCGACGATGTGAATGCTTGATGCGGCGCCGTGTTCGTCGGCGTCGAGACGAGCAAAGTCCCGCCGACGATGTGGATGCTTGATGCGGCGCCATGTTCGTCGGCGTCAAGACGAGCAAAGTCCCGCCGACGATGTGAATGCTTGATGCGGCACCATGTTCGTCGGCGTCGAGGCGAGCAAAGTCCCGCCGACGATGTGAATGCTTGATGCGGCGCCATGTTCGTCGGCGTCAAGACGAGCAAAGTCCCGCCGACGATGTGAATGCTTGATGCGGCGCCATGTTCGTCGGCGTCAAGACGAGCAAAGTCCCGCCGACGATGTGAATGCTTGATGCGGCGCCATGTTCGTCGGCGTCAAGACGAGTAAAGTCCCGCCGACGATGTGGATGCTTGATGCGGCGCCATGTTCGTCGGCGTCAAGACGAGCAAAGTCCCGCCGATGATGTGAATGCTTGATGCGGCGCCATTTCGTCGGCGTCAAGACGAGCAAAGTCCCGCCGACGATGTGGATGCTTGATGCGGCGCCATGTTCGTCGGCGTCAAGACGAGCAAAGTCCCGCCGACGATGTGGATGCTTGATGCGGCGCCATGTTCGTCGGCGTCAAGACGAGCAAAGTCCCGCCGACGATGTGAATGCTTGATGCGGCGCCATGTTCGTCGGCGTCGAGACGAGCAATGTCCCGCCGACGATGTGGATGCTTGATGCGGCGCCATGTTCGTCGGCGTCAAGACGAGCAAAGTCCCGCCGTCGATGTGAATGCTTGATGCGGCGCCATGTTCGTCGGCGTCGAGACGAGCAAAGTCCCGCCGACGATGTGGATGCTTGATGCGGCGCCATGTTCGTCGGCGTCGAGACGAGCAAAGTCCCGCCGACGATGTGAATGCTTGATGCGGCGCCATGTTCGTCGGCGTCGAGACGAGCAAAGTCCCGCCGACGATGTGAATGCTTGATGCGGCGCCATGTTCGTCGGCGTCGAGACGAGCAAAGTCCCGCCGACGATGTGGATGCTTGATGCGGCGCCATGTTCGCCGGCGTCGAGACGAGCAAAGTCCCGCCGACGATATGGATGCTTGATGCGGCGCCATGTTCGTCGGCGTCGAGACGAGCAAAGTCCCGCCGACGAGGTGAATGCTTGATGCGGCGCCATGTTCGTCGGCGTCGAGACGAGCAAAGTCCCGCCGACGATGTGGATGCTTGATGCGGCGCCATGTTCGCCGGCGTCGAGACGAGCAAAGTCCCGCCGACGATATGGATGCTTGATGCGGCGCCATGTTCGTCGGCGTCGAGACGAGCAAAGTCCCGCGGACGATGTGAATGCTTGATGCGGCGCCATGTTCGTCGGCGTCGAGACGAGCAAAGTCCCGCCGACGATGTGGATGCTTGATGCGGCGCCATGTCCGTCGGCGTCGAGACGAGCAAAGTCCCGCCGACGATATGGATGCTTGATGCGGCGCCATGTTTGTCGGCGTCGAGACGAGCAAAGTCCCGCCGACGATGTGGATGCTTGATGCGGCGCGATGTTCGTCGGCGTCGAGACGAGCAAAGTCCCGCCGACGATATGGATGCTTGATGCGGCGCCATGTTCGTCGGCGTCGAGACGAGCAAAGTCCCGCCGACGATGTGGATGCTTGATGCGGCGCCATGTTCGTCGGCGTCGAGACGAGCGAAGTCCCGCCGGCGATATGGATGCTTGATGCGGCGCCATGTTCGTCGGCGTCGAGACGAGCAAATTTTCGCCGACGATGTGGATGCTGGAGGCGGCGCCATGTTTGTCGGCGACGAGACGAGCAGAAACCGCCGAGCGCGCTCCACCGTGTCTGTTTTAGCGGCGCGAGGCCCGTAGGTCCATGTGGTTGCGCCGCTTCGTTTTACCGGTGCGCGGGCGGCACAAGCCCGCAGCGCCATGGCGTGGCCTTCCTTTAAACTAACGCGCTCCGGCCAATGGAAGCCTTGTCCCATAAAACTATAACGCTCGCCAGCCAATTGGATTTCAATGGCAATCCATTAGATTTCGGCTTCACTTCGTATCATTGGGAGTAGAAGAACTGGGGGACGTTTGGCTGGGCTTTTTAGGCGGCGTCAAAGCTGTGAGCGATCAGGTCGCGGCATTAATTGGAGAAAGGAGTTTAAGTTCTGTTTGGCGCGGCTTCAAAGCTGATGTCATTGGCTGGCTCCTTGGGACAGTAAATGCTTTCGCATTGAAGAGGCGTATCCGCAGTCAGGTTTCGAACCTCGGCTCTTTTGCGGGGATCCAAGCACGATAAGTGCTCGGCCACGGGTCCCTTCCAACTTGGTTAGCTGCGCCCGCGGCAACAGGAACATCGTGGAAAGTTGGGCGAGATACAACCCTAAACTTGGGCCCTAATCTGGACATTTGGCGAAAACGTCGGCGAGAAATTTGGCGACCGTGATTAATTGACGCCGCACATGACCTTGTTGCCCACCAATCTTTTCCGCCGGAATTTCTCGTTGACTTTCACGCCAAGTGTCCAGTTAGGTGCTTTAATGGTACATGATGAACTAAAAGTAAAACAGCGCCAAAGAATACAACAACGGAAGAAAAGAAGGCAAAGAGTAAAAACAGAGCACTGACTCTCAACGGATTTATTGCAAGAAAACACAAATCGAAAATCATCCCGGACCATCAAAAAAACATCAAGTCACCGCCTCCCGCACGTCTTAAACCTGCTCAAGAATGCCAACTATTTCTCAAATAATGCGACAGAAGGCGAACTGGCGCGCCTTTCTTTATGCTTCAAAATAAAAAAGGCTTCTAAAATTTCATACAAAACTTGAAAGTATAAAACAGAGAGGACGAGGACGGGAACAGGACATCTTTCAAGAACAAAAATTCTAAAATTTCTCTAGTCATCTGTTGACTGTGTCGTCCTTAGATACTCGTATTATCAAATAGGGGTTTGCAACCGCGCCTATCGCAGTATACTTCCAAGTTACCTGCTGGCGATGATTTAACCGATAGAGCATGCTCTCTTGACCTCTCGTTCATACATCTGCCGGCCTGTCCGATGTAAACATAGCAACAGGACAGTTTGATGTTATAAACTGCAACTACTCAACTTTAGCGCAGGAACTTCAAAGGCGCCGACCAGACCACTGGCACTCCATTGCTACATTTTTGTAGGTTGTGTGAGACCTTATGCACATAAGGTAAAACCGTAGCTCTCCTTTTTGGCCTTTCCCAGGCAACCTTACACGGGTCACGAAGCCCTCTTACATATTGAGCTCATTCGTAATCAATTCTATCTGAGAAGTTGTATACAACGTGACAAATTATATAAAATGTTTTACTATTAAAACAAAAATATATGATGCAGAACAACTTGAAAGTATTTTCCGCATTTCTGTAGTGAAAAACCAAAACACAAAATCTATAGAAAGAAATATCTTGCTTTCAGGAGCGTGATGTCCAGAACACATCTTCCCACTCTCGGTGTGCTGCATCTATACCTTTCTCGCGAGCACCTGCTTTTTTCGTGCCGGCTGCAACACGTTTCTGCCTGCAGCATTTCCATTTGTTGTGCTTTTACCAGTAAAAATAAATGTGACTTTCAACAAACATTCAAGGATTGTCAAAAGTATATAAACACCTATTTACGATATATTATTTGTTGGAGTTCTGCTTTGTTTCTGTTACACCATATATATATATATTTTTTTTTCAACAGGGTGCCGAGATGTGCAAATCTGTGGGGAACTCGCTAAAACAAACAAATCAAAAAGCGATATAGCTTATAGCGTGACATATGGCTCAAAAAAGGGGAGTTTGATTACATCTACGCTCGAGACACTTCCGCGGTAAGCACTGTCACAGATGGGGCATTTGGCATCGCCGAAAAGAGCGTGGCGGATTGCGATGGATGCTTCTACCGCTAGAGGGGAAGTCGTGGTGACAGTGGATGACATCGAACGTCTTGGTTGTTCCAATATGAACGGGAGTGCGAAAAGTTACTGTAACGCTGGGGCGGACCTGGAACAGACACTCAAGGAAAACCGGATGGCCTACCTCAGGTGAGCTTCTGGGTACCGTCTAGAATCCAGATATTCGTACCAGAGGAGGTCAGGGACCTCCTCTAGTACGAGTTGGACCAAATTTGAACTTATTGACAAAACTTCGACTGAAGTTTCGACTTTTGTGCGCATGTGCGAAAATCGAAATCCAGCAGACGGCACTTAGCGGAGAAGTGTAATCTTTGTTGGGTATATATTTTATTATTTGGCATTATTAGACCAACCAAAGCATTAAAAGCAGACATGTTGTTTTTATGTTGTGCACATATTATACGAATTTTATAAATATAATTGAAATAAAATTGTTGCGTACAGGTTGAGCAAAACATCTACAGAAGAAAGCTCATTGAGTTTTGAGAGAAGTTCGAAGTTTCGACTAACCAGTCGAACCTCAGTTTTGAACAGAAGTTCGTAATATTCCTAGAAAATTAAGGGGTAACCTGAATCGACGTGACGGCAAGAATATACGATGTCTGCTCTGTCGCGAACTTACTCGGGGAACTTCTTTATGCAGTTATGAAACAGTTTCAAACTTACAAAACTATATCTCATTGAGAGCAAGGATTCGTTCGAAGCACAATAAAAATAAGTTTTGAACCACTTTACGCGGAGCGCAATTTCGTCTGCTCCTTTCACAGGGGTTGCGCTGATGTCAGAATGCCGGTCTCTTATTGGCTGATAAAAAATAGTGGGTACACCTCAAGGCATATCACATCAAGGCCTATCGACCATCCTTTTAAGCAGAGCCAATCAGATCTCAGCGCCGCTCAGTCGTCACCACAACCCCTGCGTTAGAAGCAAGCGCTCTTCGCATTAAAATGGAATGTTTCTGCTACAGCTTTTGTTGATCGTGGTGATCATGAAGCTTTCTTTTCAGTACAAGCACTACCCAAAAGAGTAAAAGGCATACGCATTACGTCATGTTTAGTGGACTCCTCATTCGCCCAAGAGGCATTCACGCTGAAGTACCATGATAGTCGCCGCGAAGAGGCAGACGGATCTATTTTGGCGTCATCGTGTGCAAGCGTCCCGCTCCTTGTGAGAGGCTGGAAGTCGAGCTAGCGGCGATGGTGAGGCTAGCTAAGCGCAGCAGCGTGGATTTTGTACTGATTGACGTTTGAGGGGGGGGGGGGGGGGGCGGGGGGCGCAATCTTTGTCTTCTGGGTGGTAATAATACAATACAGGAGAGTCACACGGTGGCCGAATCCCCAATGAAAATGCCATTGCTCGCAGTTACATGACTCAAATGTCTAACAAACGAAACGACGCATCCCCTCTTGAGTTTCGAGGACTAGGCAAGAGACGCGGGAAAACGATAAGACCGTCGATTTTTCCAACTGGGCATTACCGACTGGCTGCAGGTGAAGGTGTATAGGAACGCGCAGTGGTTTAGTCTGTAGCGCTCTGGTATTCAGAAAGCACTGAATTATGGAGTCAAGCTTGAACGTTTAGACAGCCCGGTGCCACTCTGCCTCTCGGATACGGTGACATTGGTTCAAGTCGTGGACGAAACATTTAGCCGGCGCGGAGCTCCTCGTAGTCTGTAGACTTCAGCGCAAAGCTCGTAGCAGGGGTACGTAACGGGAAGCAGATACGTTGATCATACAAATCGAAACAAACGGAGGCAGGAATGGGGCACAGGGTTCTCGGGTTCTCTACCTAAAGCCTCTCATTGAAAACTGAAAAAAAGAAAATTCGTAGCAGTGGCCCAAGAGCCTTGGTGTTTTAGTTGCACAGACAGAAGCATACCGTGCCAAAGGAAAAGGGCAGGGACTCGGGAAATACCACGTTCTGGACGGACAAATGGGCGTTCACTTGAAACATGGTCTTTTACATTACTTCATTTTTATTTTTTCATCGGTGCGTTATTTTGCTATCGACCTGTTTATAGGTTTATTGTTTTTCCGGGCAGTTTCTTTTCCTCTCCGCATTTAGAACACTACTGGGCAGGTGTCAGGCAGTAATTGTTTTTATTAAATTAGTTCATGAAAAAAGCGGTTTGTAGCCCGGTACCACACCTACGTTGAAGCCATCTTCATCAATAAGCAACCTGCTCATAAGCTGTCGTACTGATTATCCTGTTAACCCTGAAAGCAATTTTACGCTTGGTAGGGTGGCAGTATGGCAGACTGAAAATGTGAATGTATTGAGTTGCTTATGTATGATATTAAAATTTGTAAAACGAAGTTAATGTTAATATTTAAGTTGTTAATTTTATTTATTTTGAGCATACTGCCAGCCCGGTAAGAATGTTAAAAGAAAAACCAGGTTCTGATAATAAAATATTCGCTACAAAACGACAGATATTTGCAGCCTCTATAGCATTCGGTTGCGCATTTAACACATAAAAAGTTTCTAAAGAGACACAGTTCAAGCGATGATGTTTAATGGTTTTTCTTGTGCTTCGTTTATAATAATGTTATCCCAGATTGCAAACATAACTTATTTATTATCATTATTAAAAAATACCTATGTTAGAATAGGATTTACCCAGAAGGCCCAAAACCCCAGTTAGTACATTTGTCTTCTCACGCAGGTTGCGTCTATTGCCGAGGGTACTTCGGGACGTTTCCCAGCGCCGATTAGAGGTAACCCTGCTGGGGGACCAGAAAGTGTCAATGCCGGTTGGTCTCTCGCCGTCATCCCTCCATAAGCTGTGGCATCCGGACGGGGAGATCGCCACCGCTAGAGGTAAGCAATCCAGGAGTTACGAAACATTCAATCGACCTGGTGTCAAACTTGTAGCTCCCCCTAGGCGCCGAAACATTTTTTCGGGGAACTATCTGTGGAATCAGCAAACAGAACTGGTGCAATAAACGCAAGCGAGCAGGTTGTTTGTAGACAATCAACGGCAACTGCGCCGTCGCTAATTCTACACGAAATACTCTGACCCTGCTTAGGGTTACGAAAAGCGGGGCAAGCTTCTTCCGGAAAGCCGTCCACTCTTTTCACTTTAGTAGAGCGAACGCCAGAGGGAGCGAAAGGAGGCGATGAGGAACTGCTTTACAGCGCTTGCTGTGCTAAAGTGAAAACAGTGAAGAACTTTCTGGGATTAGTTTGCTCTACTTCTCTTAACCTGGAACAGGCTATACGGGAATAAATGTCACTCCACAAAAATGCAATGACCTTGACGCGGAGATGCTTTGAGTAGTCAAGGCCTTCGTTATCACGAGCCCTAATTGAATCCTCAAGCAGTGTTTGGCTCTACTGTACGAGCCGCATTGAAATGTATCGACACAACGGGAATGGGAAAGCTTGATGGCGAAAATCTGGGAATCACGCATGGTTGACAGCGCCAATAATGCGACCCCACAATTTTCTTACGAAGGTATGCAAAGGAGAGACTGAAATAAAACGTCCGTTTTTATCCTTGAAATTACGGGGCGACAAAGTATCTTCCATGGTCAGTGGCGTTGTGTGCGAGAATACATAGGTTCGCCAGCAGCACTAAGGTTGTGTAAACTGAGAAACATTCATATCCCGTATCATTGCTGGAAGACCAAACCTATTCACGCGAACGCTTCATTGAAATAGGCATAGATTGCGTGATGTGTTCAAGATTACTACTTTCATGTCTGGTCACACGTTGCGTATAAATCGCAAATGTAATCTGTTATTTCCTGGCGTGTGCGTTCTTTTTCCACATGAGATCGGACCGCAGTCAGTGCTCTAATCCTTCGAAGTCGACCAATCAGCGTCAAAGGTGCATGGCCATTGCGCTTGTCTTCTTTGTGCGGTTTATGTACATATCACCGGCTAAACCAACCACGCACCTTGAGTGCGGCTCGACTTCGAGCTCTTTTTCTCCGAGTGAATGGCTTAAACTGCGACAGGAAATGCACGAAGACGACAAGCAACCTGACGATGCACATTTTGGCGCCGCTTGATTTGCTCCATCACATAGTAGTGTTGAAGGCGGTCGGACTAAAAGGAACGCTAGAGTAAAGATTAAAAAAAAATAAAAACTTATTAAAAATGTGTTTTTTTTTAATTTTTATTCTATCAATATTTACGCCGTTAGGCGCAATTTTGGTGGTAATCCCGGCCCATTCCAAGCCCCGGCCTCAGATCAGTGGCCCCGCCCATAACCACTGGATTGGCTTGGCTGCTCGATCGAATATGCTCGGGAGCCTATTGTTTCCATTTTCTCGACATCCGGTGCATCTAGTCTGGAATAGTCTGGAAGTTTGACACAGCCTGCTAGTCGTGCGAGCGGACGTGCGGCAACCTCCGGCATCATCTGCTATTCCACAACATCGTCTATCGTCGTCTGCCATGCCCAGACGCGGATATGGAAGCTGCGTATCGGCGTCCGCTTTTGCCTTCGTCCGTCTGCTATAGAGAGCGCAAGTTCGTCTGCTTCCTTGACAGGGGTTGTGGTGACGTCAGAACGCCGACCTCTGATAGGCTCTAATTGAAGGATTGTGGGTAGACCTTAATCAGGGTGATAGACAGGTGGAGAAACGAGAGCCAAATGAGCGTCTGGATTGTGTCCCCCTTGGTTTTCTCTTTTTCTGTGGCGCCATCTATGTGAAGCATCGCGAACTCTCACTCCGGGTGGGAGACCGGTGGCGACCGGCTAAACTGACGGATATGGTTTCTCGTAAATTTTCAATGAAAGACTGTCGTGCTCCCGGTTTATTTTGCGCACTCTCCCATAGAGTTCCACGCAAATCCGATTCCGATTTTTTTCCTCTCGACGCAGTGCCATCTGTCGCAAATTGGACGTACCCGCAAGCAGACGAGTACACAATTCCGTCACGGCGCTGCGGTAGGATTTTATGGGCTGTTTCCCCACCTGTCTGTCTCACACCCTGACCTCAACACAACTGGCTTCGGGGTGTATTCACTATCCTTCAATCAAAGACGATCACAGCTCGGTGTTTTTCTGACGTCACCACAACCCCTGCAAACAAAGCAGACAAACGTGCTCTCCGCATTCCGCCCCTGTCTTAAAACGTCTGCAACGCTTGCAAGACGCGACCATGAAAGCGGCGTTCCAGCGATCTATCATGCACGAGCCACAGTCCAGTACAAGCGACTGTCAGGGTCTGTGACCGAGAGGACTAAAGAAAAGAATGAAAAATTAACAAAATAAATATGTCGTTTTCCAGGTGTTTTTTTTTTTATTTTCTTCGCATGGCATCCGCGAGAAAACGTGGGTAAGCGTCATGGCGCACAACTAAAACGCGACCTGAAAATATTCGTATTGGCAGGCCCGGTGCATTGCAAAACACTGAGCTAATTTATTTTCGAAACAAACTGACGGGAACGAACCTGGACAAACTTAATGCGAGTCAAACGCCCCATTGCCCCCAACCAAAGTGCTCGCAAATTCGTACCTGTGTAGGTAACCTTTCGGGATTAAAACCTTGGGTGCAATCGCAACGGTCGCACAGTTCACAAAGCAGCGTTGCCGCTTTTATGAGAACCAATATCTTTATTCAGCATCAATACGCGCAAAGGAACAGATCAAGCCAGGTCATCCAACATGCAAGGTGTTTCAAATAGCAGCCGGGCTCTTTAAATGCATTGCGAAAATAAGTTTGTTAACCTATCGCGCTACGATTTTCTGCAGCGTTGTACACTGCTGGTGCATTTTTTTCTATAAAATTTGCAAAGAGCGAACTTACCGGAAGAAAAATAAACAAAGATAAAATCTTCGTTTATTTTTCCTCCGCGTCGTTAACTGCCGGCAAAAAACAAAAAGAAAAGCACCACCTGTAGGCAACGCTCCACAAAAGCGTAGTGCGATAGGTTAAGAAACCGCATTTGGGGTCGATTTGAAGAGCCTGGCCGCTTTTCAAAGCACCATGTAGTTAAAATGGGACGCTAGGCTTAGGTTTGTCCCAGTACCCACGCTACGAACCCAAGCTCTTGCACAGTGCCAGCAGCGCTTCCGTAGGCATCTACTTATAAAGATCGCTTGTTACAAACTACATCGGTTTACGAGATCTTCGTCTAAACACCGCGGTGAACTCAGAATGACTGGCACACATTAGCATAAACGAGCTGGACGAGCTGCTCTCGTTGCTCACTCCCATTGTTTCCAGTACAACTCAGTTGGGAAACTGCCACAAAGCCTGGTTTAAAACCGTGACTTCGATCCGCAGCAGGGTTGAAAGTTGGGCTAGTTGGTAGCAGTTCATGAGAAAATATAAAGCGCGCAATAAACAAGGACGAAAAAGAGAGGACTCGAAAGACAGACGAGCGCTTACTCGCAACTGAACTTTTAATAATATTTGGGAAAACATGAAGATAGTTCCTTTTACCGACTGCACATTGGTTATTCAATCCCCTTCCCTCGGCCCCTTTTACCGGTTCTAATGTACGAAACAAAGGAACCCCTTTTGCTACCTCCCTCCCCCCCCCCCCCCCCCCCCCCCCCCCGCCCCCTTTTAACGTGCGCAGGGCACTGTCGTGGATAAGAGTGCTTCCTCTGCATCTGTCAAAGCAAGTGTCGGGTGACAGATGCCGCCATCACCCAAAGTTTTCGTAATAAAAGCCTATAAAGCCTACCATTCTCTCTGCTCCTGAAATCAAGCTAAAATAATGCTGTTCTTAAAAACAGCAGCACATTCACACCTGCTGCAGTGGACTGCTAAGTGGCCAGACGGAGTGTTACGGAGAGAGTTGCAGTTCTCCCTCAGTTTATCATTAATACAACGTCCAGTCTGGCCCAGATAGGCCTTACCACAAGACAGCGGAATGCAGTACACGACTCCAACTCGTTTTCGTCCTTGTTTCTTGCGCGCTTTACATTTCGTTATGAGCTTCGATACGTTCTCGATAACCGAACTATTGCCAAACACAACGACGCCATTTCTCTCGCAGCGGCCACTCCGGGAAGTGCACGTCTGCACGTAAGAGTTCTGGTACAACCACGCAAGGGCGGGTTGCGCCATCTCGCAAAGCCATTTCGCAGTAGCAATACAAATGAACTTTCATACTTTGACCAGTTGCTAAAGGAAGGCGCTGTTATCGTATTTAGTTTGGCCTCGGTGGAGATGAGCGGTCCCGGTTTCAAGGGTGAGTTTCCCAACGGAGTGTTTTAGTAGAGTTGATCACTCCGCAGACGCCGGTAGCCCTGTTCGTTGTCATTTCAAAGTCAAGCGGAAAGGCAATCTTTGAATACTTTTTGAAAACAATAATCACTTGATTTAGATTGCTTGTTTCTCAAACATAAAGACATTGTTGATCGCAATGCTCTTACGGCCCAGAGAGACAATTTTACAACCGACATTTCACACATCAATCACCTCTTGAACCAATGAGATCTGAGAAACGGTGCTTAGTTTTGTGAGCACCGGGAGACAGGGGAGGGGGGGGGGGGAGTAGATTAGGGCTACCACCACTGAATTGCGCATAACAATGTAAACATTGCACAAAAAAATTTCCAGTAGAGAAATGTACAAGAAAATATAAATCAAACAAAGAATCTTTTTTTTTTTTCACTTTATGTCTCTTTAAAGTGAACCCGAGTTGAAGGAAAGTCGATATTTTCTGACATTACAGCGGCCCACGCAGAGAAGACTCTAATGGTACTGAGCACCTACAGCAGCACTTCTATGGAGGTTGTGAAGAGGGAAGTGCCAGACGGCCTCTTCTGGTTCCAAGTACAGTTCGCCGTTGACCGAGACCTCACGAGGAGCCTGGTGAGACGGGCCGAACGATCTGGCTACCGGGCACTCGTGGTCACCGTGGATTCTCCCGTGCTTGGAAAGAAAGTCGACGCAGTAATGCGGCGTTTCTATATGCATGACGGAATCAGGTGCGTGGAGCCTCAGGAACTTTATTAATTATTGGTATTTATTTTTTACTCATCGGTAGAGCGAAGGCTCGCGCTGCGAAACCCAAGGGTTCTGGTATATATCCGTACTTCTGCCTTCTTCAATATGAATGATTCTCGTGCCAGGCTATCAGTTTACTGCAGTGGGCAAATTTCTTATCTCCAGCGAAGAGACCAGACGCCTATTGCGGATGATTGACTTCCCACTCTCTGAAGTACGCACAGTACATAAGTACACTGTTAGTCATTGGTATCATTCATTATCATGTAAATAATGAGCCGCATGGAATCACATAATTCTCTATTCCTTGAACAATCACTAACTTTCATTGAATAATAAATAAATAATGTGACGTGACAAACAGCAAGACGATTTGAATATTCGAAGTAGAGTCCTGAAAATGAGAAAAGAAGGCGAGGCCATGTTCATCAGCCATAGTTAACGCTGGAGAGGGAAACAAATTGAACACATTTCACAGAATGAATCCAAGGGGAACTTGAAGTTAATAATAAGTTTAAAGTCACTTCCAGGCAATTGGAAAATCCTAGGTATTAAAAAGAGCTTTACTGTCAGGGTGTAAGGCATATTCTTTTACAAGGAAGTCGTAAAGGAGGCATTATGTGTATATACGCTACCCAAGTCGGAGGGGACTGAGTGACTCTAATCCCTTATCTTAGCATAGCTTATAGTTGGTGCTACAATGTAGGATGTCGTGATGAAGGCGGGCCCGTATATTGAAATAAACTGCAATCTTTAACATGCATCATGCAGCGGCGGTTACATGACAGTATACAATGCCCACCTCCAGCTAGTCAATAAACTGTGATTAACATATCAGCTACGATTCCCCAATCTTCTTTTGTGCGCCGCCAGTTTGGTGCGTAGTACAGGGCAAGCGCACTCGGTTATAATAACAATTCGAAAATGAAATTTTCTTAGTTATAGATAGACTATTACAAAGCTCTGTCACTGACTGCCTTAATATTTTTGGAGGAAGGAACTTAACTTTGCGCGATGTCAGATAAAACTTCAAAAAACTGGTAACAAGCACCAAGTCGGCTAACGTTTCGCTCGGAAGAGCATTGTATTTAGTGGCTATATGTCCTCCCTCATGGAATTTGATGAGGTTAAAAATTAGTGAATGTTAGAATAGGACGCCCCAGCGGTCCCGCAACCAGCTTGAGGTGCTGCACTCTGGATACTTAAAATGTCCTCGCACAACCAGTGCGATGCCATAAGATTCTAAGAAGACCAAGAACCGTGAGGACTATACTAAAAGTCTCCATTGAGACCGAGGTCACTGGTTTCTGAAGCGCGAGCTCCTGGTTCGGTGTACCGAGCTGCGGTGCGCTACTAGTACAAATACAGTATCTGGAACGCGTTGCCGGCTGTTGGTGTTCAGAGTCTTATTCCGCCCATGAACCGAAAGTGGTCGTAAAGTGGCAAAACATGGCGTCACTGACGCGGGAGTGTCACGCTGTCGGATTGCATGCCGCGGTCCTGGCTGTTGGGCGTTGATGTCCTGGCAACAAAGCAATAGCAAACGAGAGTGTCGCTGTCGTCGCGGTATCCCAAACCCCGGCTTAATAAGCTTCCGTGGACTGTCAAGCTGAGATCAGCCCGCAGCAGAATAGGTGTGTGCCACATATACCACCGCCGCTGTGACACCACCAGGATCGCGGCCGGAGAAAACATGACAGTTCTGCGACGTCATCAGCCGGAAATCGAGGGACCGCTTTTTTGGACCCGGTAATCACATTTATCAATGACGCCTTCCAGGAACAAGACTAGGACACAGACGACATGAGGTCGGAGAGAGGTCAATATGTACGGGTTTGCAAACAGAGTGCTGGACCATATATGCTAGCATACTGTTTACGAAATAATGACATCACCTTCATCGCTCCAAAAGCCTGTCAGTGATTGTGCCCAGTTCTCAGACACGTGCTGCTTGTTTGTAAACAGTTTTGTCGCTTTTCCGTGCTAGAAAAGTTATATTGTACTTTGTCGTCCTATGAACTTGCTCTGGTGATGACTCCCGTCGTCCCGAAGACTTGTTATTCGCTGAATCACGACGTGGTTTTCTTATCAGGGTGATGAGCTTCTGCGTAAGGAGTTGCCACCCCCCCTCCCCCCTGCCCTCCCCTTGCTGATGTTTCTGAGTGAGCTGACTTCGGGCATGGTCCATAGAGGCGGAGGTTGCAACGGCTAATACTCAAGGTCGTAATCTTGTGTGTATAGAACGAGGATTTCGTGGCAGTCGTAATATTACGGTGTCGTCAAAGTAATTAAAAAAAAAAAACAAAAAAACAAGGAGCTGCAGTCGCCCACGATTGTCTATAATAAATGTTTTTTTTTTGCATTTTGATCAGTGGACGCGTGTTAAATGTTTGGCGTTAAGTCGACTTGTCTATAGCTTGACCTTCGACACCTTTATGTGAAGAAGGACCCTGAATACATACTGTATTAACCCTCATTACCAAACTTGTAAGAAAACAGACCGCTCATGTCGTTTTTTTGTTTTTTTTTTGTAATAGTTCATGGCTACTTGAATTGCGATTTGGTATCGTCATTGAAGTTTCATGGGCCTGCTCGTCTGTTCAGAGACTCATGCATATTTTACCCTTTTATTCAATCTAAACTATCATCACCGGTAATAAGGCAGGTTTGCTCAAATAACCGGATGAGTCGTGTTGATGCATTTTTATAGTATTATTTAAAAAGAGAAGCATATCGCATATGTTTCAACTTTAGTCATTGAGTGTATTTTCGATGCGTTATTTTAGTGATTGTTCTAGAGCACGAGACAAAACAAAATGACAATGGCTGTTATTTTATTTTTTATAATAATGATGTTGAAAAATTCGGCCTCAAGACCGTTCGTCCTTTAAAAAGTCAGCTCTTACCGCTCATTCACACTGGAAGCGGATCCGCGTTCGCAAAGCGGTTGCGAACGCGGTTGTATAAAGATCCACTACAATTGCACGCCCACTCAATGACATCAAGTGCGCGTGATATTGTACTGAATCTTTAAACAACCGGCGTTCGCAACCGCTTTACGAACGCGGATCCGCTTCCAGTGTAAATGAGCGGTAACTCAGGGTATCGTAATGAAAACGCCGTCGACAAACGCGGAAAGTTTCCACAGCGCGTTTTCAACGCAGATTCGGGAACCTGGAGGCAAGCCCGGAAAACAAATCTGCCAACGTGAAAGCGATGGTGTCGGTGAGAGACGCCCACATCGACCCCTCGCAGTCTTGGGATGACATCACCTGGTTGAAGAGTATTACCAGTCTACCTTTGGTGCTCAAAGGAATCACTAATGGTGCGAACTTGCAAAGTATCCTTACACCTCTCGTGTTGATTTGAAACTTTGGTTTTTGGTGTAGAAAGGAAAATTGGTGCCTTCTCAATATTTAAATTACGTAATTATTCGAGCGCTGAAAATAATTAATTCTCTAGAATCTATACAATCTTTTATATTCACATTTTTTGTTTATTAATTCTTATTTTAAGGTTTGGAGGCATTAAATAGCGAATAGAGATCTGCTCGATCTGCAGAGATACTCTAAAGCCGGTTACGGACTGACCGGCATTCGCATGAATTTCATGACTGGATAACGTGACGTGATACACGCCTGGGTTAAACGTACCGAGCTAAGATGTTTGTTACATAGAGAGAAAATATTAAAGCTGAGAATTGAAATTATTAATGTTTCGATGTCAGAAAAAAAAACACGAGACACACTCTGTATTTTTAAAATAGATGGTATTTTAATGGATATTTCACCGTTGTGGTTAACTCGATGTAGATGCATATCTTGGACACTAAACGCAGAAAACACGATTTAGGAGTGAGGGCATTTTCCAACTTAAGTATGACGCTTGCTGAAATCGCCAAAGAACAGGAAATGTACATTTTACCCATTGGTTCCCCAAATACAAATATGGCTACACAGGCTGCCCGCCAGAAGAGCGTCGAGCATGACTAGACGCAAAAGCTTGGGTCTAATAGGGTTCTTCTCCGAAGCTTCAGTAAGTGCCGAAGGACATTTATTCGGCTTTTATGTGATGTTTGTCCTGTTCACCGCATAATGCAAAAAAAGTACCAAACAAACGTCAAAATGGCCCATTACCTTCCCAGCAACCCGGGGTCAAGCCTGGCACATATTTGCCTACTCAGTAAAAAGCGTGCCGGGCTCTGGCCAAAAGAAAATCCAAGGTTTTACGTTAACGTTCTTTGGGCGTTCATAGTTCTAAAAATTTACACGCAAACACCAAATTTTGGAATAAAAAACTGTGGTACTTCAGTAATGAAATGCAGCAATGTGTTCGTAAATATAACTATGAATATGATATATTTATAAATATTGATTTTGTTTTAACGTTAAAAGGAGAAGCGTTACCGAACAAACGTTTCGGGAAGTCTTCCCAAGTCACTTGTCTAGTGAAGCTTCTGCTGCTGTTCTAGCTTTCGTCTACATTTATATGCTTCGATTGTATTCGCAAATATGAGTGTACCGATCTAGCTTTCTTACCTTTCACAGCGGAAGACGCGGAGGAAGCCATCAGTCGCGGCGCTTCAGCGATCCTCGTGTCAAACCACGGTGGTCGCCTGCTGGACGGGCTCCCAGCAACCGTACGCTCCATCTGGCAAAGTCTTACTTTATAAATACTGCTATGCTTTAAATTTTGTAGACGAACGTCGATGATCGGGATGGAGATATTCCGTGTCTCCCAAGTACGAGGGCTGTTCGAGAAGTAATGAGGATGCTTTTGTGTTTTATTGTAAAGAGCTAGATGCGCAGTATTGTGATCATATTTGTAAAGGTATATAGATCCACTAGCTTAATCCTGGAGTTGGAACATCATATTATTTATCGTTTTGTCGCAGCGAGTGATGGCGCCCGAGAAGTGTTGGCATATGGCGAATGGCAAAGTCGTGCTTGTCAGAGTAGGGAAGGCATTTCGTGATTGATCTTTGCCTTGACCATTAAGGAGTAGGGATTGCGGCGTAGCTCTTTTAATATAGTCCGGAGTAATCGCCGTGGAAATTCTGTGTGTTCGTAATTTTAAAATATCTACACGCAACTAAAGTTTTTACAAGGTGAAAATAAAATGGCTAGTTTACACTATAATTGAAAAAAGTGTACCCTTTTGTGTAACGCGAAATTAGAGCGCAGCTCATAATGTTTCTTCTTTTCGAACATGCTATGGTAATTATCAGGAGAGAGATACACAGATCTCGTGTGTCTTTTTTTTTTTTTGCTTTATAAATTTGTTAATAAAATGCCGTGAATGTTGCACTATGAGGTTTCTGAAGCTGAGTTATACGACCAGGGTTACATAGGAGGTTTGATTGAAAAGTTTCCGGAATCACCGTTAGGAAGGTTTTTTTACCAAAATATTTTTGTGGCGCTGTGTTGGGCACCGTTTCGTATAAAATGACCACAAATGTCTCATTGATATCTAAAAAGTAGGGCTTTGACAACCATTCTAGTCGAGCAACCAGGAACATTTTCAACGATGAATGAAAACAAAATTCGAACGTTCACTAATTTTTTTTTTATTTGGAGAGAAAAACTGTGATGTGGTGTAAATCATATCATTTCGTTCTTGGGAAGTCACCGCCTTCGTTTTCCACTGCGAGGTTTTGCGTTTCCGAGTTCAAGGGTGGTCGTACGGACACAATTGATGAACCACGGTCAGGACATCCAAAAACGGCTACCACACCATAACTTGAGGATAAGATCATGACTTGCTTTTCTAAGACCGCCGCATAAAAGTGAGTGAGACTAAAGAAGCAGTCGGCATCACTTCTGAATGAGTTGTTCGTATCTTACAAAATTAATTGTAATTAAAAAGGATCGAGGTACACCTAAGCATCTCTTATGAGTTGTGAATGCGAAAGCATGTATATATACATATCATTCTTGCTCTACGCGGGTTGGCGCGCTGACTGGCGCTGACCTGGCGCTGACGGATACGCAGCGCCGTGAAGTGGCCGGTTTTTGAAACTGACGCGTAACGTCAGTTTCAACGACTGGCCACCTTATGGCGCTGCGTGTCCGGCGAATGGGAGACTGGTCAACGCGCGCCAGCCAATGGGATCGAAGCGGTGTAAAAGGTGCCATGGCGAACCGGCGAATGGGAGCTGGCTTGACTTGAAGAAGAATTTAAGAGCCTTTTATCGTGGTTTGAACGCTGATGACGTAGGCTCGCGCCATGAGACAGTAGATGCCTTCCCATTAAAATCTTTCTGCAAGATCGCTGCCGTACTTGACCAGTCCGGAGCAAAAACGCATTCCAGTCGAACGTCAGCCGACAGTTGGCAAGTGTTTCAAGCAAATCCAACAAATTTCAAGCGACGATTGTAACTAGAAACGAGGCCTGGGCCCAGGATTATACGCCCAAAATAAGAAAAAAAAAATCAAACGAAACATTAGACAGGGCCCGGTGAATCCGCTCAGAGGAAAACAAATATCATTCAGTTAATTGGCAAGGTGATGGCATCCGTTTTTTTGAGACGCCAAAAAAATTTTTCTATCTTGAAAAGAGAAAAAAAAAACAGTTTTTAGCCAATAATGCATAACACCTCTGGACAAGCGGAAACACGTAATTAAAAAAACACGCCCGGAAATTGTCCAGAAACAAGTGGGGTTTTACCATGACATTGCACCCCCCCCCCGCCCCCCCCCCCCCCCCAATTCAAGTGTAGTTGCTCACTAAAAACTAACAGAACTGAATCTCAAACACCATTCTGCATGCACCGTATTCACCTGATTTGGCTCCCTCGCACTTCCACATACTCCCGAAGCTCAAGATCTTCTTGGATGGAAAAAAGTTTTTGTCGAATGAGGAGGTGATGGAGACCATGAGCAGTTTTTTTGGGGATCTAAAGAACGTCACTTCCCGGAGTGAATGGAGAAGCTGAAGAAACGCTAGACGAAGTTTGCGTGTTTTGGGGGAATTATCTCGAAAAATAAAGTATAACTTAAATCAGATATATATTGCTTTCGTTTTCATTAACGAAACTTTTCAATCTACGCTCGTAGAATAGGAGGCTAATCGTAACGATCTTTAGAATAATTAAATGAAATTTGTTAATCAACGTTTTAAATAATGAAAATTGATATACGGTTTCAATCAGAAACTTTCTGAGCGCCATCGAAAAACACTAAATCAGTAATTTTCAGATAGACTTTGAGCGCATGAGAAGCGTAGTAGTGCACTGAAGTTACCACTCGTGGAGCAGGTGCAAGGCTAGCGGTTGCGGAACGCGGATGAGCAGAATATCATCGCGTTCCGCCATTGCTAGCTTTGCGCCTGCTGCACGAGTGGTAACTGCGGTGCGCGCCCAAGTTTCCCACGAGCTTCAAGTTGTTCTAAAAAGAGCTGATTTAGTGGTCATCGATGACGCTTTTTAAGTTTCTAATTGGAACCATATGTCTATTTTCACGAATTAAAAGGTTAATTAACAAATTTGAAATAATTACCCGACTTATCACAAAGGTTAGCCTCCCATATAATACCAACCTGGCCGTATAACTCACCTCCACAAGCCGCATAAATTCAACTTTCACGGCTTCTCTTAAACAAATCTGCAAATCTTTAAAAAAAAAAAAACAACTATATATATCTATATATTAATGTATATATATTTTGATTCGTTGTTTTACTTTGACTGCAGGCGAGAAAGGAGGAGAAGGGGGTACGGTGGGTGCCCTGTTCGGTATCAGCGAGACGCGTCAAGGCGCATTTAGTGAAGCAGTGCCCCGTGACGTCCCGTGGTGCAACGCCCGCAGCGTTGCATTATGGGTCACTTAGGTGCAAGTTCTCGCATATAGCGGTTACGCCGACGCCGACGGCAATTTCGACACCGACGCCGCTATATCATTACTCATTCCTTTTTATCGGCCGTCGTAGATTGTGCAGTCACGCAGGAAGCGTGTGATGAGTGCACACCCACACATGACGTCACGGTTACGCGTGATATACCGACGCCATGTGATGCCATGGTAAACGTCACCAGATATCTTCAATTGTGAAAAGGATTGGATACCTTCTCTCCTCCCCCTCCCCCGTTCTCCCATCGTTTGAGGTGCCATCTAGATTGTTGTGTTAAAACCGCGTGTTCCATAGAGGATGGTGAAATATCTAGACGCTGTGCTTCGAGACATAAGAATTCCATAGAACACATTGGTACCATAGCAGCCCTCTCCCCGAAACGGTGGCGCGCTGAACGGCGAGCCGTTGGGGGAGAGGGGTGTACTGCTCGTGCAAGGGGCGTCTATGGGCAGTTTCGTAACCGAGCCAATCTAGCAGCGTTGTCCATGGTTTCGACTGATGGCACGGTGCAACGTTTCATCATAAAGTCAAGTGATTTCACAGTGTGACATGACTCTCGAGGTCACTTGATCTCGAAGTGTCACTCAATGTCATCGTTTTACATGACCTATACAGGGTGTTTGGTTTTTAATTCGTATAGTTATTGCTTTAAAACCTTCGTGATTGGTGCACTTTTGCGGTTTCTTCGGTTCTATAAATATTTAAAATATACTTATGATTTTAATTAGGCGCTTTCTGAGCGTCATCGAACACGCTCGCATCAACCAATTTTCTAAAATATTTACGGACGTGGGAAGCGAGGGGTTGTGTCAACTTGTTACCACTCGCGCAACAGGCACAAGACTATCGGAGCCTAAACGCGGATACTATACGATTTTCATCCACGTCTTCTTACTAATCTTCACTAGGGTACTGGATGGCGCATTTAGTAAACACGCATGAAGCCACTAGATTTAAGCGGCTTGTCCAGGAAATGAGCGCTTGAGAGTCTTTCCAACTCTTTAGAGCGTTTGCTCAAACATTGTCTCAGGCTGCGGGCTTGCTTTCGTTATCTCAGGACAGCGCACTTGTTGCGCAAGGACAGCTCATGTGGGCTCGAGAAGTCTACTGGAAAGCCAAGCAATCTGCGAGAACTTGTAGATTCGAGCTCAGTTGATCAAGTGTGGATATCCCTATTCAAACGCCTCTAGATAAAAAGCTGAAAGGTATTACTAAAGCCCATGTAAAAATGCAAGAAACTGTGACCCAAATCATTGAATAAATGCTCTATGAAATAAATCCAAACGAAACACTGGACTTTCGGGATAAGCATTAAACTTCTCAATGGGCTCACTCGTGCCCGGCATGGTGCATCTCTAAGCAATATCCAACCTCATATAGTACAAATCTGTTCGTTTTCACACCATTAGCCTTGTGCCTGTTGCTCAAGGCACAAGTGAGAATTTTGGTGCACCCCTCGCTTCCCACGTCCATCAAAACCTTCTAACATCTACTGATTTAGGTGTTTTCAATGACGCGTGGCAAGTTTCTAATTAGAGCCATATGGGTAAGTTCACAAAGTAAAAGTGAATTCTAAAATCTTAGGTAATTAACTGATATGTTCACATCTCTTGAGGATTAACCACCTATATCATGCTCCCTGGCCGTAGAGCTTACCTACGCAAACATCATTAGTGTTCCTTCCGCCAATTTTTAAAACAAAATCTTTCGAAAGAAGTTCTAACCTTTCCCATATAGACGCTATATGCACTCGCAGATTGAGCTGCCATTGCCGACCATATTTTCTTACGAGATGTTGAGCAGCTGAAGCGGGGGCTGACGAGCCTCCACGAAAGCCTATGCTGGGGAGAAGGACTAAGTAGCATTTAAAGTGGCAATAACGTTTTTTGCTGCGGCAATGATGAAGTGAAGCGAACGGAAGAAGAAAATAGAGGGGTGCTATGGAGAATTTGGCAACCTTGAAATGGCGCCGGCTAACGGAATAAGAGGAAAGAAAAAAAAAAACACTGAAGGTCGGTCATGGCGGCGCCCATGCACAGCTGCCTGAAAGCGTCTATAGCAAATAAGACAAACTGCAATTAATCCCGGCTTTCAGTTCTGCCTTGAAATTCATATTAAAGGTAAGCAAATTTTCCAGAGAAATTTTCTGTTTCCACCTTTCTGCAGATCGAAGTCCTCCCAGCGATCGTGAGTGCAGTCCGCGGACGCGTCGAAGTTTACGTAGACGGCGGCGTCCGTCTTGGCACGGATGTGATCAAGGCGTTGGCACTCGGAGCCAAGGCTGTGTTCGTTGGACGTCCTACCATCTGGGGGTTGGCGTACAACGTAAGACATCCACGATATTGCTTCAGCAACATTATCATAAAGAGACCCCATAGAAGCCTTATGATCAAAGAGCGTGAAATAGAAGAAAAAGTGATCGGAATAAGACACCAGTTCAAGCATAAAGGCTGAGCCAACTTCCAGATCTATTGACAAGGTCCAAGCTGAGATTTGCCGGGACGTATTCGGCATGTCGCCGTTGGACTGGAAACCTTCATTTTTTTTGTTGAAGCAAGGTCAGAGGTCCCCGAGGTCACTATGATACTTGAAGTCTGTCACTCTCCAGGAATCTTTCGCATAGCAATCGCACCGGCTGCTTGTTGCATACCAATGAGAATGCCACCTGCTCACAAGGCAGTGCTGGAACAGACCATTTTCGAAAGTGTACAAAGCAGCGTTGGTGATCGCCATTGCTTGGACATGAGAAAGCACTCATGTCTAACACATGCTCAGAGTATGTGCTCAAGCAATGACGGACAGGAGATGATGAGGACTTTTTAAAAAGAGGTCTACGGTCAGGTAACCTACAAGAGGCTAGAGGGCATGGACCCACGTGTGCTGCGTCAATCGTTCTGCTGTTACAACTGTTGCCTCATAAAATGACACGACTTCCGGATATACGCTGGCGCAATACCGTGTCCGATATCGCCCCCCGCGCTCATCTTTCTGTGTAACGTAAACAAAATTTAGCACTATGGCCTTGCTATCTAGATGGTGTTTGCAAGGGCCGCTCAGGGATTCCTTAGAAGTCCCGGCGCGGTCACGGCGAGCGTGTCCCGATTTCGACGGTTTTTTCCTCGTGTATGCTCATCGACAGCTCAAGAAACGGTGGGCGCGATTATGTTTCGATCAACTTATTAGCCCACCGTAAGAGGGTGCATTGCGGAATTATCCGATAAGAGCAGCAACGAAGGGGTCCGAAAGACAGAATCGCGAGCATAATAGGCCCTGCCTCGGTTTTCGTAAGCTCCTCTGACTATACGGAGAGAAAGTGTTTCGAAATCCGTCCCTGCACGTGTTAGAAGGCCAGTAGGGGAACGCCAATCAAATGAAAACGTAATATATGTTCAAAAATACGCAAAATCGAGACTGACAGGCGCTGGCCGTCATTGGTAGAGGTCGTGGCGAAACAGAAGCACGTGGGCGTTTCTCTAAGGTAAGCAAAAGAACGAGGTGCGCAAAGAACAAACGAACGTGGCGGCTGTGTGCGTTCAACAGGTGAAGGGGGCGAGAAGAAACGGGAGAGGGAGCCACATAAAATGAAGGTGGAAGGGAGGGGGACGCACGGACCAGCGGAAAACTGAGGATTAATTTCGAACCTCTGGACAGGAACGCAATCCAAATCTCGGTTACACCATGTCTTCCCCGTAATGGGCTTCCCGTCACAATACGGGCATCTTGGCCGGGGTTTGGACCCGCCAACTCGGGATCCGTCCGGCACTTACACTCAATGCCACCAAGGAAGCGGGGAGGGAGAGCCGAAGCGAAAATAATTATAAAAAAACTTCGAATGAACTAAGTTATCTGGTGATCAGCGCAATGACGCTCCCACAGGGAGTGCAGCAAGGCAGTTCAGAACCATAATCCTAAGTATGCAGAGTCCGTGTTATGAATGCAAAAGGATATTCACGCCTGATAGCTCGGTTAATGAAAAAAGCGAGTGAGACTGGCGTGTTTAGGATTTTCCCTACTATATTCTCCGTGCATGTGAATTTGAACGAAAATATAATGTTGTTTTGGCACCTGTGCGTAATCAATTGTCAAGAAGGGATCACCTTTTCTATTTATTATTACGAAATGCAACATATAATATTTCTGATTTATGCGTGTCAGATACGCGTATTATGCGCATATCTTAGTGATGCGATGGGGTTGGAGAAGGATCAAGCATAAGTTGAGCTTTAGACATTGTTAGAGTTCGGCTATCCTCATCTTTGATTGTACACGAGCTATTGTTCGAATGTTTGACGATCCTGATTCTGATAAACACGAGCACTATAGGGCTGATGGCAATCGAGTACGGCACGGCGTCACGTGACTCGTGCTAAGTCGTGACGCCATTTTACATCACGGCGTCAAGAATGACACTAATAGACCAAGTGACGTTTTCAATGTAAGTCCACTTTGAGTCACTTGACTACGTTACGGGACCAAGCGATGAATTACAGTGCCAATAAAAAAGCGCCAGGAAAACCCACAATTTCACATATATTGCACTTCGGTGTATGCCACTTCGATCCCTACATAAAACTACAGCTGACAAGTTTTATTTCACAAACATTCGTTTTGTTACAAAAGAAATATCGCGCACCGCTTTGGGCCGGTCGTCGTTATATTTTTTTCTGGTTGAGTCCCGGTTCAGTTCGAAAATGGCGGCGAAGATTTCGGTTTGGTTCAGTTGCGGTTCGGCTAAAATAAATAATAGCTCAAGTTCGTCCGCTATTTTTGCAGCGGTTGCGATAACGTCAGAACGCCGAGCACGCTCGATGTGAAGGATATTAGGTAAACCACAAGGCAGCTTGCTTTGAAATCTACCCGTAATCTTTCCATCACAGCCAATCTGAGCATGTCGTTCTGGCGTTACCACAACCCCTGCAAAAGAAGCTGAGGAATTTCAAGAAAAGACTTCGGCTTCACTTCGTTCGTTTTTTGTTTAAACTATTTCGGCCTAATTGCTCGTTTAGTTTCCAAGCCTTCCAGCCATCCTACATTTTTCTCAAACCGTTCAATTTTAAGTTTAGTAATTGCCCCACTCCTCTCACGTGACGGCCCAGGTCATGTCCCCGAGTACCTTCTTATTTGGTGTGTTCGAATACACTCCCAGTTCCAGTCTGCGCAAGTTCTTCAGCGAATTTCCTTTTCTGATTGAATGTCCGCGACCTTATGCACAGTATAACCGTTAACGTAAAGTAATCTAAGCAGCGTCAAACCTTTCCAAATTTCCCCTACCAATTCATAATTGATAAATCTTTGCTCCCTTGAGTTTCATAATAAGCGAATGCATTATGCAAAAACTGCATTCAGCTATGTTCGAAGCAAACACGTATGTAAAACAAATATGCTTCGATAATGCTTGAAGCGCGTTTGCACATATCTTTTTCATCATATCCACCGGGAACACCCTGTGTTTTGTATGATGCTTGTGGATTGTGACTGGGGTTTACAGAGCCCCCAACGACATCAACTCTCGCCTCGCAACTCGTCACCAACGCGTATGGTCATAAACTCTACAATGCTTGTGTTTTTAGCATAGCTACCGTCTTAAACTCTTGCGTGAAATAACCTCTTCATCTGCCTGCGGTCGTCGGATAACAAAATCACTACACGAGACATGCGGACAATATTGACATTTTATTCCGGACCACACCTGTGTGTCTATAACAAGGCTTCTTTACGTTTTCAGGGTGAAGCCGGAGTGAGGGAAATGCTGGCGATACTGAGGCGGGAGGTGGACCGAGATCTTGGATTAATGGGTAATTGCTTTCTTTAAACACCTCTCCAACAGGCTAAGACAATAAGGGAGAGGACTACAGTGCATAAAGCAGTGAACTTTGGTTGCTGCCTGCCGTATACAACGCAGAACTTGATGTCGTCTTCTGGCAAGACGTCTGCTTGTTGCTCTAATTTTCTCTTGAATGTTGTCCACCACTGCACGACGCGAGCACCGACCGTAGTTGACTATGCACTATAAAAAAAAGAGGTGGGGGGCGGGTGGAATTGTAGGGTAAATCGATTTTCCTCCCTTTCGCCAACGGAAGGAAAGGAAGTTGCTTCCTCTCCTTCATTTAACAGATTGACATTCAGTGCCGTCTTCTAGCACTTAAAGAAAGAAAAATAACTTCCTCCTGCATGTTCGTGGCCACAGCGGCGGTCAGGTCGGTGACGGCAGGGACAAGAAATTGAGTGCTTAATTTCTTTTTACATCCTTGGATTGGGGTGCTGAATTTAGATCGTATTAATAAAAAGCTTGGGGGAACCTTTCGCCGGTCACCAGCCCGGCCCTCCATTTAACGAAAGTTAGCCAGCGCTTGCCAAAGACCAGAGAAAACAGCGGTTAAGTTTACCTTTCTGTTGAAGAACATCCTGGTAAATTCTTTTATGGGGTAAAACCTGAAAGAACTCAGTGACGTTTTCTTTGCTTTTTGCAAACAATAACCAATAAAGCATTTTAGCAGCAACAGAAAAACATCCAGCAACTCTGGGCGATCGCCGCGAAATGGCGGGGCCGTGGAGCTCACAAGAAGCTAGGTTTGGCTTGTTTCGTTTCACTGGTTTGGCGTGTTGGGCTGTGTCTCGTCGCCTGTGTCGCGTATTTTGGCTTGTTCTTTGCGGAACCAAGTCTGGCTAGTATAAAGACTGATTTATTTACCTTAGAGTAAAGTTATGAAGTTAAGAATTGCCCCAACGTTTAAATCGGTAGTTTTATTGTTAATATTTCAAAAATTCAAAAGGGTGTGAAAAGACTTGCTTAAGCTATGGAAATTTCCAGACCACAAATTTGTCACAATAAAAAAAGAACGTCCAGATAACCCACAATTCGGCGTTCGCGGTTTACATGGCCTCAATCGAGAGCTATAATTCTTTTACACACATACAAAAATGTGAGAATGATATCTCCCCCTGTGGTATATTCGAAGCCCATTAGCGTTATTGGGAAATGCGTTTTAGTTTACGGCAATAAACAGGTATTTTTATTTTAACTCAAATAGAATTTGATAAAGAGAGCGTATAGCGGTTACATAAAGGCCGTCTTTCCTGAGTGTTTTGTGGCTCGGAGATTGTTAGATAGAAGAATATTTGTCGCGGTGATACAATAATTCACTAATATCTAATAACTGGTAGTACCTCTAAGAGGAATCACCGTAAATACTGTACTTTCGCAGGACTCATAAAAATCAATATTAAAAAGTTTTTATAGGAATTACTTAATTAATCTATTGCGGCAATTTTAAAGGCGTTAGATGAAGAGATATGTACGATTCCCTTAAAAAAATCTATAGAAATATTATGTAGTAATATTTCGTCGGCCTTTACATGGACATTAGATTAAATGTGCCAATAAGTGTCTCATTGGAATATTAAAAAAACGACTGCCATACATAGCGATCGGGTGAACCATTCAAAGTGCATGTCGTTACAGGTTTCTGCCTTGTGTTGCTCTTGAATGTGTGTTCTGTTTGTATATGCAAGTGGATTGTATTGTATATTCACGTTTGTCTGTGCATTTGGAATTTGAACGGCAAGAAAAATACAAGCGGCAAAATTTCGACTTTTTGTTTTTGTTTTGTTTGGAGCGTCGTTTGGTGGAAACCACATCGATCACAGTACGTTACGTAGACCTAAGCGCCGAATCGTCCTATGCGAACACTGTCGTTTTTCCCGTGCGAAAGTAAAGTGGTAAGCTGGGCAAGTTCGTAAACGTTGAACATGATAAAAATAGCACACCAAAGACAAGAAAAAACGAGTAAAAACTTAGAACACAAAGAGGCACGCGCCTGTTTGTGTTCTGTGTTTCTTTCGCGTTTGTCCTTGTCTTTTGTGTGCTCATTTTTCATCGTGTTCCCGTACGAGATATGAGGTTCGTGCTTGAAGACGGCTCTTTTAGAGTCTCTTGTGCACCTGAAAGACGCCGGAAAGGAGTATACGCCGTTCGCTCTTATTACGGTGAAGAGCCGTGCAGATGGACGAGCCTTTGGACCCGGTTCGGACTAACGTTCCGCCATGTTGGTTTAGGGGAGGAGGTTTTACTCCGTTTGTGGGAATCGAAGGAGAATCGAACCGTGGGAGGATAAAATTCCCAACCTTTTGAAATAAGAAAATTGTGCTCCCTTGGCGGAGGACTTCATCGGACATTTCTTCTTCCCCTTGAAAGGAGAAAGTTTTTTAGAATGTACAGGATTTCACAAAAGAAAATTTACACGGTCTTTTTTACCGCAGATATAAACTAGGCATCGCCGAACGCTCATTCTCCGCCCAAAGGTAGAGCTAGAGGTCACAACCGGGTGCCAAAGTTTCATCCCGATACGATAACTTAATCAAAAGTTATAAGTGATTTTCTGAAAATTTCAATGGGAAAATGGAGCCCATTTTCGCCCGTTTCCGGTTTCTGGTGCCATAGAGCCCCATGTGTTCGAAAACTCCGTCGGCCGCCATTTTCCCATTGAAATTTTCAGAAAATCACTTATAACTTTTTATTAGGTTATCGGATCGGGCTGAAACTTTGGCATCTGGTTATGACCTCTGGCTCTACCTTTGGGCGGAGAATGAGCGTTCGGCGATGTCTAGTTTATTTTTGCGGTAAAAAAGATCGTGTAAATTTTCTTTTGTGACACCCTGTAGTCTCTGACATTTTCAAAAATGCATGGTGTGATCTGTTATGTTCGCACTTTTTACTTCAGTCACTATATCAGATGATGTTCTCTGGAGTCTCTGACAGCTTAAGAAAAACAGGGTTTCATGAGTACCGAGCAAGCTAGTATTGCTCTAAAGAAATTGTAGCATACACAGCTACATAGAAGCTTAGAGTTTTTGGGCGATCTCATGTCTTGACTGTCGTCTGCAAGCATCTACGAGGAGTTTCTGAAAAATTAAGGATTTTCTATATTGTCTGGCTGTTTATATTTACTGTTACATAGCGTGGACTGCCCGACATTTGAGCAGCAACAAAAAAATTGGGTAGTTATTATTTTTTTTTCGTGATGGATTAGCAGCGAAGGGTAAATTTGTCGTAACAGGTCGGTTAGGGGGCGCCTCACTCCCCTTTGGTTCGGGTAGCTTAAAGGGGCACTGACACTCCAATGGTCTTATCTTTCTAATGTCTAAAAGGATGCACGTCGTAGTCGTAGACACACAAAAAAAATACCGCATCGCAAAAAAAAAAAAAAATGAATACCCCGCTGAGTGCGCGTCTTTTTTTATTTTTGGCGTTTTTCCTCTCTCGCTCGTCACCTCCCTGCTTCTTTTGATTGGTGACGTCACGAATAATAAAATTTAGAACCTTTGTAGGCGACATTTCTATAACAGTTAAACACTACAATCGTAAAACATGTTTTTTAACGCAATTACGAATGCACTACGGCCCATCTTTTTGAAATACCGAAAATCGTAGTCCGTTGTGATGTCACCTTCCGGATTTTTATCCTACCTTCGAACACATGACGGCGCTCGACCCATGTACAGCAAAGGGTGATCGCTGAGTCGGGGATTGAATGAAGTGGTCTTCTTAAAGTGCCCGAGGACCTCTCAGACCTTGAAAAGGAAATTGGCAAACCGTCAAAACAACTGGGTTTTTGTGTCTGTGTATCATAGTTTTGGTTGTGACATCGGCGGGGCACCGTCGTCTGCTCGAAGCATCCGGCAGCACGGCACTCACGCAGCAAACCGGTTTTCCGGTACGGTAGTTTCCGCGACGCCGGCGCTTCTCTCTCCTCGCTTCGGGTCGCGGAGACACGTTTCAGAGCGGAGGCGCGAAAGACACTCGACCCTCAGGAGCCCTCAAAATTTGACGTCACTCCACCGGCGCGGATCGCGTGAGAACTTCTGATTCGACCGTTTGGAAATTAAATTTTTACTTCACAAAAACTGAATTTCCAAGTTTCGAATTTTGAGGGTAATGTCCAAGCAGCGATTTCAATCGTTTCAAACAATAAAAAAAATGATTTGATGTGTCAGTGCCACTTTAAACTTTTTTACTACGTTATTCATTTGTATGTGCTCTTATTGGCTAATGGCACGCGATATGATTGACCAGGGGGCGTTAACAGGGTGCCCGAGACTCACCACACATTGCGTCTTTTAACTTGTCATTGACTAGAGCAGTTTTAATTACAGGCTTTTTTGCTGGAAAAGAAAACAATGAGAATTTCGGCAAACGCCTTTTCAGCGTGAACGGTGTAGCAAATCGCCTCAACCAGTGTGTTTGTTTGTGCGTGTGTCTGCGTGTTTTGTGTGTGTTTGAGCGTGCGCGCGTGTGTGTGTGTGTTCAGATAACTATTTTAATTGGTATCGATCACAGAAGATTGTGCCTATGCGGACGTGTTCCTTGATTATTAGACTACTTAACTTGAGGGCCTGGTCAGCCGTTACTCGAGAAACTTTTTCAAACGTACTCAAAAGAAGCTACTGCCCGCACTCACGCAAACCTCAAAGAAGCAGAAGCTCCAAGATGGCTCACGAACATATACTGTTCAGAAGTATATATATATCGTGCTTCCATATATATATATATATATATATATATATATGAATGAATATGTGCAGATGAAGGAACCGTACTTAATCCAATGAATCAAAAATCAAAGTGTTCAGGAACCCGCCGAAAGCCAAAAATTGGCTCCGCCAAAGATGGTACCTGAAAACTTTGATTGTTTGATTCATTGGATTAAGTACGTGTGATAGCCAGCGGAGCCACGCGACCACCAAATATCAAAAGCGATCTGCAGCCAGAGCGCGTGCCCGCAGAGCGCGATCCAGAGACACGAGCCCCCGATGGCGCAAGCCAGTCGTCCCCGAACGCTGATCCGCTTCCGATCAATAAACCTAAGTATTGGGGTGGTAGCCACTTAGTCTACGCGAATACAACACTGGCGACGAGAACCAAGGACCAACGAAGCCTGAAACCACCGACCACAAGCCATGGCCATGCAAGGGAAGCTGGAAGCCTTCTCAGGCAAGTCATGGACATCGTGGTTCGAACGTCTCGGATTTTACTTCGTGGCCAATGGCATCAACGCCATGGATAAGAAGCGAGCGCTCCTTTTAACGCTCTGTGGCCCAGAGACTTACGAAGTGGTACGGGCATTAGTGGCACCCAGAGGACCTGGCGAGGTTGAGTTCGACGAGCTCGTGACCATCCTTGGTGCGCACTTCGACCCTCGACCTTCAGAGCTCTACAGCCGCTTCAAATTTCGACGGCGAGACCAATTGCCGGAAGAATCAATAAGTAGCTACTTTGCGGCTCTCAAGCAGCTAGCAAGCGACTGTTATTTCGGCATCTTGCCCTCCGCAACTCCGCAAATCGCTTCGACAACTGCGCAGCTTCCAGTGTCGGGTTTACCAGCGTCGTCTCAAACATCCGGTGCTGCAGCTAGCACTCAGCAAACAAGTGATGCCACAAGTGGACACCAAACTGCCGCTGGAAGTGATGCTGCGCGACCGGTTCGTCTGCGGCATCCGCGACGAACTCCAGCAACAACGACTGTTTGCGGAGAAAGACCTGACGTTCTCCAGCGCATTGGACATTGCTGTTAGAGCAGAGAGCACCTACAAACAACAGAAAGCCATCAAGAACCAGGAGGCGCTCCAAATTAACAAGACTGTGAAAGCCGACAAGAATTCTGCTTCACACAAAGAACGTCGTTGCTACCGATGCACGGGTCAGCACGAGCCACAAGAGTGCCGATTCCAGAAGACTGAGTGTCGGTACTGTAAGAAGACTGGACATATCGAAAAGGCATGTCTGACGAAGAAGCACCAAGGCAGAGCAGGACGCAAGAAAACAAATCACAACGTTGAACCAGTGATGGAAAGCGGGAGCCAGCCGACGTGTTCTTCCAGAAGTTCATTTTATGAACTGAACAAGCTGTCTACCAGAAGCCACGTTCCCAAATTTCACGTTTCTCTTTCGATTGAGAGCAAGCCTCTTCAGGTCGGGGTTGATTCTGGCGCCGCTTGTTCACTGATTAGCGAAGAGACATTTCGCTCCACGTGGCCTAAGAATCCCCCGAAAATCACGAAGAATGACTTGGAACTTTTCACTTGGAGTGGTGAGGGCCTGAAACTTCTTGGTTCGCTTCAAGTGCATGTACGTTTCAAGTCAAAAGATTATATCCTGCCGCTGCTAGTGATGAAAGGGTCCGGCTGCAGCCTTTTGGGCAGAGATTGGTTCGACGCACTCCACATCAGAGTACAGGGGATCAACCTGGTGCAGCAACAAACCACGCCGCCAGAGGTGGAAGCAGTCCTTCAACGGCATCCCAAGGTGTTCCAGGATGAAATCTCCGGCTACATGGGACCCCCAGTGCACTTGGAACTGGAGGAAGGAGCAAAGCCGAAGTTTTGCAAAGCTCGCCCGGTTCCCCTCGCGCTCCGCTCAGCTGTAACGCTCGAGCTTCAGCAGCTACAGCTGCAAGGAATCATTGAACCAGTCCAGCACGCTGAATGGGCTACGCCGCTGGTACTCGTCCGGAAAAAGAGCGGAGCTATCAGATTGTGTGGCGATTACAGGAGCACTGTGAACGCCGCATCAAAAACGTCAAGTTATCCGCTACCTACGTCAGGAGAAGTCCTGTTAAACCTCAGAGGAGGGACCATCTTCTCCACAATGGACTTGTGCCAAGCGTACCAGCAGCTGAAGGTGACAGAGTCCACAGCAGCTGTCCTGACAATCAACACAATTAAAGGATTGTACAGAATGACGCGGCTGCCATTTGGAATTTCAGCAGCGCCAGCGATCTTCCAGAGGATGATGCAGACGACACTAGCTGGCATTGAAGGTATAAGCGTCTACCTTGACGACATCATTATCAGCGGAGCAACCATAGAAGAGCATAATGAACGTCTGGACGAAGTTCTATCCAGGCTAGACAGCTGCGGTCTGAAACTCAAGAAAGAAAAATGCCAGTTTGCAGTCAGCGAGGCTACATTTCTGGGACACAGGATTGACGCCGCAGGAAATCATACAACCGCTGACAAGGTGCAAGCGATCCTCAATGCTCCAGAGCCAACAGGAAGACAGGAACTGCAAGCCTTTTTGGGGTTGCTTGCGTTTTACGATCGCTTCCTCAAGAACAGGGCTACGGTCGCAGCCGACCTCTACAAGCTTCTTGAGAAGGACAGGCCATGGCTCTGGACGGACAGTCACAGGGAGGCATTTCGCAAACTTAAGGAGTTGATTAAGGACTCTACCGCCCTCAGCCGGCTACCCCTTCCTGCTGATATCGACGAGCCCTGCACCCCAGGTGAGGTGCTGATGCTTGCAGGCTCGCGGATTCCTCTACTATCTCCAGAACGCATTGCAGCACTCACTCAACAAGACGAAGCCTTAGCGACAGTTTACAAGGCTGTACATCACGGCAGCGTAAAAGAGCTCAACGGTGATAACTGCAGGCAATACAAAAGTGTCGCCAAAGAACTCTCGACGCTCAACGGCTGCTTGACCAGAGGATCACGAGTGGTCATCCCCAGCGCAGCCAGAGCTCAGGTACTCGATTTACGGCATGCTGGTCATCGAGGCATGGTGACAATGAAGGCGGCTGCTCGTGGCTACGTCTGGTGGCCTGGAGTAGACAAGGATATCGAGGTGAAGGCAAGGACATGCTGCATTTGCCAACAGCACTAACGGGCACCGCCCAAGGCACCTGTTCCGGAATGGCAACGACCATCGAAGCCATGGGACACTCTACACGTCGACTTCGCCGGACCCGTGGAAGGAAAAATGCTATTGATAGTTGTTGATGCCTTCAGCAAATGGCTCGAAGTTCGCCAAATGAACAACATCAACTCCGGTTCACTGATCCAAGAACTCCGAAACTTGTTTGGAACGTTCGGAGTACCACGTAAGATTGTCAGCGACAACGGCACATCGTTTGTATCCGCCGAGACCGAACAATTCTTACTGAATAACGGTATTCGTCACGTAACAAGTGCTCCATACCATCGGGCGACCAATGGCCAAGCAGAAAGAATGGTGTACGATACTAAACAGGCCTTATCTAAAGACAAGACGGGAAGCTTGTCGTGCCGGCTTGCTCGATTTCTGCTTAAACAACATACCACAATCAGTCTCACGACAGGAAAGACGCCGGCTGTGCTCATGTTCGGTCGAGAATTGTCAACAGCACTCACATGTCTACAACCGCAGAGAGAGCGAGATGAAGAAGCGACACAACCAGTCACGTCTCCTAGGAAGATTGCGGTCAACAGCAACGTATTCATTAGAAACTTCAGAGGAACGCCGTTGTGGATACCAGGAACAGTGGTTAAAAGGCTCGGACTCCGTTCTTGGGTTGTGAAGACAAGGGATGGCACTGTACGAAGGCACGAAGATCATATCAGAAATTCCGCAGAAGACGCTTCAAGACAAGTGGTCACGATACCATCTTCAACAAAAGGCATCAGCAACAACAGCCCACAAGCTTTACCCGCGCAGTAGACCATTCCGATGGTTGTGCAGCCAGCAACAAAAAAAGCACAGGAATTCATAGAGGTTCATCCCGATGGGCAGATGGTTCCGCCACCTACCTCTAGACCACAACGTTCAAGACGGCCTCCTGATAGATATGGCGACGGCATCTAGAGGGGGAAGGAGTGTGATAGCCAGCGGAGCCACGCGACCACCAAATATCAAAAGCGATCTGCAGCCAGAGCGCGTGCCCGCAGAGCGCGATCCAGAGACACGAGCCCCCGATGGCGCAAGCCAGTCGTCCCCGAACGCTGATCCGCTTCCGATCAATAAACCTAAGTATTCGGGTGGTAGCCACTTAGTCTACGCGAATACAACAGTACGGTTCATTCATCTGCACATATTCGTTCATATCCTCCTTGGAGACCACGTACAATGGTGTGAAGTGCCCTTGTTGTATATATATATATATGTATATATATATATATATCCTGGCTCCGCCGTTTTTCGGCTTTCGGCGGGTTCCTGAAAACTTTGATTCTTTGATTCATTGGATTAAGTACGGTTCATTCATCTGCACATATTTGTTTATATCCTCCTTGGAGACCACGTACGATGACGTGAAGTGCCCGTGTTGTATATTCAATAACTTGGCTCTTGATTCTCGCAGATCATGATGATACCGTGTCTCTAAAAGCTCATAAACAAAGAATACTACATGTACACGGGGCGAGACAAACAGTGGGAGGATTTCTGGAGCACAAACGAGCACGTACCACGTGAAACTAAGCGTCGTACCGCGTTCCACACGGCGGCGTGTGTTTCCACAACACCTCCGATTGGACACATTTCGTTTCTTGTGCATTAATAAGACAGGTAGGAAACGCCAGAAAGCCAAGGTGGAGTGGTGTAGAGGTTAGCGCACCCGACCGGACATTGGGAGGCCCAGAGTTCATATCCTGGCTCCGCCGTTTTTTGGCTTTCGGCGGGTTCCTGAAAACTTTGACTCTTTGATTCATTGGATTAAGTACGGTTCATTCATCTGCACCTATTTGTTTATGTATATATATATATATATATTGCTTTCATACTCCTTCTGGCATACCTGTACTTAACCAATGTCCAGAAATTATCCTGAAGCCCATAGCGGATTTTTTTTTCCTAAAAAGACAGATAATGGTTTTATTTTAGAGTACTGCAAGACTAAACGAAAAAAGGCAACCGATGGATGTTTTTGCGTATGCGCAAGAGCCTCCCTCGAAACGTGTAGTTGTTGGAATCTGTTTACATTCAGGTTTTTCTGCTTCTTTATTGTTATTTACTTTGTTTTGCGGTCTTCTTTAGAGATATTGTTGTTGCTGTGGGATGTATGCAGCGAAATATGCAGCTGGCTCTCGCGCCGGCTTTAATTCCCGCTTCTAGGAACACCTGGAAGAGAATCTAATATCTACGTAAACATAATGCCAGCATACATATGTCGCAAACGTGAACGCCAACGTTTTGAATTTTGTGCGACTGGAATTCCGGGGGATAACAGTTTGCATTCGGGTTCGTGTGTTGACAGTACACGCCAGAGAGGCATACCACCTGTAACCACTGTTGTAGGCGTTACCGAAAAAAAAACTGCATAAATAAGTTACTCATTACTTGAAAATCATATAAATGCGTTACCAACCTACGTTACCTAAAAACAACGCTTCAGCGTTGCTTTAAAATAAAGTAAGACACGTTACCCTGGTGTTACTCAATAAATTACAAATTACCTGCTTTAAGTTACGACATTACAACTATGCATAAGCGCCATATTTAGAGAAAACACAAGTAAAAATGCAAAAAAAAAGCAACGTTTTATATAACAATTGGTATCTGAAGAAAAAAATCGTAAATGTACTCTTTTGTGCTTTGGGAAGAGTATGTGACGCGTAATGTAACGAAGTTACGCGTTACCCAAAATAAATAACGTAAGTACGTTAACCGTTACAGTTTTGAAAATGTAACGAGTACATTACAAACTTAATGGAAATTTAACGCGTTCATGGTAGCGCGGTTATGTTTAATGGGTCACCGCCAAGACTGTTGTGGGGTGTGGTCGCATTTTTACTTTTCTCTGAACATGTACACACGCGTACCTTCAAATCGGGTATATTGTTCGAAAGCCTAAGTGACACGCGACACTGTAGTCATTTGTGATAAACGAAGACTGACAATTTGCCCCAACATGCAGGCTGCTCATCCCTTGACCAGCTGGTCCCTGAGATGGTTGTGCACAAAGACCACTTTTCCGGCCAGTGTGACTAACTCAAGTGACAACATTTGTTTATGAACTGCATTTTACAATCGCTTATTGTGCCATCTGCCAGCAAGCGCCTTTGTGATTTGTCAGGTTGATAAATAAAACTTAAATGTCTGAAATATTTTGCCCTTTGTATATTTTGCCTCTTCTATATATTGATAATCTCCTAGCCCATGTTTGGCATTCCGAGACAGCACCTAAAATAAGTTTGTGTCTGGGGATGTCCACCAACGTTTCATTTACGTGCTTACTTTGCTTTGATAATATCCTACTGGGGAGATTGCCAGTACGGCCCGTCAGGATTTTCTAGTCGTCCTGATGACCCCTTCTACATTTTTCAAAAAGTTTTGAAAAAAGTACGTTTCGTTGTGAGCCTGTTAAAACAGTGGGATGTTATGTAGCCACAACGGACGTTTGACGCTGCAGATGAGCAATTTAGCCAGAGTAGCACGTCTCCTAGCCTCGGGTCTTGAACGTGCATCACGGTACGTCAACATGTTCTGAAAGGTCTGCGCCGTCTGTCAAAATATTTTTCGGAGAGCATCATACCCTCCGAGGTTTACGAGACCGGAAAGCAGCTTGCATATTTCTATGACTAAAGCGAAAGCGATACGTAATTTGACTCTCGTGGGCCGAACGAAAATAGAATTTGTAAGAAGACCGTCTGCTACGATGATGGAAGAACGCAGTTCGTCTTCTACGAACCGTTTGTCGGAAACAAAAATGATGCAACAAAACACTGTAAGCCATTTTCAAGTCGAGCTTTGATTAAATATCTCAAGTTGTACTGCTGTTGTGTACAAACAGACACCTTGCAGTGGACGATAGAATAATAAGGACGACCGCATCAGAGACCCCGAGACCTCTATGGCTATTTTTATGTTTGTAAGACGTTCTCACCAAAATATTGCCCGATTGCGAACTCTCAAGCGGGTTGAAATGGTCTCATTGGTTAATTAGGTTCAAACTGTCGAGTCACGTCCAATCAGCGGCCGATAACGCTTTAGAGCTCACCATGACTAAAATCAGACCGTGAGCGTAATTTGGATTCAAAGCTGACAATACTGAGCCTAGAGGTGAAGTGAATGCAATCGCCAATGGAGAATGGCTTTTTTTCAAACTCCTTTCTGACACGATCAGACAATAAGCGACAGGACTACAATGCATAAAGTGTTGAACTTTTACGTCTGCCGAATATCACTCCAGATTTGATGTGGTCTGTGGACAAGACGTGTGCTCGATGTTCTAATTTTCCTCTGGATATCTTTCACGAAGGCGACGACGCGAGCACTGACCATTGTTTACTGCACTGTAAAAAAAAGACAGGACAGATGTAAAAAAAATATATTTTCCTTCCTGTCGCCAACATAAGAGTAGGAAGTTGCTCCTGTTCCTCCATTCCACCGATTCGAACAATTCGTTCAATTGCAATTGCAACAATTCGAACTATCGCGTCTGAACCATGGTACAATAATTCCCTTCGTCGTGTATCTAACAAAAAGAAAAGATTTTTCAGGAACTCTAAAAAAACAAATACACCAGAAGCTTAGGTCTAAGCATGCCACTTGCTCTTCTGAATATAAAAGTATGTTGAGGGAGTGTAAGCGCACATTCTTTCAGCACACTCTACCTAATGTGTTACTAAACAACCCTAACAAATTTTGGAGCTTTGTTAATGAGAAACCCCAATCAGAAATAAATCTAGTGAATAGCTCTGGTGATAACATACTGAGTAGTGAATGTGCAAATATCCTAAACAGGGTATTTTCTGATGCTTTCACCGTTTCTACACCCATTACTAAAATTCCTCCTGTTACAAAAAAAAATATTTTCCAATGGATCCTATTTAAGGTGTAATCAGCATGATAGAATACCTCAGAATGTCTTCATCATGTGGCATAGACGGTATTAATGCGAAAATTCTAAGTAACACTAAATTTGCATCCGGCCTTTACCCCACAAAGATATTTCAGCAGTCCCTGGATACAGGTGTGTTACTTTTCGACTGGAAAATTGGTAAGATCATTCCGGTCCACAAGTCCGGCAATAAAACATCTCCACTGAATTATCGGCCAATATCACTCACCTGCATCTCCTGCAAGATCCTCGCGCACGTCATCTACAAGCACCTAATTAACTTCCTGGATTCCTGCAACTTCTTCACCAAAGCGAAGCATGGCTTCCGGAAACACCTGTTTTGTGAGACCCAGCTACGTTTTCTCACTAACGACCTGTTTAAAAATCATGACACTGGTTATCAAACTAACGCTGTTTTTCTTAATTTCGCCAAAGCTCGATAAAGTTCCACACAATCGCCTTCTCTTTAAACTTAGTTGTAAAACTGGACCCTCCTGTTCTCCAATGGATTGAATCATTCCTTACTCATCGCTCTCAATTCGTTTTCGCTAACAGCACGTCCTCCTCTTTCTCTCCCGTTTCTTCCGGTGTTCCACAGCGAACTGTGCTTGGGCCCTTACTCTTTTTAATCTACATTAATGATCTCCCTCTTCACCTCTCGTCCTCTGTTCGTCTTTTCGCTGATGACTGTGTTGTTTATAGACTAATAAAATACCCAGACGACCATATTGCACTCGAGGACGACATTAACAAAATTGCTGAATGGTGCCGCACATGGCAAATGTCTCTCAGTATTACCAAATGCATGCACCTCTGCTTCACACGTTCCCCCTCCCAGCCCTTAAACTCTTTAACACTCAACGGCATTACCCTTCAGACTGCTGCACAGTACAAGTATCTTGGCGTCCATCTAACCACTAATATGTCCTGGAATGTTCATGCAGACAAGACAATATCCTCTGCGAACCGTTCACTTGGCTATATCAGTCGCAATTTCAAGTCTGCTCCTTCTAACCTCGAACGTCTCCTTTACGTCACGCTTGTTACCCTAAACTGGATTATGCTTCAGCTATCTGGCACCCCCATCAGGCTTTTCTAACCAACGCAATCGAATCTCTTCAAAATCGTGCTGCTCGATTCATTCTTTGTGATTACTCTCGCTTTTCTAGTGTCCCTGCAATGAAATCTCAGTTAACTCTTCCTGACCTTTCCGTCCGTCGCAGAATTTCCCGTCTTTGCCTTCTTCATAAAATTTACTATTCTGAACCATTACGACAGCCTCTCCTCAGCCCGCCCAGCTATATTTCTCTAGAGTGGATCATTCATGCAACATCAACCGTCCCAAGACCACTTCAGCAATTCATCAACATTAGCTCATGCCAGAAGCTATTGTGGACTGGAATGGCCTTCCCGATGACATCGTCACCATCACCGATAACGCGAAATTTAGAACTGTACTAACCAACCACTCCCCTCTATAATGCCACTTGGGGCCTTGAGGGTAATTGTAAATAATAAAAAAAAAAAAATACACACGCAGCGCCGTCTGGTTGCGCTGGAAAAAGGTAAGAAAACTTCATCTTCAAATGTTCTCTGTGGCAGCAGGGATCGAACCGGTGAAGAAACAGACGGCAAGTTGAGCACTTGGCTGCTTTTGACATATTTCAAGTTATTAGAATGGTGCGTTGAATTTAGATCGCATAAAAAAAATATTATGGCACCTTTCGTTCAGTTATTAGTTTGGCGTGCCATTTCTTGAAGATAGAAAGGGGAGGAAATATTTTCATTTCTTACTGAGTAAACTGAAACCAGCGCTTGCCTACGCCTCTCATGTCTAACAGAAAAGAAAAAGAGGCGTTCGGTTTACAATTATGTGAATAACCTTGGTTTTGGGTAAAAAAGAAAACAGCTCAGTTCTGTTTTGTTAAAATGCTTAACAAAGCATTTTAACAGTCATAAGAAGACATCTAACGACACCGGGACATGTCGCCGCGACTTGACGGTGCAGTGCAGCTCGCGGGAAGATAGATTTGGCTAGTGAGCCTTCATGTGCGCCTTTCTAGGGTGATGCCACCCTTTGTAATACCACTTGCCGACAAACCAGCAGCCATTTCGGTTCTTGGCGATAATCTGTGGGACTTTTAACCCTCCCGGAAACAAGCACCTTATCTCACAAGTTCGGAGCAGCGTTCTGGAACCCACGGAGGGAGGATTAGAATTTTTCCTCTCGGATTCCCCGATGGACACAAGGGCCACTTTCCGGCGCACGGGGAAACAATGAGAGGAACAAAATGGCGGTGGAAGAGGGTGTGGTGGGAAAGGGAAACAGGCAGTTGGCATCACTCTAGACGAAGCGCACATGAAGGCACGCTAGGTTTGGCTGGCTCTTTTTCCCCGGTTTGGTTTTTCGGACGCGCCTTGCGGCGTGTGCTGCGTATGATGGTTTAGGCCGAGCGAAACATTTTGTGGCTTAGACTCTACTTTAAACTTGATTTACTTATTTACTTAGTTTGGAGCAATGTTTTTATCCCACGAATTGCCTCAGTGTTGGAAACGCGCCGACCTATTGTGAGAAAATAACACTTCGATAAGCCATGAAAATGCCCAGACCACATTTTTCACAATGAAAAGGGATTTCAGATGGCAAAACTATTTAGCGCTAGCGATTCACAATATTTCGATAGCGTTAGTTTTACACACGCAATATTGTAAGAAGTTTTGTTAAAGTTGGTTGTATAGCCCTAGCAGATTCCTGGTCTCCGGAAGTGCTTGTTAATTTACTGCAATATATGGGTAGTTTCATTTTAAATCGAAAAGGTTTTGTCAAAACGGGGTATAGTGGTTACATGAATGCCGTCTCTTCCGGTGTTTTGAGGCTCAGAGAACGTTTGATTGGAGAATAATCGTCGTTGTGGTTGGGTAATTAACTAAAATTTGATAGTTTTTATGACTCTAATGAGAATCGGCGTCAGTATTGATTGTTCAAATCAATATTAAAAATGCAATTTAAAATGTAGCTAAGATATTTACTGTGGCTTTTCTGAAGGCGCTGAATTACGTTATATAAACAAGGCCCACGGGGAAATAAAGTTTGGTTAGACAGGTGGCGCAATTTCATAAAAAATGTTTGAAAATTAGTTTCAGAATGATCGACAAGCTATACGAACTGTACACAAATCGTGCCGCCTTTCGCTGGATACACTCCAGTTTATCTTTCGCTGTTGCAGTGTAAAGGCCCGTTCACACACTTGCGACCGAGTACGACTGAGAGAGACGAGATCTCTTACAACTTCTTAAATGTTTCTAGAATGAGGGAACACACTCAGAGACTGACATTGTGGCGCCATCTATGCGGTGACCCTAGAACTGCATTTCACAAAAGCGAAGGTTTTGCGGGATTTCCGAGGTCAAATGTACGTAATACCCATAGAAAGGCTCGTTTATAACATTTACAAAAGTTTTTCGAGCCAAAAAAGAAAGGATATTGCGCGAGAAATAAAAAAAAATATGCCGGACCGCCGAGTTTACACTGTTTCCCAATAGATGGCGCCAGTGTGTTCTCTGGTTTAAGAAGTTTTAAGGAACCCAGGTTTAAGAGGTCGCAAGCAGTCGCAAGAGTGTGAACGGGCCATAAGGGTCCCAGACTATTGCCGCGTACTCAAGGATAGCCCTTACGTACGTTTTAAAGGTGAGTAGTATTACTTCTGAAGATGAACAGTCTCTAAGAAATCGCTTTAAGTCTCCCCGTTTCTTAAAGTCTCTCTTTGTAATATAGTCTATGTGCTGGCTCCACCTCATGTCGCTTCTAGGCATAACTCTCAAGTATTTAAATGAATCTACCTTATTCAGTCGGGTGTCCTGCGTAAGGTATGGCTTATCTAGGTGTTTCTTTTTTTTAAGTGGTCGTCATAGTTACCGTTTTTTTAAGGTTCAGTGATATTTGCCAATTCTCATACTACAGGTTTTCCCGCTCATTTTAATCCAAGCGACGACCAATTTAATCCCGGGGTCAGTCAATTTAATCCAAGCGCCATACAATTTAATCCAAGCGCCACACAATTTAATCCCGGGGTCAGTCAATTTAATCCACAATATATATATGCACTTATTGTGTTCAGTGGTCGTGTTTTGCTTACACATTTGGTAACTTATAATAATTGTTTATACAATTTGAATTTTTTGGGGGGAATTGAGAATTTGATCACTAATGTGGTTACTTTGAGTTACTAGTCCCACTATTGACGAGGCTTAATTGATATGTTGGTTACTCTTTACAGCGCAGCTCTTAGGCACCTGTTTCCGGCTTAAGCGGCGTCGGCGTCGGCGTAATCACGCGGTGCATGATGGGCAAATTCCCCCGCTAGATTTAGCGGAAAATTTCCCCGCTAAATCTAGCGGAAAATTTTCCCCGCTATATTTAGCGGAAAATTTTCCCCGCTGAATCTAGCGGAAAATTTTCCCAGGTAGATGTATTGGAAAATTGTCTCGCTATAGACATTTTTCACAGGAGCGCCGCCATCTTGAATTGTCGTCACTTCCAGTATGGGCGACGAAAAAATAGTAAAACGTTTCAACCTGTAACTAGTAAAAAAATTGAGGGGAGCCAAAACGAAAATATGTGACGGTTAGGCTTATATCCTAAATGTCTTCTATTGGCGTGATGACGGCAAAGTAATGTTTTCGCCCATACTGGAAGTGACGACAATTCAAGATGGCGGCGCCCTTGCGGAAAAGGTCTATATTTAGCGGAAAATTTCCCCCGCTAAATCTAGCGGAAAATCTTCCCAGCTAGATTTAGCACAAAATTTGCCCCGCGAAGCCTAGCGGAATTTTTTCCCCGCTATATCTAGCGTAAAATTTTCTTCGCTAAATTTAGCGGAAAAATGTCCCCGCTAAATTTAGCGGGAAATTTTCCTTGCTGTTCAGCGGAAAAATGTCCCCGCTAAAACTAGCGGAAAATTTTCCCCGCTAAATCTAGCGGAAATGTTTCCCCGCTACCTGTAGTGGAAAAATTTCGCCGCTAAATCTAGCGGAAAATTTTCCCCGCTGCATTAAGCGAAAATTTTTCCCCGCTAAATCTAGTGGGGAAATTTTCCGCTAAATTTAGTGGAAAATGTTCCCCGCTAAATTTAGCGGAACATTTTCCTCGCTAAATTTAGCGGAAAATTTTCCCCGCTAAATTTAGCGGAAAAGCTTCTCCGCAGCCGAAAAATTTCCTGCTAGATTTAGCGAAAAATTTCCCCGCTAGCGGAAAAATTTCCCCGCTTTATCTAGCAAAAAAATTTCCCCGCCAAATTTAGCAGAAAATTTTCCCCTAAATGGGCGGCGAGCAGGAGAGGAGGAAAGGCAACGCCCCCACTCCGCACCTTCCCCTCCTGCTCCTCCTCAGGAGCTGCGCTCTGATTCGGCATTACAGGGAGTTGTAAACGGCTTTCACTTTTTTTTGTTACCTCGAGTTATTGCGGCGCACTCGAATATATTTAGGTTAATGGACGTTTTGTTTCACGTTTCTTATTAGTCGACTTATCAATGATACAATTCAGATGATACAAGTACAATTGCAATATATGATAACTTTTTTGATAACTTCGCGCTAATATTGACGCACTGATATTATTTCAAGTTTAGTGTAGGTATGGCTTCCACTTCTAATCATTTCGACCTATTAATAACACAATCTGCATGATAAACGTTCAACAAGCATTATTAAGTACTCTCTCAATTGCCTTGACGAATTATTGTGAAAAATATAATTTGGTAGAAGCTCATTTGACATTCTGCTTATTTTTTGGTTATGTAGTATATTGACGCGAATAAATGTAGAGTAGCAAACATTTTCATTACTCAGTCGATTAGTTTGATTTATTATTGAAAAATGAGACGCCATATAACTTCTGGTAAGACTTTGATTACTCCTTTCAGTACTCCGTGTTCTTAATCCCACAATTGACATTAAATTAGCCCAGTTAACTTAGTGGTAAATTTTTATCTTTACCCGATATATTAGTCACAAAACTGAGTTAATATCAATTTATTGACATGGTGATTACTTTGAGTTAGTGACCCGTTTGACTTTATTTTAATCGAATTAAAATATTCCTCACTCTTTATTACTTCGAGTTTTTATACAAAAAGCGATTTATTCTCAGCTCGGATACCAACATGATCACTCTTTTGATTACTTTGACTTACTATTCTCCGAATGCAGTTTTATTCGGCCTAATTCACATCGTGGCCACCCTTGTGATTACTTTGGGCAAATAATAAACTAACTGATTTGTTATGAGCACAAGTAAAATCATAATGACTTTTTTGGACTTTGATTTGTCCAAACTAACATATTGATGACGTTAATTATTTTCATCTAATCAAACAACTGATTTGTTTTGAGTTGAACCGACGTTTTGATCAGTATTTTGATTACTTCGAGTACTATTGGCTCACTAGACTTTATATCAGCCTAAATGACATGTTGCAGATTCCATTCATTACTTTGAGTTATTATATAACTAACTCATATACTATGAGCTCACTTCCCATTATTATTACTCTTTAACTTTAGCTACATTTACTTTTCACAAATTCGGCCAAATTTACATTTTGATGACTCCATCGATCTAACTGGGCATTCAGCGCATGCGTGACGCTGCCATAACTTTAGTTCACAGGAGGCAGACGGTCATGCATGCAAGGGCTCGTGCCTGGTGAGATCGGTCTATTAGTTCGAGTTAATATTCAAAGATGTAATTTATTAGAGCTAAGTGACATTCTGATTACTTTTTTATTACTTTGAGTTACTATTGACCCAGTAGACTTTAATTCGGCTTAATTGACATTCAGTTACTCATTGGATTACTTCAATTTAGTATACCGCAAATTAATCTATTATGAGCCAAATTAACCTTCAAATTACTCTTTTGATCACTCCGAGTTACTGTTGACCCAATGTGCTTTAAGTTGGTTTAGTTGACTTTGTGATCAATCTTTTTTTTACTTTGAGCTATTATTCTAATAAACTGGTTTATTATGCGCTCAATTGACTCTATTATTACGTTTTTATTAATTGGTTTTACTATTTACTACATTGACTTTATTCGACCTAATCGACATTTTGGTGCACCCCTTTTACTTCGAGTGATAATATTACCAATTAATATATTATGATATCTATTGAGATTAATATTACTCTTTTAATTACGTCGAATTATCTTTGATCCGATGGACTTTAATTCAGTCTAATTGACATTGCGATGACTCTTGTGATTACTCTGGGTTAATATTCAACCAATTGAAAATTTATGATGTTTGTTGAGATTCTGAATACTCTTTTGATCACAAATATATCACAATTCACATTATTATTACTCTTGATTACTTGGAGTCACTTTAGACGAAGAGAACTTTAACTCGGCCTCATTGATATTGGGATTACTATTTTAATTAGTTTGAGTTAATATTCAACAATGTAATTTATTAAAAGCTGAATTGACATTATGATTACTTTTTGAATTACTTCGACTTACTATTGACCGTAGTCGAAATTAATTTGGCCTAATTAATATTTTGGTTACACTTTGGGTTACTTCGAATTATTGAAACACAAATGAATTTAATATGAGCTAAATTAACATTCAAATTACTATTTTTATTACCTTGGGTTACTTTTGACCCAATGGACTTGATTCGGCCTAATGGCTTTGTGATAACGGTTGGTTACTCGAACGTTGTCTTCAAGGAATCGATTTATTAGTTGCCTAATTGACATTGTGCTTACTCTTTACTACTTTTAGTCACTATGGCCGAAAGGACTTTAATTTGGCCTATTTCACAATTCGGGGGTCTTCTGGTTACTTTGATGTGGTATATATTAAACCAATTGTTTTTATGAGCAAGACTCACACTATTACTACTCTATTGATTGCCTCGAGTTTTGTTTGTCCCATTGAACTTTAATTCGACCTAACGGACCTTGTGATGACTATTGATTACTTTGTGCTAATATTCAAGCTACTGGCTTATTGTGAGCCGAACTGGCATTATGACTACTGTTAAACATGTTGATTTACTATTGACTCGAGAGACAACCTCTTAAAATTCTTGCATGCGATACTGCGCACGTTTCATTTTGGGACCTCTTTGGCCATCCAGAGGAGTGCCATTGTGATTGTGTCGATTTCGATTGCCCTGTTGATGAAGTAGAGCATCTCAGCACTCCATAAAACTAAACTCAGCGCTCGCTTGCAATGCACCCATTAAAGGGATACTTCAACGGAATTTGAAATATTCCCGTCGTGTTCAAAAATAGGCTGAATATGATCCACAATATCCGTAAATGACAATCGCACGTTTGCATTTTGATCCTGGTGGCTGTATTTTTCGTTATAAACGGCCCACTCTGGCAAGCGCTCGGAGAAGGCCCAGCTTAGAGCACGTGACATCCAACACAATCGTGACGTAGGTCGTCTCAAGACGAGCAAAGCTACGGCGAGGCTGACGTCGAGAGGATGGGCTAGTCGTTCCAGCCACCGAAGCGGCTGCTTTTGTACGAATTTTGAGTGACGGGTTAATCTTCTATAATCTTCTAGGAGGACAATAGCGACTTCTGCGACACACAAAAGGGATTCTCCTGAAAAGGGGAGTTCCTCCTTCCCCCCTTCTCTCGTCGTGGCCGGAGACGAGACAACCTCCGTCACTAGCTGTCAAGGTTCCTAGACGAGCATTACAAACGAGGCGTAAGCGACATCCACCAGGTGATGTTTGCTAATCGTTTATTCGTTTTAAAATTCTTTTTGGAGACTTTTTTAATAAGATATTGGTATGTTCCATGTGATACTGCTCTTTTGAACGCATATAGACCAAAAAAATGATCGCCGAAATTTCGTTGTAGTATCCCTTTAATCTTCGTTAGAGCCCCCGTTGAGCCACGGACCTCCAGCGGCCGTAAGGACTTGTCTAGACATGGCGAGGGGTACGAGTAGGGCCGGCCACGTCCGATACTTTTCTGGCAGCCTGGACTACAACTCCAGAGTACAGCATGACCCCCCGGGCTAACAAATAATTTTAAAAACCCAGTGAGGAGGAAATGAAACGAGATGACCGGCCCAGTATTCTTCTTCCATGTGACGTAGTAGTCCTGTTTATATAACTCTAATACGTCGGAAGCCCCCCCCCCCCCCCCCCCCCCCCCACCCCAAACGTGCCCCAGCAATTTATTCGCATTCGTACGCAACACCTAAAGTATTTGGTACGCAACACCTACAGTACAGCACACCTACATTATTTTGTCCTGGCGTGTTGATAAATGGCACTACCTCCTTATCGAGACGGCTCGCGACGTCCATGGGCTGTTAAAAAGAACATAATATTTTTGTTTTGTATGTTTGCTTTAAAAACAAATGCAAACAATTAAAACGAAACTTGAAAAGAAAAAAAAAAAAGAACGCGTTTGCGAAACGACGGTGCCTTTCCTGCCAACGGATTTCATCTGCGTGTCGTCTGCTTTCTTTCGCTGGTCGGCTACTCCGACGCTGCTCACGACGCCACTTATCAATACGGATGCCAAACGCGCCCGCCACTCGACTCGGTCGTCTGTGTTGCCGTCCGGCGTTGACACTGGAAAATTTTTTGGCCCCATTTTTTAAAGAAAGGAAGCTACGCCTTGCAATTTTGCAAGATAAAACCAACCTGTACAATACAAGTTTGACAGAAAGTTTGTTTCTACGTGCAGGAGCGTTGATTTTGACGGCCAATTTTAGATCGGGCCTGGTTATTTCAGGCTCTTCATGTTTGTGACGTTTGATTACTTCGAATAAATATACAACCAATTAATCTATCACGAGCTCATATCTAATTACTATTGCTATTTTTATTACTTCGAGGTACTTTTGACACGATGGACTTTAATTCGGTCTGCCTGTTATACTGATAACTGTGTTGACAACTTCAGGGGATTCAAAGCTGCTGGGGTGTGGCGATACGTTTGCCGAAGCACGTCGTCTGCTAACAGCCTCGGATATCCCGCGCGCTAGAAAACCCGAAGCTTCAAATGGGAAGACAAAACTATTACAATATTTTCTTAACCATTGCTTAGTATTTAGGAAAATGATATTAAATAATTTCTTAAGGCAATAAGATTAACACTCACTTTCTGCACATTTTAGTGACAATGTCTCTCGTTTCCCCACTTGAAGTTTCTGGTTTTCCTGCGCGCGGGATATCAGAAGCTGTTAGCAGACGACGCGGTTCGTCAAAGGTATCGCCGCACCACGACCACATTGAAGCCTCTGCGTCTGTGTTTATTGTTGAAATAATCTTCGAAAATGAATGATTCGTCTGGTCGCCGACGTGGTAGGCCCAACAAAGGCCACAATGACGTTCGCGTAAAGTATGCCATGGTTTCTGCCCAAGACCGAGCGAGGCTTCTTGATTGCTCAAGACGCGGTGGCGATCTGCCGTCTCTCGCACGAACACTCGGAATCAACATCAAAACCGCCAGATCTATCGTGCGAACAGACAGGGATCTCCCGAAGGCCCGGGGAGGGTCAAAATCAACATTTAATGTTCACGTTCTGACCTCTTTGACGAAATTGGTGGACGACCATCCAACCTACACCCTGAAACAGCTCAAAAGTGAGCTTCAACGACAACGGCCCGGGCTGGCGATTAGTACGTCTTCAATCGACCGCCTTTTGGACGGACATGGATACAGCCTGAAGCAAGTTTCCTTGCAGCCGGCCGACCGCAACAGAGCAGACGTCAAAGAAAAACGGAAGGTCTTCGCCACTTGGCTTGAAAAAGACGGCCCCCAAACTTTGAGGTTTTACGTGGATGAAACCAACTTCAACATTTGGTGTTCCCGCAAGTTTGGACGGTCTAAGCGTGGTACGGAGGCCGTACAAAAAACAACAGCCTCAAGAGGGCCGAATATTAACATTATCGCCTGCATGTCGGCCGAGGGTTTGCTTCTGTGGATGACGGTAGATCGAGTATCCTGGCTCACATTTAATGAGTTTCTAGAGGATGTGTCGCGTGCTATCACAGCCGCTGAGCCAGACTGCGAGGCGGTTATTATTATGGACAATGCCCCAGCTCACAGGAGGGCAAAAGATGCCGCAGTGTCTGACCTGCACACTGTAATGTACTTGCCTCCCTACAGCCCCTTTTTTAATCCTATAGAAGAGTTATTTTCTAAATTCAAGCTCGGGGTCAAGGCCTACATGCGGGAGCGGAGCGAAGATATTTTCACACGGCCCGACGACATCACAGTCAAGGAACATCGTTGGCGCCTACTTCAATCTGCCACTCAAGATGCGATGCAAAAAATTCACCAAGCCGACTGCAGGGCCTACGATCGCCACAGCTTTGAATTTGTCGCTCCAGCGCTGGATGGAGCAGACATGTAGAAGACCGCAGCATTGTCACGCCGTGTCTTTTTAGATGTATGTGAGTGAAGATACTGTGTGCCCTTTTGTCAAGCAGTGTAGTGAGAGATGGCATTCACTGAACAACTTGAAGTGTGCTTTATATATATGTTAGAAATCAATACAAAAAAACTGTTCGTTCGTAGATGTGCCGTTCTACTTTCCTTTCCCAAGAAAATATTCCCCCCTTAAACTTCCTGTTGCGATATTTAAAAAAAAAAGCACGTGGTGATGCGACACAAAGGCATACAAACTGAGACTACAAATGCTAAAAAATTAAGTCATTGACAATGTTTTAACAATAATTAATTAAATAGTAAACATCCCAGATTCGAGAAAGAGTATTGCGAAAAAACTCGGGACTGTATACCATTTCCAGAGAAATGTATAACCTTCGATTCCCTCAATAAGATATGGAACTGACCGAAAGAAGGCCGCCGTTTTGATATTCTCACAGGACCTCCTTCACAAAAACCCTGTCGCATTCTCGGGTGGTCGCCCGTAACTTGGAAAAATAATCTTGCATGCGGTTTTATAGTTTAACTCGATTCGCAAAACAAAACAAAAAACAAGAAATGAACGCCGCAACTTTTTTTTAAGGAATTGGGCACAAAAAGTACGGAAATAATATACTTGCCTTTAGTCCACACAAAGTTAATAAAATATGTCGTAGCTTATAAAAGCTTTAACAATTTAAATAATATTCAACTTACCCATTATAAGCAAAATTCTAATGACTTGTGATATGCACTTCCTTCGCTGCGTTATGCTGAAACTGCGTTGAGGTCTTAAGCTTTTCTATTATTCCAGTCCACATCAATGTCATAAGCATGTTCCACATAAGCTAAAAGGGGCACTGGAACACTTTCTGCGTTAGTTCATTTATGGTCATAACTTAATCTATGAGCTCTAAGTATCCTAAAAACCAAGCATTGCAGTCATGCTTGGCTGATTTTCTTATTAATAACGGAATCAAAGATCGCTTGCCTCGGAGGTATCGCAGACACCAAAGGGAGCCGTCGGACGAGGAGAAGAGCTCACTGGAAGTACTTCTCGTCCGACGCCACTCTCTGATGTCCGCGGTAGTTGAAGGGAAGTATAAAGTAGCTCAAAATGACTAGCAGTAATCAAAATGTAATCAAATTATCAATTTAGCCAATAATTATTAGATGGGCTGTATAATGAGCCAAAGTAATCAAAACAGTCACCAAACTGTCATTTCGGCAGACAAGTCTAGTGGGTCAGTAGCAGCTCAGACCAATCAAAAGGGTAATAATCATAATGCAAATTTAGCTCATAAGAACGCAGTGGGTTCGATATTAGCTCAACGTAATTAAGAGTCATCAATTTGTCAATTAAGCCGTATTAATGTTCGTTGGGCCAGTAGTAGCTGGAAGTATTCAAGAGTAATAGCAATTAAAATTGAGCTCATGATATATAAACTGGTGGCGCAATAACACCAAGTATTCAAAATTAGTACCAATATGTCAATTGGGCGGATTTAAAGTTCATTGGGTCAATAATGAATAAAAAAGATTAATCGTGATGTCAATTATACTCACAATAAATCGATTGGTTGGAAATTAGCGAAAAATAACCAAGCATCATCACAATTTCAATTAAGCCGCATTAAAATTAGTTGGGACAAAAGAGTAATAACAATGTACAATGTAAACCGAGCTCTTAAAAGACCAATTGGTTGAATATAAAGTCGATTCGATTAATAGTAGCTTAAAGTAATAAAGCGAGTAATTATAATGTCAATAAACATCATATATTTTTAATAGATGGAATATTCGATCAAAGTAATCATAGAGTCATCACAATATCAATTACGCTGAATTAAAGTTCATTGGATCAAATATAACTTGGAGTAATAACAAGAGTAATAATAATATCAACTGAGTTCATTATCGATCACTTGGTGTAAAATAACACAAAGTAATCAAAAGAGTAGCCGAAATGTCAATTACGTCGAATTAAAGTCCTCCGGAATAGAAGTTACTCGAAGTAATCCAAAGAGTAATAATAATGCAGATAGAGATCACAAACGAAATTTTGGAGTATAATAACACGCAGCAAAAGATAAATTGACCAAAATGTGAGTTAGGCCAAAAAATAAAGTGGACTGAATTAATAGTAACTAAAAGTAATCAAAAGAGTAATCATAATGTCAATAGTCATAATAAAAATTCAATTTGTTGAATATTAAATCAAAGTAACAAAAGAGTCATCAACATGCCAGTAAGATTGAATTAAAGTTTGTTGGCTCAAAAATAACTTGAAGTAATAAAAAAAAATAATAAGAGTGTCAACTGAGTTTATCATACTTAAATTGGAGGTATAATAACACGAAGTAATAAAAAGTAGCCAAAATGTCTATTAGGCGCGCATTAAAGTCCATTTGGTCAATTGTAACTCAAAGTAGTAAAAAAGTCATCGTAGTGTCAATTGAGAATATAATAAATAATTTTGTAAAATATTAGCACGAAATAATCAAAACAATCATCGTAATATTAGTGAGGCTGAATTAGAGTCATCTGGATCAAAATTAACCCGAAGTAATCAAAATAGTAATGATAATTTGAATTGAGCTCACAACCGATGAATTGTTGTTGTAATTGCATGATGTAAACAAAGGAGTCGCCAAAATACTAGTCAGGCTCAATATAAGTTTGAATTAATAGTAACTCAAAGTAATCGAAAAATATACATAATATCAATGAACATTCTATAATAATTCAATTATTTGAATATTAGATCATGGTAATCAAATGAGTAATCACAATGTCCATTGGGCTGAATTCAAGTCCATTGACTCAAAAGTAACTTGAAGTAATTAAGATTAATATTAATCTGATTAGAGCTTATAGGAGATCAATTGGCACTAGTATTTCGAAATTATCAACAGATTCACTAAAGTGTGAATTAGGCCAATAGTAAAACAAATTAAGCGAGAGTAGTCATCACGTCAGTTGAGCTCATAATAAGCTATTTTGCTAAATATTAGCTTAAAGTAACCAAAATGTTCATCACAATGTAAACTAAGCCGAATGAAAGTCCACTGGGTCATTAGTAACTCGAAGTAATCAACAGAGTAATATGAATGGTAATTTGGGTCATATTAGATGAGTTGGTCGTGTAATGGCTTGAACTAATAAAAAGTCGCCAAAATGTCAATTAGGGCGAATTAATGTCTATTTTGTCAAAAGTAACTAAAAGTAATCAAAAGAGTAATCATAATGTCACTTGGGCTCATAATAAATCAATTGGTTCAAGATTAGCTCAAAGTAATGAGGAGTCATAAAAATGTCAATTTGACCGAATTTAAGTTCATTTGTGAAAAATAAATGTAACTAAAGTCAAATAGTAATAATAATGTGAATTGAGCTCATGGCTTATCAATTAGTTATATAATAACTCAAAGTAATCAAGGGAATCTGCAAGATGTCATTTAGGCTGACATAAAGTCTAGTGAGTTCATAGTACTCGAGTAATCAAAATACTGATCAAAACGTCGGTTGAACTCGAAACAAATCAATTGTTTGATTCGCTGGAAATAATCAAATGTCATCAAGATGTTAGTTTGGCCAAATCAAAGTCTGAAAGAGTAATTATGATTTGACTTGGGCTCATAAGAATCAGTTTATTTTTGCTCAAAGTAATCACAAGGGTTGTCATGATGTCAATTAGGCGGAATAAAACTTCATTCGGTGAATAGTAAGTGAAAGTAATGAAAAGAGTGATCATGATGGTGTCCGAGCTGAGAATAAATCGCTTGTTGATATAAAAACTCAAAGTCATAAAGAGTGAGGAATATGTTAATTAGATTAAAAAAAAGTCATGGTGATTAATTTGAGTTACTAGTGACCCACTAGTAACTCAAATTAATCACCATGTCATAAAACATATTAACTCAGTTTTGTGACTAATATATCGTGTAAAGATAAAAAATGACCACTAAGTTAACTGGGCTAATTTAATGTCAATTGTGGAATTAAGAACACGGAGTAATGGAAGAAGTAATCAATGTCTTAGCTGAAGTTATATGACGTCGCATTTGTCAATAATAAATCAAACTAATCGACTGAGTAATGAAAATGTTTGCTACTCTACATTTCTTCGCATTAATATAGCTATATAACCAAAAAGTAAGCAGAATGTCAAATGAGCTTCTACCAAGTCATATTTTTACCAATAATTCGTCAAAGCATTTGACAGAGTACTTCATAATGCTTGTTGAACTTGTATCATGCAGATTGTGTTATTAATAGGTCGAAATGATTAGAAGTGGAAGCCATACCTACACTAAACTTGAAATAATATCAGTCCGTCAATATTAGCGCGAAGTTATAAAAAAAGTTATTATAAATTGCAATAGTACTTGTATCATCTGAATTGCACCTAGTTGTCTTGTAATTGTCTAGTAATAAAAAAGATGAAACAAAACGTCCATTTAACTTCAATATATTCGAGGGCGCCGCAATAACTCGAGGTAACAAAAAAAGAAAACCGTTTACAACTCCTTGTAACGCCGCATTAGAGCGCAGCTCTTGAGGAGGAGGAGGGGAAGGTGCGGAGAGGAAGCTTTGCCTTTTCTTCCTCTCCTGCTCGCCTTCCTAATTGTCTAGTAACAAAAAAGATGAAACAAAACGTCCATTTAACTTCAATATATTCGAGGGCGCCGCAATAACTCGAGGTAACAAAAAAAGAAAGCCGTTTACAACTCCTTGTAACGCCGCATTAGAGCGCAGCTCTTGAGGAGGAGGAGGGGAAGGTGCGGAGAGGAAGCTTTGCCTTTTCTTCCTCTCCTGCTCGCCTTCCATTTAGGAGAAATTTTCCGCCAAACTTGGCGGGGAAATTTTTTCGCTAGATCTAAAGGGGAAAATTTTCCACTAAATCTAGCGGGGAATATTTCCCGCTAAATTTAGCGGGGAATTATTTTTGCTGTCTTTAGTGGAGAAAATTTTGCGCTGAATTTAGCGGAAAATTTCACGCTAGATTTAGCGGAGAAAATTTGTAGTGCCAAAGCGCGACAGTTATTGTGGTGGCTCACGCAACGTCGGGAGCTAATAGGGAATTTTCGTAGATCGTTTCTGCTGTCCCGCAATGCTCTCCGCAACCAGCTACGCTAGCCGGAACTCTACAGTCAATGCCATTGGCGCGCAGGCGCAGTAACGGCTTTTCCGTTGTGGAGGGCTTAGCGGAGGGGGAAACGCGGCCTACAAAAACTCCCTATTGACGTTTTAAGCGTGCGGCACGAGCAGCACCGACGGGACCGAGCTGCGGGCTCGAGCAGAACAGCACGAGACTAGCAGCGTTCGACGGTGCAGCAGGGCGGTCTCAGCGGAGCCCCCTTCTGATGATCTTTTTCACTTTTATAGACCCTTTTCGGTATCCCGACTGGCAACTTTGGTCACTATCATCATCTGAAAAATGGCATATGTGCTATACTAATGGCGGCCTTCTGTTTAGTGATGAAAGAGAAGTTGAAGATGCTCCTAAGCAGATGATTCGATGCCTATACATTCTACATGTTAGCGCGACATGAAGCAGGAATCGGATGCAAGAGCTGCGTGAGCGTTCATTTCTAATTCAAACCCAGTCAATCTGTTAGTAGCACACACTCCGCTTCAAAGCCCCTTGATGTATAGAATTTTATCAAGGCGTCCATGTGAGCTGGCACTTCGTTCTGACTGGTTGCATCTTTTTCGCCATCGACACTCAAGAGAGATTTAAAAAGAAATGGTCAGTGACTCGCGCATTCTCATTTACCGTTGTCTTGCGAAAGTGACGGTGCCCCATACAGTACTGAAGACCACAGGTTCATCGCCGCCATTAGTACGGTAAAAGTTAAACTGCCATTTGAGTCACCAGATGGCACTGAATTCCGGAAAGGGTGTATTGCGGTTATAAAGATCAGTTTGTTATACTGCATCGACGGACGTCTTTCCTGAACCCCACAATTTTTCCGCTAAATTTAGCGGGGAAAATATTCCTCTAGATTTAGTGGGGAAAATTTTAAGCTAGATTTAGTGGGGAAAATTTTCCGCTAAATTTAGCAGGGAAAATTTCCGCTAGATTTAGCGGGGAAAGTTTATCCAAACTTAGCGAGGGAAACGTTTCTGGTAGATTTAGCGGGAAAAATTGCCGCTAAAGTTAGCGGGAAAATTTTCTGCTACATTTAGCGGGGAAAATGTTCCACTAGATTAAGCGGGGAAAATGTTCCGCTAGACTTGGCGGGGCAAATTTTCCCCTCAATCTAGCTGGGGAAATTTTCCGCTAGATTTAGCGGGGAAAAATTTACGCTAGATTTAGCGGGAAACAATTTTCCGCTAGATTTAGCGGGGAAAATTTTCCGCTAGATTTAGCGGGAAAAGTTTTCCACTAGATTAAGCGGGGAAACTTTTCCGCTAGACTTGGCGGGGCAAATTTTCCGCTACATCTAGCTGGGGAAATTTTCCGCTAGATTTAGAGGGGAAAACGTTACGTTAGATTTAGCGGGGAAAATTTTCCGCTAGATTTAGCGGGGAAGCTTTTCCGTTAGACATTGCGGGGCAAATTTTTCGCTAAATCTAGCTGGGAAAAGTTTCCGCTAGATTTAGCGCGGAAAACTTTCAGCTAGATTTAGGGGGGAAAATTTTTCCGCTAGACTTAGCGGGGAAAATTTTCCGCTAGATTTAGCGGGAAAATTTTCCACAAGATTAAGGGGGGAAACGTTTCAGCTAGACTTGGCGGGGCAAATTTTCCGCTAAATCTAGCTGGGGAAATTTTCCGCTAGATTTAGCGGGGAAAATTTTACGCTAGATATAGCGGGGAAAATATTCCGCCAGATTTAGCGGGAAAAATTTTCCACTAGATTAAGCGGGGAAACTTTTCTGCAAGACTTGGCGGGGCAAATTTTCCGCTACATCTAGCTGAAAAATTTTTCCGCTAGATTTAGCGGGGAAACCTTTACGCTAGATTTAGCGGGAAACAATTTTCCACTAAATTTAGTGTGAAAAATTTTACACTAGTATTAGCGGGGAAAATTTTCCGCAAGCCTTAGCGGTGAAAATTTTCCGCAAACTCTAGCTGGTAAATTGTTCCGCTAGATTTAGCGGGGAAAATATTCCGCTAGATTTAGCGGGAAAAATGTTCCACTAGATTAAGCTGGGAAATTTTTCCGCTAAATTTAGCGGGGAAAATTTTCCGCCAGATTTAGCGGGGAAAATTTTCCGCCAGATTTAGCGGGAAAAATTTTCCACTAGATTTAGCGGGGAAGCTTTTCCGCTAGACTATGCGGGGCAAATTTGTCGCTAAATCTAGCTTGGGAAATTTTCCGCTAGATTTAGCGGGGAAAATTTTACGCTAGACTTAGCGGGGAAAATTTTCCGCCAGATTTAGCCGGAAAAATTTTCCACTAGATTAAGCGGGGAAACTTTTCCGCAAGACTTAGCGGGGCAAATTTTCCGCTACATCTAGCTGGAAAATTTTTCCGCTAGATTTAGCGGGGAAACCTTTACGGTAGATTTAGCGGCAAACAATTTTCCACTAAATTTAGTGGGAAAACTTTTACACTAGTATTAGCGGGGAAAATTTTCCGCAAGACTTAGCGGGGTAAATTTTCCGCTAAATCTAGCTGGTAAATTGTTCCGCTAGATTTAGCGGGAAAAATATTCCGCTACATTTAGCGGGAAAAATTTTCCACTAGGTTAAGCGGGGAGACTTTTCCGCTAGATGGCGGGAAACATTTTCCGCTAAATCTAGCTGGCAAATTTTTCCGCTAAATTTAGCGGGAAAATTTTCCGCCAGATTTAGCGGGAAAACTTTTCCACTAGATTTAGAGGGGAAGCTTTTCCGCTAGACATTGCGGGGCAAATTTTTCGCTAAATCTAGCTGGGAGCATTTTCCGCTAGATTTAGCGGGGAAAGCTTTACGCGAGATTTAGCGAGAAAAAATTTTCCGCTCAATTTAGTGGGAAAAATTTTACACTAAATTTAGCGGGGAAAATTTTCCGCAAAACTTAGCGGGGAAAATTTTCCGCTAAATCTAGCTGGTAAATTGTTCCGCTAGATTTAGCGGGGAAATTTTTCCACTAGATTTAGCGGGGAAACTTTTCCGCTAGGTCTTGCGGGGCAAATTTTTCGCTAAATCTAGCTCTGAAAACTTTCCGCTAGTTTTAGCGGGGAAAAAATTTTCCGCTAAATTAAGCACGAAGAATATTACACTAGATTTAGCGGGGAAAATTTTCTGCTAGACTTAGCGGAAAATTTTTCCACTAGACTCTGCGGGGCAAATATTTCGTTAAATCTAGCTGGGAAAACATTTCTATAGATTTAGCAGGGAAACCTTTACGCTAGATTTAGCGGCAAACAATTTTCCACTAAATTTAGTGGGAAAAATTTTACACTAGTATTAGCGGGGAAAATTTTCCGCAAGACTTAGCGGGGTAAATTTTCCGCTAAATCTAGCTGGTAAATTGTTCCGCTAGATTTAGCGGGGAAAATATTCCGCTACATTTAGCGGGAAAAATTTTGCACTAGGTTAAGCGGGGAGACTTTTCCGCAAGATGGCGGGAAACATTTTCCGCTAAATCTAGCTGGGAAATTTTTCCGCTAAATTTAGCGGGAAAATTTTCCGCCAGATTTAGCGGGAAAACTTTTCCACTAGATTTAGCGGGGAAGCTTTTCTGCTAGACATTGCGGGGCAAATTTTTCGCTAAATCTAGCTGGGAACATTTTCCGCTAGATTTAGCGGGGAAAGCTTTACGCGAGATTTAGCGAGAAAAAATTTTCCGCTCAATTTAGTGGGAAAAATTTTACACTAAATTTAGCGGGGAAAATTTTCCGCAAAACTTAGCGGGGAAAGTTTTCCGCTAAATCTAGCTGGTAAATTGTTCCGCTAGATTTAGCGGGGAAATTTTTCCACTAGATTTAGCGGGGAAACTTTTCCGCTAGGTCTTGCGGGGCAAATTTTTCGCTAAATCTAGCTCTGAAAACTTTCCGCTAGTTTTAGCGGGGACAAAATTTTCCGCTAAATTAAGCACGAAGAATATTACACTAGATTTAGCGGGGAAAATTTTCTGCTAGACTTAGCGGAAAATTTTTCCACTAGACTCTGCGGGGCAAATATTTCGTTAAATCTAGCTGGGAAAACATTTCTATAGATTTAGCAGGGAAAGTTTTCCGCTAGATTTAGCGGGGATATTTTTCCGCTAAATTTAGCGGGGAAATTTACCCATCATTCACCGCGTGGTTACGCCGACGGCGACGCCGCTTAAGCCGGAAACGGGTGCCTAAGAGCTGCGCTCTAAAAAGAGTAAACCAACATATCAGTTAAGCCTCGTCAATAGTGGGACTAGTAACTCAAAGTAATCACATTAGTGATCAAATTCTCAATTGCCCCCCCCCAAATTCTAATTGTATAAACAATTGTTCTAAGTTACCAAATGTGTAAGCGAAACACGACCACTGAACACAATAAGTGCATATATATATATTCTGGATTAAATTGACTGACCCCGGGATTAAATTGTGTGGCGCTTGGATTAAATTGTATGGCGCTTGGATTAAATTGACTGACCCCGGGATTAAATTGGTCGTCGCTTGGATTAAAATGAGCGGGAAAACCTGTAGAAGTTGCGCGTTCAACCACGTTTCGAGCCGCGCGCCATCTGGTGGCTGAAACGGATGAATAAATAGAGGTACCGCGCCCTCTTAATGGTGAGAAAATTTTTGGAGTCTTCTTTAACCTGAATTTGCTGGTATGCTGTTGTAAAGTCTAATACTGTGAAGACTTTCCCGCCGATAAGCACCGAGACGATGTCTTCTTCAAGTGGAAGCGGGTAATGATCCGTCTTTATACATGGATTAAGTGCGATTTTGTGATCACCACTCCGGTCTTACCTTATGCTCGGCCTTCGGAACGACAGGTGGTGTTGTCCAGTCGCTCTGCAGGACCGGCTCCAGGATCCCTTTTCCTTGCAGATTCTGGACTTCTAACTCGATCGCGTCTTTCAAGGTGCAAGGCACTGAATGAGCCTTGCAGAGCACAGGACGGGCGCCGTCTTTGAAGACAGCTTGCGCTTGCGCAAGCCTACTTCTAAGGAGAACACGTCCTCGTACTTCTGCAGTGGACCGCTTACGTTCTCTTCCACTTCTACACTGATCACTTGGTTCCCGTTCAACTTAAGCTCTGCAAGCCAGTTTCCACGCGAGAGACACGGTTGTGTTCCCGGCACGACGGTTATTGTCAGAGACTTTTCAGCCCCTCGTACTCTACGACGATGGTCGACTGTCCCTTTGTCTATAGCAATGTGCCGCCGCACGTTTTTAACGCTATCATACATTGTCTCAGCCCGAGTTGTGGCATTTTGGCGTAGCTTTCTTCGGCATTAATTAGTAGGGTTCCGTGTTTTCCGTATTTATTTGTTTTCGAATTCGGGGATTATTGAGTGGTGTATATTTTTTTCTATCGAACCGGAGTTTTTTGGCGTTTAATTTTAATGCCGAAGAAAAATTGGTGTTTATCGGGCTCTTATTGTCAAGCGACTGTATAGTAATTGAATAAAATATTATATTTTATAAGTTACAAACTATCATGTTTTCTCCAGTATTGTTGGTAAGAGAAGAACACGGTACAAACAAATGTGGCTTATATAGAAAGGAACAAGCCAATGACAGTTCACTGCGGCTGTGTTCCAGCGCACCCGAAAAAAAAAAATAAAGAAAAAAGATTTTCCGTGAAGTTGGAATTTTGTTTTCTTCAAGGACAGCTCAAATGTGGTGTTTTTTTTGTTTACACCGATTGAGGAAAAACCGCCTCGGGGGTTCATTTTTGGTGTTTATTGGTATGTACCGATAACACGAAACTCTATTAGTTTATACGGCTACTTTGGTATTTATGTGCATGCTGACCGACCTTCCAGCAAATCTCGACTTCCACTACATAGGGCTGATACAACTGCTTGCTTTTTCAAATGTGGAAGAGTTAGAACTGGTAATGCTCGCGCTCCACCCCTAACCCGTAAACCGGCTTTGCTTTTCGTTTCATGCATGATTTGGCTAAGTCGCCGACGTTCTCGCACCAGTGACATCTTGCTTTGCGATACTTGCAGCAGCTGCCGTCGTTCTTGTCGCCGCATCTATAACAGGTGCCGTTTGACAAGAAACTTGAAGGTGCGCTGAAATTATTCTTGTTTTGTAATCGGCCCTTTTTTCTTTGCTGCGTATGCGCTTCCTTCTCCTGGGACGCCATTTTCGACGGCCTGGAGCCCTTGGACTCTTTCTCGGCAAGTTCGCTGATTCTCGCAAGTCCGCAGGCGATCGTAAAGTTCAGCTTTCTTTCCTTAAGTAGTGCTGCTTGAATTGTCGGATTCCTGAGACCCGGTACAAGCCTGTCGCGCAATGCCTCATCAAGGAAATTCCCGAATACGCTGTTGCATGCCAGGTGTCGTAGTTCCACGGCAAACGTCGAAACTAACTCGGTTTTCAGCTGGTACCGATGGTTTAACTTCAACCTTTCTGCTATTACTTGGTTCTTCGAGCTTAGTGTTCTTTCAAGACTTGTACCAGGTCCTCAGACGACTTCTCCTCAGCGCTCGCAAGCGGCGGCAGGTCCTTCAAGACGTTGCTGCACTCGATCTGAGTCCCCTTCCTGCAGTGCTCGAACCGCTCTACATGCGAGGTGAAGTCCTCGTCACCGCTTTCCACGTGCGTGTCGAATTCCCGAAACTTCGGCCTATCCGCGAAGCTTTGTAGCTTTGTCGAGCCTTTACGTTCGATGGCAGCTATATGTTTGTCCGATCTTCGTCGCCAGAGTATGTGTCATGAGACATGCAGCCAGCCAAGCGCCAGGAAACAGAATCCGTTTATTCTTGGTGTGCCGCGCTTTTCTTGGTTTTCCTGAGGCGTGCGATAGCGGCGCGTACGATAGCGGCGCGTTGCGGCACCATGTCACGTCACAACAGTACCGACACACGATCTTCACTGTATTTCTTCGAACGTCAGCCGAGCACTGAAACATGGAATCGCTCTCAGCTGCCCTATCGTCAATTTTCAAACTTTCTTTCAGAAAATGCGCATGCTTGCAAAATATGACAAAGAAAGTACAAACAATCCTACTTTATCCTTCGGGAACAGCTACGTTTTGCATCGTCAAATGCACAATTAACTCCAATAAGAGTTTCTCATTTTTTAATTTTTTTTTTTACCAAGGCCTTTCCATCTTCAAGAAGAACGTGATTCCGTTTAATATAATCTTAAGAGCCAGCCATAAAACACTTTCGGTTGGGGCTCGCGTCGGGCTCAAATTACAAATAGCAGTTTGGCTTGGACCTGGCTTGGTTCAAAATACTTACCGGTCAATTCGTGTGCTCGGAACAACCTTAGCACACCATAGCCGGACTTGTGGCTGTGTTCGGGTCAGGAATTTGTCACGCCGTGTCGGGTCCTGCCTTAAGATTCCCGCTCGATCTGGTCTCTACATCAAAGGTCTTGCAGTAAACGTTCAGTGCAACAAGTAGCCATTCAGACTCCACAAAGTTTAACCTTATGGGCCAAAGCAGCGTTTAGGATTTGGACTAGTAGCAGTTGGAAGAATGACGGCTGACTAACAAGTGACGTTTTAACACACAACATGAAGAACGAGGAGGAAGAAAATTTAAGCAGAAGATATACTTTTGTATTAAAATGTAAATGTCAGTTCTTAATCGGCCCTCGTCCTTTCCACTGCTACTACCCATTGTCCTTAGCGCTGGTTTCGTCGAAATGTTTAACCAACTAGTCCACCACTTTATTTTGTTACGTCTCAATTTGCCGAACATATAGGGTGTTCTTACATACCTAACGAGTGGCCGTATTCGGGACTCCGGTATCGGGTGGCAGAAGCAACCAAGAAAATTATAACCAAAATAAGGGGTGTACGCCGGTTCTCGAACGAAAACTGTGAGAAAGTAAAGATATTGGAGCAACAACATAAAAAAACAGTTTTTGCATTGCTTAATAATTTTATTTTATATCCGTATGTGTGTCCCAACCAAAGTCAGCGCGACCGCTTATACGACGTGACTACAAGATTATATGCATGATATGTGTTGTACGTGGGCACACACAAGCAAAGCTATATATGAACAGTCGTGGCTTGGCTTCAGGTTGATGAACGGTGTACTTCTAGGATGGTCCAAAGGTTTTTGATTACATTCACACAAACACGCTTGACCTTTTTTTTTTTTTTAGCCAGCGAAATACTTTCAACATAAACATCTTACGTAACTCGTACTGCTGTCAATCTCCCAGCACGTCGAATGAAGTAGCGCCCCAAGAGTACTTCCAAAAGGAAAACAACAACCGACACGACAAAACATGGCAGCATAAACTGAGCTACTGTGTGAAGATTAACAGACTCCGGCGTCGGCTCGATTATGAGTTCTTCCTGGAGAGCCAGACAACGTATATCGGTCATGTGAAGCCAATCAGTCTCGAAGATTCTTAGAGAAAGCGACCGAAAAGCCATCTTCAGATTGTAGTGTTTACGAACATACATCGCCCCGTACGCTACTATAATCGGCTCCTTCGACTCGGTGAGTCCGAGATGTAAGGCCTTCATATAACACTCAGGCTGCCTCATTATGACACAAAATTGGGACTCCTTTGCAGCGCATTTCAGGCATTCGTGCACATTCCTCTTAACGGCCTCTTTAGTCTGCGAGCCAAGGGACTTTTTAATTTTACTCAGGAGTACAGTTTCGTTTGTTAAAATTCTGAAGTAGGAATGCGTGTGTTTAGTTACACATGGTAAAATAGCGTTGTCGTCTAGAGCCTCTTCCAGTTTAATCGGATCGTTGACAATGTATTCTGGCGTGCGAGCTATCAGCCACGAAGTAATTTGACCTTTGAAGTACACGGAAAGTGAGAAGGTGCCTAGGACCCAAGCTAGAGTGACAAAGCGGCGACTGGTACAGCAACGAATAGTTTCTGGCATGTCGCAAGAGGTTGAGTAGAACGTCGCTACAAGAAAGAGCATGATGTCGCTGGCCACGGTTATGCCTGACACGGAGGCGTCCACTAAATCAGCCACAAGAAGCACGACAAAGCAAAGTACAAGAAATAGTGTCAATAAGTACAGCGCCAGCCTCGACTCTTTGAGGATGTACCCAACGTTGATAGGCTTGGTCCCAGGTTTCTTCACGTAGAACGTGGAGGGCTCCAAATCTGTGACAAGCGCTACATCAAGATGTGTGAAATACTCGACCTGCACTGCTTGTATAAACATCAAGACATCGATTTCTTCAGCGAGGTAGCGATTCAGGCCATCTCTGGATGAAAAAAAGGTTTTCAGTACCGTTGCATTGAGCCGCGTCAAACCCTCTAGGTACATTTTGCTCCTGTGATCGTTGCAAGCGGTGCAGCTGAGAGACAAAACAGGCGACACCCTGCAGCCTACCGCTACTCGCTTTCCTGAAAAAGAAAGGAGACCCCGCGGACTCTTGTTCTCAAGTGGGTATCTTAAAATGTGATCGGTTCCGCCATTTGCGCACTCACCAGACCAATTAATACCATTGATTTCAGTTCTAGATTTTCTCAAACGTGTCGAAACGCCGCAGCTACAAAGGCTTTTACGGTGACTTGGAAAAATAGTTGCGGAAGCTGGGCATTCATCGAAGTGACCGATCACCATCAACTCCGCAGAATACCGGAAGCTGTAGTACTTAGCCACCACGTCCACGCAGTCTCGTGGGGTTCCACGTTGACGATACATCACAAAAAGTGTTCGGGCTCTACGTTCTGCGCTTTGTTCAAAAAAGGCACTCAGAATACCCCGGTCACCACACCAACGTGTCCCTTTCACTGTGACGCTCTTCTGCCATTTGATGTCGTGAGGGGCCCAAACTCCACCACAGCAGACAAAGGTGACATCGTTTCCTTGCTGGGTCCAATTCAGGAGAAAAGAGTTGATATCTTGACCTGACCCACTGCAGCAGGCCGCCACTGTCAGGGAAATGATGTTCGCTAAAAAAATCAGGTCAAACGGTCTTCTTAGAGACTCGGGCATCATACCAGTTCTTAAATCTGCTTCTATAAGACTCAGTAGCGTACCAAGAGCTGTTCTCCAAAGCCTACGTCTGACTGGCCTTTTGATTTTTTACTACGTCCTTTTCATGGTCCACTGAGCGCTATGTGCAATCGATCCAACCTCAATCCAGATTAAATAACAGCACGCCCAAGATGATGCAAGCATACTTTGTTGTCTTGTGGTTGCTATGGCATCACATGGTGATAATGCGATAAAGCGATAAGTAGGCTCGTCACTGGTTGCTCGGAGTGCAAATGATCCCATAGCGTGAGACCTTGACGCAGAAAAGTTTTAGGTACTTGATTTTGTTTGTATCTCAGGTTTAAAGTAAATATTAAACTTTTTAACGCTTGGTCGCTTCCTAAAAAAAAGTGAATATATACAACTGTATACAAGAGGAAGTTGTTGGCATGCTGTTATAAAATAAATATGAGAAAATTAAGAATTATGTTGGTGTCAGCACGTGAAATGTGGCGCTTTTAGCCGTGCATTGTTTGGTAGCACGAATAGGCAGAGTTTTAGGGTGGACAGATATATTTCCGAATTTAAGGTGTCTAGTTATGCTGCGCATATTGCTGCTTTGTTTCCTTCATTCAAGGTCAATTTCTATGGTAAATTTCTTGGCGGCTACAGCTTCAAACGTGTTTTAATGAAAAAGAAGGATTCAATGAAACTAGGGGTATTGATAACACAACTCAAAATTTCAAGATTATGTGCTAGCTATACGGAGGGATATTTTTTATTCGTTTGCTGAAGCAACCAACAGAGGGGTAATTTGTCTAGACAGAAACAACAGGTCCTTAATAATTTGAAGTCTAGGGAGGACGTCATGATTCGACCTGGGGATAGGGGTGCTGGTGTTGTGGTTATGAACAGCGCCGATTACATGCGGAAGGCACTGACCCAGCTTGAAAACCCACATTTTTCTCTACGTCTACCTGGCGATCCTACACAGAGGTTCAGTATTATAATTCACAGAACACTCGAAGATCTGCGTAATTCTAATAAAATTAACGGCGATGAATATAATTACCTTCAGTCAAAAACGCTCATCCAGGTGTCTTCTATATGCTCATCAAGGTTCACGAGCCCAACACACCAGAAATGCCCATTATATCAGGCATAGGCACACCAACCGAACGAATTCCAGAATTTGTAAACCATGCTATTAAACATATACCCCCACCCCCTGCTGCAATTTACTTGAAGGGTAACTGCAAAGAAAAAAAAAACTATTTTTAAACAGCCTAATTGGGACAATCATGTCACAAAACAATATTTCCGCCAAAAACAAATATTTTTACTGCAATATTTATTGCGCGAGACTGATTTTAGTTTGTGGCTATTTCGTCCGTTTTAAATCGCGCGCCACAAAGTTGGTATATTATACGTCACGGAGTCACGTAAAACAGCCACTTCGCGCGCGTCGAAAGAGCGGGAGTTTTAAATGTGGAGAAGGTGTAACGGTTGTGTCCACGACTAAATTACGTCCTGTGGCGTAAATAATGCTAGAAAAAATTTGTTTTTTCGCGGAAGATTTCTTTTGTGCCATGCTTGTCCCAATTAGGCTGTTTGAAAAACACTTTTTTTTTTCTTTGCAGTTAGCCTTTAAAGGACACCACACACTTTCTTAATCTTATTGACCATATGAACGGATCCGGCTTAATAACACAGGAGGGCATTCTAGTTACTATCGATGTGAGCTCTTTGTACACTAACATCCCACATACTGAGGGACTGGCAGCCGTGGAAGAGTTCCTCTCTCTCTACCTTTCGTCTCTCGCAGAGGGTAGCTGTATTCTGCGCTAACTGGAATTAATTTTAGACCGCAATACCGTTCTTCTAGATGATGATCATTACTTGCTAATTCAAGGCGCGGCCATGGGGTCGGGAATGTTCCCAAACTACGCTAATATTTTTATCGGCAAGTTTGAGGAGACCTTTGTGTGGACTTACGCCAAGACTCCCGCCATATCTCTTCGGTATATCTACAATAAATGTTTCATTCGGAATGACACTGAAGATGCACTGCTCCCTTTTCTAAGTTACCTCAACGGTTGTCACCGTACAATTAAAGTTACCTGCAGTTACTCAGCAGACTTTATGAACTTTCGCGATGTTAAACATTAAAAAGATCGGAAGCCATTTGGTAACGGAGTTGTACAGAACGCCTAAAGACAAACTTCAGGTTTGCGCTATGATAGCTACCACTTAAAATGTCAAAAATAATATACCTTTCAGCCAATTCCTTAGGTTGCCTAGAATTTGTTCTGAAGAATCGAACTTTAAGCAAAACATCATATCTTTGAAGAACACACTAATCAAAAGAAAATATCCCGCAGCTATTCTTAACGACGCCACAAGAAAGGCATCCGCTCTGGAACGTAGCGCACTGCTTGAATCCACACGACCGCTTCACTCCAGCGAAACAAGCGTGCGGCTGGTTATTAACTACTATTAGAACCTATCAAGCCTGGATTCTATATTTAAACGCCATTTAAACATCCTACATGCCGACGATAAATTTGAAAAAAATATATATCCCGTATCACCATTTGTCACATTCCATAAACATCAGAATCTTGGGAAATGTTACGTCCCACGTACCTAAAAAAAACCCAGTTCATGTGGCGGTTGTGGTCCTTGCCACAACACTCCTTGCCAACTTTGCCCGTATTTTTGACCGCTGATAAAATTTCGAACTACGCATTAGATTTCTACGTAAATATTAAACAGCCGATATACTGCAAAACACCTGCCGTGATGTATATTATAAAACTGCACGCTGTGTAACATGCAATACGCGGAAGAAACTAGAACTTCTGTGAAAGAGCGATTTTATGGCCATAAGTCTGACATTGTAAACAAGGGACAAACACCAGTCGCTAAACACTTTAACTCCTACGACCACGACATTCATACACACCTAAAATTATCATCGTGGAAAGCAGTTTCAAAAATGGTATTACACGCAAAAATAAAGAGTCCTTCTACAGATCTAAATTTAAAAGCCTAACCCCGCTTGGTATGGACATTTCAAGAGGAAACCTGTATAGCTTGTTATAGGTTTTTATTTTTTGTTATTTTGTATACTACAGGCAAAACAACTCCCTCATCGCAAAGGAGAAGCGGAAGAGAGAGAAAGCTCTTTGAGGGTAGAGCTAAAAACATTGGGATGTGGGGACGTCGCCCGCTAACTTCCCTCGTCTTCTCTTTCTCTTGTCGGGGAGGAGGGGAGGTTGAGCTGGGAGGCGTGTGACATTTCTGGTGTCCGTTTACACACACTTTGGGCTTGTTTATCACCCTCGTTTCCTTCGGCGTTATACTGGCTAGGGCTCACTCCACTAGACCCCTGTATGTTTTTATTTTGTTTTATTTTTTCGGATCTGGGGGAGCTCTAACTCTAACGTGACGGAGGTCGTTGCCTGTGATATATTTCCTTGATTTCGCTAACGAGTGCCGCGACCGTGTTCCTCTTAGTACTACTACTTTTCTGTATAGGTGTTTTGTTCAAATGTAGCTTTTCCATCCTCAAGTGTTTTTACTTGCACTATTGCCACGCGCGTCAGCGAGCAAGCGCGTGCGTGGCCGAGTGGTTAACGTGCTTGACTGTCGCGCGGAAGGTGTAGGTTCGATTTCCAGCCAGCGGACTGTCCTTTTATTTATTCTTTCAACTTGGCCTTCTCATAAGTTCGAGAACATTCTCGTCTGATCGAGTTCCGAATGTTTTTTCGCCCCAAAAGTTTTACGCCTAATGTTCCAGAAACCCACGACGGTACAAAATGAACTCCGCATGGCGAGCGAAGTCAGTCTCGCCCTAGCGTTAGATTCTGCTGCTACGCCGCTATCGACGCCCGCAACGCTCTATTGTAATCTTGTTTCCTTTTTTTATTTGGGCACAAGTTCGCCCCATTAAACGCATATTTATTCCTGTTTATTGTTCTTTTGGTCACCACCCGTGACATTTTTGTGGAGGTGCTGGGAAGTGGATAGACGTCTTTTTTCGTCACCGCGTTCAGCTGCTGTTAGTCAACGCAAAACCTAAGTGTTCCGTCCTTCTTCTTAACCAGTACGACTGGAGAGGCCCGTGGACTGTTCGAAGGTTGAAGTATGTCGTCGTTCGGTATCTCTTGAACTTGTTCCTGGATTGCCTCCTTTCTTTTACGGAGACTTTTTTACGGCGATCGATGCACACGGCGCGCGTCGTCCTCGGTAATGATGCGGTACTTTGCAACAGCGGTTTGGCGTACCTTGGACGATGTCGTAAAGCAGTCAGTGTATTCGGTGAGAAGGTTAATCAGCTGCCGTCATTTCTGGCCCAGAAGCTTAGGGTTGATGTGGAGTTGCGCTGGTGACGTACTGTCTTGCTCAGGTGGAGGGGACTCTTCAGTACTCGCGGCGATTTCGGCGGAGTTCTGGAGTTCCTCGATCTGGCCCACGGTGGTACCTTTCGTAAGGTGTTGCGGCTCTTGCCGAAAGTTTCTAACGAGGACCATAAGATTCGTTACCCTTCTTGCGACGCGGATTCCTCTTCCTAAAGCAACTGGACGCTGCCTTCAAGCAGAGCTTCAACACAGGAAGCTTCATCGGTTCCGGCGGGTACAAAAACAGACGATTGTGGCAGCAGGTTTACATGGTCGGCGAGAACTCCGACCGCGGGTCAGGTCCGTGGGTTCGTCCGGCGGTAGGGCAGGTTATTGTAGCGTCAATGTGTTCGCTCCCCATGTCAAGGACGGCGCCGTATTCGCACAAAAAGTCTATATTGAGAATAACGTCCCTCGCACAGTATTGCGGAACGACGCATTTCACAGGACATGTCTCGCCGTAAATTTCGACGCAAGCAGTGTTCCTTCCGACAGGCGTGAAGAGGGGTCCTCCAGCGGTTCGTATCATCGGCCCATCCCACGGTGTCGTCACTTCTTTGAAGGCGGCGAGAGAGCCTCCCACTCAAGACTAAGTAGTCTGCTCCGGTGTCCACAAGTGCTGATGCGTCGTGGCCGTCGATAAAAAGGTTTAGGTTGTTTGACATCGAAGCAAGCGCGTGGTTCTGATGCGTAGCGTCGCGAGAGTGGGAGCGCTCCGGGCGTTCTTAAAGGCTCTTTACATCGTTCGTCTTCGGCAGCGTTTTTATCTTTGTGTTGTGGGAGCCGGGGGTGAACGACGAGGCAGAGGGCACGTGACAGGCGGCCGACGGAGAAGACACGAGCTGGCGCGATACAGTGTGGGCTGAGCGATGCTGGTAGCTGGACAAGGAACGTTGAAGCCAAGCTGCCTATAGCCTGGCCCATAACGAACCCCGGAGCGGTCCACCAGCGAGGTCTGGAGCAAGACCGGTGGAAACGGCGAGCCCGGGCCATATGACCTGGGCTATGACGATCCCGGGGTGGTTCCGCAGCGAGACTCGGGCATTGATAGCCCGGGACAGCCAGCCTACGCAGCGCTGGCGTAGGAAAGGCGATCCGCAGGCCTGGACACGGACCCCGACTGTGAGCTCTGATCGACGGGCGACAACAAGGGTCGGCGGGCCCGGACCACCGGCTCTCGACGACGGGCAACCGAGGTGTACAGTAAACCCATTCGCTGTCTTCTCGTTGCTGTATGTCACTCCCTGGGTGACGGGCAAAGCGCATACCGATCGGGCGGCGATTATTAGTAGAGTGGACCTCCGTAAAGAAGCCCACAGTGTTAAAAAAAAGAAGAAAAAAAGAAAAAAAAAAAAAGAAAGGAAGGCAATCCAGGAACAAGTTCAAGAGATGCTTAACGACGACGTAATCCAACCTTCGAGCAGTCCATGGGCCTCTTCAGTCGTATACTGGTCAAGATGAAGGACGGAACATTTGGGTTCTCAGTGGTTTACCGGCAGCTAAACGCGGTGGCGAAGAAAGACGTCTATCCACTAACCCGCAGCTCCACCAAAATGTCACGCGTGGTGACCAAAAGAAAAATAAATAAACAGGAATAAATGAACGTTTAATGGGGCGAACTTTTGCCCAAAATCAAAAAGCAAACAGACGATTACAAAAGAGCGTCACGGCCGTCGATAGCGGCGTAACAGCAGGACCGAACGCTGGAGCGAGACTGACCAACACCACCAAGACAGAAGGCCTCCGCATGGTTTCCTCTCCCTCTATGAAACGACATCAGAGTCGGATCCTTCTGTCTAGGTGGTGTTGGACTGACTCCGCTCGCCAGGCGGAGTCCCTTATCTACTCTCATGGGTTTCTGGAACATTCGGCGTAGAACTTTCGGTGTCTAGAACATTCGGAACTCCATCAGACGAGAATGTTCTGGAACTTACGGGAAGGCCAAGTGGAAGGAATAAGTAAAAGGACAGTCCGCTGACTGGAATCGAACCTACACCTTCCGCGCGACAGTCAAGCGCGGTAGCCACTCGACCACGGACTTTTTTTTTTTTTTCTTTATTGCCGGACAAAAGCACAAGCACAGAAACGACACACTAATACAACGTAAATATATAAAAAAAAAAATCCAGTCAGCCTTTGGCTATCTTTGTACGGTTAAAACTTTTCCATCGTCAGGAGCCGTTCAATACGCGGCAGCCACTCAGGGACATATTGCTGGACCTTGCAAACTTCGACAAATGAAATCATATTTTCCCGAAAGTACTCCCTTGCCTCACGCGCATCTTTGTCAGCATGGCGCACTGCCATCCGAGATCTCCAGATGCCATGCAAACATAATAACATTACCAGATCGTACGGTACACCGCCCTCGTTTTCTACCGACAGGTACCTGATCCCGTGTGGATCTAGCGGTAACTCCTTTTTCAGGGTGCGTTGAAGGACGTCCCACAAGAAGACCCCGTCCCAGCACTCCAGGAACACGTGTTCAACTGTCTCCGGCTTTTTACAGACAAAACAGTGGACCCCCCAGGGAACGAACAGGCCCTTCTCCTCCATCCAGGTCTTTACTGGCAGAGTACCGGTGTGCAACTTAAAGAAAAAAGTCTTAACGCCAGGAGGCACTTGCATTCTTTTCACCCTTTTTAAGACGTCCAGGCCTCTTCCCGAGGAAAACAAAACTCTGTACATAGGCGCAGGGAAAACCACATCACAAACATCTTTATACAATCTTTTGCGTGTCACTTCGCTCAAATAGTCCAGAGAAAAACGGGCTGCTAAGAATCGGCATGACGCCACTAGCTCTTTGAAATGCCCATGAATGCCGCCTGGCTCGCTTGACGAAGATACTATAAACTCTGGCAGAGCCCGACCTAGCCTTACTTGGCATACGGTTCGCAAAAACGGATCACTTGTATCGCGAAAAAATATAAAACGATTTACTACCTGACGTAGAAACAAGTGCGACAAGCTTAGTCCACCCTCGCGCACACGACGAAAAAGATTAATTCTGCTCATTTTCTCCCAAGAGGAGCCCCAAATAAATACTGCGAAAACGCGGTGCAATTTCTGTACATTCACCCGAGAGCAGTGTAACACTTGCAACACGAACCACAGCTTGCTCACAAGAAACAAATTGCAAACTGTGGCACGTGCAAAAATAGAAAGCCCGCTCCCCTTCGACTTTTCCGCTTTGTCACGGAGCTCCACTACCTGTCTGCTCCAGTACGGCTCACTATCGCGGTAGTACTCCAGGGGCACACCTAAATACTTTACTGGAGTGCAAACCCATTTTATATTCGCGAAGACACTCGGCGTTGAAAACCACTCCCCGTGCCAAAAACCTATACACTTGTCCCAGTTTACTGCGCTCCCACTGACGTTACAGAACCGTTTGATTATATTAACTGCTTCAACAATGCTTTCTTCATTTGAACAAAACAAGGCAATATCATCCGCGTAGGCCAAAACGCGCACTTCGGATGAATGTAGCTTAAATCCACTTATTCTACTATTTCTAATAATACTTAAACAAAATGATTCTATGTATATACAAAAAAGGAGAGGGGATAAAGGACATCCTTGGCGCACTGAACGCTGCACCTGAATACGCTTTCCGACCGACTTATTTACTATTAGGCTAGTCGTACTGCCACTGTACGCCATTTTAACTCCTTCCCGTATAACAGATCCTACATTTACATGATCAAGGACGGCCAAAAGGACGTCATGTGGTACCCTATCAAAAGCTTTCTCAAGATCCACCTGAAGCATGGCAACGCGACTATGCATGGCATCGCAACACTCGAGGACACACCTCGCTGTGTGCGTATTTGTAAAAATTGTTCTGCCCTTTATCCCACATGTTTGATGAGGACCAACTAGTTCGGTTATTACACTTTGCAACCTTCTTGCTAAAATTTTCATGAGAATTTTGTAGTCCACGTTGGTCAGACTGATGGGCCGATAGGATGTGACCTGCCTAAGTTTAGTGACATCTTCTGTCTTAGGAATTAAGACGGTATGAGCCGTTAGGAAAGAAGGCGGAAGAGTCTTTGCATCAAAAGCCTCGTTAAAAACATCCACTAAAACAGAAGCCAGCGTATTCTTGAGCGATTTATAAAACGCCGCACTGAGCCCGTCCGGTCCAGGGGACTTGCCGGGGTTCAAAGCTTCAATTGCCGTCTTAACTTCCTCATATGTAATGGGTCCTTCTAAAATTGATTTTGTTTCGTCGCCGAGCCTCGGCATGAATGCCAAAAAATCGCTTTTAAAACCTTCTAAATTGACAGGATTGGAAGAAAATAATGCGCTGTAATAATCAAAAAAGGCCCTTTCGATTTCGGCGCCGTCGCTTGTGACGACCCCATCATGTTCTATTTCCGCAATCTCATTCCGACGGGCGTACTTCTTTTCCATGCCTAGAGCTCGCTTTGTAGGCAACTCGCCCGCTATCAGCCTGTCGGCTCGAGCTCGCACAAGCGCGCCGCGATATCGGTCTCTATCTAACAGCTCGAGTTTTTCTTTCAAAAATAAAATATCGTCTTTAAAGACACCCGGCGATCGGCATTCTTCTTTTACTAGCGTCAGCAAGTTCGAGCGCATTGCCTTTTCCATTTTCTTTTCTTCGTTTTTAATGACGCTAGCTCTTTCTATGGCCATTATCTTTATGTTCTGTTTAAATATTTCCCATTTTGGCCCATGCCCAACTGATTTGTCCCCGTCTGTCATTCGTTCTATCGCTGCCTGAACTCGTCGCATGAAAATTTCATCTTGTAACAATTTTGCGTTTAATTTCCATAATTCCCAATTAAATGGTTTTTTAGAATCATTTTTACTTCGTAGGGAAAACTGAACCAGACAATGGTCGCTAAAGGACACTGGACTCACATGATAATCTTGACACAGGGGAACTAAATCCAAAGGCACATACACTCTGTCTAGACGGGCGTGACTGAGCCCTTGAAAGTGGGTAAATTTTAGAACTTGACTATTACGGATACAGTCGCCCACGTCCTCCAATCCAAACTCGTTAATTAAATCTTTTAAACATTCAGTACTCGCGTCTATGTATGGTGTAGAGCTTGTCTTGTCGCTTGCCGAGCACACACAAAAGTCTCCAAGCAGGATAACAAGTCGCGGACAGTTACAATGGTACTGAACGGCTTCAAAAAAGGCTCTTCTTTCCCCAACTCTGGTAGGCGCGTACAAACAGATGATGCGCCATTCACTCGACGAAAAGGAAAAATCGCAAACCACAAGGCGCCCCGACTCACAAGCCGTAACGGCCTGGACTACTGCCCCTAGGCACTGGCGAACCAAAATGACACACCCCGCGGACGTCCCTACGGCTCGGCTGACGCAAACATTGTAGCGGGCCGTAAAAGGCCGCACCATGCGCTCAGTCTGGTCCTCTCCCTCAACCTTGGTCTCTTGTAGTGCAACAATATCAAGGTCGTGGTCTACGACTAGGCGGTACAGTTGCCTCTGCCTTCGACGGTCCGCGAGCCCTCGCACGTTGAGGGTCGCAAGTCGTACAGGCCTTTCGATAGAGATCACGAGCTATAGAAGGGCTAGACCAAGCGCGCGGCGCTTACCTTTCAATATCATCGTCGCACGGGGCAGTACGCTCGCACAGTGGCTTACTGAACCAGATTGTCGCAGTCCATCGGTGACGAAGACGGCGGCTGGCTGTCCGAGCCTTTCCAGCCCTCCACCACCTTCCATTTCTTCTCTTGCTGTCGCTGCCGTCCGTCCTTGGAGGGCGCTGGGAAGTCCTCACGCGGGCGCTTAGCAGAGCCAGGCTCGGTGTCCACCTCTTCCTGGGTGGGTCTCCCCTCAGGAGCCTGAGCCGCGCCCGCCTGGGTTCTCCCAGGCGGTGCGGCCGACTGGGTCCCAGCTGCTTGCGGAGGGGACGAGGCCGCAGTTGACTGAGGCTCAACTGCCTGCGGAGGGGCAGGAGGAGTGGTCGACGGTTGCTGCGGTGACAGGGTGTTCCCCACTGTAGGGACGATGTCGGTCGAGTCGTCCACCTCTTTCGGCTGCTCGGTTGTGGTTCCGGCGGGTGCAGCCGCTTTCTCCGCCTCTTCCTCGTCCATGAGGTCGTCAGTGTTGTCGTCGTACGCCCTTCGACCGGCGGCACGGGCGTAGGAGCGGACGCAGTCGGCCCTCTCGTGCCCGAAGGCACGGCACTCTGTGCACCTGGGGGCCCGGCAGTCACGTCGGATATGGCCCGTCATGCGGCACCGGAGACAGAGGGGGGCCCGCCCAGGCACAACGACGAGCACCATGCCGCCGCCGAGCCGAAGCTGGTGCGGTAGACGGTCTAAGCTGACCCTCTCCCGGAGAACAAGACGCACGACACGGGTGGTTGACTCGACGCCGTCGAACCCCGGCACCTTCCAGCGCTCGTGCGCCACTTCCTTCACCTCTCCGTAGTCGGCGAAGGCCCGATGGATGGCGTCGTTCGTGACGCCGAACGACACCCAATGCAGCTTTACCCGTAGCTCCTGCCTGTACGGGTACACGATGAGGCACTTGCGGCCCTTGACAACGAGTTGCCCGGCCCCGAGAAGCCTCTGCTTAGCCGCATCAGTCCTCAGGTCGAGCAGCCAGACATGGGACATTTGGAATGCCCCGATTTTGGCCACTTCCCCGAGGACACCTGCATCGCCGAGTGGTCTACGGAAGTCCTCGAGCCGATACGGACGGGAGGCCATGTCCGCGTGTAGCACGACGGCACGCTTCATCGCTTCTCCTGAAGGCAACTGGGGTAGAGCAATCCGGTATTCTTCGTCACCGGAAAAAGCAGAGTCACCGCGGCCGGCGGGGGCCGTTATCACCGCTCCTGCGGAGCTCATGATTCTGCGTCCTTTCGCTACGGCGGCCGGAAGAAGAATGCCACTCGACCACGGACGTGCTTGCTCGCCGACGCGCGTGGCACTATTATATATATTATATATATGATCTTTTTTTTTTTTTTCGCTTTTTCCAATGCTTCTTCTCTCCTTTGGTCCCTTTAAAAACGCTTTGCAATTGTATTTTCTGCACACTTCAAGAAGGGAAGTCTCTTCCCGAAATGTCATGTAATAAAGGCTCTACTGCCGTTCAAACAGTTTTCAAAGATTACGACTTTCTTGGTCAAGAATTGTTCATTAATACAGTTACTATATACACCTGAAACTTGCTGCATATGAATGAGCAAAACATCCAAACGTGTGATGACGTTTTTATAAAAATGAATGCTCAACATTTTTTTTTTTCTAATGACTGCGTGGAAACGAACGTAATTGGCAAAAATAGGCATATTTTGTTTCGCAGTAGAAATGCACCGCCTTTAGGTGTGAACACGAAGTACACAAACTTCTGGTATACAAAATCCAATACTGAAAACGACTTAATTTTCGTGGGCTCACTATTTTGTGATTTAGGTCAAAGCTGGAGTTTTGAAATAATTCACTGGTAATAATTTTCGCGACGCGGTGGGATCTCAATATAAATTCGAATCTGTTTACATTTTACCAGAATTGTTCTCGGGACCTATTTTTCGCGAACTCTAGGCGATTCGCGAAATTGTAGGCGATTCGCGAATCAAGGACAGGCCTCGATAATATCGAGGCCTGTACTTAATTTTGCGTCCAGCCCCGCCCCCCCACACACGCACACGCACACACACAATTAACCAGAAACAAAAGCAAAGAAAAACTTCCTTAGACAAAATTAAAAATTAATACATGTTTTACCCTTTGATACGTGATTATAATTTAAACAAGAATATTCTCGCGTACAGAAAAATTAGAAGCTAATGACCATCCCGGCTACTGGTTTCGGCGGACTCAATTCTCGACCAGCCCTCTGTGTACTGTTAGTTTCGCATGCGCTTAACTGGGTAGGCGACAACCGTTGCTGATTTAAGGCCCGCGCTAGTTCCGAATTGCGGCAGTGACGTGGCACGTCATCTCAGCTCGCAAATGTTCGAAGGGGCCCGTCTTCCAAGATATCTAGGGAAACACTTCTCCCCATAGGGACAGGCTGCACCGTATATTTAATGAAAATGAGTGAAGATTGACAAGTGCAGCCGTAGTAATATTGTGAGCGAAGAGGGGTGAAGGTGATTATTAAATTTATTGTATTAAAGTTAGGGAAAGGGAAACAGAGCTGGCGAAAATTTGGAAAAAATTTAGTCCACCTCCTTATATGGTTTCAATCTCAAGGTCACCACCAACACAAAGGGACGAAGTTTATACAGGTCAAGGGCCACAGTCTACGTCACACAATGTAAGAATGTGGGCAACATCACAGGTCGACGCGATAAGGCGACATCCATCCTCCCTTAAACTTGAACAATAAGAGCCCTCTCCGTTTCCATTCCTAACACATGTCTAGTCACCACTTCTGATCCCAAAGAAGCCCTCTCCACCTACTACCCCCAGAAAGTACCAAAACGCCCTTCGGGCCAACACACGTAAAAAAAGAAACCCCGAAAACAGCAAAAAAAAAAAAAAAAAAAAGTGCTGTACAGTTATTTTGGACAATCACAAACAAAATTTCACTTAAGAAAAAAAATTACATCACATTTTTAAAACGTATTTTGAATTTCTTCAGAACTGTAGCGAAGCCTGACTTGTAGACCTTTTCATTTCAGTAGTTGCTTGACCGGCGGGTAGAGGGCGCTGGCGCATTTATCTAAGGCAAAACTAAGGGAGGTAGTGAGCACTATGATAACGAAAGGAAATATTCCAGATGAATGGAGGCTTAGTAGGATGAGTATGATATATAAGGGAAAGGGAGATAAGTATGATATTAGGAATTATCGTCCCATAACCGTGACACCGGTTATTTACAGGTTGGTAATGCAGGTTATTAAGAACAGACTAGAGGAATGGGTAGACTGCGACGGCATAATGGGCGAGTTACAGAACGGGTTTCGGAAACAAAGAAGGTTAGAGGACAAAAGGTAAGGGCGCAAACGAGCTGGTGGTGGTTAAACATTTCGACAAAAACCCCGAGACTGGGACAAAAAGGTACGGACAAACACAAAGTCTCAAAAGAGACCTTGTGTTTGTCCGTCCCTTTTTGTCCCAGTCTCGGGGTTTTTGTCGAAAGGTTAGAGGACAATTTATTTTTTCTAACATAGTGTATAGAAATAGCGCAAAAAGAAAACAGAGAGCTCTGGCTGGCATTTCTGGATATCAAGGGTGCCTATGACAATGTGAACCAAAGGAAGCCTGTGGGACATAGTAGAGAGCTTAAGCCTAGATGAAGGACTAACAACCCTATTAAGGAACCTTTACAAAGAAAATAAGGTGATTATAGCATGGGAAGGAAAGGCGACGGGGAAAATAGAGATGAGACGAGGCCTTAGGCAGGGGTGCCCGTTATCGCCTTTGCTGTTTATGTTGTATCTGAGGGGATTGGAGGATAGACTAGAGAAGAGTGGGCTTGGATTCGACCTTTCGTACAGTAAGCTAGGCCAAAAAATTCAGCAATCTTTACCGGGATTGATGTATACGGATGATATTGTACTAATGGCTAACAACAGGACAGAGTTGCAGGAATTAATGAGCATCTGTGGTAAGGAAGGAGAGAAATTAGGTTTAGAATTCAGTAGTGAAAAATCAGCAGTCATGATTTTTAACAATGATGAAGTTGAGAGGCTGAAAATACAGAATATTACAGTTGAGAGAGCTAGTAAATACAATTATCTAGGAGTATGGATATGTGACGGTGCAGAATATCTCAGTGAGCATGAAAAGTATATAATAGGTAAGGGCAACAGAAATGCAGCTGTAATGAAAAATAGAGCACTTTGGAATTACAACAGGTATGAGGTGGTGAGAGAGATTCGGAAAGGGGTCATGGTCCCTGGCTTGACTTTTGGAAACGCAGTGCTATGCATGAAATCCGAAGTGCATGCAAGTGTAGAAATAAAACAGCGCGGAGTAGGTAGGCTGGCTTTGGGGGCACATTGCAAAACGCCAAACCAATTGAGTACAAGGAGACGGGATGGGCGTCTTTTGAGAGCAGGGAAGCGGTGAGCAAGATAGAATTTGAGGATCGGTTGAGGCAAATGGATGGGGACCAATGGGCACGAAAGGTGTTCAGCTATTTATACATGAGGAGCATAGACACAAAGTGGAGACAGCGCACTAGGAAATTAAGAGGAAAGTTTTTAGGCTATAATGGAGATACGGAAAGGTAGGTCTCAGTTAAGAAGAAAGTTAAGGCCACAGAAAGAGATCGGTGGCTAGACGGAATGCAGACAAAGACGGCTCTGGAAAGCTAGAGATTAAACAAAACAGTTGTTGCCAAAGAAAGCATTTATGACAATTCTAGGGGAAGCTCATTGTTGTTTGAGGCGAGGACGGGTGTTCTGCGAACCAGAACATACAGAGCGAGGTACCAGGAAATGGATACAGTGTGCACTGCTTGTGGAGAGGAGGCTGAGCACTTGATAATCTACAGTAAAGGGCTGCACCCTATGCCTACCGAAGACAACATGAATTTAATGAAGTCATCGGGTTTTAGAGACAGTTAAGGGAGAGCGGATTTCAAGACTGTAGAGATTACCAAGCAAAGATTAAGTAAATGGTGGCAGAAAGCGAGGGAAAACTAGGTATTTTCTTATTACTGATGGCAAGGGGGTTTTATAGCCCCATTTTCTTTGCAGTACGGAGAGAATATAGATTCCACATTTAAATATTCTAAGCTTAAATGGTAAAACAAAATGCCTAGTTGGCATAAGCTACCGGCCGATCCAAAGGGCCCAGCCGCATTCATTCATCCATCCATCCATCCATTAGGTTGCTTCAATTTGGTCGGTTTCGGTTTCAACATGCACGCGATTGTGATGCTGCTTCATGCCACTTTAGATTAATTTTGCGATATATATTTCTTTCTTGTAGCACACAGCGAACGAAACAATAGTACCGAGCCACTTGGCAAACCACGAAGTGGTTTCGAGCCTAAATTGCGATCTTTTTTTACGAACACTATATGCGTCTGATTCCGTCCATCGTTAATTTCAGCCAGGTTCGGCGGTGAAACAACTGCACTGATGCACAGAGAAAAGTACCATTGTCCACGGCCGTACCCGCGTACACTAATTTCAAAAAGAAAAAAAAATAATAAAGAGCAGGACAAGCTCTGCCTGCAGCGTGCGCTCGTTGTCTGCCGCCGTGCTTTGGCTGTGCGTGCACCGAGTGGTACGGAAGGTAGATAGCTCACGCTCAAGTCAGAGCTGCTATTGCTAACCTTATATTCCAAGACTATATTGCATGAGTGCTTAGTGAAAAAGCAGGTCGACAACAGGATTAACAATTTGCTGAATCATCAAGAACAGATGAACTGACAAGTTTACTGTTCGATATTTAGTTTCCGTACACCAACCTTTTCTAACTGCGAGACTGGAACCGTCTTTTATAATGACTAGAAAAGTTTCATCTAAACACGTAGATAATATAAAAAGTTATATTGTCTCGACCGGTTTTATTTAAGGAAATTACGCGCTCGAGAAATATTTTAATACACCAGCGTAGGCTGACTAGAAAATTTCTTTAACTAAAGTACTCATTAACAGCATTTCAAAATATTGACCTTATGAAATAAACCTTTTGTTATATGGACATTTGTTTACGACGTTCTCAAGGTATGAGAATGGTGAGATAACTCAATGCCAGACTTCAAATAAAGTCCAATATTCATCTTCCGTAAAATTTGCCGAATGAAATTGAAGAGCGCAAAAGAAATGATCTCCGATAACTTTGGCTGAAGTCGAACGCCAGGCGCCACCCGATTGACGAAAGCTGTTCACTGATTTGAAACGATGCGCTTTGCACATTTTGACGTCGCCAGCTACTGATAGTAACTCCCTATTCGCCGTCGATAACCGGCTGCACTCGGGTGATTTTCATGCTGAAGGTTTCTTTTCGGCGCCACATTTTGTGAATCATAGGCACTATCAAGCTGTCTGTGACAGTTTCTTACGCGGGGAGTCCAAATATTTCTGTTGAAATAAATTAATTGAATCTGCATGGTTATATTAAAAAAAATGACTTAAGCAATTAAAATACTATGAACCTGGAACCAAGCACGATATACAATTCCGTGGAATTCATAAATAAACCGATAAAGCGAATGCTTATATCGCACGGGCGATTAAGAACGTAAAAGAGGTATAGGTGTGATATTGCGAACAAACAGGTTGCCTAATGTTAAGTTACCGTTATTTCTAGCATAAAACATATTTCAAACTAAACGTTTGTTCCCGCGTCTTGTCCAAAAGTTCTCTAGTGTAATCAAAAGAAACTGTTTTCGATTTGTTGTAACTACAATACACCATGCTTTCGGGAAAAACACGTGGCTAATTACGCTGGGTGTTTTTGTTTCCTTCCTTGACACCAATGCGCACTCATACATATGATAACATTGGGCTTCCTATTGCAAATGTTCCGCCCTTATTAGTAACCAAACCTCAGTTCTCATAAGATATTGGTACTTGAACCCTCGAGGCTCTCTTCAAGTCATATATGTATTCAATGTGCGCAAGTGCTAACGCTGATTCCTGTATCCCGCACGCCGACGGCAAAAAAAAATATTCAAAACGTGTTGCAAAATCAACTACAGAAGATGCGCGCATAATGATGTAATGGAATTGCATGCTAAGTATAAGTATCTGACGACACTTTACGAAGTAAGGCAAGAGACGCGGCGAAACGCGACGAAAAACACGAATTCAACGCATCCGCCAAGGCGCGGACGGGAGAGCGGAGCAACAAGTTGAAGCAACCTAATGGCGGCCGCATCACGTGATTCCAAGATGGCAGCGCCCATGCGGCGGAGGGTGAAAAGGTCTATAGACCAACATGCGGCCCTGACCTCACACAGCTGCGGTGGCGCTGTCGACGACACTGCGCATGCGCAGACGCTTCACTTCACGCGAATCTTGTTTCTGCACACGCGCAGTGCCCACGCGCCTGATGTGGGCAAACGCGGGCGTGTCTGGAAACAGCGTGTCGGTCAATACAATTGCCTAGAGATTTTATCCGCACAGTCTCCCTTACTACTTTCTTTACAATACAAGGTGGTGGACTAAATAAACAAGTTAGCTGAGTTTGAAACGTCGTCCTGTATTTTCCCGTTTTTTCTACGTTTGGATGTGTCTTCTCTACCCCAGACGCAGGTTAATTTAACATGGTTAATATTCACCAGCTCGCCTGCACCCTTACCATATTTTCTCTTGTCTCAAGGTTTTTTTCTTACGATCAATCACCAGCTTGCCTGCGCAATAATCCTCATTTAACTTTTGTGCTGACTTTCATATTTCTGAACTAAGGCGCGAGATGATTCTTTTGCTTTATTTTATATTTCTGCTTTATTAATTTCCAGTAGCAGTTTGATGGAGGTTGAAAGCAACCACGTTTTTTGCATGCAATATTGTCTCTTGATATCATAAAGCCCAAGGGACAGACATGGACATAAAGTAGACGGGACAGTGGTACACCTTATAATATCAATATGTTAAACCAAACTAGCCCTCTTCAATATTTCAGTATATTCTCTGTGCATGATAACAAATTATAATTAACGTCTGTGATTTTACTCAGAGAAACTCTATTTACGCTGCAGGTATGCTGGCAACAAAACCTGCATTCGAGATGTTGCAGGCCGTTTTGACATGGGGGAAAGCACCCTTTCCCGCATCCTGAATCGTGTGGCTGAGTTCCTGTGCAGGATTGCTCGAGATGAGGTCTGCTTTCCCGACGATGTGGCAGCCCTTGCCAAAGATTTTGAGGAGGTTCATTTTGTGAGCTCGCTTATTTACGTATGCTGCTGCTTCAATATTATTGGGACTATTCCAGGAGTGGGACAAACAAGAAAGAGGTAAAATCATACAAACAAATTATTGAGCAAAATCAGAACAAGTTCAAAACAAGATGATATAGACAAGAGCCATGAAATGCAGTCATAAATTGCTCTAAATACGCCATGGAATGATATTGGTTGGGGGCGTAATTAGTTTACACAAACTTAATGGCATTAATGTGCCCCAAGTAGACTTGAATGCAATGCCACTGACAAGGCGCTTTATTAGGGTATAAGTTAGCTCAGGGACAAAAGCAAGCTATTTATTGCAGTCTGTGTTTCGCAGAACTGGATTACATAGTCACGTGGATTTTGGTGTTGTTGTAGGACCCATGGAAACAAAAGTCAAGTGCGGCTCATGGTTTGACTCGAGCACTGCGTAAGCACTTGATTTGCGCTTATGGAAAGTATTGCCTCGGCAAATGTTTGGGTAGTGATTCGTGTAAATACAATCACTACGCATGCAAGAATAGGCAAACTTCAACAATGTCTGGAACTCAGCATGCGCCTTTTGCTTTGCCAACCCTAAAACGCGGTAATGATTAACATTGATAACATATAATCTGAACCAGATCATATGAGGCCACTTGTTCTGGCAGTAGGTTGAGGGGGTGATGATTGCCTGTCTAAACTTTTCTTGCGACTGTCTATTAAGAGAAAAGCTGATGCATAAATTATAAGTAATAGATCGCAAGGGGATGCTTATGGCAAGTTCAGACCAGAAGTAAAGGTTCAGTTTGTTAAAAAACTGTTTTACTGGCGCCTATTGAATCATACGGCATATGGTCGCATGCAAGGAACTCCCCGTGGTGTTGGTAGATTGTGTTCTAATAATTCACATATAAGTGGGGTGTGATTTAAGAAGATAGGTCTGTACTTTGACAATGAATTTTCTAGATTTATAGAATAGAAGAACTTTCGCAAGTTTCCATGAAGAGGGAACTGCGGCTGCGGCAGTTGGTAGCAATTTGTGAAAAATAACCGCAATGCAGTGTATTTCTGGCGGATGAAAATATTTGCATTCAGTCAGTTTTTTCAGGTTTCTAGAAAGGTTCCAAAAGAAGCATAGTACACACGCACTCTTTTTTTTTTACACTTGGTCTACAACATACCGCATTTTATGCGATCTAGTTCGTGTGCTGTTTTAGAATTTCATCTTCTTTTTCATGCGAAGCATCTAATGGTACAAATATTCGTGTATCTCAGTTCTTGGATAAGCATCAAAAAATTTCTGATGTAATTGCTGAATTACTGAAGTTCTGCTTTCGAAAAAATCGATCAACGTAACTTGGATTGCTTGAACAAAAATAATTTATTTTACGGAGTTTTGATAGAAAGAAATTAGCCCTTGGCATTTTTTGTAGATTTTACAAAGGCGTTTGATTATATAAATCACAATTTAATACTACAAAAGCTGGATATTTACGGAATTCGATGTCAAGCATTTATCTTGCTTAAATCATATTTGACACCGTAAAGAGCTTGTTCATCTTAATGGTTTCGCGTCTTCAACAAGGACAATTAAATCCGGTGACCACAAGGAAGCCTCTTAGTGCCGTTACTGTTTAATATATGCATAAATGATATTTTTAACATAAATCCACTGACTAAATTCGTAATATACGCGGATGACACGAGCCTCTTCTTTTCTGGCGAGACTTTCAACGCGCATATCAGCTGCACAAACGTGACCCTATGAGCGTTGCAAAAATGGTCCTCAGATAACGCGCTAAACATCAGTGCGAGTCAACGGTACTAGAACACTCAGTTGGGAAACTCGCCGTCGAAACCTGGGCCGCTGGCGTCCACCGAGACCGAGCTAAATACGACAACAGCGCCACTCTTTATCATTTGTCTGTACTGTGGTCGGTCACCTTGAGCTTTTAGAAAGCATGTTTTTGCGTAAAAACAAACGAAAAAGACTCTTTTTGTATGAAATTTCCTGGAGTTTAGTACAAAGTGATGGGCGCACGATGTTTTTATAATCTTTAGTTGGCGAGGTTTTGCGGAACAATTAATATTGTTTTTTATACAACCATGCCTCAGTGGTCCTTTCAGGTAGCGCGTCCCGACCTAGGTGCATTTTAACTTCGGTCGTAATTCGCGGCGCGTCCGCTGGGGAGACGGGGGTGGCACCCCTGTAACCTCTTCCGCTGTATCTGTTTCGGCGCTAAAATGCCGATTAAAGGGATACTGAAGCGAAACTTGAAATACACCTATTATGGTCAGAAATAGGTTCAATATGATCAATGATATTCATAAATCATAATCGCGCGTTTGTATTTTGAACGGATGGCTATATTTTTCACCCTGAAGGGCCCGATTGGGCGCGCGCTCAAAAATCGGCCATCGAGAGCGCGATGCGTCTTGGGATATTGGGCGCATTCGTGACGTCACTTGTGCCAGACGGGAAAGGCTGCGGCGTGAATGTTGTGGTTACGAGCGTTGCCACTTGGTGGCGCGTCGACGATTTACGACCTGTGACAACGTGGCCGTTTGAGATGTGCAAGGGCTGCACGCGCGCTGCACCACGGCAAGTCGGCAACCACGGCAGCACTGACAAAACCAGCTCTGAGGCCGGATTCTCAAAGCGAACTCACGACGAAAAAAGTGCGTACGACAAATTTGAGAGAAAACCCGTACTCTCGAAACGAAATTGTCGTAACCTTTGCGCAGGTTACGACAGAATCTTACGACATCTCCGAAGCTGTCTTACGCACTTTTTACGATCAAATCAACAAGGCCGACAGCGTCGCTCAGTTACTTGGTATCGGCCACCAACGGACATTTATTTTTCTACGTGCTCTTCTCGTGCATCCCGACTTCAACCAGCAAGAAAAAAAGGAAGGAGTACTTAAAACAGACCACGACGATCAAGAACGCAGGATCCACAAACACACGAGAAGAGCTACAACGGCCACGATTCTGCCGACCGAGCGAGCTCGGCAGAATATAGTAGGCCTAGCAGCAACATCGACTCGGCGCATCGTTGCTCCGGCGGTCCTTGGCCAAGACCGTCTGTCCATGACCGGCTGGCCTGCTGAATGGAATATGCCCGCGCGACCCTTGTGGACCCTTACCGGATGAGTAGTTTGATCCCTGAACTAAATTTCAGAGGTCAATATTTTCCCCTTGTCATCTCGATCTCCTTGTTTTCCGAGACAGCGGTGACGAACGCTGTCGTCGAAAAGGGATTTTCATTGATTCTATCTTTTTGTTTTGTGTGATATAAAGCTCAAATAAACGCAATACGGATTACCTTCGCAACTCGGTATGTACACTCTGTTATTAGTATGCCATTTTTATTCTGACTCGACGCTACGTCACTGTCGAGCTATAGCAGTTTGTGGGAGCTACGCGATGTCGGTCTAACCTTTCTTTGCCGAGTGTCATGTCAGTATCGAGTTGCAATCGTAAAAGGTCGGTCCAGAAGCGCTTACCGAAACGCGGTCTAACAGAGCGAATCCAGCACTTCGATCAAACGCGCGTGTCCGCTCCGGGCGTGAGCAGGTATTTGCGTGGCTCTTGCTGACACCCTCGTAGTTCAAACATATCCTTTTTAACGTCGGCTCGCAGCTCGCGGATCGCAGCAAATAATACCGGCCGTGCCAGAAGCATGCTCGGGTCGTGTCGTGCAAAGAACCGCAACGAGAACGAGCTCACTGTGGCCAACTACGCTTAGGCTTTCCCCGCCAAGGCTTTGCAAACGCGTTCAGGCCTAGGCGAATTCTGCCGGCACGCCGTATTGCCGCAGAACGGCGCTGCTATTATGGCACAAGTGATGTCACGAGAATTTCCCCCCCTCCACCAGATGAGAATTTGAAATCGTTTAATTATGTTTAAAATTAGTTCTCCTGTGTTTTACAGCGCAATATTTATATTTCCGAGGTGGTGCCTGTCCCTAGCCCATATTTATGCAACAAGATCGGCGCTAAAATTTCGTTTCACTACCCCTTTAAAGCCAAAACAGAAGTAACGCGCAGTTCCTCGAGTGACCGCTGCGGGAGAAATGGCGGCGTTGTGTTCGCCATTACCTCGGTTCTGGTGGACAGATTGGGGCCACTTTTTCAGGGCAGTCTCTATGGCAGTTTCCCAACTGAGTGCTTCTAAAAACGTTGGTGCGAGTAGAACGAAGGCAATCAACTTTCGGCTTAAAAACGAACATGTTTCTACAACTAAGACTCTTGTCCTAAATGCAGAATATATAGATATTGTAGATAATTTTAAGAGTTTAGGTGTAATTTTCAATCAGTACTTATGTTGGGAAAATCATGTGAATGATTTACGCACTAAATTGTCAAAGGTGATTGGACTAGTCTCTCGTAACCGCTTTATTCTACCGAGAAATGTTTAGTTTCTTTTACACCAGATTTTATTTCGTTCTCGTCTGAATTATTGTTATCTAGTTTGGGGCAGAACCACCAACCCAAATCTCCAAACAATACTCATATTGCAAAAAAAAAACAAAAAACAAATAAGTAATGTGCGTCTTACTGAGAATATTTCTTACGACTCTAGCACCCAGGGTCTGTTCATAATAAATAGTATACTTCCTGTTGGCAACATGTATACAAGTATAGGCTCGCGATCAGTTTTAAGCTAGAAAATAAAAGAAATGCGGATAGTTTGGTAAACCTTGCGGATCTAAAAGAGCATGCAAAACTTTCTACCGAATACGGTCGGAGGAACATTGAGCTGTGCTACTGTGTCATAACAACTATTCAATGCAATCACCCAAATATACACTTCTTACTATATTGAACACGCTAATAAAAAAAACATTGATATTATTTCTATTGCAATTCAAGAATTACAAACTCAACTAATGTGGGGCGAAAACGAATGAATCGATTTCTGATACCTGTTTGATTTTTGTATTTTACTTTGTTATGTCAGTTTTCTCGGTGTTTTTCGCTGTTGCCTTGTTTTGACTTGTGTATATGACACTAGAAGGGTGCACGGGGTTCCGTCAAGGTGTTCTCACAGATTTTTTCTCTAGTTTTCTTCATTTATGTATCGAAATGGAAAATAAAGTTCCTTAATAATAATAATAATATTAAAATATTCACAATTTTGTGTTTTTTTTTTCAAAAACAATTTTTATTATTTTGGCTGCGCCTGGAGATCACGTTCTTTAATGCTGGGTAAAGGTCGGCAGCAAAGCTGAGATTGGGAGTGTGTTGCTTGCGCCCTCGACTTCCTAGCGGAAAACGTGCAAGGGAAACGCACCCAAGCGTACGATGTGTACCCTATTTCATCGCGATTACACAAATACCGATTTGTTGTTGTTGTAAAATCATTACTACAGGTAGATAACTCGCAATGGAAGCTTTCTGGAACCACCGTCGCGACAGCTCAGAAATGAAGAGCGTCCGCGGTCATTTTCACCTGCATTAAATATTCATGCAAATTTAAAAACAAAAGTCTATGAGAAGAAGGCCAATCTACATTCGTTTTATTTTATTAGTTAGCATAGCACATAGTTCCTTTCTCGAGGTATTAGAACTATGAGAAGAAGGCCAATCTACATTCGTTTTAGGTAGCATATAGAGCCTTTCTCGACGTATTAACGACTTCTCTTGCTTAGCAGGAGTAGAGCATGAATGAAGTAAACATATAGTGCGGTTTCTCTAAGTAAAACAACTTTCACTAGAGCCTTGACCATGCGGAAAGCACACCGACTGCGGACTAAATACTTTAAAAAGCGTTAACATGAGTGAGAAACACGGGAAGGTCATTCAACTCTCGAAAAGTCAAGATGTTTTTCTTACTTGGGCTATCAATTGCATCGAACGAGTTTTGTAACGTGACGCATGAAAAGGCATTTGCTCTGAGTTGACTTGAGGTGAACCCGGCAGAATCGCTGGTGTTTTCAAAAAGGGCTTTCAGAGTACACAGATTCTACGTTAGCGTTTACTACGCTCGTAGAGCTGCCTCGTTGCTGACGCAAAACGAAAGTGCACGCCGGTCGGAACCTTCCAGTCGCTCAGATCCTTAAGCATACGATTCTACAAGTTTGGTAATTTTATATATTTTAGTGGTATATATAAATGTCAAGCCCCTGGTTCGAACTTCTGTATTAAGAAATAATAGCAGAGTAGCTTCAAAATGTTATTAGGATGTCATAACCGTGAGTAGAAACGTTTGACGTAATTGGAAAACTCAAAATAAATGCACAAAAAAGAGTAAAGCTTAACTTACAACGTGCAACGCCCTCTAGAGGTGTTAACCAAGAGCTGGAAATGAAAAAAAAAATATTAACAAAGAAAAAAGACTCAAAAACGAGTTGTAGTGTATCATTTCGTCTAAATTAGTTTGGCTTTCTGGGTCCGTTTGATAGAGTACCAAGAAAACCTCCTTCTCCTTGCGGTTTATGCGAAACCTTGTAGACCCCGTAACAAACCAAGCTGTCCTCTTTTGTACCTACGCTTTACTTCCCTAAACTCTTCTAAAGAACGCTCCTCACATTCCAATTGGACCCAATGGGTATTTTTAACTGGGTTTTTTCCATGCACCATCTGAAATGATGTATGTCCGGTGGTCTCCTGAACCGCCGTGTTCTATAGGCCAACGTGACGTCGGGCAGCACCTCGTGCCACACCCTGTGCTCTACGTCGTCGTACATTGAGATCGTGTCGGCGATAGCCTTATTGCGCCGCTCTGTTAGCCCGTTGGTCGGCGGGTGGTAAGCAGTGGTTGGACGATGGCTAGTGTGGCTGAGTCGAAGGATCTCTTGCGTCAGCTGCGCCAAAATCACTGTTCCTTGGACTGTAATTAAGATTTCCGGCGCTTCGGGACGAAAAACGATAGACTCAACCAAAAACTTGTCAACTTGCACCGGAGTTCCATACGGAAAGGCTTTCGTTTCGGCGTATCGCGTGAGATTATCTCTCGCGACGAGTATCCATGGGTTCCCTGTCGTTGACAGCGAAGCCGTGGATAATCCTAAAATTAACTGTTTTATGAGTGTTAGTAATACACTTTTTCCCGAATGATTGGTTCGAATGCTTTGTAAAAGTTCGCGCTCACGTCACTTTAACAAACGTCTACTTTTAATCAAAAAAAGAAAACAAAAAAGTGAGAGTTCAGCTCTTGAAGAGGAGGGGAGGGTACGGAGGAAAGAGTATGTCCCCCCTCCCTTTCCCCTGCTCCCTACTCTGCTCCCCTCCCATTTAGCTGGGAAATGTTTGCGCTAAATTTAGCGGGGAATCTTTTTCGCTAACATTTTTACCGCCAAATTTAGCGGGGATAATGTTTCGCTTAATTTAGCGGGGATATTCTTTCGATAAATTTAGCGGGGTTATTTTTTTCGCTAAATTTAGCAAGAAACTTCCGCTAAATGTAGCGGTAAAATTTTCCCGCTAAATCTGGCGGGGTCATTTTTCGCTAGATTTTTTGGGGAAAGTTTTCCGCTAGATTTATCGAAAATTTTCCCCTTGCATTGAGCCGGGCGATTTCCCCTCCAAATTTAGCGGAAAAATTTCCCCGCAAGATTTAGCGGCGAATTTCCCTGCTAAATTTAGCGGCAAATTTTTCCGTTAAATTTAGCGGGAAATTTTTCTGGCTAAATTTAGCGGAAAAAGTTTCCTGCTAAATTTAGATGGAAAATTTTTCCGCGAACTTTAGCGGGGAAATTTTCGCATAATGAAGCGCGCGGCTACGCCGACGGCGACGGCGACGGTGACGCCGCTCAAGCCGGAACCAGGCGCCTAAGAGCTGCGCTCTAAAAAACATTACTGCTGAGTGATTTCGGATAAGATCGACCAAAGTTTGGCTGGTCGACATTTTAAAATCAACTGATGTTTTTATATGCTATTGTCGAGTGTGTGGTATAAACGAACTCAAGCATAGTTTTGACCAGACAAAAAGAGTTGGGGACAGAAACAATCGTAAGTCATGAAGAGTTGGACAGTTGCATTAACACGCACTGACAGAGGGGGCTCGTTTGAGAGTACCCCCTCCATCAGTGCCCTGCACGCGACGTATACCTTTCGCTTCCATTCTCAGGCATAGCTAAAAAATGCGAACATTTTAGGCTAAAATTTATATCGTAAAGTCGTTTATCAGTACAAAACGTAAAGATCCCAAGAGCTTCATCGTTAAAGGTTGCTGCGATTATGCGCGTACCTTGGGCTGGAAATATTTCTAGGCCCTACGTGCGACGCGTACATTTCGGATCAATAGATCTATTGCTATATTACCCAAGCATCAAGGAGACTGCAGGGACTGGTGTTCCACGCGCCGCACGTGCTGGCCTCAGCAGTAGTAACTTTTCTAAAGAAAATACCTAAAACAAATTGTATCTTGCACGCGCGTTCGTCAACGTTTTTGTTTTGGTTATTTACTTCGAATCTTTTATACGAGGAAGGCTTGCGTGTGTGGCGCGTTGAACACCAATCCCTGTATTCTCCTTGATGCTTGGGTAATATAGCGAATGGCCTATTCTCAGACATTCTATTGGTCAGAAAAAGCTAAGAGAATGCAAAAAGTTTATGCTAAAAACAGTATACATTCTATCGATCTTCGAACACATCCAGGAATTAGAGAACCGCTACGGCAATGCGACCAATGCTGTCTCACAGGTGCTGATACCCAGAGCGATCGTGCGCAAAAAGGGTATAAAGTCTCACTCCTTCATGTTTTCGCGTTATACCTGCATGAGAGAGCACGAAGAAGCCCGATATTGTCGGCAATCAGCGGCACATCACGACCATCACGATTACCGCGCACTATACAAACTCATGTCCACCAGCTCTGGGCGCTGCTATCCGACCGGTGATATCACAGCTATTGTGAGGTAACTTGACGAGTAGTCACTTTTGCACACAACATGGCGGCAACCGGAGGGGTGGGGGGTGCCACTTTTGAACTCCGGTTTATCACTCTAAACCCCTCTACCATGTTTCTTCAAGCGCAGAACATCGAGCGGAACGGATATATGCGAGAAACAATCGCACGACAAACGGTGCACGCGTAGAGGGGCATAGTAAACATAAAGAGTCGACAATCCCATAGGCCCCAGCGGCACAGATAGTGGAAGTACAGAAAATACACCTAGCAGTCGGCAGAGATCCTAAATTAAATTCGGTTTCGATTAATGTTATTTTGTGTTCCGTATTTTCGCCTTTATACTAAATGCGCTCGCGAACCTTTTTTTTTTGTTTTATCTTTTCTAAGGTATTTACTGGTTTACACTTAAGTTATTTTGAAATCACCTTTCAAGACTAACGGAGGCCTTTTAGCGCAGTCACATTTCTTGTTAGAACGTTTTTTTTTTTCTACGAACACAATGTATTTACCGAAAATGAGTACAGTGCCTGTATTTTCCAACGATCGTTTTCCGTTATCGAATAGAAAACAGAGCACCTGTTTTAAACAAGAATCTCTTCAGCTTTCACAAGAACTACACGAGTGCATATGTGTCTTGTTGGGTGAAGCTGAGTACTCCAGTTCAGGAAATAACGGAACCAACAATAAGTGGTCAACAAATAGTTTATTGTAGGCAAAATCATGTACATGCCGCGAAGAAGCTTGTCGTTTAGCCACACTGGATATTTCTTTATTATCAAAAATGAGAGTAATTGTAATTGGGGTGTGGGTTTATTTAGACAGCTGGATGCTCGCTAGCCCTCAGATGCGGCTGCCCACCTCTCGCTGTAGATGAGCAATCAAGTCAATGCAAAACGACTGCTAGCCTAGGGACTTTTAACAATGAGGGAGAACTAAAGAAGTGGATAAAGGATAGCAAAGATCAATTTATAATCTTCAAAATTGGTCATTCCCAACATATGAGAGTACATAAAAGTGCCCTTGACCAGCCCGGGCTTAATGAAGCAACACGTGACTGAAAAATCCCTACAAGGTCATCAGAGACCTAACCACTCAGTAGCATGGCTTGTACTCGACATTCTCAAAAGTACATTATTTTGCATAGGAGAAAGACCACCATGAATTCTTTTACGCAAGATAGTCTCTTTCAAGACAAAACTTCAACACAGAGAGGCATGGCCGCACTGTAGCTTCTAAATACAACTAGAGGACATGAACTTCTATACTTGAAGCATGATTAGTGTTGCCAAACGAAGGATCACGCAATTAAGAAAAGGAAGGAGCAAAGCAATTGTTGACTAAATATCAAGAAACCTTCAATAATATTTACTCTCCTCTCAATGGCTCCAACACACCTTAAGTACATCTCGTCTACAATGGGACGCAATGGAAGTCATGTCTATAGCGTACCTTGAGTGATGCGAAAAGAGAACAAACTTCGTAAATTGCTTCCTGCGCGCTTTGCCGTTGTTTAGGTACCAAGACATGCAGCAATAGTTGCTGGATGACATCCTGCAGTCAGCTGAAAGCGCGCCTTGATTGGACTGATTAGTGGGTAGAGCTAAAACTAGCTGCCTTCGTCTCCACTGCGGTCGTCGAACGAGTTATACCGCAGATCGCCGGCGTCGGGCTTTTGGCTTTCGCATTTGAACGCCTTCGACGAGTGCAGTGAAGAAGACAAAGTCAGCCTTTGTCTTCACTGCACCCATCGAACGAAACAACCCTACCACTGAAAATAAAAAAACGCATGCCGATGTAGTACTTACATACCTCACATGCCTCAAGCTGAGGAACGATTCCAAAATGTTGTGGAGCACGAGCCGTGCCCGCTCGACCCAACATGCCTCAACCGAACGGTGATGTCCGTGGGGCTGGCCGCCGCTACGACGCGTCTAACCGCTCTTACACACTGGGAGCGGATCCGCGTTCGCAAAGCGGTTGCGAACGCGGTTGTGTAAAAATCCAGTACAATTGCACACGCACTCGGTGACATCAAGTGCGCGTACAATTGTACTGAATCTTTACACAGCCGCGTTGGCAACAGCTTTGCGAACGCGGATCCGCTTCCAGTGTGAATGAGCGGTAAGGGTGTAACGTAAAATAATTTAGGTGGTTCTAATATTTCTACAAATAATATTGCACTACGTTCATTACAAAAAAGTTTTTTATACAAATTACTAAGAATCTCAAAACGTTTTTTTTTCCTCACAGCAGCGATGTCTAGCGGTCGGCAGAGGCAACACTACAAGTAACGGAGTAACTTTCTGCGTAGTATATCACTCCATGGAGCACTTATCTCGGACGCGAAGGGCCCCCAGTGTTCTACTGTCTACGTTTTCTAAATTAATCTATGGTGCACGCAGGTTCGTAGTCGTCGTTGTCTGCTTCCCATGCCGGAGATGCGGAGAAGAAGAAAAAACGCGGTAGGGTGTAGCCACGTGATATCCTGCCATTAGCTTCCGTGCTTGAGGTTTCGGTTTCGGTTTCGAGCAGGTGAGTTTTTTTTTTTTTTGGCTTTATTAAAAATATAATGACTCTGCAGCAGAACATTGAATCTGTAGTCTCCCGACATCATAAGAAATCGCCTGACAAAAAGCTAAAACGAACATTTGGGTGGTGTCACTGTTCCTTTAAGAATCGTCTATCTAGCAAACGCCAAGATGCGAGTTGATGTGCCAATTCTTTAAAGGCGTTCTAATGAGGGCTTCCAACTGCGCGTGACAAAAGGGTAGACAGCAGAACGACTACATGACACTCACATGTTAGGTGGAACACATTGGCGCTTTTTTCAGACTTGTATAAAGGCTAAAGTAAAGATTCGGCGTCAATCAAAACATATCCCCGGATAACCAATAATCAGGATGGCACGACGTCTTTTCATGTGTCAAAAAGTAGTGATCTCACAATGAAATTGTCAAGATTGGAACTCTAACAATACCGGGATTAAAAAGAAGTGTTTCTAGTGGGCCAAAAATAAGCAGTTACGCTGCCATGAAAGGAATCACACACCTAAGTTGTGATAACAAATTCTCAACGTGCTTTTTAGAACATCCTCCACCTTTTTGATGCTGAAATTTTAAGAAAGAAATTAACATTTCCTTTTGTTTTTAGTGCCGCGAGTTCTTAAAAGTTTCTACAAGGTGTAGACTACAATTTATAGGAAGGTGAAGTCGGAAGTATCGAGCGCTTCGTACTGGCAATGTTGAAAGTTTGTGTTGAGATAGAGAGGTAGGAATGCAAGATGTACTCCCAAAAAACAATGGTGCGATGCACTTGTATTTCGATACAGCCTAACTCTGATTTGTTTTGAATTGTATAAAAAATAGGATGCACAAACTGAATTGATAAAGTACGTTCTTGTACGCTCAGAAAGTCAGTATTTTACTCGTTATTATTCATAAATATTATTTCTTGCTCTATTATGCTGTGTACCTACTGGAACCTGCAATGAAATGCGCGTTTTTTTAAGAAAGGATACTCCGCATTTTCGCAAATGTTCGGAAAAAATGTGCGAAAGTAACGCACAAATTGATTCTTAAGAAATACTTAATTTAATTAATGTACGACGATTGATTTAGCTTATCAACAAAAATAAACTTAAACCGAAAGAGTTGTAACAATGAGCACAATTTAAAAAAGCACCATCTGGAAGGCTTCCGAAAACAAAACTAATTAGCGGAAAAAACAATTGCCAAGCACCTTTAAAATAAAAGACCAACTAATTTTTTGGAATATCAAGATAAATATCATAGAGTTACTGCTAGTAACCGGTATCGCTTTTTTTTTTTTTTTTTTGAAAGAACAAACATGTGGATGGAAGGGCAGCGGTGAAACTGCTATAGATGTGTTTTTTGTATTTTTCTTGAGATGTCAGCATTGACCTTCCACACTTCTTTTATATTTATTCCGCAAGGTTAAATGCCAGCTGAAAGGCACGAACACTCTTGTTAGGAGGCGAATAGATTGTTCGACTTCGAGACCATTTTCCCCCCACCCGATCAACTTTCCAGCCGACTAAAGGGCGAACGTGGAATCTCGGCCCTCGATCACGTAAGCAGCTAGGAACAGATTGTTTCGAACGTACCATCCATCGTTCAAGCACTGGGGAGGTCGTCACACAGGTGCCGTTTACAAACTCGCCTTGGAAATGCCGCTGCTCTGAGTCAGGCTTCTCCCGGGCTTGCGCCACTGTGCACAAGAACCCTCGCTTTGCTAGGTGCTTGAGGGCAACGGCACTTTCTTTCATCTCCGTTTTGCGTCATCGGTCGTTTTAGTGACGTGTGAGGCACGAATTATAGATGACGGTAACGATCAACAGAAAAACAAACTTGGAAACTGACTATTTTACTAAAACGCTCCCGAGTCGGAAAGGCGGGAGTGGCCCGACCATTCTTGCCCTTTGGGTATTCGCCACAACGCGATGCCGCCTGTAGAGGCTTCACGGCTTTGGCCGTCGGTTACTCATGCAGATCACTTCTAGGGATGAGAATGCACCGGAAAATATTTCAATGAAAATATCGGCACTTGAAATGTGATCTAAAGAGTTCTTTTGGGCAGAGTTAACGAAATAAGAAAACTGACTTGGGGTTTCCGTTTCTCTTGAATATCGGTAATTTCTTCCCAAATGGTTCAAGCAATAAGATCCAATTTTTTAAGTTTGACGAAAGACATACATGGCCGTAGGGGAAGTGTCTATTTAGAACAAAGGTAAAAGCTGCAGGTTCTGATATTTCTTTGTTCTCAAGCGGTTTTAATTAGCGTTTCTGCAGACTGTGGAAAGTCGCACGTTTGTCTCACTCTCCTCCCGTGACTGCTGCGTCAACGTGATTTTCGTTCTTGTCGACACCTTTGTGGACATTATGAAGAGGTTTGGATGTAATAAATGTTTCTTTTTTTGACGTTTTGCCTTTTAGTAAAGAAAATCGGCAAACTGAACTTCCAGGTCGCTTTTTTTTTTGTTATGAAGTTTAACCGGCTGGTATCTGCGACCTGCTTAATATTAATTTAAAAATGATTCCCTTGTAATGCCCTGAAAGAGCTTGTTATAAATATAATTAGATCATTCAGTTGTACCATTACCTTCTGTGATATCACGACTTCAATATCGTAAAAAGTGAGAAAGTTCTAGTTTTAAAAAATATATATATAAAAAAACGTTTTCAACACTTATTTTTTCTTGCGCCTCTGTTCCGTAGCATAGATAGTTTTTTTACTAAGAATAATAGTTTTTAAATGTAATATTCTTGTATCGCCTGTATTTAAGCTCCAATATTGTGAAATGTGTTTGTATTTGGCTAAAAAAGCAGGCAACTTTGCCGAACTTATAGCTTTGTGTTGTTATTTTTTTTAGTTGTTGGTATATCTTTTGGACGATATGTCTAGGCTGTGGTGGTGGACTCGCTGTGAGCTACATAAACAAGGCAGAGACTATGCAAGTGGGAAGACACGTAGAAAAAATAACTGAAATTTGAAGTGCCACCTTTCCCTCTAGCGCGCAGGCACTCTGACGAAGTTCATCCAATACAACGAAAAAAAAAATTGTTACTGAGACGCCAAGCGAGGTTAATTTTTTTCCGCTCTCCAATACCTTTTCTACTGGCGTCACTTCAAAACTTTCGAAAGCATCCACCCCTCCCCCCTCCCGTCCCTCCCCCCCCCCCAAAAAAAAAAAACAAGAAACAAAAAAAAGAAAACAGGTCTTTGCGCACACGATAATAATTAAACGAAAAGTGAAAGCCGTTTACAACTCCCTGTAACGCCGAATTAGAGCGCAGCTCTTGAGGGAGAGTAAGGAAGGGTACTGATAGGGGGGGGGGGCGGTCATGTGACCTCGGGGGGGGGGGGGGGGGTCGCAGTTACGCCGACGGCGACGGCGACGCCGCTCAAGCCGGAAACGGGCGCCTAAGAGCTGCGCTCAAAAAATAATGCGCCTAAGTGGACCGCTTGTCTTACATTCGCGTCTCGTTCCACGTCACGGCAACCTCCCACCCGCCCCGGGGAAATCCACAGCGGCCGTGCTGGTTCAAGGCAGGGCTGGACAGTATCGTGATACTATCTTGGAGATACGTTTAAGTATCTGTCTCTCTGCATCGAGATACATTTGAAAAATATATTTGTATCTCAGTAGTGAAAGACATTTAGGATGTATCGCTTGTATCGCGATACTCTGCCAGACTTAGGTGTTTCGTTATATTTGTTGTTGTTTTTTAAACGAAAGAATTAAAAGATAAAACTATCTGTTTGGTGCAGGTTGTTTCATAATTTATAATATGAGCCCGCTCTATAAGATAATTCATCATAAAAAGAACTGTGGTTTAAATAAGGTTACTTGCAAGAATAACAAAGGCAACTCCTCTCGCAAAACCCTGCACTCTTTGCAATTTAGACGAGAGAACGCTGTAAAGGAGTTGAGTGGAGAAAAACTACGATCTCTATCTCCCGACACCATGGGTAACACAGAAGCACAGAAGCATAAAACACGACAGTTGGAGATGCGCCCTCGAGGTGAAACAGGGTTAATTTTGGGCAGACACCTTTTGTGAAGCAGGACACGCAGTCGTTACCGTTCTGGAAATATGTAGTTCAACGGGGGTGACATGTTTTTTTTTTTCTTTAGCGGCATGAATGATAAATAAAATTACCAGGTAAGGGGAACAGCATACAATGCCACAGAAAAAAGAGCTCAAGCATAAGTTACCATTCGCGTTCGCCCTCCCCACGTAGCACCGTTCGAGAACAAATATATTGCTATAAGTCTCTGTATCTGTATGCCGGAATGCTCATTCGCAGTATTTGCAGAAAACTTTCAGGTGTAGCCCGTTGCATAAAAGACAAATGTATCTCAGTCTCTGTATTTGGGCCTTAAAACACATGTATCTTAGTATTGGTATTCCCGGATACTTTTTAGAGTATCTCTGCCCAGCCCTGGTCCAAGGCCCAAGAAGATATGGGAGCTCAGTAGGGAATACGATACCGGAGCTCGGCTCCTCGACAGTTGGGAGACGATCGCTTCCATTGTTACGTAGCAACGCGTGAAGCGCAAAGTCCTGCGGCGGCGATCCGATTTACGAATTGGCTGCGGGTGCTCAAGGCGAAACAAAACTCAGATTTTGAGTTTTGTATTTCTGCGCAAAACAGTTGTTTTCTTTTCTTGCAGAACCATTTACTTAGTGGCCAAATCATTAGTGCTTCGATTGTCGCATGCCAGGCTATCTCAATGACCTGGTTTCCACGCTTAGTCTAAAGCACAGACGTGTTCCGGTGACTTGTGGCGTAAACTTTCGAGCGTAACACAATGTAAGAAAACGGGACTGTGTGAACCAGCGTTAATGCGACGCGCTTCCGCAGTTGGCAGGGCTCGGAGAGGAGCGGTAACTAAACACTATATATTACAACTTTCTGCTTGTACTCAGTGATGGCATTTACATATAGGCCTACTAGTCACTGCCTCTGAATCACAGTGTTCGTGCTCCAGTGGATAGGACTCATCCACCCGCGCTGTAGGTGAAGGCGTTAGTAATAAAATGGGGATTAGCGTTCTCAAATCGCCGGTTCTAACCGAACTCGGAACGAGCAATCCAGCAATCGAACGAGCGCTCGCGCTTGTCTCAAGTGAGCCAAGATAAAGGCGTGCGCGAGGTCTCGTGCTCTGATCATATATCTGCTGTCGTAGCGCTGTTCAAGGCGACCGCCTCGCGATTGTAACTTCCTCTCCGCTTGCACTTCCAATGAAAGGAGGCATGGGAAGAGATAATTTTAACTTGAACCGGGTGGAAGAAACGCAGTATTCCTAACTTCATTTCGGTTCAACCCGCTGTATTGTTGCGCATGGGTGAATGCGCCGCATAACATTTCTTAGCTGGGTCGCACGCGCGCCCGTTCTTTTGCAGCTGAGTGCGAATCCGCAAACTCTGAAAGTGCATTATACATGTTGTGAATTCTGATCATAGGTCAGATAGTTTTATTAAACCCTAAACGCTGCAGTGCACGGACCAAGTGGGAGCGTGCTCAATACATATCTCAAGCAGTGGCGGATCTAAGGGGGGGGGGGCGACGGGGGCGGCCGTCCCCCCCAAACAAAGTCGCCCCCCCCCCCCTCGCCCCTTCTCGGAGGGCAATTTGCTATTGGTAAACCCCCCGGTGCACAAGAAAGAATGAGAGAATAGTATCCTTACAAATTTTCCGTCCCCCCACCCCAAAATGGAGTTTTGGATCCGCCCCTGATCTCAAGACGTTGCGGCTCGAGCTCCCGCTAGCAACGCAAAACGTACTGCATTCGCGACTCCAACTATAGGTGGCGCCACTCGGGTCGCAGGTGCGTGCCGCTGCTGAGCCTGTCTAGTGTGCTGGCTTTACTGAGCGACACAAATTATTTCTGCGTAGACGAGGAAGCTAGGGTGTTAGGAGCGCAGGTCACCTCTTCATCCTGAAAACAAAAACGGTGTTTAGCGTAATATTTACGCCCGAAGGCACGTTTTAATTCTGGAACGAGACCAAAACTAACCCCTATTTTGGTTTTAATTTGTCGGTATGGGTCTTAATTTCAAGTACTTTAATAACTAAAGATATGTCTCACATCTCAAATATTTAGTTAAAGAAGTTGTACACATAAGCATTATTTAGTGACATACATGTTCGATTCAGGAACATCAAAATATTTTAGACAAGGTCTATCATGCACTTTAGAGGTAACATAGCATATTTTATGCTCTGTTTCACCTTATAAATTATAAGGTGAAACAGAGCATACAATATGCTATGTTACCTCTAAGGTGCATGATAGACCCTGTCTAAAATATTTTGATGTTCCTGAATCGAACATGTATATACCGCAGGAAAGGCTACAAGCGCGAGCTCCTTGCTCAGGGCACACCTCGGCGGCACAAGCTCTCGTGCGTTAAGAGTAGCTCCCAACGCTATGAGCTCGGGCTTCTAGCCTTGTCTACGGTACAACATCAGGTGAAACGGAGTATAGTTGTTGAAAAAAAAATCAGTGCTGGATATTTGCGCGTTCTCACTGCCTTCTCTTGCTAAGATAATTGTCATGTGAATTAATGAACTGCTGGTATTTTAATGGGTTTTGGGTATTTCCATGATTAATTGCTTTATCATTATTCCTATCACAATAATAACAAAATAAATTCCAATTTTCACAATAAGTTCAAAAAACATAAATAAACGCCGTTCTCACTACAACAACACAAAAACGGAATCCGAGTCAGACAGCTGAAGTGTGTGTGTTTTTTATAGCAACGTTATTAAAAAACGTGAGTTTTTTTATAGCAACCAGGTACAAGGCTAGCGGTTTCTGTAAGGCGCGCGCAAAATTTTTCCTTCTCTTATCTCGCTCCAGTCTTGTACCTGCTCCACGAGCGTAATTTTAGTGCACTTCTACGCTTCTCACGCGCTGAAAGTCTTTTTTGAAAATGACTGATTTAGGGGTTTTGGACGACGCTCAGCAAGTTTCTAATCGGAACGATATGTCTATTTTTACTAATTAAAAAGTTAATTAATAAATTTTAATTAATTAGCCGACTTCTCGCAAAGAGTAGCCACTCACATAATGTCCCCCTGGGCCTATAACTCACTCGCACGAACCCCATAAGTGTAGCTTTCACGACTTTTTTTTTTTTAAACAAATCTGTAAGAATTAAAAAAAAAAAAAAACCCCGGTATATTGCATCCAGTGTTTGACTGCTTGTCTACCTTGATAATGTCGTCAGAGTTCGTTTCATAAGCTAAAAAGAAAAGCAAAAAATGATACCTTTTTGGAAAGACTATTATGGTTAAATACCGTATTTTTGTGATCGTGGTGTTAATTGGGGGCATACATTGCTGTGATTTGTATTAATAATATTATTATTTAAATTCACATATTTTAATACGCAATTTTTCAAACTCTAATATAATTTGTTGCTTATGATCTAACTTTAAACGCCCGAACAAGTATCACAATCCGAAGTGTCCCAATTATCATCTCTGGTGCCAAATGCAGCATTTTAATTGCCAAGTTATAAAATAAAGATAGGATAAAATCAATGAAAACATTTTCACTAATGTGAGATATCCTGTAAAATTGCATTAATTGTGAATAAAGCATATTTTGCTATCAAAGTCGCGTCTTATGACAATCGCCAAGAGATACAAAGTCGCCGCCAAAATCCTTCCAAACCAAATGCCCCACCCCCCCCCCCCCAAAAAAAAAAAATAAATAAATATATATAAAGGTATGTGTATATATATTTTTTTATATATAACATTCAGTTATTCTCAACTCTACGCGCCGTCGTTTTGCCCGCCTCAGCCTTTCCAGTTCGAAAGAACGCCTACCTGCGTGCAGGTCTGCTTACTGCAGCACGTTGCGTTGGCGTGGAAGCCGGTGAAACAGTTGTGAGTTTTAGTATTGCGTATACGAGCGAATGCAAGTCCTGTGTGTTTGCGTTAGCACGTGCGCGGAGCCCAAAATTGCGGTCTTGGATTGGCGCATGGCGATGAGGCGCACGCACAACGTGGGGCACGCAACTCTAACGCAAACGCAAAGAGCTTTCGTTTGCTTCTATACGCAATACTAAAACTCTCTAATAAGGTACAATCACATACCGGCTGCAACACTATGTTGGGACAGTGAAGAGTGTTTTTTGAGTTCGGAAATGACACTGCGTGAGCCATGTTCGCGCGCAGTTCCGCCGTGCCCGCTGAGCAGGAGAATCGGGGGACCCTCACTAAAGCGCTTCCCGTTTCCGCCGCAGGAGGGCGACCGTCGAGCTGGAGACGCGAATAGACCATTCACATAACGAAATTCCGGTCGGTGCCATTTTCAGAGTTTTTCGTAGCTATGACCATGCGCGTGTTGGGCTGTGTTGTTACCAAGCTGGACTGTGATCTTGTAAACATTGGAACGGTGTTAGTCTGTAATACCCGTGGAAAGATGAATCAGTGGCGAATATTCTCAGACAGCTGTAAAGTAAGAATATTTTTATTATTATTTGTCACCAGAAGCCCTGTGTTTTACATACGCCCCGAAACATGTCTTAAAGTGTTCGTGAAGAGCGTAGAGCAAAAACTATAGATTTATCATTATCTAGAGTCACTACGCGACCGTGGCATGGCGCAAACATGGGCCCTGCCGTACAGTGTGCGTTATAATGTACAAAGTGTCTATCACAGTTCGCAATAAAATGGTGCATCTGTGTGCGTTTTTGAAAGTCTACCGGGGACAATTATTACTTCATCAAAATTGCATTTCCTTCTGGTCGTTAATTTTGTGGCGCCTTCTTACTACGTCCAGCGCTTACTACATGTGTACGAGGGGTGTGAGAATCTATGGCGATTTTGAGGCCTCAGTCACAGCCGTAATACCCTTCATTAAAATTAAGAACCCCCACACATCTTTACACGTGAAGACGCCTTAAAACACACAACGCCTTTCCAGTGTTCTATTTAGAACAGGGAGACACGGGCGCCCAAAAATACGCTCGGACCCAAAATGTAAGCTTTGTCTCTGCGACCGCTTGCTGAATATTACTTAATAATGAAGTCTGAAGTCGCAATAACTTGTGGCAGAAAACAAGATGACAAGATAATAGAGTGCCTTTGTTTGATGATTTTGTGGCTTCTAACTCTAGCTGCTTATTCATACGTATATATAATGCCTCTCAGTGTTACATTCCAAGCAGCGGAAATGCAAGCAAAGAAAAAAATTTGAAATATTTGCGTTCATTGTAAACCTGCTCAGCACGCCACTCTTTTTGCGACGTCGTGCATGGCGCTGAGAAACGAACGCACGAAGTGTCACCGGCGGGTTTTCGCGAAAACGAGCGTTCTAATGAAAACCCATCAAAGTTGCATCAATTGCCGTTCCGTTAGGTCTAGCCCTAAAACAATAAAATATTGCTCGCGAGGCAAAGCTGTTTCCGACCAGTTCATTAATCTTGACATTAGATCGGCTGTTTAACCTTCCACTCTTCGCACGCCGATACGCAGACACATAACCGTACGTAGTACAACGTTGCTGTATCTTATTGTAGCCAACAACGCAGGAATTATATTTTCTGTAGGAATTATAGTCGACATTTTCGAAAAAAAACCAACATAACTGAACTTTCGCAACGCATTGGATAAGCCAAGCAAAAACCAAGATCACCCAAGACGTTAACAAAGCTGCTAAAAAAGGAAAAAGAGTTCCGATGCGCGTTTAATTTCATAAACGTAATTTCTCAATAGTCAGGTCCAGTGAATGGGAAAAGACACCAAAGTCGACAAAGTCGTCCATCTATACCTACGTCCTCGTATGCGAAAACACAGCAAGCCTCCGGGCTGTTGTTTCGATCCTCTGAGGAGTGGGAAACGGCCACTCGGTTAGCCTGCTACCTGAAGACCGGACGCGGCCTGCTGGCGAAATGCGGGACAGGCTAACCAGGGGCGCTTCTGGTAAAAAAAAAAATCCATCGGATCAAAACATCCATCGAGTCAAAACATCCATTAGCTCACATGACACCCGAGACAACATTTATCGTGTGAAAATATCCACCCGAGCCAAAACATTCATCAATCAAAATGTCCATCACGTCACAAAATCCATCCGTGTCAAAACACCCATAAAATTAAAGCAGCCATAGAGTCAGAAAATTCATCCGAGTCAGAACATCCATCCTACTCAGAACACCCATCGAGTCAAAACGTCCATCGAGTCGAAATATCTATGGGTGAACGAGATCACCCCAGAGCAATGATGAATGTAGTTTCCCATTGGACGTGAATTGGCATAGTCAATACGACGTTGCTCAAAAAAGCAACTATTTGCTCGATGGATATGACAGAGCCACCCAAATCCGCAAATTCAGCTCTCTACAACCTACGAAATGTAGTAGCCCCAGATACGTCCACTCGCCCCAATATGTGAAAAAACTGGGCCCTCCAAAATAAAAGGTTTTACGGTATTTATATGTTCGACGTCACGCCCTTGGAAGGAGCAGCCTGAGAACTGCTTTAAAAACATTTTTTTTTTCTGGAAACTTCGTGTTCCATCTTTAAAGATAATTTCGAGATGTTCTATCTTGGAGGCCAAGTCCCTGAAATTGAAGTGTTTTTCTCAAATAGAGAGCCTCGTCCGCTTCCCTTTCAGTGTATAAGAAACTATGCACACATTTAATATTTTAATAAATACAAGTATATTTGTTGGTAACTTTTTGGTTTTAATATTTTCCATGGGATTATTTTGAAGCTGGTTGTTTTAGACGAAGGAGCTCTTTCCTATTGAAATCAACCAAACACTTGCTGAATTATTGACCCGAATGCTTAATGACTACTTTGTAAACATAGTTAAGAACGTAAATGCAGACGATGCCATCCCGTTTGTGAAATGCGCCTCTGATACTCCTTTTCTTACCCCCTAAGAAGAGAGAGGTAGCCGTGGTTTTTAGTAGCGTTGGAAGTGGCAAAAGCAATGACATACAAGGTTGTCAAACCAAACCTCTGAAATATGTATTTCAATCAATTGCGGCTGTTCTAACATAAATGTTGAGTTCGGCACTTGAAAATGGGGACTTTTTTTTTTAAAAAAAGTTGTTATTTTGTTATTTTCTGTTATTTTGAAGCCCTGAGAAAAGTCACCTGGGAAGCCATACGCCCATTTCGCTTTTACCAGTGTTTTCATAGGGTGTTAAAAGATAATACAACCAGATTATAAGTTTTTTGTGAGAAACATTCCGTCTTAACATCTAGCCAGTTTGGTTTCAGAAGAGGCATTCCACGGAACTCTCACAATTAAAACAAAAAAGCGAATATTAAATAACATAGAAAAAATGTAATACCATGGGGGTCTTTACAGATTTTTCAAAAGCATTCGAACGTCTAATTTAAACCATAAAGCGTTGCTGCTTAAATTAAATGCATACACTGTGTGAGGTGTTGCCTCATGGATGATCGAGAATTTTCTCAAACATCGTCATCTCTGTGTCTTAATAGAAAGACAGTGCTTTAGCCTGAAGAAACCGACGTCAGGGGTGGCAGAGGGAAGCATCTTTGGGCCCTTTCTTTTGAAACTTATTCATAAATGATATAGTCAATATAGACCGACACGCGGGCTTGACGTCACGGAGCTGCGGCGGCGCTGCGATCGCGCCGGAGCCGGGAAGTGTGAGAAGAAGTGCGCACGTTTTGCATGGGCGTCATAGCATTTCAGCACACCGCGGAGCTGTGTTGCCGTTAATTGCACCGAAAGGTACAAAAAAAGTAGCGCATTGAGTTTGCACAAGTTCCCGGCGGATTTTGAAAGGCACAGAAGGTGGATGATGTCCGTGGATCGAAAAGAACGGTCGCCTGGCGCGAACAAATTTGTGCGGCAAGCACTTTCTTGAAGGCAAGTGCGGGTTCCATTTCATCTCCGTCCCGAGGTCTGCTTATTTGCAGGGAAACCGTCGTCTGATCGAGATCACCAGGATTTTGTTCCCACGGTGTTCGCTGTATGCATGATACAGCGAACACCGTGGCATTTCTAATTAAAGATACGTCAGCACCCGGGCACCGCTGACACACTTGTTTTGATTCAAAGCGTGGGAACGTCAACGCTTTTTCTCTTGTTGACAGAGCGACAATATATTTCTTTTGAAGAGAAGGATGTGACCAGGTGGAGTAGCTTGGGGCGCTGAGGAAGCATCCTTTGAGCGGTGGCAGTCTGTTGCCTTCAGAACGGATGTCCCTTTCCAGTGAGACCACTGATCAGGTATACGGCAGCGGTGATCTTTAGGACGCTTAGGCGGTCCGCGCAGCGATAATTTCGAAGCTTTTGGGCCCGGTCGTGAGAACATTAAAAGTGTCTTCCGAAGGAGTTTGAAATGACGCCGCTTATATACATCGCGTTGTCGCGGTTTCTTCGCTACTTTTACGCACTGTACAGAATAAAAATTATTTTGTTTTCAAACAATCATGCGGTCATTTTTAATCAACACTAACGAGTAACACGTAACGTAATTTGAGAGGAGACACCGTAAAATCATAATGACATTACTTTACTCTTTAGTCATTTGGGAATTTAACGAGTACGCTAGTAGGATAGTCAGAAAACAAACGCCTTACCAGTAATATCGTTACTTGTAACGCCTTAGTTCCAACACTAACCAATAGCGATTCCGACGACGCACCTTTCTGTTGCACGTTCCTCCTATGCCACTAATTTGATCAGGTATGCAGGCAATGAACTAATCATCACATGTGGCATTTTTTTATATGGTGCATGACGTCCCTGAAGGTTGAACTTATGTAAAATATATGGCAAACATTTGACTTATTTCAGGCCTGGTTAGCACAAAAGTAAAATTGAAATGTGTGGTTTCGTTGTAACAATTCTGGCTAAGCATTTCGGTTAGTGATATTACATGTTAAATAAATGGTAGATTTCAAAAGAAATTTTGCAACAATGAACACATTTTGAGTAGATGCTTTAAGCTTTAGACAAATCCACAGAAAATTTAACCTTTTGCGTTTGGTGTCCCACCCTAGAGAGAGTAATCACTGGCGGCGGTAGCTATGAGCTCGACTATTGATCGCATGAAGATGGCGAGCTTCCACAGTTCTTTTGCATCGTGTATTCCACACCATCAAGATTGCCGGTATTAGCGACCAATTAATCTAAGCTAGTTCGGAGCATGCGCTCTAAACAGCACCCACAAATATGGCGTTCAGTGAGTGCTCCGTAGAACTGGTTTGATGTTGACACTTCCTTTCATTGTGAGTTGGCTCCATTAACTGTTGACTGGCTCCTGTCCTTCTTTAATATACCTCTAGCCACCTCATTATACGTGATTGAGATGAATCTATACTTTTTATTTCTCGTTTATCTTGAGGATAATTTAGCTTAAACGAAAGCTGGAGGCCATGCTATTTTAGAATTCCTTTGTACGAAATAGGATATTATCTATCAGGCATACATTGTTTTGTATCTTCGTTTCAATTCTGCTTAGTGCACAATAAAATCTAAATGTTATTTTCCAGAATACTTGTATTTAAGAACGGCGAGTGATGTTGTGGCGAGACAAGCTGGGACCGTCTGTCATCTATATCTGCTTCCTTGGATAAGGGCAAAGTTGTTGTTTTCTTCAATAGTATAGTGATTGCTAGCAAAAATTGCAGGGATTGTTAAAATAAGTATATGAAACAATACTATTGTGTGGAATTTTACTCGACATTATAAGTTTTTTTTATGTGTGTATGCATGTACAGTGGCACTATTGAGCACCCCTGATGTCAGAAGGTGCCTGAGGGAAAGTATGCCGGATTGCTCATTGCAAGTTTTTTTTATTATAAGCTTGTTTGACTGAGCCTATCTGCACATAAATTGCACGCCTGCAATCGTGTCATGTGGCGACATGAAATAATGTCATGTGATGCTATGGTGTCACGTCACTATAGTTGGTTTTTATTTATCTATAGTGATCACGTGATTATGTAACGTAGACTGATGTGTGATGGGATTAACATGTGGCGATTATCTGATGACATGCCATCATAACCGTTCGACATTGCTGCAGCAATTCTTTTGAGGTCATATGGGTACATATATAACGGCTTCTATAAGTTTTCCCATTATAACTCTGGTAGTGCAGACTACTGAGCGAGAGTTTCGTTTGATTTCAGCTTAGGGACGAAGTGATATTTGCAAAGAAACCTGGTCGTGTTGTGTTTTACGTTACAACGTTTTGCGATTCTAACAAGAAGCCAGCCCTATAACCGTTGTGAGTGGCAAGCTTTGTAGAGCCACCCTTTCGCACTGACACAGCATGATTTGAAATTATTGCAATAATTTATATTTAAACTTTTGGTGCGCAAGTTTTTCTTGAAATATTTAGCCACCAAGGGGAGAGACACAACGGCGTATGCGCGTCGAATCTCCTGCAAGAACAGCGGTCGCTTCCCTAAATGCTTGGATAAAAAATGGCGTACCATTTTGACTCACACGATTACCAGCGACCTCCACGCTTCCCCGTGCCCCGTTATTCAGCAGCGCCATAAGTTGCATGGTGAACTTAAGACAGTGTAAATTTGAGGCATTTTCAAGATTTGGGCATTTCTCACGGGACGCTGGACACAAGTCATCAATGTGGGACGGCCCCGCGAGTCGAGAGACGGGTGTTCACCCTAGACGTGGTTATGGCCCATCTTCCCAAACTCCGGGGTCTTGGCTTCAGGGCCCCGCTCCTTCCTGCAGAATCACAAGGCTTAGCTTCCGAGCTACGCTAGGCCTTGTATCTTCGGTGGTGCCTTTCTTAGCTACTCAGCAAGCTATGCTTCAGTGTAACGGCACTACAGCCATCTTGGTACCTACATTTATTCTTGCTAGTTATCCGAATCTCTATATTAAATCCCCCCCCCCCCCCCCCCCCAGAACAAAAAAAAGCGGTTCCTTGATTTTAATAACCAAATCAAATGCTCTGTGACAAAGCCACACAATATCGCCCGAGTTTCCTGGCACCGTATCTTAAGTTCAAAAAGTCGCAGTTTCACATAGTAATGAACGCCATTAGTGCCCGCTCTCCACTGGGCACAAAAATAGCGGCGCTCACAAAAATATATCGGGATTCAAGTTCTGATACTCTAAGGCGAAGTTTATTTAGTTGGTCTACTTGGCTCCCGGTGAAAACGAACCAGCCCGTTAAACATCACATGTTGGAAAGAGCACGTTTGAAGTCCCCACGTAACAACCGTGCCCTTTTTTCTTATTTTTCTTTCCCTTCATTGAATGAACTTTTCACGCGCTTTGTCCTGTTGGCCGCGGACAGCGTTGCTCTTATCTGTTTTCAATATGGTTCACTGAACTTTTCCTTGGGCAGAACATGTAAATAAGCGGTTGGAAAATTTTCCTCAGTGACGCGCAAAATATCTGGGGTAAACAATATGTGAATATATGTTTTTTGTTGTTTTTTGTGTGCGTACGTAAAGGTTCAGCAACCAACGCAAGCAATCCAAATAAACAAAAACAAGGCACAATCAAAAAAGGGGAGCTGCAAAGTTCGCGTGTCATCACCTCGAGCACCGAGTTTTGGTGCAGTTAATAAAACAAATATTTACTTAACTGCAGACATTTGTAGCTTGGCCCACTACAAACAAAGCGATCCTGTCAGGATCGACCAATGGCAGCAAAGGGGAAAAAATGCTCAAAGGTCTTTTTTTTTTTCGTAGAGCTAGCTATAAAGCTTTCTTCTGGGAGTAATGGAAATCAATACATCATGTGGTATACCGTGAGAGATCTCGTCGCTGTATTCATATTGTTAGAGATAGTGAACTCTGCCGGTGCGAATAGCAAGCACAATGTTCACTGTAAGAACGAAAAGGGAAAGGATGTGGACTGGTGAGTGATTTCAAAACTTTCTAGTTCATTTAATTAGAATTGGGAATAAAAAAAAACCGCTCTTCGTATACTCGAGTGGTTTATCTTTTTTTTCTAGACTAGTCTTCGAGTTTCCGTCTTTGTTGCGATCAGTCTGATCTTAACTCTTTAATCTGATCTTAACTGTAGGCTTGATGTGGTGACTTATAAAAAGTAGAGCTTAACACTAAAAAGTGCAAGGGAATGAGGGGTTCTGTAGTTGATAAGGATGTTTCAAGTTACTAATAAGTCAAGTTTTACAGAGACTATCGTCCCACAAATACTTGGGCGTTTATATTCAATCTAATAGGTCTTGGGAAGTTCATATTCAATAGTTAAAAATAATGCTAAACGTATGTCTGTATTTTTAAAATGGATTTTTTTATCCGTCCCCATATCTCTAAAACATCTTTTCTATAAAACCCTCACTTGCTCCAACCGCAAATACTCCTCTTCCCCTCTTCAACCTGAGACGACGGACTGACATTGACCTCTGCAATTGAAGCAACTCAATATAGATATTTTCGCTTCATACAAACTATCGTCGCACCTCTGCGTAATATCTATGAAATCTAGTTTGAACGTGCCTAACCTTGCATCACTTAGAAAACGTTCCGGTTTGTGTTTGTTTCAAAAAATCTGTGAAAATCTTCCATGGCGTAAAAGCTACTAACAGATCCCTTCTATGTACCATCGCGTCTCGATCACCAACACAAGATAGGCATGTCATCGTACAAAACTTCACAGTTCATTCAAACTCAAGCATGCTTTAACGAAACCATCTACCAGTGTCTGTGAAAAGCTTATCCGATGGCGCCGCCTTCAAAACTTCCCTGACGATGGCAATATTTAGTATTTTATTAACAGGGAAATATTTGCACTCCTAGAGTTATGATTTTCCGTTGATCATGTCTAGGCGGTTTCCTTTAAATTGAGGCTTTCGGATATACTATTGGGATATTCTATTTTAACATGAAACGTTCCATGGGTATTGTTGCTCGGGATTTCGCAAAGCCGCATTTCGTGATGCCGTGGCCTGTGACATTCCAGAATGCAACTCGCGCAGTGTTTCATTGTGAGACGTTAGAGACCTACATACTAAATCAGTTTCTCCGCTAAATTTAGCAGTGAACTTGAATTAGCGTATAGGGCTGTGATGTCCCATAAAGCAAAGCGCACAGTGTTGCATTATGGGACGTCACACACCTACACAGCCATGTAGATTCTCCACTAAATTTACCGAGGAAGTTGAAGTGGTATATAGCCTAGGTCACATTACATCAGGTCACGTGACGCCAAATGTTTCGCTAAATTTAGCGAGAAAATCAACGTCCCGTGACCTACACACCTATTTCCTTCCCCCGCTATATTTAGCGGGGAAATTGACGTCACGTGATCTGATGTCAGGTGAGCTGCACGACAGTTTAGTTTCTCTAAATTTAACAGAAAAACTAACGTCACGTAAACTACACATCAATTCAGTTTATCCGCTAAAATTAGTGGAAAAATTTACGTCACGTGACATCATGTCACGTGATGCTAGAACGTTTTACGTATGCAACATATGTGCCCAGCAATTTTACATAAAATGTTTTCTTATAACTTTCACATGTTTTGAGCCCATTGCACGAAACAAGGAACTGTATCTGAAAGTTGAGACATGTTTAGTTTCAAATGAATAAAATACCGAAGGAGCTGGGAAGGACCACGGGGTTTCGGCGACTGTCATCGCCCTAAGCCCCGTCGTCCTCCCGGACTCGCGCTTCATCCTAACTGTAAGCGACAGATATTCAATGTTACTTTAGGGTAACATCTGTACAATTTAGTAAGACAATGTTAAAGTATATGTTTATTATTTATAGAACTATAGCTTTCAGAAATTTACAAACAGGCCGCGGCAGGTACATTTGTCTGAAACTTTCGATTTTTACCCGAGCAGAGTTGTTAGAACATGGTTAAAATTGCGCAAAAATTTCTATTTGTGCGCAATTTTAACCATGTTCAATCATTACCAACTCGCCCAACTAACTAACCACTTTACTACAGAGTTGTTAGATTATCACGTCCACATTTATGCAACATGCCTTCAACATATTTCATTATCCTCCAAATTATATTGAGTATGCTCGTCAATTGTTAGATTATAGTCATAAAAAATGGTGTAAATCAATGTGTTTTTAGATATGGTTCAGGTTTAGCTTTTTTCTTTTCTAAACATTATATATCTTTATTTTCTCGCATCACATTCTTGTGATGTGTTCCTATCAGCCCACATTTAGATTTTTATTTAATTACATCAGGTGGCCATGCGGCATAGATTCAAAAATAAAAGTGCATTCCACCGTCCTGCAAGATGTCCAGAAGGGAGCTGGGGTGCGGACAATGTGTCCAGCGTTGAAGGTTCGACGGCCGGTTAAAATGAATGCCCACCCGGTTAATGTCGCTCCGATGGGCCACTTGAAGTCCCGGGAACGCCGACAGGAGGTTCTCGAGATCCGCCCCTGGACTGGGCAGTACAAAAGGGACAGCAAGCGGATGCCATGGTGTCCCCCCCCCCCCCCCCCCCCCCCCCTGACAACGTGACCGGATTCTGAGGATAACAGGTAGCGTCTGCAGCGGTATGAGTTGGAACGCTAGAACGGCGAATCCAGTGTACTCAAACCGGGCAGGGGCACTCGGCAGGACAACAAACCGGTGGAAGTTTGTCGCCACAGTGAAGGGGCGGTCAGCACGACATAGAGAGTGGACATCCCGCATCACATCGGTGTAAGAAATGGAACGAGGTGGGCGAAGAGTAGCAGTAAGAGGCAAAAGAGCGGACATAATATCCCGGAGGGCCACCAACTCTGCCAGCACAGAGGGTAGAGGGGTGTGTATTAGGTGAGAACACGTTTGATTCACAGTCGATATGCAGGGGCGAAAGACGCCTGTATGAAGCCGGGATTTAATCATTTCAGGATCCGCATGGGTTACAAGATCAGCGTCCTCGCACACTAAAGAGGGAAGACGAAGCATTCAGTGACACCTTTTGGTAGAAAACTTTGATTAGCCTGCCGAGGGCTGCGACTAGGTTAGTTGTAGGTCACTTGGCAGGCGCGCCAAGGAAGTAGCGGTGTATCGGGGGTCCACTAAAGGCGCATATAGGTTCATGTAACATGCCGAGGCAGTCGCCGCTGGAACTACACTAAGCATCAAGACCCAGGCTTGACGTCGTGGATGAATCAGTTCGTGCAGTCTTTTCAACTGGGCCTCAGTCTAAACTGTAGGGATTGCTGTAAGCCGCAGGAGGGCGGTACCAAACCGAGTGTCTTCCCGATTACGGGCTCCCCATTGGGCACATTCGGATTAGTGAGGTTATGAAACTCAGCCTGGTAGACAAGGCGAGACTGGAATATTGAGCGAAACAACATTCGGTGCAATCAAGCCCTGGAAATCAAAAATTGGCATTGGATATATCCTCAACAAGCTCCCAAAGCCCTTAAAAAACACGGCTGCCCACTCCCCCCCCACCCCCCCCCCCCGCGCACGCACACACACTTCCCATGAAAAACCTAGCTGCGGACTTATCGCATGGGCGCCAGTCCTTGCGAGATATCTCCTTTAGGTCTATAGATCTTACAATCGCCGCTAATGACATTCGCGATTCGAACTGTTGGCATTGCGCACAAAGGAAAAGGGCTCCGCATGTCCTTTGGTGGCACCGGCGAAACTATCCCCAATGAGAAATAGACAATGCAAAAAAGTCAAAATTATGGTTAGCCTTTGAGAGTGATGCTAGCAGCAAAGCCGACACGAGGAATCTCGCTTTGAACGTGAAGTGCACTAATGAAATGGCGAAACAAATCTAATGCGAAGCGCGTTTTTGTTTTCTCTGCAGGTTATCGACGTTAGTAAAAAAAAAAAAAAAAACGGAAAAACCAAACAAGTAATTGCGTTGACTGCTTCAGTTTAATGTCAGTCGATCCTGGGAGTGGAGCGCCGAGCTGCCCGTGTGGTCGCCATTTTGGTTCACAAAATTAGCAGCTGCTCTTTGATCTTTCCATTTTCGGTCAGCCGATGTAAATTCGCTGGTGATTTGTAGCTTTATAAAAACGTATCTTGAATACATCCTCGCATCGCCCACCCCCCTCCCCCCCCCAACCCAAATAACCCTGCCCCTCCTGCTTAAGACGTACTAAATGAAGGCAGGCGATCCTCCTCTCCATATTAGAGACAGGTTTCACTCACTCGCATCGCCACCACATGCGGCGCCGATGCTTGACGGCTTTGAAAAATAATTGTACTGTCTTGAAATACGGCAGCACAATAATACCATTTGCAAGTGATCTGTGGAGATCAGCATTATCGATATGTGGAGTGCATATACTGCGTCAAAGACACTGATACTGGCAAGGAACGGTTTTAGTGTGATGATGCTCCATAGCGTTCTGGGTGCGACTGGTTCGAACGACCCTTTTGAAGGTTAAAAAATTTGAATGGAGCAAAGTGACGATTGCCATGGCAACTGAGACCGATCAGCCAATCACATTGCTAGGTCTTGTCGTCTGTTTGTTTGCGGCTAGCAAGCATGGATGGCAATGTCGCTACTTTCCCTAGATTCTTTGACTTGATTTCAGACATGATGCAGACTGCAACAGCCTTAAACCTGCCGTCGGAAGTACTCTTTTGTCTAGAGGCCCAGTACTCTTAAAGGACGTCTTAGTACTGATCAACTGTGTTGTGAATATAAAGCGTAAAAAAACAATACTAACCAAGAATACGAAAAAAAATATTTATTCTTGTTTTTGCTTGTGCTGCGTGTGTACAAATTTAAAGGACACATCCCCTTTTTCACAATTGCATAATTTAAAAGAAACGATAAACAAATGCGATTTATGCCAATGAAACATAATTGCATGCTCTTTATGTGGTTTAAATTTCAGCAAGATAGTCTTAACTACCTCGTATAAGAAATATTCAATGATTTTTGCATAACTGTCCCCTAAGGCGTATTTGCATATTTTGTTTCAAGTACCCGCCGTCAATTGTTAACTTCTTTGAGTGTTACATTTGCCAATATAATAGTTAGACTTTTTCTCTAGTATACGTTAAGTATTGCTAAGCACACTCTAAAAAAAGTTTGCTGCGACTACTTTCGCGCACAACACTTGGAGAGCCAATCACCGCAACTTACAGAGGCAGCTCAGCGAATGACAATGCCGAAACATATGTTTAGACAAAAAAACGCAGTCTGAGTTGTGACATTAAGCAATGCAAAATGTCACGCTTGCATCGCTTAATTTCACAACTCCGACTGCGTTTTTTGGTCTAAACACATGTTTCGGCATCGGCATTCGCTGCGCTGCCTCCGTACGTTGCAGTGATTGGCACTCCGAATGTTGTAAGGGAAAGCCGACTCACCGGCTTTTATTGTACAGTGCAGTTGAGGGTTTAGGGCCTATTCAAACTTGGCACGTCCGCCGATTGTCTGTAGTTTTAGAAGTAAAATATTGTGCTCTATCGAACAAAGTGTCGTCCTAAGATTAAGAAAAATACCAAGCGTGAATAGTCTGTTCTAGGTTTTTCGATGTGTTGTCCGTTATATCAGCGAGAGCAAACTCCCTTGATACTTATTCACCAAATTAATACAGTGATGTCTCGTTAATATGGACACTTCCGTTCCTCAAAAACATCGTCTATGATGCGAGTTGTTCATAATAACGAGACAAAAATGCAAGTATTTCCCCAGTTTGTCTCTAGAGATGGTGTCCATACAGCGGGGTAGCCATATTAACAGGGTCCATATAAACGAGACATGACTGTAAACGAAAATTGAAAAATGAGGTGCAATTTCGTGCTCCGGTCTGAATCAACAAATTTTCCCGCAGGTTTGTGATGTATAAACTTCCCAAGATGCAAAAGTCCCCGGACAATTATGTAACTCCGGAGGGTGAAGAGATAGCTTACTATGACTCAAACAGCAAGCAGGCCAAGACCAAGTACTGGACGAGGCTAACACACGGCATCTACAATCGAAACAACCCTGTGGCCCACACCCTGAAGCCTCTGTATGAAAAGCAGCAAAAAATCAAGGTTAGGATGGTTAACTAGGCTGGTTTTATCTTTTTAGTGGAACCGTTTTACAGAGAGCATATAGTCGAAGTTTGTTACCTAGTAAGTAATTAAATAAGACACGATGACAGTGCAGTGGTATATTATAAAAATATCCCAATGGGAACCCTGCTTATGTGTTCACAATTGTTTCGAGCCCTTAGTACGTCCTTCTCTTGATGAAGATATTTCATCTTTAACTGGACCTTGTATATTATGTATTAGTATAGTCACAGAAACCGTTCAAACGCTGGGAGTGGATTAATATATTCATGCTTCTTGATGCATGGTTCGCGCTTCGGTGTTTTTACTGGCTAATGACTCAATTTCATTGGCTGCAGAGCGATGAAATGGTTCTCAGCAATCGCCGCTCAGTTGGCTTTATAAACTTCTAATGTCTATAGTGCTAAGTGCATACTCTAAACGACTTAATTTTCGCAAAGACCTAATTTTCGTGAATTTTGCGAATCGCTTACAATTGGTTAAGTATATGTGCCGCAAACAATTCCGGTAAAATGTAAACTCATTGGAATTTATATTGAAATCCCACCGTGTCGCGAAAATTAGAACCCGCGAATTATTCCAAAACTTCAGCTTTGACCTAAATCGCGAAGTATTGAGCCCGGGAACAATAAGCCGTTCACAGTATGTAATTTATTGCTCGGAGCTGAATATTTTGTTTTCAACATTACCGTTCCCTTCGTTTCCTCCATAACTTGCAGTGGTTTGTTTTTTCCCTGCTCAACGGAACAACAGACGTGGGACGTTTAAAAAATTTAATGAAATTTCACTAAGCAAGGCGCTACAGAAAAAACAGCTATACGCGTGTTTCTGTTAAAAGTTATAGTAATGTTATTATGATGGTAAACGTAACAATAATAGCGATATTATAGTTACGTACGTAATACGGCAACGCTCGTACATGAAGGGCATTCTTTGAGAGGCGCACAATTTAGAGATCAATTTTAAATCAGTGCAAAGCAGTATCAGCTTGTTTGTTTCAATTGAGATCTCAAAGAATCAATTTTCACTGCCGAAACATCAATTAGCCTGGTGAATGTCTTGCTAAGAAAATAGATAGATGAAAACATAAAAGTTACATTTTGCCGTCGTTTAGCTTTCTTACATTTTGCATTGCAGCACCTCGCGTACGTGGCCTACAACGACCAGGCTCCAGAGGGATTCAATGGAACGAAGGGCGGCCATTCTAAAGGTAAAATATACTCGTGGAACTTATTCTCTCAAGCAATATTCCTAAATCATTGAAATGCCTCCGCCGGTCACAAAGCTTGTGTAATGGTAGAACAATCGAGGTTGCAATAATCCCCTGCCCCCCCCCCCCCCCCCCACACACACACACAACACACACCCTTTCTTTTTATAAATCACACAAATGTCTGATACCAAAAAGACACCAGAAAGCTTCGTTTCCACCCTTAAGCGCAAAAAAGTCTACTGATTGAGCCTATGCTCTGGAGGAGAAGCAAAACAACCATGACATCCAGATCTCAAATCTTTAAATAGGGCGCAATATCCCAAATTTTCAACTTCCCTTGGAACGAGATTCTAAAAAGACAATAATAGGTTTAGTTTTGCATTTTTAATAGCATGGCTACAATTTACCGACTTGCCACTGGGAAGCCGTGGCGCTAGTTGTCTTGAGAAAAATACATTTAAAGGCTTTTTTAGCAAATCTTTTACATTAGGTTTGAAGTGTACCTTTCACTAGCTTCGCCAAAAGTAGAAAGGCGTTTAGTAAACCAAGGCGAGACCTTGTTGAATATTGAAAATTTTAATTAGAAAAAAACGCTAGTTAGTGGTAATAAAGATATGCATAAAGTGATAGTTGCAGGGTTATCCAAGACTGCGGTGACGACAGAAAAACGAAAGGAGAAGGAAAGAAGTGTCGAACACCGCTGAACATTTAAATCCCGAAGAGAAGCTCACCGGAGATAAGTTCACCGGAGAAAAGCTAACCTAATTGTGTGCGGGTGCGGAGAAAAGCTCGACAGTCTAATGACAAGCGCGTACAAAAGCTCACCTGGAATTGAAATATTATAGAAAGTGGTCCTCATCATAAAAAAAGTGTTTTACACTTTTATATTTCAGGCGCCTCTCACGTAGGCGGTACAGCGTGCAACAGTTAGCGCGAAGCAATTTCTTGCAATTAGAGACGCGGTTGATGAGACACAAACTTTTATCGCAGAAGTTTGTGCCCCGGATGAGCAATTTCCATTGCACTATACCCGTTTTCACCTCAAGAAAAAATAAAGTTTGCTCATTGTTTATACGCGGCGCGAAGTATTTTTTATGAGATTTGGTTGTCGGAAAAAAAGCGATGCTTTTGGCGCTTGGAACGTGTGTGTCTTAATAAGAAATCATATATCCAATCTGGAATGCACCTAAAAATATCTGAATGCTAACCATAAAAGCAAAAGTCTGTAATAATCCGCGAGGAGGCGCACTTCTTTAAACTGGTTCTTGAGGTGAAAACAGGTAGAGTAGTTTTAATGGCAACCATTAATATGTAAGAAAAGAGCCGTTCGTCGGTTATGTTGACAGTGTCATGCTGTGTGCTCACTTCACAAAAAATTTCTCGGCTCTTCGCAGAATAAAAAAAAAGTTATTTAAATAAAAAAATATTTCAACTTTAATGTAGGTTAATATGATATAAATCCGACGAATATCACTCAGCTAGTAAATATTCAATTTTATCAGTATATGCCTTTATTCCCAATTTTTTCGATTGCCAAGGAATATATTTATATATAGTTTGAACAAAAGAGGGAAATGGGAAACCTGGGAGAAGGGAAAACCCACAAACGACCCACTCTTAAGGAAAAAACAAGTTCGGAGCTTATAATCTAGAGACTCTGGAACACGAACTGTATCTGTCAGTTTCAGGTCAAAAAGACGCTGAAGCTGGATTGTCTAACCGATAGATCACGGCTCGGACATATTACACATACAAAAAAGTTACCTCAAAGGCGTGCACTCTTAAGGGTTTTACATGTACATGAGGACGTAATCTTAACGAAAATCAACCAAATGTTAATAAAAACGAAAAAAGCGTGTCAGAATGTTCGCTACGGATGTCCACCTACAGAAGTGTTAGAGGCTAAGAAATCTGTTTCACTCAGCCTCCAAACAAAGAGAGGGGTTATACACTACGTTCTTATGCTGTCCAATAAAAATTTACTCCGTTAATAGACGTTTGTGGTCATTTTTTTGTTGGTTGTTGAAATTACAAATTAGGAAGAGGGGCTTCCGACATCTATCGTCGTGGGCAATCGAACGCTGTTCAAGACGGCCGTGTCTGCTCTCTTGGCGAACCTAGTCTTTTGAACGCTTGCTGCCCACAGCGCTGGGAGAAGATTGGGCTCTCTAGGCGTCCTTTCTGATGCAATTGAGCGGAGTAGAGTGCATTCTCTTTCGTTAATTAGTGCACAATTTCACCGAAAAAAAAAGTATGTCTTCTGGTTATAAGGACACGCCTCGGCGCTGTTTGTGCAGGAATCCTCATGGTGGGAGCCTCCAACACTGTATGGCTTCAGCACAGCGTACCGAGGTTTCCCATACTGCACGGCGGAGAATATAGTTATCCTAAGAACGGTCGAGAGAACGCCCAGCTCTTCCTCTGTGTCACTTTCTCCGCCAAAGATTCGACCGACATAATTGGTATGTGCTGTTTCGATTTTTAAACATATAGTTACAGCAGAATTAAGACCGGAGAAAAACCCAACTTAAACACGCCCGAGGGGGTTTCTGAGATCGCCTAAAATGCGGCGATAAGTCACTCTACTGGATCTAAGCATCGAAGAAATCCATAAATCATGGCGATGCCCGGCCGACTTCCCAATTAAAAAGGAATCAGAAATCGAGCACACCGAGGGTATCTCTGGCGATGGGAAGAGCATTGTTCCGGCAGCCAGAACGACATGTGACCAATGAAAACGCAACATTTCGTAGAAATTGTAAACGCCGTTATTACAAAATACGTATGTTTTTGTAGATGACAAAAGCAAATAAGAGCAGTTGACAATTTCTTTTTCTAGAAACGAACATATTGCTGTAATAATCGTCTTAAGAACAGTACACTAAGTTGTTACTTCTTTATTTTCTTCTGCGAGACAGTTGTCGTGTCGCCAGCTCTCGAGCAAGCACTCGCTGGGTTGAATCGTAGTCCGGGCTGTATCGGCAACGAGCATCACTTCATTTGATATATCACTCCGCTGTTCCACCGGATGGATGCGTGAGAATCCTTGGCTTGCTTTTAGCTGAAAGTGGTCCTGGTTTCTGAACATGCTTCTCCCATCGCCGAAGATCTTTGGTTGTTTTTAATAGGAAAATCGCCTGCGTATCGTCGTGATCTTGAGGTTTCTAGGATAATTGGGGCCAGCAGAGTGAGTTATCATCATCATCATTTATTAAAACCTCGAAGGCCATTGCTGGTATAACACAAGGTGGGTGTAACTGCTGAAGAAACATATAAAGGAACAAACAAAAAAGTGGGTTACATGCTGGAAAACATTGTTATATAAAGCAGCAAAAACAGAAGAAAAAAAAACACACTTAAAACATTTTTAGGGAAAAACAGCTGATGAAACAGAAAAATACCCAAATAAAACATTTCTATAAACACGAGTTGACTTTGGTATTAGTGTAAATGCAGATGGATGGTCAGTTGGGATATGAAAGTATTATAATCTGTCTGGGTCACGATACTGTTAGGCAGGCTATTCCAGTCCGTTATTGTGAATGGCAAGGTGGAGTAAAGAAACGAAACTGACGATGCGGAAATCGGACGAACCTTACAGACGTTACCAATGCGAGGAAATATACGAGTGGCTGGAGATAATAGTGAAGTTCTGATGTCATGGTTATGATAGTAAATGTTGTGAAAAAGAGACAGGCGTGATAATTTCCTTCTGGTTGAGAGGAGATCAAGGTTAGCTTTCATTCGTAAAGAAGTGATGCTGGTGTCTCGTGAATAATCTGAATAAATGAATCTGATTGCGCGATTTTGAAGTGCCTCTATCTTTGTTATCAATGAATGTTGCCAAGGGGACCAGATGGAGGTTCTGAGATCGCCATATTTAGGCGATCTCAGAACCTCCTCAAGGCACCCTTAAGTATATTATAGGGTAGCCGCTAAGAAAAGCAGGTCGCGTTCTCTACCGTATGCTTAACTATGTATCATTGAACGCTCATGCAAGCTCGAAGTATACAGGGTGATTTCTGTTTTTTAAGCTTAACAAACTTGTTTAAAACTCGGCGCGAACGCTACACTTATGCAGTTTCTGCAGGTGAGTTATACGGCTGGGGGGACATAATATAAGAGGGTAATCGGAACGATCAGAGGGCTAATTGAGTAAACAAATTTAAATATACTTTATATTACTGACAATAGACATCACGTTCCAATTAGAAACTTGCTGAGCGTCTTGGAAAACCACTAAATAGGTTCTTAGAAACACTCTGAGCCCGTGAGAAGCGCAGTGGAGCGCTAAAGTTACCAGTCGTGCAGCAGGAGCAAGGTTACCATTGCGATAAGGTTCCCGCGCGATTCTTTCGTCTCTTATCAGAGCCCCAGTCTTGTACCTGCTGCCCAAGTGGACCTTTAGCGCACTAGTAAGTTTTTCACGCATTTAAAGTATTTCTAAAATGGTTTATTTTGTGATTTTGGATGATCCTTAGCAAGAATCTGATTGGAACCATATGTTTATTTTGTCTAAGTAATAAGTTCATTGACAAATTTTTCCTCATTCTTCTACTAATCGTTATGATTAGTAGTATACTACACCCCCTTGGTTTTATAATTCACCTGCACAAATCGCATAATTAACTGTAGCTTTTGTTTTATTTTTGCTTTTTAACAAATTTGTTACGCCTAAAAAGAACAGCCTGAATATGGTGCTATAGGTGAGAAGTGGGTATCCTTGTAATTGACAATGATAACTTGCAGCTTGAGAATCGCAGGGTGTGACAACTCCCAGGCATCTTATTGCTGCGAGGCATTCAATCAGATAGCGGCATCAGCCGATAACAGCCACGAAGGGCGAACCACGAGGCAATAAGTGCGAACACGGTAATACACTCCCCGGCTTTCTCAGGCTGTCGGGCACTATAGTCGGCAACATCCCTCACGTGGTAATCTGGTTCTCGATCTGCCCTTCAAAATGCTTGAGTGCTTAATAATATCTTTCTCGCAATGCGAATGTCCATCTAGAACATAAATGGACTCCCGACTACCCGAACCTGCGCCGAGTTTCCGATCACCCGCATTCTCGCAATACAGCCTGTCTGAGGTCGCCATACGGCAAAATCTGATTCTCATGTACCGCCTGGTACGTAGCAATGGCCACCGGTAGTCCTATCAACGGCCTTTCCATCAGTGATAACGCCATAATAGAGATTATTAGTTAAGAGCAACGTCATGTAAATAGTTTACCGACGCCGAATTTTGGTTGCATTGGATAGAACGGCCGGTGGAACTAAAAGCACCAAAGTAATTGTGTTTTCATTTTTTTTTCCAGCTCAACATCTACGTGTGCAATACGCCAACGTCTACCAAAAACACGCTCCACTTACTATACTGAATAAATATCCAAAATTTAAACTGCTGTATGAAGGGGTCTACGTTACTAGGAAGAACGAAAGCCTCTTTAACGATACTCTCAGAAGCTTGGGAAGACAGCGTCTGCAATCGATTGCGAAGCGCGGCACGTGGAAACAAGGTTTGTTATGCCGTTTCTTCTTCAAGGGACGTTCACGTATATCTCGGGATAGCATGGAAATGCTAAATAGTAACATGTGAACGGCAGAATATGAACGAATGAAGTCTGTTTTTGTATGTGGAGAAGGCGAGGTCTCCGTCTTAGCCCCGACAGTCATGCCACCATAATCAGTGATAAATTAAGAGACGTTAGCGTGGCAGCAAACAAAGTTTACCTGCCACGCCAACAGCGTGGCAGCTAAACTTTAAACAGGGGCAGTACACCATAAGGAGTACGGTGCGCTCGCCTCGTGCTAGGGCGAGGTTACTAGATCAGCTCACTTCTGGATCTCAGGCGAGTGATCGTACCGCTCAAGCCCGCCACCAGTCGCGTATTCTTCTGAAACGCTACAGTAAACTGCCAATTAGACGCGGTGCTTGAAAACTTGTGTGCTCCGTAGAGTACGCTCTAGTTACCATAGCAACCGTCCCCAAAACGGTGGCAGGTCGAACGACGGGAGACGAACCTCCGGGGGAGAGGGGGATACTACTCGTAGAGGCAGCGTTTATGGAAAGTTCCTTATGGTACGTTTACACCTGAGAAGAAATCCGCTGACGCGGGAGCGGATCCGCTCCCGGCGGCGGCGGCGACGAGCGGGTTGCGTTTACATCTTTTTCCTTCGAGCGGCGGCGGCGGCGCCGGCTACGGCAGCTGTTCTCGCAACATCCCGTCAAATATGACGAGGAGGCGCGAGAGTTCCCACCTCGACTGTCTCTCCCGGGCAGTCCCGGGCTTTCCAGCTCCCGGAAGAACGCCTACTCATGACGTAGGCAGCGTCGCGCTGCGCGAGAATGCCACTTCCGGTCAGCGAAACGCCTCGTTCGGCGGCAGAAATAGATCCCGGACCCATACGCCTTGCCGCCGCATTTTCCGCCCAGCGTTTCGCCCCAGCGGCAAAAGCTGGGCGGATTCGCTGGCGGATCCGCAAGTGTAAACGTACCATTAGCTGAGTTGTTCTAATAACGCTTTCTGAGTTTAAGGAAACTATTGATAGAATTTTCGAAATAAATAGCGCGATGGTCAAGTAGAAACTGACTGAACAAGCGCTACTCACAACTGCCGTTTTAATCATAACACAAAAGACGAGAAAGAGGTAGCGAAATGCAATTCGAAAATGCATATCCGACGAGCCTACCTTAATATTTTAGTAATAATAGAATGCCAAAACAAAAGATATCACAAGCTTCCGCGACCAAACCCTGCCGTACATAAAACCTTTTTGCTCGGGTAGTGGGCCTGGTATTGGGAATGATATCTTGCGTAAAATTAAAACAAAGAAATCCTCAATAACTGTGCATATACAAACTCACCAAGATCTCCATGTGATCGCCGTGTCCACAAACGCCATGTGTTGGAGTGACGTCCGAAGAAGCGTCCACTCTTCCGTCTGATGTATAGTCCATGAGAAGTTAAGAAACCAGTAGAAGTCCTGCCTCTACTACGCGCTCGTCGCCTTCTGTTGCAGCATCTTTGGATACACGTGCGTCGAAGTGTTATCAACGGCAGAAATTAGGCCGCGATCGAAACGGACCATCTACTGACTTCTTAACCTTTCACCCACTATACACTATTCGCTTTTAATCTGATCTAGTAGTAAATGTTACTCAATATGCCTGTTTTCTATTCCGAAGCTCCCAACATGATGGATATTTTAGTTGAAACTGTGGTCATCTAACACCTTTCCATTTTCTGCAGATATATACGCTGCAGTGGTGGCTCCTTATATTGTCAAGGATAATCTTTATGTCGAAAGTTGGAGAAACGGGGCCGGAAAAGCGGAGACATCATTCTGCCGAAAGACTTACTCCGTGATGAACGTAAAGACAGTAATAATTATGTTCGGTCACCACAAAAAAGATCAAATCATATTCAGTTATAGAGAGGACCATAGCAAGTGGGCAGTCGCCGAGAAGGTTAACTTCTTCTGTTTTTCCTCTCTTAATAGAATGGTGAGTAATTTTCCATGTATTTAAACGTTTAATTGAGTAGATTGTTTATAAATATGATAAAAAGTAAAACAGAAGTTTTTGTTTCAACGAATATATGGTGGGATGCCGCGTAAGCATTGTGGTAGTTTGATGAGACAACATGCGTAGACATTGTATACATTTTATAGAACTCAAACGTCAAATGCGCATTCCTATTTATTTTGACCTTGGTTATAATGCGATTGCTTCTTTCAATGAACCTGCGTGTGCTTGAAGCTCAGTGACTTCCAAGTCTCTGCAGGCTTGAAAGTCACATTCATATGTCACATTCGTCTGGGGCGCGCACGGCACCGAGAAAATGTCTCCCCCAAGGCCACGCCACCGTGTAGGTGCACCACGTGACGCACTACCAGGCGAACGCGAAGCATCCCGCCGTGCGACGCGCTCGGTGCGGTCACTGCAAGGGCAAAACATGAACTGCTGGACGGTAAAACATATCTGCAAGAGTGGGGCGACGGCTCGCGCCATCTAGCGAGGAATGAAAGTTACAAATTGTCTTTCAAGTGGATGGTTGAAGTATGTACTTGTTATACCGAAAATTCGCCCGCCAACGTAAAAACAAAAACACATGGACTATGAAACAGAGTGTTTACACATATGTGATTTTATTGTCGGACTGGTGACAAGCAATAGGTACACGTCCGGTGTGAAAATCGACAGAGGCGAGGGCACGCAGGGGTTAAAAGAAAAACAAGAAATTTAATTAGGCGATAAAAAGCCGCGCACGGCGACAACACGACAAAACCATCAGAACGAAATGCGAACACGCGTTACTGCAACAACACACTGACGAACCTTCGGGCAGCGGGGCCGCGAAAAAGAACAAGACAGCACTCAATTCCCGACACAACGCGAAACAACTCACCGCTCGCGACACAAACTGCAGCCGGGAAGCAAGTTCTCCGGTGCAAAGAAGACGAAAGTTCCGAAAAGGCAAGTCCCCACTGCCGAACCCAAAGTCCAGGGAAAAGTTCAAACGAAGTCCGAACACTCACCGACGTCTTGAATCCGACGAACGACGAAAGCTTCACGTGCCCGGCGTGGTGGACTGGTTGCTCGGCGGCTGACGCAACGCAGCACCGCACACACACACTTCCCGAAAAGGGAAAAACCGACGCCCGTCGTCACTGCTGGAATCGTAGCCAGAGCAGAGGGCTTGAGGAAAAGAAGAGAGCAGCACCGACACCACGTTCTCTCAAGCTGCGGGCCGCCATGTTTCGCGAGACGAGGACGGAAGACCGACGACGAGGCGAGAGAGAGAGGAACTGGCGAAGAAAGCGGAGAGCGTCTCAAGGCCGCAGTGCGAGGACCTGCATGGTCTCCTTCCGACGGTGCAGCTGGTGCGGCAACGCACCGGTGCAGCGCGCGGCATGAAGTCCCAGGCAGGGTGTCGAACCGGAACCGAACCGAACCGAAAACCGGTACAGAACCGTTATTTTTAGCCGAACCGGAACTGAACCGAACCGAAATCTTCGCCGCCATCTTGGAACTGAACCGGAACTGAACCGGAAAAAAATATAACGGTAACCGGTTCGAAACGGTTCACGGTATTTTTTTTTTGTTAGTATTACAAATTTATTATTATTGGCACGTGTATTCCTCTACGTATTGATCAAATCGTCATATACAGAATTGCAATGTATAATAAATCCTGTTTTTTTGCGGCGCTTTCTTATTGGCACTATGATTAGCCATGTGTCACAATGTCACGTGACGTCATGATGTCAAGACATGCTGTCAAGTAATGTCACATCACGTGACCCCGTGACGTCACGTGACTCACCGCGTTAAGTCGATTCGAATTGAGGACGTCGCTAGATCTATTAACGTTGTTGATACCGTGACGTCACATGACATCACAACTTCGCACTGAGAGTCACGTGACACCATGATGTACCCGATTTTCATGATCCCGAGTCAAATGCTCTGGTTCATGACAACCAGTATCGCCAAACATTCGGGTAACGCTCGTGTTCAACTCAAAGATTATGATGGGCCCGAGTCCCACTAGAGCTAGAAACAGAAACAAACGAAAGCGACAAGCCTCAGACACATTCAGCATGTTCCCGATGGTACCTTTATACGGCTTTGAGTTGTTCGGTGCTCGCGAAGTTAGCACAAGTGTTTACAAGCCTGCAAATGGTACCATCGTGTGCATGATACTCGTGTTTGAGCATAGCCTTCTTTATTCTACAAAGCCTGTCAAATCGCGAAATACTCTGGTTTAAGGCTGTCGTTTGTTTCTGTTTGTCGCTTTAGTGGGGCTCGGGCATTATAGCCCAACTAAAATTATATCTGAAGATCAGCCCATGCTCTCTGCTTTGCCAGCCCTGCGTATGACTATGATAAACACTGACGGTGTATATATTAGGATCAGATCACGTGGCTGATAGTTCTAATTGTGAGTTGAGGAGGGGAAAGCTGTTTCATTTCTTTCTTTCGACTGTCTGCCATTTCGCGGAGGGGCAAACTAATGGATGCTTTTGCAAGTTATCAACGTCAAGGATTACAACTTAGCGGTATTTATTCAACTTAAGGTAAAAAAAAAAAAAGATGCTGCACGACCCATTTTACATGTATGCACACCATTGAGGCTCCCAAACATGTTTTCGTTATTGCTGAACTGCCTCAGAAAGTTGTCCCGAGAATAGAAGTGTTAAAGGGTCTAAATGTGACTTATTAGTCGGACGTTACATGGAACTATTAGTGTGCACGGGAGGGATACCTGAAAAGAAAGATCCTAGTGGCCTCACGGGGATAGCCGAACGTTGGCAGCCGCTCTAAGTCTCAGAGGAGTGTCGCTCTCAAGTTCTCCAAGTTTCGACCGCCCTGTATTTTGTTTAACCTTCACAGTTTGGTGCAAAGTTAAAGCAAGGAAGAATTACTGTTAACAAGTGACACAAATATAATTGTCGAGTGAACACCACTCAATACGGAGCAGGAAATCCCTGAGGAATAAAAAGTATCTTGAGGAGCAACTAAAAAAAAAAGGGAGTGGTGAGGGGGGTAGTTTTAAAGCATACTGTGTCGTAAAGATTCCTCTGCCCCACATTTTCGGCGCAGACTAGAAAGCGTGGCCTGGAAACAATAGTGACAGATGGGTAGTTGGTACAACTTTTATTTGTAAAAACACTCTTGCCAGAAAGCACGTTTTCGTCGTGCCAGATACTCGCGCCGTGCCTAACGACGATGTACCAACAAGAAAAATGTGTGCCTCTCAAATACATAGCTTGCACTGAGCGCGAAACTTTTGCAGCGTGCATTTTGCCAAACCGGATTTGATTTTCTCAGCAAGAACAACTCGCAATGACAACCAGTATCTAGTGCGATTACGTCACGTGCAAACCATGTTAAATACTTCAGATTTCTGGTGAAGTGCGACGTTCGCAACACCAGCAGTAGACGTCCAATGTGTAAAGTTGTGTAGTATTTATAGTAGTCTCGCGATGATATACGGCAGCCTAATGAAATGTTGGAGCACATGACTGATAAAGAACAGAGTCATGAAGTAAGGTCTCAAAACAAGAGCACGTAAAACCTAAAATAACATTAGCCTCCCGAGGTAGTATCCCGCGACGTTTCGAGCTGAGGCAAGCTGATGCCCAAAAGTGATTTATATTATATAGGATTCTAAAAAATCTTTGTTTGCCCTGCGCGGAATCTATGTTTAATTAGGAATATCATTTTATGCATTTCTATGCATTTCTTTTTGCAGTAAAGCTTTGTGTAAGGGATTATTTAGAAAAAATTGCGTGTCATCTCCTTATTTCTGCACATTTCGTGTATTTGCCTTCCGATATGTCATGTGACCACAGTGTTTTTTGGTATGCCCTGCAACCCACTATTTTACATTGCAAAACAGCTAACAAAAGCACGTTGCCGAAGACACAACAGCTGGCGTATTTTCAAGTATCGTCCTTCCGTGTCGGTCTCAGGCGGTTATGTGAACTTCATAAAGTCAAATTTATCGATGATAATAAAAATTTACTTAATTCCTGTCTGAAGATTTGGCAGCATAAATAGAAGATTCTCACCTCCAAGATATATAAGTAAATGCGCCTTTAAATTATCTGAAAGATGTTCGGCAAATATTTTTCGGCGCTTTTATCCTCTATAGACACGTTATAGGTGATTTTGAAAAGATTTAAATAATGCTTTTTTTTATTATTTTGAGGCTAATTTAAATAACTATATGTGTTCCTCACGCATATATAACTTCTCAAATATACAGAAGTTTATTATCGCGTTTTTTATGTGTTTTTACTGTCGCCTTTTTTTACTGGAACGAATGGTGGAACTATGACGATTGCACACTTAAACTCTCAGAAAGTGTCCAATTAGGTAGCTTCCGAATTGAGTAGAGCATGAAATACCACTTTGTTCTATTTAACAAAAATCATCAATTAGCGAGGGTGATGCTTATTTGCAAATTAAATTGACCTGCATTTTGTCAAGAGCAAACCTCAACATCCAGGCTATGCCAGTTTATCCAATATAAGAAAATGTTCACATGGGTAAGCACTGTTTTAGGTCAGATTCGATCTCAGTACTAAGGTGCTCATAGGTTAGAGTGAACAATTTTAGCCACTCCTTTTCGTATGATTCGTCGCCCGCATCATGGTGCTGAGAGCAAACAATATGCTAGTTAGAAAAACAAGCATTGCGATTGTCGCTTAGTGTTCCTATAAAATATAGACTGGAAGGACTTGTCCCGTGACTTTCGTGACATTTTGAAAATTATATTCCCTTAAGCTCAGTCGTCTCGTCATCATATATATATTGTGAAACGTATTCCGTAAAACACATTTCATGATATATATGGCGACGAGGTGCCCATTTCATGATTGTATTCACTGTAATTAATTCCTTAGTTCAAGGGCAAAACCACGATTCAACATCTAACACTGCGACACAAAGTTGTACCAATCACGGGTATTTTAGGCAACCTACTCCACTTCCGAAAACATTTCGATTCAGGTACAATATATGTGACTCTGGTAAACGAAGGGATGTTGAGTCGTATAAACACGACGTTTTGTATGTTAACGTAGATTTTCCTTTCTTGTTGTGTAGGAATAAATAACAGAATTTTAAAATTTTGGTACCTGAGAATAAAACTGAATTGAACAAATAAAAAAAAGACTATATACTGTTAACGACTATTTTTCGTGGGCTCAATATTTCGCGATTTAGGTCAAAGCTGAAGTTTCGGAATAATTCGCCGGTTGTAATTTTCTCGACGCGGTGGAATCTCAATATAAATTTCAATCTGTTTACATTTTACCGAAATTGTTCGCTGGATCCATTTTTCGCGAATTGTAGGCGATTCGCGAAATTCTCAAAAATAGGTCCTCGCAAAAATCAGATCGTTTACAGAAGTTAGTTTCACGGCCTAAATAGCGCCTATTGACAGAACAACGCGGAAAATATATTCTCAATTTAGCGGTTCAAACCGGTTCGAACCGGTTTGAACCGTTATTTTTTGCGCCCCGGAACTGAACCGGAACTGAACCGAAAGCCGTGAACCCGAACCCGAACCGAACCAATAAAAATATCGGTTCGACACTCTGGTCCCAGGCGAACGTAGTGCAGCCGCACCGACACGACCAGGTGAACGTGACGCGTCCGTCGGTGCAGCGCGGTGCGGTGCGGTGCGTCCCCGTCGAATGCGACATTAGATTGGACTATTTGTCACCACTAACGTTTCTTTCTGCATAAGTAGATTACATAGTTACTTTACTCACGAGTAGAATATAGTTCCAGATAGTCTCGGTTTAACTGAGGTTACCCACCGGAAATTGAGGAGCGAGCAGGAAATGCTTAGAGCTGTCAAAACTTTCCCAGTAGGGAATTTTACGTCCCTGATACAGCAGTTCCACGAAGAACTCAACCGTCTTCACCACAAAGGCACAACTACAACGGGTGTTCAGAAAGACAATTCGGACCCCTAAAGGAACTATATTACCTTCGCGATTCCATCAGTCACAACATATACCGCATTTTATGCAGTCGGTGTACCTCCGAGGCAAATTTGGCATAAAAAAAAACGTTATTCCTTGAAAACCTTCTGCATAGTCGTTGGCGATCCCGTGCTGAAGCGTCATCTACAAGTTTTGGGAAGATTTTGGTATCTTTAATCTTGCTTTATTTCGTGCTGAAATTGTTTCAGCTGTACTGCAAATTTTCTTCGCTTCGTATGCGCCGCGGTCATAGTTCTTGGGTTAATCACTTCGTTATCTGTAGCAATGTTTGAACAACCGAAGAAAGCGAGTGTTCGTTCCAAGAGTAAACTTGACTCTCTACTTGTGTGCAGCTATCTGACTTTCCTGACTATGGTCCGCACCCTGTGTATATTGATAGCCAAAAATAGGGTCAAGAATAAAAAGTTTTTTGCTTTGATGGTGCGGACATCAAGCATCTAGCATTGAAGCATCCAATGCTAAATGCTTCAATGCTAGATGCCTCCAGGCATCTAGCATTGAAATCTATCAACTATTCTTTCAATCGTAACCAATCAGAGCTCGGCGTCGTTCTGACGTCACCGCAACTCCTGCGCAAAAAGCAGACGACTTGGTTTCCGCAGACTATTGACGATTATAGAAAGGACGAGCTGTGTTTTTATTACAGTGAAAGAAGCGAACCTACGAATTGTATAGGACTGGGAGGGCAGCTGAAAGTTTTATGCTCACAGGTGTTTGATATTTCAAGGTACCAATTTTTCATGAAGCTTCAATTGTTTTCAAGATTTGTCGTGGGCAGTTAGTACTGCCGCCAATGCTGAATGCAGCTACAGAAAATTTTTTTGATACAGGTGATTTTTTATGAAGTTGGTGTACGTTTTTGTACAGACATTATTTAATATTTTACATCGAAAAAGAATAAAAATATTGAAATTAATTTGTAAATTTCAGAAAAGTGGAATTGAGCAAAAGACACTTCGGCAGCCCTCAATTTCCCGTGAAAAGTCATCTCCGAAAAACACCCTTCAAATTTCACTCACAAAATATAAAAATCCGCAAAATCGTAATTTTATTATAGTCATACGTTATACTCGGCTTTTCATGAAATCATTCAAGTCTCATTACAGCGATCGACCTAAAAAAATATCCTCGTATAGTCTGCATCTGTAGATAGTCCGAACCAAGTAAATTTTCAAATTTTGTAAATGTGTAGTATTCAGGGAATATAACACAAAAAAATGCGGTACCTCAAAGCCGCAGACAAGCTGTGTGCACATCATACCAAATACTAACTGTTCACTGCAGATGTGTTGAAAGAATTAACTGGTGACCTCTTCCCGCAAGTATGTTGAAAGCATGGTGGCTTCGAACATGCCTACAGAAAATTTTCACATGACCAAGAGTTCGACTCATACGGGAACAAAAGTCGCCTCAGACTGTCCTCAGACTCGTTTGTACATTGTATAATCAGTGCGACACCGATTTCATTCACTTCTTTTCCACTAAACCTAGCGGGGGAACTAACAAAATATATATGATCTTGGCTTGCCGAAATAACTGCTTGATGTCTTTTTGTAAAAAGAATTTAAAGCTATCGCTCCTTTAGGAAAAATGCTGGTCTTTACATTTTTTGTTTTCTTTTTTATCGTGCTGACTTATAGTCTACTGATGTATTACTCAGTAGTGATTTCAAATGTGTAAATCTTTTTTGAAAAAACTTTACCAGATCCTGAGTTATCAATAAATTTGCAATTTTAATTAGGTCCTCCTTACGGGTCGTAAGCGTAAAATTTTTCAGACTATATGACATTTTTATTGAATTGCATTTACCAAGGCATGCTTTATGCGGTGATGCTATTTTTGTAAGCAGTGAGAGAGTGCAGGCGAGCTGGTAATCAATCGACATCTTGTAAACCCTGAGATGGGGAACGATAAAAAAAACGGACAAACACAACAAAACCCTGAGATTTTGTTGTGTTCGTCCGTTTTTTTATCGTTCCCCATCTCAGGGTTTACAAGAAGTCGATGCTATTTTTGTTGCTTTAAATGTCATAAAATAATTTTAATTAATTAGTCTTAAAATATATATAGCCTCCCGTATCGTGCAACTTGACTGCAAATGTTTTACCAATGCAATAGAATTAAAGCAGGCCTAAAATAGCATCCCCCCACAAGACATGTCTCTGTGAATGCTATTTTATAAAACGTTCTGACGTATTCTGAAGAGTTTTACAATAACAACCCGTCAGGAGGACCTAAGTAAAGTTACGAATTTATTGAAAACTCAGGAGCTAGTAAAGCTATCTGAGAAATAATTGCTTTTTTGAAATTACCACTCTGAAATACATCAGTATGCTAAATTGCAGCATCATCCCTTAAATACATTATTTGTCTTTTAAAACAAAATGCGGCCTTTATTTTTTTGCAGTGCTATGCATTCATCTATTAGAAACAGTTTTTTTGTAATGTGAAAAAATATTGTTATTTTCTGTCCCGCAGGAATCCCAGTACAAACGGGGTGGCGAAGTGACCTGCATGGAGAACGCAAAACTCGCGCATCTCTTCCGCAACAGCATCAAAGAAGTAGAAATGTGCGATGACTTACGAGGAAACCGAATTCCTGAAAAATAGACGTTTGTTTAACATAAAACTTAGCTTTAACTGTGAACTCAACGTTTCGTGGCATGAAGGGAAGGCGGTAACACAAAATAGCGTGATTAGAAAGTCTAATTAAAGAGGTCCAATTTTGTTGTATTTGAGCACAAATTAGAAGCCACAATTTTTCTGTCTTGATATGCGCGTTAGAATGCAAGAGACGCTCTAGGAGCCTCAGCTTTACTTACCATAAAAGTTGTGCTTAAGTTTGCCTCAGCGCTCGCTTTTTTTTAAAATATTACATGGGATTGTCACAGAAATACGACTGAACAGTAAAGCTATTTATTACAAAAACATTGGTCTCATTGTGCAGCTAAAGCAACAAGCGCGGGCTAGTCGGCACACATTGCATTGAGATGAGCCTTTTCGGCATGAGCACTTCTTCAGCTTCAGAACCTTTCGAAGGTCTCATTCTCGCGGGCGTGCAGCCCTGGCTGCAGTCTCAAAGCTGGTTTACACATTTCTATCGGTTGCGTTCACAACAACCGAAGCGAAAGCAACAACAATGTCACCGGGACAAGTGTTGGCCGTACACAACGTGACAAGCGTTGCAAGAGGTTGCTTTGCGAACCATTTATGAATCACGGTGGTTAGGCTGTTTTGGTCGCTTCTGATGTTTCGGATGTTTTGATCGCTACTTTTGCAAATATGGAAACCAGCCTTCAGCTTAAAGGGGACGTGCAACGATATTGAGTACGAATGTGATTTGTTTGATATAAGCTTACTGGTGCTCGTGCGACAGAAATATACTCTCACAGAAAGCTGAGATCAAGCAACGCCTTTGTCGCCACGCAATTTCAAAGATAAAAGCGCACGGTTTTTATAAATCTCTTCAACCCTTAACCACGCTAATACCTCAACACCATCGGCTCATTTCACTCCCTCCATTCCCCTAAATGCTTGTTCACAGAGCACCGTTTGTTTACTTTACGCAGAAATCATGGAAAGTTTAGATCGAATGTCGTGTGCCAGGCTATCTTTTTGAGCTGGCAGTCACGCTTAATATAAAGAACAGATGTTCCGGTTACTTGTACGTATGCTGTATGCATTGGTGACGCAACGCAAGAAATCGGGGCTGTGTGAACAAAAGCCACTGGATCCTGGGGAAGAAGAACCGAGGCCTTCTTTGTCTGCTAGCCGGGCACAAACAGATACTCTACTTGCATACACACGACAAAACAACGCAAGGCGGTTGGCTTATCGGCCTTAGCTGCTATGGCAATCGTCATTTCGTTGTTTTTAAATCAAAGCTTTCAAAGGGTCGTTCTGAACCAGTCGCGCGAAGATCGCTATGAAGCATCATAGTACGAAAAGCGTTCCTCGCGAATATAACCAAGCGTCTTTGGCACAGTGATTGCAATCCACTGATCAATCATGCTTCCCTCCGCAGATCTCTTACATTGATATTGCTCTTTCTTTTTACAAGTTTCGAGTCAAGAAAATTATTTTTCAATGTTTGCAAGAACCAACGCCGCATGTGGTAGTGGTACGAAGATTTACGCTTTCGCCGGTGTGTGAATAGTAAAATCTCAGCCTACAAAATAAAACAAAAAACCTATATAAAGCTACCCATTACAAGCGAATGCATACAGGCTCACAAAGAATAAAGAGGGCACGAAGAAACTGCTCATTTCATGAACAAAAATGGCGATTATACGGAGAGCTCGGCGCGGTTTTCCCTACATCCAGTGACTTTAGATGAAGCTACATAGCGATCTTGACGCGGCTGGATTAGGATAACTTTTCCAGGCCTTTGAAGGTTTGAAGAAAAACAAAACGAAATGACGATTGCCATGGCGACAGAGGCTGATGAGTCAATCGTTTTAGAGGTTTTGGTCGTCTGTATGTTACTATATGTTTGTGTCCACCCAGCAGGCAGGGGAGGCAATGGCGCTACCTCCTCGGATCCTGCGACTTAGAAAAAGATGATGAGCCTTTGGACACTGCGAAGGAGGATCACCGGCGGAGCTCTTTAGGACACGACACAGACTTCACACGGAATTTTGAAAAAAGGTACGAACTATCGCCGCCCCAAGGAGCCGGAGGAAACTTGACATGCGCGATGGGACCGCCATCCGGCATAAAGATACGCGCGACAGGACCGTCACCCCGCGAGAGCGGAAGGAACGGAAACTAGGCACGCAAGCGCTTGGAATGACGACAAAGAGAGGGCGGTGCGAGCGCAGACATGGCCGACAATGATCTCAAATCTTTGAGATAATCTACCTGAGAGCCTAGTGATATTGAAAATGGTGCCTATTGATGACTAATCTGCTGAAAATGCATATTTAAGGGATGAGACGTATAAGATTTTGCATAGAATGAACCGATTTTGCATCAAATTCAGAACCAAAGTTTTTGTTGACGCACACAAACAAAGCAAATATTTCTGCGTATATTTGTACAGCCGGTAGTTAGTCTGTCTTAGTGGGCGTCTGGTGTCTCAGCTGTGGATGAGCAATTCAGCCAGTGCGGTACAACCACTAGCCTGGGGTCTTTAACGGGCACCGCGCAGTAGTGATACATGACTGTGCGCCGGTGCGATATTCCTCCAGATACTGATCGAAACGGGCAGGGGTGGAGATTGAGCCCAGGATCCCTGGGCTCTGTAGCGCGTGCTTTCGGTCCACGTGCGAGGTGGTGTGCGCTAGCCCACTCAGCCACGGATCCCCCCCCCCCTTCTAATTGACTAAGCTTCATTGTAATGTAAGTGTTCCTCTTCAATATAAGCGTCCTTGACACTGTGTATGCACTCAAGTTATGCACCATGCGTATCCTATATCTCTTGCAACGATATTGTTCTTGCGTATTGTAAGACAGAAAAAGTACTTTTCAGTGCTGCCAAGCATTGACGTCGCTTGTGGCGGCAGTGCGAAGATGTGTTCTTGTTTTGGCAGGTGTGTGGATAGCAAAATCTCTTTATACAAGAAAAGCATTTATAAAGAAACCTGTCACCGTGAATTTAGAACGGCTCACCAAAACTAAAGATATCAAGAAGAAACCTGAAGGAAGTCCAAAAGATCAACAAGCTTAAGTACCGCGAAATCTAGAAAGGAAAAAGAAAAAGAAGAAAAGAAAGAAGATGCGTTATGGGTATTTTTTTTTTTTTTTAGTGTTACATAGTTTGGCGCAGCCGACAGAATACAGAACATGCGGGTAAACATTTTTGCTGCTCGGAACCTTGAAAAATACTACTTCCAAGATTTCTCTACCCGCCCGGATGACAGAGCTGAAGCAAACTCTCGCTCAACAGCACCATCATCCTCTGATCTGGGAGAAATGGCCATTGTTTGCAGACAACACGCAGTTTACAAATACTCGAGTGAAATGGAGCATGCTCCACAGGCTACATTTCTACAATGCACTTTGCCGATAGCCAAGTGTCTCAATCCCCATCCGTTATTGAGAATGAGAATGCAAGAAACGAGTAGAGGAAAGTTGGCAGTCTGACCCGAAGACCCCAGTCGAGACTGTGTGCCTAATTTCTTTATTTTCGTTACATATTCAGATTTTAGTGAATGGAGTGACAATGAAAGCTGTTGTAAACACCGGAGCTTCCATTTCCATATTCAAGAAAGGCAAGATTCACCCAAGTCACGTACTCAAAAGTAGGCCAGTCAGTGCTCAAAGCTACGGTGGACACACAAGACAACACTCAGAGGGGGTGGACGTGAAAGTCAAATTACTGTCTGACACAGTGTATATTCAAGCTTTGTCGACAGAATGGAGTGAGATTTTCTTTTATCACCCATGACATGACATTAACGGCGGGTTTTTCTTTTGGATTGAATTTATTGGATATAATGGGGGCCCAAAATTAAGCGGAGGGGGAGGCGCTCGTTTGAAGTCTAGTGAGGGCATACCAATAGCTAGCTCGGCTGAGTCATATTTTCGAGTCCGCCTAAAATTCTTTGATGAATTTCACGCTTACAAGTACCGCGAACCATTGTTGTGGAACACACGAGACACGTGCCACGAGCGGGTGCTCCGCCGCCATTCGCTTCCGAGGGCCGCTCATTTCAGTGCTGCACCGCCATGTGCTTCTTAGTACCCCTCGAGACACGGGCCTCGTGCATTGGCGTATTTTACGTTATATGCAAGACAGAAGCAAACAGATCAAGGGGCTTTTGGTCCGCCAAGTGCCCAGCCAAGACTAGCCGAGTTCTTCGTTTGTTGGATCAGTTGAGTCCGTTGAGTCGGCGGGGGTGGGTCCCAGGAGTCCGTCTTGTACCTGGAGCACCAGGAGTTCGCCATGGTCACTTCGAGTCTTACACAGCCACCAGGAACACTCCCACTAGTGATCCAGTCTGCGTTTGGTGGTCTACGCGTACTTTATGAGTCCCTAATTGTCGCCCTCAACCCCAGCCGTCCGAAATCCCAACTCCTCCGGCAGCCCGTATCCACGGGAGCATGGGCTGAGGGCCCCGCATTTTAGTATCAGGTGTTCGGTTTTCTCGTCTGCTGCTCTACAGATAACGCAGGTGATTGGGGAATTGGTGTCGAAGAGTGACCTTCACGGCCTTTTCTTCAATGCCCACGTGACGGAGAAGAATACAAGTGTTATCAGGCGCATTTAGGGGTCGCACTCTACAACATGACTTGGTGCGCGCTGACGAGAGTCGAAAACGTAGGCGTATATAAAACGGCGATACTCGATTATGGCAGCAGCGCTGTTAGATGCAGAAGGCAAGGAACATCTTCCTGCTAAAGCGAAGAATGCTTTTAGAGTGAGTCGATGGAGCACCAAGGACATGGAATCAAACACCATTTTTATGACGAGTGACTTGAGTTGGATAAATATCGAAGACTTCTTCGGGTGCCTCGGACATCATGCTAAACAGCGGATGCCACAAAAAGTTAGGCGAGCCTGATGCCATTGCCAGCCTCTCGCTGAGCAAAACAATGTGAATTTTGTTTTAAAGAAAGTTTCTTCGTGGTATTATGTTGTCAGAGGTAAGCCTCGCCGCAAGTTACAGACCAGTCAAAAAATCATCGGAGAGGCTTCGTAAAGGGATACTGAATCGTAATGTTTATTCCTCAGAAAGGGCCGCTGGACCATTCATTGGGAGGCTACAAACCTCAAAACATCAAAAGAAATGCAATTGAGCGAAGCTGACAGGCCGTCTGACGTTACGTCAATGGTCTCACGTCTCGTCACAGAGGTCCTCCAAGCTTGAATGGGGGCAGAGGAGAAGGCCGAGAAGCCCGGTAACATGACATCAGCTTCGCTTAATTGCGTTTTTCTTTTGCCAAAACTACAGCCATCCGTTCGACACGGTGTTATAAAAGTGATGTTTTGGGGTTTGTAGCTTCCACTTGAACGCTCCCACTGGATGTTTAGCCGTAATTCATATTTCAGTTCAGTGTCCCTTTAACCACACTACATAATGTGATATTTCAGTATGGGGCACACAGTGCTACCCTCTATATCTGAATCGCTCTCTTGGCGGCTCCAAGAAAGTAAACATGCCAGCCCATACATATAGCCGAAAGAGTTCAAAAATCAGCTTAGGTCGTCAGAATTTAAAAAAAAAAGTTTGATTTTCTCGCTAGGGCTTGCTGCAAGGACTGAGGTATATACACTCAGAGATGATGTCTAAAAATAATGTTTAAATATTTTAATAGCATTTTAATCACTAAAACAAAACTTCCTAGTTGAAGGAAACAGAGACTGGCAAGTGTTTCTTTTTTTTTTTTGTTCACAGAATTGAAAACAAAATAAGAAGATAGCTACTTGAATGCCATCTGAATTCACTGCATATTTGTGAGGCTCCGCAGCCATTGTTGACCGCGCCTGCTAAACGTGCAATCTAAATGCCTTGGATCAAGCGTCGGCGGCTCCATGAACGCTCATGCAGCGGCTGCTCGTCAGGGCGACTCACTCGCTCTTGCACAGCCTTCGCAGTTGCTTCATGCTGAGGCGAGACAGCATATAGTGCCATTTACACATCTAAGATGGCAAAACCCTCAACATGTTGGCTCCGAGCGGCATTGTGATGATACCCGAGAGCTATTTCGCGTGTGGTCTATAAAACCTATATAATGCATGATGCCAAACCTGCCGATTGCTGCATAGCTTGGAGCCGGTAAGGTGGACATGCAGCAAGGCACGCAGCTGCAATTGCATCCACTTTGCCAGGTGTAATAGGCGTCCTTCTCACGGCGCCATGCTTTATGTCACGTCTGGAAGGCTGGCCCGTCACGCTCCTATTGCCCAGATCCTCGTCCTTGTAGAAGCACCGGGCCGTGCGGATCAGCAGCGCGAGTTGGACTCGGCTTTACCTATGGCCCAGTCGAATATTTCTTCTGGTAGGGAAACCCCAGCTCCAAGTAACGCTGCCAGTGTACACATAATCTCAGATAAACACGAGCTCAAGCACGTTTAAGTACAGGTAGATGGCCTTGACGTATTTCCCACTGGTGTGATTACAATCCTCTTCCTCCCATGTATTAAGAGTGGTCCCAAGGTGGCAACATATGATGTCACAGAACTGGAAGTGTCATGCTGTCGGATGTCGAGATCCTGGCAGTTGGTCTTCAAACTTCTAATGAATAAACCAAGCAGCACAAGTGCCGCTGTCGTCATGGCGTCCCAACTTGCGACCGTGAAGTGACTGTGGACTGTCGATGCTCCAAAAAGAATGGTGCGGTAAACACACCTGATGGCTAACCCCGCCTGAACCCCCTTGATGTGTTTGTGTTGGTTTCGTAAGTGGCGTCAAAGTGCCTGCGCACGAGGACCGAGCAGCACTTGGAAGCAAATGGCAGCGTATTCCTGAAAGAAGAGGCATTTGGCAGTGAGTGGCAGCACAGCACTCACTTCTGGCACGCGTCTTTTCCGTTTACACAATTAAGGCTGAACCGATGAGACGAGTGACGGTTACAGAATAGTACCACAGTAGCATGTTAATATGTAATTTATAGCCGTTATTGAAGCTACTTAGTTAATTTTGCGAAAAACAATCTACTCACGAATATTCTTTGTTTAGCTCTAATGAGTCTTTACTTAGAGTTACATACCTTGGGTCACGTGGATTCCGAAGCAAAAAACGTATCGCCTGGCGTTTTATGTATTTTCTATTGTTGGCGCACAAATAACACACCAGTAGCTTCCGTAGGACATTACCTGGGGATAGGAGAGAAGAATGAGACATCAGTTGGATCATCAACAACGCGGTCTATTAGTTCATTGCGAAAGCGTCCAAAATGAGCGGCGGACAGACTAGTACTATAATACACTGCAGCGTATACGATAAAGCGGTGGAAATCAGTTCATCGCAACCACGGATTGTTTCGTCAACATGCGACGTCTCATTAACAGTTCGTTTTATTGAAAAACTTCCCGCGTTAGCTTCAACCCCACACCTTGCAAGTCTTTCGCCGTTTTTTCGAGCACAGCTCCTCTGCTCTCTTCGTAACAAACTTTTTGTGTATCACCTTGTTTGGAAGGGGAAAGGGGGTGTCGCCTTTTATTGAATTTCACGCTTGATTTGTGCACTTGGTAAAGGAAAATATGTTCCAGGAGCGCATGTCTACTAGACGTTTCCACGAAACGTCACAGTGTCGACGCAACGTGTGCCATGAAAAGTTGATTGCGGAACGTGTTTCGGTGTTTCCGTAAAACGTAATTCGACAAAACGGTACGAACCCGTGAAATTACATTCTCTCCATGGGAGAACACCTGACCTGACAGAAACTACTACGTAGAGAGCTCGTTCCAGGAACTCACAGCGAGCGGAGCAGCGTGCTGGCGTGTACCAGCCCGCTGCTCACGAAGTGGCCTTTGAGTAGAAAGCGGCTGAGTGTGACCACGTGGGACCGGCGAGACCCGTGGACGCTCGTAGCCGGCCTTCGGGCCGCCGCCATAAGTCACGTGGTCGACGTGACGCAAAATACAAAGGTTATTTAAACATTAATAAAAACGAATCATGAACATCACAATTATTTAGTCGAAGTATTTATTCGCAAAACTTGCATACTAAGTTCAAAATATTGTACACAGTAGCGCCGCTGAGCGGATATGTTGGACAAAATACTCGATAAAAGTATGTAAGTTAAGACTGGAAAGTAAACATATTCGGCAGATATCTGCCTGGTTGGGTGAGAGTTAAAGTCTGAAAATATATCTCCAACCAAAAAATGAAAAGCAACCCGACGTTTCAAAACCAACACGGTTTCTTCTTCAGGGGTGACTGAAGGCGCGCGGACACAGCAGCAGGTCCCAACCTCTTTGTCTTCAAAAAAGGAAAGAAAAGAAAAAGAGAAAAGAAAAAATTAAAAACGAGAAGTTAGGAAATCGGAAAAATTGTAAAATAACTTGTTAGTTATGAAGATGGCCATCTCTTCAGCTTTTCCGTCAGGTCACGGAGGCCATGTGCGTACACAGAGGGCAGAGCGCCCAGCGACCTGTTTAGGTTTCCTGGGGTGTGCTGGATGTGCCACGATTCCAAGAAAAGTCTTCTTCGAAAATTGGGCTCTGTGTCCACCACGTGCGCGTTCGCGAAGTCAATGCGATGGTCTAGGGTATCGCAATGTTCGGCGATGGCGCTGCGCTCACTGTCAAACTTCCGCACGTCGTTCTTGTGTTGGCGGATACGCTCGGGAAAGTTCTTCGTCTCGCCGATGTAGGTTGCAGGGCACTCTGCGCAAGGAATGGTGTAAACCACGCCCTGTGCTTTTTCCTTTGGTGGACGGTCTTTCGGTCTTGGCATAAACCTTCCCAGTGTGGACGTGGGCTTGTGGGCCACCAGAATACCTTGCTTTCCCAGTACTCGTGCGAGCGCTTCGCTGGTTCCCTTTACGTAGGGAACCAGCCGCCTCTTCCAAAAATGGTCGCGGCTGTGGAGGACGGAATTATGCGCTTAGACCCTAGCATCCGGGATGGAGTGCGGCTTAAAGCGGTGGGCATCCTTTCCAAGCTCCCACAACGGCAACGACTCAACCTGCCGGCCGAAGAAGTTACAGCGCTTCGGAAACTTCGTGAAGATACGGAGATTGTGCTTCTGCCGGCTGACAAAGGGAAGTCGACCGTCGTCCTGGATCGGGAGGTATACGAGGAAAAGGTACGGGACCTTCTTGGAAGCCATGCTTACGTAAAGCTCAAGAAAGATCCGACGCCACAGGTTCAGAGGAACTTGAACAAAATCCTGGCAGAGATTTTCAAGAAATACCCTCAGTCAAAGAGCCTTTACTTGCAACTTATTTGCAGGAATGGCTCCGCTCCAGGTTTTTACGGCCTTCCAAAGATCCACAAGCCGAACGTGCCTCTACGACCTATTGTGGACTTTACAACGTCACCGCTTCGGGCATTATCCAGTTACCTTCACCGGACTTTGGCTCCCCTTGTCGGAAACACGTCGACCCATGTAGAAAATGCTGGCCACTTCGTGGAACGCGCCTCGCAATTACATCTCAGTGATGGTGACACCATGGTGTCTTTCGACGTGGTGTCCCTCTTCACCAGTGTCCCAGTTCCCCTTGCAGTTGCTGCAGCCCGCGAAGCCCTCGAAAAAGACAGCTCCTTGACCACAAGAACCAACCTCACTGTGGAAGAGCTGTGCCGTCTGCTCGAGTTTTGTCTTGGCAGCACATACTTCACCTTCAAAGGGGAGCTTTTCAAACAGGTCAGTGGCACTGCAATGGGTGCGGCCATCTCGGTCACAACGGCGAATCTCACGATGGAGGCAATCGAGCAAAAAGCGCTGAGGTCTTTTCCCAACAGCCCCAAAGTATTCATGCGCTCTGTAGACGATTGCTTCTGCATTCTCAAGGAACGGGACGTGAATAATTTTTTGGCGCACCTCAACTCTATCGAGCCGGCCATTAAATTTACCGTAGAATATGAGACGGATGGCACCTTGCCGTTCCTTGATGTGCTGGTGAACCGACGAGGACAAGATCTGACGTTTGCGGTGTACCGAAAACCAACACACACCGGACGCTACCTCGATTTTGTCTCCAACCATCCAACGAGTCATAAGGCCTCAGTGGTTTCGACCCTGCTGCGTAGGGCAACGACTATCTGCTCGTCGGAAACCGATAGAAAGAAGGAGAAGAAAACCATAATTGAAGACCTAAAGAAAAATGGTTACTCTAGCAGCTTTATTGAGCGCATCGCCCGACGGCAAGGTCTCGCCAGACAAAACCAGATGCCAGTGGACGAACGACAGCCCCATCGAGTCGCGCGCTTAAGCGTTCCCTACGTAAAGGGAACCAGCGAAGCGCTCGCACGAGTACTGGGAAAGCAAGGTATTCTGGTGGCCCACAAGCCCACGTCCACACTGGGAAGGTTTATGCCAAGACCGAAAGACCGTCCACCAAAGGAAAAAGCACAGGGCGTGGTTTACACCATTCCTTGCGCAGAGTGCCCTGCAACCTACATCGGCGAGACGAAGAACTTTCCCGAGCGTATCCGCCAACACAAGAACGACGTGCGGAAGTTTGACAGTGAGCGCAGCGCCATCGCCGAACATTGCGATACCCTAGACCATCGCATTGACTTCGCGAACGCGCACGTGGTGGACACAGAGCCCAATTTTCGAAGAAGACTTTTCTTGGAATCGTGGCACATCCAGCACACCCCAGGAAACCTAAACAGGTCGCTGGGCGCTCTGCCCTCTGTGTACGCACATGGCCTCCGTGACCTGACGGAAAAGCTGAAGAGATGACCATCTTCATAACTAACAAGTTATTTTACAATTTTTCCGATTTCCTAACTTCTCGTTTTTAATTTTTTCTTTTCTCTTTTTCTTTTCTTTCCTTTTTTGAAGACGAAGAGGTTGGGAGCTGCTGCTGTGTCCGCGCGCCTTCAGTCACCCCTGAAGAAGAAACCGTGTTGGTTTTGAAACGTCGGGTTGCTTTTCATTTTTTGGTTGGAGATATATTTTCAGACTTTAATGTAAGTTAAGTTACTAAATACCTGCTTCATAAGGTATTTAAAATACTACTCAAGTTACTTTCACTGTAAAGCATCTTGAGTAGAGTAGAAATACTTAGAAATGTAATTCAACTACTTTTGAAGATACTTCTGGATTGCGTAATTTGTATCGACATCAGTGTCAAACACAATTATACAGTTGCGCAAATCTGGTTTACCAGAATGATTTATTAGCACGCAACAACAAATAACGGGAAACAAACAAACAAACAAAAACATCGTAGGGCTGTTTTATGCGGTCCAACCATAAGGAGAAGAATATCACTGATACATGTTACAAAACAATTCTGGGACAAAAAGAAATGACGTCGCTTCAGCTATCCGCAACTTTCACGACCTATAAAAAGCGCGCTGGTGCCCCCCCCCCCCCCCAAAAAAAAAAAAAAAAAAATAAAAATGGCTGTCATCTGGATGATTGTCGTAGAACATCAGTAAGAGGCGGGGTCTGCGACGCGTAATCAATTCTAGTTTTGCTTTATACAAGCAGCCTTACTTTATTTTTTCCCGCCAGGAAGGTGTTTGCAAGCACCTTTCTTGTGAAGCCGATCATCCAGGAGCTAGGGAGCTTCGATTCTCACACCACGGTACCACCATCGCTGAAAGTTGCGAATAGTGACATCGCTGAGTGTGACGTCCTGTGGCAAACCTTAGACGCATCGTTTAACTACAATTCACATTCCCTATATGGCGAGTTCACTATTGTCGTATCCGCGTAGTAAGGAGACACTACAGCCCGAATACTCGTTGGTACATTTTCCAGGACATCAGAGCCTGGTTTGCGCCATCAGTCGCTCGCAGTTCTATGAGTTCGCGTGCTCAAAGATAACGCGACCCTCGCAGGCAAAACGATCTTCTTCTGTTCATGCGCGAGTGGCGCCGCGCTAGACATCACACTCCTTCCCCCTCAGATGCCGTCGCCGTATTTTTGAGGAGCCGCCTTTGCCGTTGAGGCCTAGACAAACCCGTTGTTATAACCGCATCTGGAACAGGAAGGATGTCCGATTGAGCGTCTAGGGCATCTTGCTCCTCGGTTGGTGCAGGCCCCTCAATGGTCGGAATGGTCCACTGTGCTGGCACAGCTTGTAGGCCATTATTAATATTTCGTGTTGCAGAGGATCCCGTGACCAATGTTTCCGAATAGTCTGTTACAGTGTTCCTTATGTGGTCTTCATGTCGCCGTACCGTGCCTTGCTCTGTTTTGATGATCCAAGGCCACGGTCCCACTGAATGTGACAGTTTAGGTGCCTTTTGGCAGGTCATTACTCATCTCCTCTTAAAAACTGTTTTTTGGGATTAATGTCATTCGAAAGGCAATGCAAAACTCTTTCATTTGATATTATGTATGTGTTGGTTTTTACTGTTCATGCGTGTTTGTAGCGTTGCGAATATGATGGCGCGGACCCTCACTTGCTCCGCTAGTTCATGTTTTATGAACGATCCATTAAAGATAGCACGGTTCCAATATAGCAGTTTTGTTAAGATGATGTCGGAGCAGAATGTAACGGTACACTTTCTTGGTATTTGCACTACTTTGTTTTTTTCATCCCTCCAAATATTGCCCTAAAATTGACATTTTTCAGCACAAATATGTTTTTAATGACAAGCGCTAGGGCAATGAAATTAGCTACAGATGTAGTGCTTATAATTGGTAATATGCAGAAAAAAAATTTAATGTTGTGTAAAATGTTTTTGTTTAGATATTTTATATCAAACGTAGCACTTTTTTGTGCTTCGAGTCATGGTACTTCAAATGCCGCTGAGGAAATAATTAAGCTATGACAAAATCTTTTATAACATTTAGAGCTACAATGGTTGCCCAAGAGGTGGACGATGGCTTTTTTTCATTTTCAAAGTCATAACGCTCCAGGAGCCCTTCAAACTTACCTGTTTTTTATGCATATCTTTTTTGGACATCAAACAGATTTATTGGCATCTAATAACATTTATTGCTTGGAATAGATATACATTGCGATGTATTCAATTTTCACAATGATCTTGCTTTGGTTTCTTAATAGGTATAGAGCTTAGCTAATTTTAAAAACAATTAAAAACTGTTTGGGTGTTTTGTTGCGCTACCTGGCGGATGGCAGACAAACTGCTGATTTCTAGTGTTCAAAAAATTTCCGAGGGCGGCGTTGGCGTCTGTATCATCATCAATCTCCGTGTCTTTTTACCTTCACATTTAAAAAATATATTGGAAGATTTACTATCGAAAAATGAATGGTTTAAGTACTGGGCCCGATTAATAAATCTAAGACAAATAATTACACACGTGTAGCGTGATATAATGTGTTCATTATTCAATATGATTGAAATCAATAAATAATAAAGACGAAGAGGAAAATAATACACCCGAGTTCACTTCATGTCTAGAGTCACTAAATGAGCTTTAAAGTATCGGCATTCCGTTCCCCGAAATTGTTTTGGGCGCCGACATTTTGGGTCTTGTCCAGAGCAAACGCAACTGCCGATCGTCATGATCCAAAAGTACGACTTCCTCAGCATTAGATGCGGTGCTAGGAAGCTGATGCAATATTGCAACGCTCTGTCGCGGGTTGTTTAAACATTTGTGGGGTTCGGAAAAGCGTTTCCTGTGATTTTAGATAAAGCTTCAGGTAACTGGCAACCATGATTTTAAGCGGCAGTATGGCTTAAATCATGGTTGCTACGGTTAACTGTCGTTACTCTGAACCGTAGCTAATTATATCCCTGTTACACGAGCATCCTTAACCGTGGTTAACTCAGCTTTAACTGCTGTTACGTGGCACCACAGTCACCGCACTATACTCTCAGACAGCTATTTCAGAAGAAGTGGAGAGCGCTCGTGCACTGCTTCGATGTGTGCGAAAGATGCTCAAGCGCACGTTCGCCCATAGCTTTGACTGCATAGCCAAAGAATGTTGTCGGCCAGTATTGTGCGCTAACTGTGGCTTAGCGTAACTGCAGTTAAGTGCGCCCGTATAACAAGAGTATTACTGGCACAAGTGGGACAATGAGGAAGAGGCAGGTGTCAAAAGGTAGTGGCTTGTGGAATCCACGGGGCTTACGCCATGGCCCCTCCAGGTATTACAAGCCTCTTGAACAAGAGCATGAATAGTGTTATTAGATAAGCTACGCGTCAGAGTAGCGACACTTGGCCATATTGTGGCTTAAAATCATGTTTGCCAGTTATTTGAAGCTTTATCTGAAATCACAAGAAGCGCTTTTCCGTCCTCAACTTTAAACAGTGTGCGACAAAGCAAAGCAACATTACGTGAGCTTCCTAACACCAAATCTAATGCTGAGGATGTCGCACTTTTAAATCGTGATGATCGGCAGTTGCGCCTGCACTGCACAAGCACCAGAATGGCGCCGTTCACAACACTGACGGGGAAGAGAGTGCCGATACTCCAAGCGCAGCTCATTTATTTGCTCTAGTTCCCGCAAAACTCCTTCTCCCTGACTGAAACTGAAAGTAAATATGAATAATACACTATTATTATAGCTTATTTAGTTATAACCAACTACACATAATGAGAGGAGGAAGCGGCCGGGTAGGTGAAACGTGGGTTTTATGTGCGACCGTACTAACCGTCTCAAAAGAGAGAACGCGCGAGCTTGCGCTGGTTTAAAAAGAGGCATCCAAGGTAAGAGGCGGCACGCTGTGCTCTTTGTTATTATGCGTCTAATTGCAAATTGTTGTGTGTATGTTTATACAGCCGGAAGTTAGTCCGCCTTAGTGGGCGTCTGACTCTCAGCTGTAGATGAGCAGTTTAGCCAGTGCGGTACAACCGCAAACCTGGCGTCTTTAACGTGCACCACGCAGTACTGATGCACACGACCGCACGCCGGTACGCTGCTCTTCTAGATCGAAACGGGCAGGGGCGGGGTGGCTTCTGCAGCGCGAGCTTTCGCTCCAAGTGCTCCGAGCTGGTGTGCGCTAAAGTCACTTTAGTGTGCGCTACACCATGCACTCGGCCAGCGACCCCCCCCCCCCCCCCCCCCTTGTGCGTCTAATTTATATACAGGTATAAGTATTTGAAGATCGACGATGGACGTCGATCGTCTCGACGTAATGTAACGTAATAACATTATATAAATAATAAACTTGTTGAAGGACTGAACAACTCAATTTTTCAATTCTTGGATTGTAATATGGCGATAGCCTATTGTACTAACTGTTGATGAAGAGCAATATGAGGTGACGATGTAATGATTAAATGATGAGGCTCTATAAGGACGACGACATTAGTGGGTGTCGAACCACAGCGTACAGTGCCAGACTTGTTTGAAGTATCGTGTACCGAAAGACTTTCTTCACCCGCAACAGAATATGGTAGAATCAATGAGGATGCTGCTTTACAACTGCACTGTGCAGAAGTGTGCCTTATTCCTTAAAAGGAGGATTGAATTTCTAGCAGAATTCCCTGATTGACTACTTGAAAAAAAATGGCCTCGTTGACGTAAAGTGTCCCCGTTCCAAAAGATTCTTGAAACATACTTAAACCGCAAAGGAGTATGAGGCGAAAAATAAGAAAATGGAGCCTGGTGCGAAAGGTACAAATCACCCACCATGGCTTCTACCATCAAATACAAGGGCAGTTACACAATACACAAAGAGAGTTTTGGGATTTAGCTATATTTACACTCAAGGACGTTGATATCCAACGTATACAGAGAGATGACACCTTCTGGTCAACCAACATAGAGCCTTTTCTACTCAAGTTTTACATGGAAGGCCCGACTTCCGATGAAATTCCTTACGTAGACGAGTTGTCCGACCGAATAAACTGCAATTACTCCCGATCTGGGAATCTCTCGATCATCGTTCGTAAGCCATGGTATCATGACATCGAGGGGTGTGGCTCTTCGTCCGCTGAATATTACTTCGGCGGATGTTTTTACCTTGTAAGATGAGACCGTCGCTTGCTGCTGGAACAACCTGGCGATTCTTCACTGAACTGCTTCTTCCGTAAGCTTCAAAAGGGCTTTTTTTTAGAGCGCAGCTCTTAAGGGCCCGTTCCCTGCTTGAGCGGCGTCGGCGTCGCCGTCGGCGTCGGTGTAACCAAGGTCACCCCAAGGTCACACGACCCCCAAGGTCACCCCAAGGTCACGCGAACCCCAAGGTCATCTCAAGGTCACGTGACCCCCAAGGTCACCCCAAGGTCACGTGACCCCTCCCCAGGGTAACGCGACCCCTGTCACGTGACACCCCGAGGTCACGTGACCACCCCAGGGTCACGTGACCCCCCCCCGCCGAGGTCACGTGACCTCCCCGATGACGTCATCGGCATTCGTATCGTCATCATCACTGATGACATCCGTGATGATGACGATGACGATGCGGATGCCGGTGACGTCATTATTGACGTCACTGGTGACGTTATCAGTGATGATGACAATGACGATGCGGATGCCGGTGAGGTCATCAGTGACGTCATCGGAGTCCGCATCGTCATCGTCACTGATGACGTCACTTCACCCCCCCCCCCCCCCCCAGTACCCTTCCCTCCTCCTCCTCAAGAGCTGCGCTCTAATTCGGTGTTACAGGGAGTTGTAAACGGCTTTTACTTTTTTTTTTATTTCGCACACCATCTGTTCTGCATGCCCGTTAGTTGCAGGATGGTATGGTGCACTAATGTGATGCCTGATGCCGGTTTTTTTTTCTTCAAAAACTTGTTTATTTTGTTTGAAGCAAGATTTGGCGCGTTATCAAAGAAAAGTATTTTCGGTAGGGCAAAAGTAGGTAAAAGAAACCGTAGAACGTCAATGACGTGTTTGGACGTCGTGGCAAGCATCGTGGAAACTTCCAACCACATAGAGTACGCATCGTCCATGACTCCGCAGATGCGGATACGCTTCGCCGCCCACCGATTGAATAGTGGATCGTTTTCAGTTACTGTTCATGATGGCGTTGGACTCAAGGAAGACTTCGAGTCTTTCCAGAAAGTTAGCCCAGGTGCCAGGACTTTTGCCGAAAGCGGTAAGTGTTCGAAACGTCGACAACGTCGGTAGCCACGTGTTGTGCTTGACACTGGACACTTACCATTCGCTGAGAAGAAACTTGCATGTTCGTCTGCCACGAGTCGTCCGATATCAGGTCATCACCGCAACACCATCTCCCGACAAAAACGCCTGTCCATAGTTAGCAACCACGTGAACTTATAAATTCCCGAACGCTCATAACTTGCCGTCGCTAAACGCCGTTCATTCATAGCGTCATCATTGCAAATAAACGTCTTCCTATTTCTTCTGATGGTTTTCATCATATTCCTCCTAAGCTGTACTTACAACGTTGTGTGTGTCGGTACTTCCGAAAATATTGCAACGGCGTTTGTTTTCTGGGAACCTATAATGTAACAACCTTTACAACATCTGCCGGACACCGTGAAACACAATATTTCGTGACGTTATTTTAGTCGTCATTAAAATGCTGAGGTAAGCACCGTAAATCGCGACTTGACGTCCGCTTCCACTCGTGTCTTGGAAGATTGAGTCTACTGAGCGTGCATTCCTGCAGAAGAAATTTTCATTGATAGAATATTAACACGTCAATCAACATTTGATTCCTTCTTGGTAAGATTTGTTGTGAAAGCCCGTTACAACCGCCGAACCGCATCTCCGCATACATCCGTTTGCTGGGCCACGCTACTTGAGCTAGCTGAGCACAGCTGGCAGCGGCGCGAGCAAGGCCACGAGGGGAACGTGATGGTGCTCGAGCCATCCCACTGTGAACCAATGTTTCGGCCACCCCACGGGTGCGTGTCGCCATCTATTGGTTGAACTAAAGCCTTGTTCAAGATGGCTGCCGTGGGACCGCAGCCTTAATGCGGTTCCTTGGATCCGCGATGGCTTTCCAGCTAAGTTTTTGATATACACTTCTCGGTTAGCCGAAATATTTCTTGGGGACGTAGTTGACTCCAACGTCTCCTCATCCCTCCCTCTGGCTTGCGGATGTAGTAGAGTGATTGCGGTTGACAACTCACGACCAAACATTAGCATAGCCGGAGTCTTTCCTGTCGTAAGACTAATCGTTGTGTGCTGTTTCAGTAGAAATCGGGAAAGTCGGCACAATAAACTTCCTGCCTTGTCCTTAGACAACGCCTGTTTGGTTTCATACACCATCATTTCCGCTAGACCATTGGTCGCCGGATGATACGGAGCACTTGTGACGTGACGAATTCTGTTATTTTTAAAGAACTGTTCGGTTTCGTGTGACACTAATGACGTACCATTATCGCTAACAACCTTGCGTGGTACGCCGAACGTTCCGAACAAGTTACAAAGTTCCCGAATAAGTGAGCTGGAGTTGATACTTTTCATCTGACGAACTTCTAGCCATTTATTGAAGGCGTCAACTGGCATCAGCAACATTTTACCTTTAGTGGGACTAGCGAAGTCGGTGTGCAGTGTATCCCATGGTCTCGATGGTCGTTGGCATTCCGGGGATTGTGCCTTAGGTGGTGCCCGTTGGTGCTCTTCGCAAATACAGCACGCCCTTGCCTTGGCTTCGATGTCTTTATCCACTCCAGGCCACCAAACGTAACCTCGGGCAGTCGCCTTCCTTATTACTATGCCTCGGTGTCCAGCGTAAAGCAAGTCGAGCACTTGAGCTCTCACTGTACTAGGAATCACCACTCTTATACCTCGGGTCAAGCAACCGTTGAGCTTCGAAAGTTCGTCGGCGACACTTTGGTAGGCCCTGCACTCGTCCTTGTTTAGGTCTCCTAGTCTGCCGTGCTGTATGGCCTGGTAGACGAGTGTTAGAGCTTTGTCTTGTTCAGTGAGCGCTCCAATGCGTTCTGGGCAGAGTTGTGGAATTGGCGAGCAGGCTAACATTAGCACATCGCCAGGTGGGCAGGGCTCGTCGACACGAGCAGGTAGAGGCAGCCTGCCCAGAGCGTCCGCGTTTTGGTGTGTCCGTCCCCGTCAATATCTCAACTCGTAGTGATACGCACTTAGCTTGATGCACCATCGTGTAATAAGCGGGGATAAGACTTGTGATATCGGTTTTGTGCCTCCAAGTATTCACAATAGGAGTTAGTGGCCCGTGTAGATGGTTACCTGTCGTCCAGCGATGTATTCGTGAAAGTGACATATTGCATAGACGATGGCTAACCCTTCCTTATCAATCTGAGAATAGTTTTTCTCCGCAGCCCCTAGCGTTCGTGACGCAAAAGCCACTGGAGCCTCACGTCCCAGAGCGCCTTTCTGCACAAGTAATGCTCCCACGCCGTAAGGAGACGCGTTGCAGGAAAGGAGCATGGGTTTGTTTTCATCATAGTGCGCAAGGACCGTGCATTTTTTTACTAATTATTTAAGTTTTTGGAATGCTTCCCGGTGAATGTGTTTCCACAACAAAAAAACATTCTTCTCAAGGATCTTGTACAGGACTGATGCGACTGCAGCTCTGTTCTCGAGGAAGCGGTCATAAAATGCGAGCAACCCCAGAAAAGCTTGCAGCTCGGTTTTTCCTGTTGGCTCTGGAGCATCCATAATTACTTGCGCCTTGTCCGCAGTCGTGTGTACCCCTGAAGCGTCAATCCTGTGTCCTAAGAATGTGACTTCGGTGACTGCGAACTTGCATTTTTCCGTTTTTAACTTCAGACCGGTGCTGGCTAGATTGGATAGCACTTGTTCGAGGCGTTCAGCGTGTTGTTCCTTGGTCGCTCCACTGATGAGAATGTCATCAAGGTGTACGCATATTCCGCCGATGCCAGTGAGTGTCGTTTCCATCATCCGCTGAAAAATGGCGCGCGCTGCTGAGATCCCGAACGGAAGTCACGTCACCCTGTACAGTCCTTTCATCGTGTTGATTGTCAGTACTGCTGCCGTCTCGTCCGTTACCTTTAGCTGCTGGTATGCTTGGCACAAGTTCAGCGTTGAGAAAACAGTTCCTCCTCTGAGGTTCGAGAGCGTTTCTCCTGTTGTGGGCAGCGGATAGCTGGTTTTTTCTTTTTTTTTTTTATGCGGCGTTTACCGTGCTCCGGTAGTCGCCACGGGTGTATCTCGAAACAACCCATTCTTATTTGAACCCTTCTCGTTTGAACCCATTCGCAAAACGCCCTTCTCGTTTTAACCTTTCGCGTTTCGACCCTTTCTTATTTATACCCTTCTCATTTGAACCCATTCTCATTTGAACCCTTCTCGTCTGAACCCATTCGCAAAACGCCTTTCGCGTTTCAACCTTTCGCGTTTCGACTTTTTCTCATTTGAAGCCGTTGTCATTTGAACACCGTAGTGAGGCATAGAAAGAAGGAAAAACAGTTGAGGATGAAGGTTGAAGATGAAGCGCAGCGGCACCATCTCTTGCATAGCACATGAAACAATTTTCCTTATGCCTGCGTGCCACCCCGAGCCTGTTGACGTTGATACGTGGTCACATGGTGACGTGGTTTCAAAAGTGCTAGCGCAGATTCGGTACTTCATTTCTCTTCTGTCGCTGTATGTTGTTAAGATGTCGTCGTGTGGAGCGGATGGATCATTGTGCTAGTCGTGTGTTATTGCTTGTAATGGCCAATTCGGGTGGTCATTTTCCCTGAAAAAATGTTTTCCCATATCTTCGGCAAGGGCGTTCGCGTGGTCAAAGGCTGGCGGGTGCAAGCTTTTCGGGTTGCGCTTCTCAGGCGTGTACCGGCAATTTACCAGCAGCAGTTTTCCCGAGCTCCAAGAGGTCGGGCAGCTTGTCTGCCAGACTGTATCCGGTATCTTCACATCCGAATCGGGATAGGGAACCAAACGAAACAATGCTCGCTGAGGTGGCAAATAGCGGGGTTCAAGTGGCAAACGAAGCCATCGAGACAGGCACCCTTTTGTGCTCTGAGACAAGATAGCAAAAACAACGAAGAGAAAGATAATTTATGTTTCAAAGAAAGTCAACATTTTTGGAAGAATTTATCCAGCCTGAGCAAGGTATGTTTGCTCTGAGACACGGGCTGCATCATACATCACTTTATTTTACAACTCTGTAATAACAGGTTATTACACCGTTGAAAAAAAAGTATGCAAAGTGATGCAGTTTGAAACTTGAACAAGCATTACAATTTCAAGGAGGGTGGGTGCAATGAGAAGACTGAGAATTCCAAAAAAAGGTACTAGAGATTTTTAGTAGATCGTTCATACCCCCGATAGCCCCGATAACGATGGTATGTGTAGCATCGGCAAAAGCTGCCGACTACAAATCCGCCAGTTTGGCGCCGACGCTCGTGAACTGCCGCGAGCCCAGGTCAGGGAGCACGAGAGCGGCGTTGGCTCGAGATAAAAAGATTCGATTCTTGCCTGACGAACGGACCAGCCCATGTTTTGATCGCCTTCGCGACAAGTGGTGACCCGGACGTGATCCCGGTGAATTTTTTTTTTTCGGCATCACCTCCCGCAACCAGCAATGGACGCAGCCGATCGTTCTGCAGCAGCGAACGGAGATCCCGGGCAATCCCAAGGCTCCACCGTACCCAGGCAACAATCACTCGCTGGCGTTCACTTCAAACTGCCACCATTCTGGACGAAAAATCCCCGAGTATGGTTCGCCCAGGTCGAGGCCCAGTTTCAAGTTCACCGCATCACATCGTCGCTAACCAAGTACTTTCACATCGTGTCGTCACTCCCACCCGAAGTGGCCGATGAACTCGATGATGTCCTGGCTGCTCAGCCGACAACGGAACCCTACGAAAATCTTAAAGCAACGATTCTCGCTCGCAAGACAACGTCAGAGCGCGCTCGACTACAGCAACTGCTTACGATCGAAGAACTCGGCGACCGTAGGCCTTCTCAGATGCTGCACCGTATGCGGCAGCTGCTGGGTGATCAGGCGGCTGATTCCAATAGCCCCCTTCTGCGAGAACTGTTTCTACAGCGACTGCCACAGAACATGGTTGCTGTCTTGGCCGCGACGGACATCATGAATCTGGACAAGTTGGCTGAAACAGCAGACCACATCGCGGACTATTCAGCCCCCAGCGGCGTTGCTGCCGTGTCGACCCCTTCGACGCCTTCAAGCTCTTCACACGAAGCACTCCACGCGCGCCTGGAAGAACGGCTCGACGAGATAGTGGACACCCTTGCTGCGATGCGAGGGTGTCCACCTGGCCGTGAAGCACTTCCGTCATATCCTCGAAGGCACGACATTCTACATACTAACAGATGATAAGCCGCTAACATTTGCTTTCCGGGGAAATCACAGCACATACACCGCTCGAGAGATCCGCAACCTCACCTATATCTCGGAGTTCACAACCGACCTACGTTTTATTCAAGGCACAGCTAACACCGCTGCTGATGCTCTCTCTAGAGTGGATGCCATCACAACGCTTGTAACTCCGGTCGACTTCGAGGCAATGGCAGCAGAGCAGCGTAAGGATCTTGATCTTGAGAACTTTCCAACTTCACCATCCTCACTAGTTCTCAAGGAAGTGCCTTTACCTTCCTCCACGACGACCATCATCTGCGACACGTCAACGGGAATTTCACGACCCTATGTGCCACTTACCTACAGGCGCATCGTGTTTGATCTACTTCACAACCCAAGTCACCCCGGCATCCGAGCAACGCAGCGACTGCTGACGGAGCGTTACGTCTGGCCCAGCATCAACGCCGACGTCCGTCACTGGGCCCGCAGCTGCCTTCATTGCCAGCGCGTGAAGATCACGCGGCACACAACTACACCCCTTCAACCTTTCCGACCGCCCGATGCACGTTTTGATCACGTGCACCTGGACATAGTGGGGCCACTTCCACCATCTCAGGGCTCCAGGTATCTGCTCACCTGTGTAGATCGGTACACGCGATGGCCGGAGGCCATCCCGGTCCCCGACATCACAGCAGAAACCATCGCCAAGGCCTTCGTCGGTGGCTGGGTGGCGCGCTTTGGGTGTCCCTCCGTTGTTACAACTGACCGCGGCCGGCAGTTCCAATCTGGTCTCTTCTCGGCCCTTGCGACGTTGCTTGGCATCCGTCACATACACACCACAGCATACCATCCATCTGCGAACGGTATGGTGGAGCGACTGCACCGACAACTGAAGGCAGCCCTCACCGCGCATAACCAACGTGAGCGATGGAGCGAGAATCTCCCCATTGTCCTACTTGGCATTCGTGCCGCACTAAAGCAAGATATTAATTGTACGGCGGCGCAGCTCGTTTACGGCACCACCTTGCGACTACCGGGTGAATTCTTTTCCCCGGCGTCAACAGCAACGACTCCACAAGGCACCTATGTGGAAGAGCTACGCCTGTTGTTCCAGGATGTACAACCGACTTCACCTCGCTTGCCCAAAGACCGCAATGTCTTTGTCAGCCAAGACCTAAGAAACGCCACACACGTGTTTGTGCGCCGTGACATCGTACGCAAGTGCTTAACACCGGCCTACGACGGCCCTTATAAAGTCATCGATCGGAAAGAAAAACACATAACCATTGACGTCAACGGACGTCATGACGTAGTGGCAATGGATCGTTTGAAACCGGCCTATCTCAACGATGACAGTACATCGTCCCCATCCTCGACCGCGAGCGTAGCGACGCCAACACCTCATCGGTCACGCCGACTACCGTGAAGACAGTGATCCACGTGTTTTGACAGGACTTCTGTCGACCATAGCTCATTTCGAACTTCCCCAAACACTCCAGTCAAGTTTCACCACAACGTGAACCACACGCCCAGCCATTTGCACCCCGCCCTAGTACCGCTGCTAGGGACAAGTCCCGATGACCATACAGTCCCCTTAGGACACTCTGTACGCTTTCATTTGTCATCCAGACACCAGTTGTTTTTTTTTTGCTTTTTTTACTTTACTCCCTTTCCTTCTACGAGGGGGAGCCCTGTAGCATCGGCAAAAGCTGCCGACTACAAATCCGCCAGTTTGGCGCCGACGCTCGTGAACTGCCGCGAGCCCAGGTCAGGGAGCACGAGAGCGGCGTTGGCTCGAGATAAAAAGATTCGATTCTTGCCTGACGAACGGACCAGCCCATGTTTTGATCGCCTTCGCGACAGTATGCAAGGGAGGCGGTGGCGGAGTTTCAGGTATCGTTATCGGAGTCATGGGAACGATCTACTAAAACTCTACTAACAGTAAACAGAATATGGAAAGCGACGCTGGTAAGCCTCCGTGGCAACAGTTAATCGAAAATCCAAACGAAGTTTATTGAAATTTGACGCGCGTGCGGGCAGCACCACACTGATTTATACATCTGCCCTTTCATTGATTTTATATTTTAATATTCTGTCAGCTGTACGGACTGTGGTAATGCCAATATTTTGAAAAGTTTTGTGAAGCCGCTTCTGTTTACACACATCTCAAAGAGTCGTGATTTATGTTGTTGGCGTATGCAACGTGCTCACTGTACCATAAAGTGATCGAAGAAGAACTCACTCGCGACCCAGTCAAATAAAAAGGCCAGTTCATTGTGCTTTGCAATCGGGTGGAGAATGTCACGTGATGCGCCGCTGGCGCGTTTTTGGTCGCCGGTGCCAGAGGCAAGGGCTCGAAGGCAATTAATTACCCGAATTCGCCATAAATACCGCAGAAAGATTGCGAGATCATGATGTTGGATTAATTTGGGTTCGAAATGAGAGAGGTTAAAATGAGAAAAGTCTTTCTGACAATGGTCGAAACCAAAAAGTATGTTTTGAAAAAATTTGAAATAAGAAAAGTTAAAATGAGAAAAGTCGTTTTGAGAAGGGTCAAAACCCGAAAGTTTGTTTTGAGAACGGTTTAAATGAGAAAGGGAGAAACGCGAAAGTTGTTTTGCGCTGGGTTGAAATGAGAAGGTAAAAACGAGAAGGTAGAAATGCGAACGGGTTCAAATGAAAACCACCCGTCGCCACAAAGTCGGATGGCTCCGCTCTTCTTTCGGATGAGTACCAGCGGCGTAGCCCATGCGGAGTGTTGGACTGGCTCAATTATTCCCTGACTCTGTAACTGTTGGAGCTCGTCTGGTACCGTTGACCGGAGCGCAAAAGGAACCGGCCGAGCTTTGCCAAATTTCGGTGAAGCTCCTTCCTCTAGCTCCAAATGTACTGGAGGTCTCGTGTATCCAGAGATGTTGTCCTTGAACACATTAGGATGACATATTAGGATGTCGTCGAAGGACTTCCTCCACCTCTGGTGGCGCGGTGTGATGCTGCACCTGGTTGATTCCTTTCACTCGGATGTGAAGCGCGTTGAACCAATCCCTTCCCAAAAGTCTGCAGCCAGTTCCTTTCGTCACCAAAAGTGGCAGGAGTTAATCTTTTGACTTGAAGCGTACCTTTGCTTGAAGTGAGCCAAGAAGTTTTAGGCCTTCAGCGCTTCAAGTGTAGAGTTCCTAGTCGTCTTTCGTGAGCTTGGGTGGATTTTTGGGTCAAGTTGAGCAAAATGTTTCTTCGCTGACCGACGAACATGTAGCGCCAGAGTCGACCTCGAACTTAAGTGGCTTTCCCTGAATCTGAAGGGAAACATGGAACGTCGGAACGCCTCCTGGCGTTTGTAACTTGTTCAATTCGTAACAGGAACATCTAAATGAGCCCGTTGGCTGGCTCACCACTTCAGTCGCTGCAACATTGTGGTTAGTTTTCTTGTCAGCTGGTTTGCCTTGCTGCTTTTTCTTCGCAATGCATGCTTTTTCGATGTGTCCAAGCTTTTTGCAGTAGCGACACTCTGTATTTTTGAATCGGCATCCCTGTGGGTCATGCTGGCCTGTGTATCGATAGCACTGCCGATTGCTGCGTGAAGTCTTTGTTTGCTGCCCCTGTCTTGTTGATCTGGAGGTCTTCTTTTTTCTTGATGCTTTGTTGTTTCGAGGCATTTTCTGCTCAGATGGCGATATCTAAGGCGCTCGAGAACGTTAAATCTTTTTCTGCGAACAGGCGCTGCTGCAGAAGCTCGTCGCGGATGCCGCAGACAAACCTGTCACGCAACATCACGTCCAACGGCAGTTTGGTGTCCCGTTGTGCCGTTGCTAGTTGTCCAGCCGTAGCCGCTGTGCCGGATGCCTGTTGCGACGTTGGTTGCTGCGATACCGATTGTGGCGCCGTCGTCGATGTAACACGCGTAGTTGCGGAAGCCAGGATGCCGAAATTACAGTAACCCGCCAGATGTTTGAGCGCCGCAACGTAGCTGTTGATCGACTCGTCCGGTAGTTGGTCCCACCGCTGGAACTTGTACCGGCTATAGAGCTCTGACGGTCGAGGATCAAAGTGAGCGCCGAGGATTGTCACGAGTTCGTCTAACTCAACGTCCCCGGGTCCTCTGGGTGCCACTAACGCTCGTACGATCTCGTAAGTTTCGGGACCGCAGAGCGTGAGTAGGAGTGCTCGCTTCTTGTCCATGGCGTTGATGCCATTCGCCACGAAGTAGAAACCCAGACGTTCATTCCACAAGGCCCATGACTTGCCTGAAAAGACTTCCATTTTGCCTTGAGTAGACATGGCTCGTGGTCAGAGGTTCCAGGCGTCGTAGGCTCTTGAATTCTCGTCGCCAGTGTCGTATCCGCGTAGTAAGGAGACCCTACAGCCCGAATACTCGTTGGTATATTTTCCAGGACATCAGAGTCTGGCTTGCGCCATCAGTCGCTCGCAGTTCTATGAGTTCGCGTACTCAAAGATCATGCGACCCTCGCAGGCAAAACGATCCTCTTCTGTTCATGCGCGAGTGGCGCCGTGCTAGACATCAGAACTATAAACGAACTCGGGATACGGAAAAGAGTGAATGGATAACAAAGAGAGCCCACATAATAGCCACGGCACTCGCAGAACTTTCTTCAAGTGGGTTGCGTTCAGAAAGGCACTCGACTTTGGGAGACGTTGTTGTTGCGTAGTTAGTTTCCTGTCCTGTTCTCTTCTTATCAATGTTCGCTTACAGACAGTGTTCGCGAGAGCAATAAGTGCCGAACTGACAACAAGAAGAAAAGAAACCTCGACGTTTTGGTGTAGCGGGGTCAGATATACAACAAGCAACAACAACAAAAAAAGTGACCTCGTTTTGTGTCCATTTCTCATCTTGTTCTTTTCGTTATTTTCTTTACACTGAAGTCTGCATTGTTGTCGTGGGTCGTTTCTCGTTTCACACTGAGGCGCAATGCCTCAGTGTGGAAATCTTTACTTCCCTAAACCCACCCATTTTGTTTGGAAATATTTTTGGGTAAACTCTACGAAACAAAAGCACCTTTAGGAAGACGAAGGGGAAAACGTTCATTGTACGAACATTGGTGTGAAATATGAGTCACAATCGGCACAAAAGCGATGTTTTCACAAGCTCAATCTAAGTCACCGGAGCTTATCTGAGCTAGCAACAGGATTTGGTTGCTCGAAAGAATGTTCAAGTTTGCTCATGCCACGCCCACGACACTTTATACCGAAAAACTCGGAAAATGGCGGAATGTGAAAAATGTATTTGAGATAATGTGTACAAGATACTCAAAAACGTAATTAAAATACAATGCCAAATACTCTCGATCAGAAGTATTTGCAAGATGCCAAGATGCATCAAAAAGTATTTAAAATACAGTATCTTGAGTAGAGTATTTCAGATAGGCACAAGTCTGACACACATATCTGGGCCGCGAGTCGGCTTCTGTGTCCTAGCTCTCATTACATTTACAATATTACTCTACGCCACAACTTCACTCGACATTCTCAATCCAGACAACGCGGACTTACTTAGTCGATTTCCTAAGATATCATCAAGCAAGACAGAATGCCAACAGGGAGGACAGTCCACCAGTGCCCCTACCCCAAGTGTTCGTTCAACTCCGCCCGGACCTTCAACATACGCCGCCCCCTGAACTTTACTCACTCGGGATATCAGGCTTTTAATCGTTGCAGTCGGAGTGGATGCCTTGTATGTAGACTTACTAGCACTTACCATGAATCAGTCGAGACTAGCCACAAGCCGCGAAAGCAATCTTTCGAGAGGCTACCTTTTATGCGCCAAGAGCTTCGCACGATGGACGCCGCTGAGCCACCCATCATTTTTGTTTAATGGTGGCCGCTGTACCATCTGCCTGAGCTGGTCTTGGACATTTGTTTCATCGCAACCACTGGAATTAACAGAGGAACAAGCTCAACGTCTCTCTGCGTCGAGCACGGACAACTACGGTAGTATCCTGTCAACTTGTGATCCTGCGACCTACAGCAAGAGGCCCGCTCTGGTTTTGCAACAAGCGAATTTCGGATGCAACATGGATACGCCTGTAGGTTATCAGCCAGTCATATTTCATTGCTGCCATAGGAATTCGACCCTACCACACCGTTCCGTTCCATCGCAATGTATAAAATCAGTTCAAGGCAAGGTCATGAATTTTTTGGCGTCGGGCAGAAACAATGGCGGCTGTGTGTTCGCTTGTGAATCTCAAGTCCTCGGCGGGTGGTTTGTTGAAGCATCCTAATAAGATCATTCAAAACACAATATAGCCTCGTCCATAGTTAAGCAAGGAGCAAGGTGGGCCTCGGTCTCTAGCCGTGAAGATTGTTTTTCCAGTAGCCGCGAGTTTTCAGCTCGACGTTTTGAGGCCGCTGTAAAATGCTCTTCTGAGCCTTTCCTACCTGTGTACCCAGGATGCCACCTGGACTCGTCTCTCGTTCCACAAGAAGCAAGCTGCGCCATGGTCAGCGGACATGAGCGCCGTCTCCCCAATAAATGCTTCTTTCCTGATGACTGGCCATTAAAACCCGAGCTGTGGCGATTGCACGTTAGTATTGAGTACCCTTCTGCTCTTTATATCGGGTGATTGAATGCATTACATGACTAGCAGCTTCCCTGTCCTCTTCGAAACGTCCCTTTGTAAGCGCACCATTGAGTTGGCGTTGAATTGGCCTGTAAACCTTTGTTTGGTATGTCGGTAAAAGCAGAAATAAAACAGGCGTTTTCGGTTTACCCAGGAAAGCTTAACCTTATTTTGGGCATTTTCATCGATTTCTTTCGTCGCACTGTATTTTTAATGGGATGGCATTAGTGCCCTGGTAGATGTTCTGACCTTGGAGCGGACGAAGAACACGTATCCAAAGTCCGCGACGTCACCACGGGATGACAACACTCAGACAACACGTAACAACTCAGAGTAGTTGCAACAACAACAACACGTAACACTCAGAGTAGTTGCGCGTACATTGCCCACGTGCTTCGTAACCGCACGCGAAGTTGGGAACAAAGTACGAGACAATGCACGCATTCGACGCACGGAAGCGGTTTAAGCAACTTTCTCTTGTAAATTACACCTAGCAAACGAAGATCGTCCGTGACGTCCCCCTTCTCTAATTTCGGTGCCGCGCATTGGGGTTAAGAGGATGTATAACAGGGGTGCGTGTCAACACCCATCCCCCGCCCCCCCCCCCCCCCCCCCCCCCCCCCAACGGCGTTCACGTCGGTTCGCGGCGACAGTCTACGGATAGCTCATTACCAAATATTAACCCACCTTGGTTCACCCGTACAGGCCGCCTCGTGGCGTCCGCCAGCGGCCCAAACACACCCTGTATAGTATTTCGATTCACCTTCACTAAAGACGCAGCTGACGCTACGAGCTGAAGGGACCGATCAGACAGCATCCAAAGCGCAACATCATGGTGTTCGTTATGTCTTTGTACGTGTTCTATCATCACTGAACCAATCATAAACAAAAAAGGCCCAGTGTTTCGCGCTTTAGACGGTGCTTGATGGATCCCATTAGCTCGTAGCGTCCGCTGCGTCTAGACTTCAGCTGAAACGAAGTATAGCCCCGTCGTCCCCCTTTACACTTGGGTTGCTAGGTGTTACGTCCGGCGGCCGGCGAGGGGGGTGCGCGCTTTCGAAGACCTCGGAAGCTCCTGCCACCGCGGCTTTGGAAACCTGTATACACAAACGGGCTGCGGTTCCGTTCTTGGGCCTCCCACACCGTTCTTGACGCAAAGTCGTCTTGCCACGTCACCGGGCCGTAAGCGCACGGTGTCGCCGCCCCTTTATGCACAATGTGTAAGCACAACAACGAAATGGTTCTGTCGTTTTTTGCGCGTCAAGCGCAGGTGCATTATACACATGCAAAGTGACCTGTCTATCTATGCTGGAACGCAAACTAAATGATCTAGAAAACTGCATTGGGCACTGATTGGCTATTCTCTCTGGTCACGTGACATAACGTTGAAATGTAGTCTTTCTCTATGCAGTTCGAGCTATGCTCGTTAAAATGATGCAGTTGGCGGTGACGTCAAAATGTCGTCACGATGCACTTTGACGATGCAGTAAACTGGGTGGTCGAAACGAAGCCAGAGATCAATCTGCATCGTAAAAGATGACGACCCTAACATATGCATTTCTACTGTTGGGTTCGCCAGCGGATGGAGTTTTTAGAGATCACCGGGATGCTTTCGAGATGAACGATGCGAGGTTTGTGGGCGAATACCGGCTGACCAAAAGGGTTACTCGCTGGCTGTGCAACCAGCTTCGCGGAAAGCTCCAGCGTTGTCGTGAAGGGCCCCGTGTGCTGACGGTCGAACGACAAGTCCACGCAGCTCTACGCTTTTACGCCGCTGGCGACTTCCAGGGAACCGCCGGGAGCGACGAAAACATTGGTGTTCTGTGAGTCGCGTACTTGGTGATGGCACCAACGCTATCATCGATTGCCTCGGATCGAAGTGGCTGTGTTTCGAACAAACTCAAGCAGAGAAGGTGCTCACAAAAAGGAAGTCCTTCTAGCAATGCAAGTTCAGCGGCGTGATCGATAAATATTCTAAATACTCTTACACGATTCAACACGATTGTGCTTTCATTTGGGTGCACCCCATATAAGCGATTTGGCTGAGCGAAAAGCCAAGCAAGCAACGGTAACAGGCTTAAGTTGAGCTAGTTCGTTCATACTTCAGGTTTAGAGGGAGGGAGGAATATACTTTATTTTAAAGCAACTACTTCAGGTAAGGCCAGCTGAACTAGAATAAACATACACATAAAGAAAAGACCATACACACCGTGGGACTAAGAACTGATTTGCTTTTTCCTCCTCTTCTGCTACAAACCCAACTTGAGGGAAATATTCTCTTTTTTTTCTTTTTTGCTTCCTACTTCACCGAGAATTTAACCCCAGAAGGAACATTTTTTCTTTCTCGTCCTGCACCAAAGAAGTTGCACTAACGCAGTCAAATATAGCCAAAAAGTAAAATTGGTCGTTAGTTGTCTATACAGCAGGAGGTTAGTCTGCCTGAAAATGGCGACATTGTTACCCACTGTAGATAAGCAATTTAGCCAGTGGAGTACGACTCCTAGCCTGGGGTCTTTAACGTGCATCACGCAGTAGTGATACACGCCCGCACGTCGGTACGATGCTCATCCAGATCGAAACGGGTGGGGGCGGGGATTGAACCCAGGATCCCTGGGTTCTGCAGCGCGAGCTTTCGCTCCACGTGCTCCGAGCTGGTGTGCGCTAGCCTAGAGCCACTCGATATGGCAGCGTAGCTGCCAGAGTAGCGCCACGCTTTTCCCTGTGCCGCCTCTCACCGTGATTGGTCACACGCGGTACCATAGCAAGGAGCTGAGCTGGCTCGGTTCCCTTAGCAACCGAGTGACTACTCGTCACGTGACCTCGCAAGAGCCGTGATGTCACCGGTAAGATGGCAGCGCCCAGAGCTGGTGGATACGAGTTTGTTCGGTGCGCGGTAGCCGTAAGCCGCTGCTTGCCGACGATTTCGGACTTCTTCGTGCTCTCTGACGCAGGTATAACGTGAAGATCTGAAAGAATGTGACTTTATACCTTTTCTGTGCAAGATCGCTCTGGATATTAGCACCTGTGCGACATCATCAGTCATATCGCCGTAGCGGTGCTCGTATTCCTGGATGTGTTCGAGGATCGATAAGACATTTTGCATGCAATTTTCGCATACTCCTAGCCTTGTTTAAACGTTGAAATGTCTGAGAATCAATGCGAATTGTATGCGTCGGATGTTGGACCTTGGGGAAGTTGTTTCAGCCCCAGGTAACCACGTAATAACAAACTTTTAGCGAGGAAGCTCCTGTGATCTTTACGTTTTGTACTAATCAACGATCATACGATATAGCTTTTAGGATAACATTTTCGCATTTTCTAACTTTTTTTGAATGTTGGAATTTCTGAGAATCGAAACGAAAGGTATACGTCGTGTGTAGGGCCTAGGGGAAGTTGTTTCAGCCCTGAGTCACCGAATAATCACAGCAACTTTAAGCGAGGAAGCGCCTGCGACCTTTAACCTTTTGTACTAATCGACGATTTTACGAATTGACAGTTCTGAAGATATTGATATAACGTGCTTTCTTAGCAATAGCTTGCATTTAATCGCAGTGTTTTTTTTTTTTTTTTTTTTCAAGGGACAAGCTGGCGTTTGCTCAAATGACGTATATGAAATGACCTGCTCTATAAGAATGCATCAACACATACTATTAAATTTATATGCTCAGAGGTGTGTTCATCTTCGTAATTAACTAGTTACAGACAATTATGTTTTACGAGTGTAATATTTATTTTCTGTAGCTGGGCCCGTTTTGTACTCATTAATGTCCGTGTGCTATGATGCTATCGTCATCTGTGTATCGTTCTAAATATCCTCTTTGCAATGCCTACAAAAGCCAAAATGACGTCAGCCGACCCCAGCTCACGCATTTGACACGAAAATTGCGTCACTCGGACGTATGCGCTCGTCAACAATCAATTCGTCGATGAATTTTTGTATTCGCGTTCGTGGCCAATGAGTGTACATGAGTGAACTTGCGAATGACAAGTTCTATGGTGTGCTTAAAAAGCACAGTGGAAGCTTGGGGTCATCGCACCGGTGCCCTAGCATGAAACGACCGCGTGATTCCACTGTTCTCTTTTGAGTTGAGGATTAAAGCTAAAGAAGAAGAAGTTCAAGAATCATTTCATGGCCTCTTTAACAAGGGTAGGCGTGCTACACCAGATAAAAATATTGACACTTTGCATGCCGGTTAACTTCCGAACGACCATTTGGCCTGTCGGCAAGAACTCCTCATATCCGGCGTCCGTCTCTTTTGATGGCGTTAACAATCCTCTGTTGACCACCGTGCTGTGTTCATCGCCCAAAACAAGGGTGATACAGTCGTCGACGTCGCTCCCCGCCAGTCGGTGAGATAATAACATCTTGAATGAATGATTGGGTCTTGAAGAAGTATGGTGCTAACCATACATTCTCTTACTATATGGGCAGTCGAGCAGCAGTCATGTCCCAAGGCAATCGTCCTGTCGCTGCCGGCGTAATCAGATTTTGTTCCATAGGAGCGAAGTCCGAAAGTACAAGGACGGTACGTTCGTCCCACGAAGCCGCCGCCATCCCGGCGGCGCGGAAAACCACTCGCCTTGTCCGTGCACGCTGCAAATCGTCTCATTTCACATAAGAACAGGCACCACTCCTCCAGAGGCCCGTGCCGTACCGCCATGCAAAGCGTCTTTTAGGTATTTTACCACTTTTCAATTAACGAATGGAGATATCAACTACAGGGTGTCACAAAAGAAAATTTACACGGTCTTTTTTACCGCAAAACTAAACTCGGCATCGCCGAACGCTCATTCTCCGCCCAAAGGTAGAGCTAGAGGTCACAACCAGATGCCAAAGTTTCAGCCCGATCCGATTACTTAATCAAAAGTTATTAGTGATTTTCTGAAAATTTCAATGGGAGAATGGCCACCGACGGAGTTTTCAAACACATGGGGCTCTATGGCACCAGAAACCGAAAACGGGCAAAAATGGGCTCCATTTTCCCATTGAAATTTTCAGAAAATCACTTATAACTTTTGATTAACTTATCGGATCGGGCTGAAACTTTGGCAACTGGTTGTGACCTCTAGCTCTACCTTTGGGCGGAGAATGAACGTTTGGCGATGTCTAGTTTATTTTTGCGGTAAAAAAGACCGTGTAAATTTTCTTTTGTGACACCCTGTAGATAAAGGTTGCCGCCCGGCATCGCTAGCCCTACGGTTACCATAGAAACCTCCCAGGCCCAAAATGGAGATCACTATAGGCGCTTCTGACGTCGTGTATCTATATAATTTTGCGTGGTGTCGCTACTCTGGCAGCTACGCTGCCATATAGAGTGGCTCTACGCTAGCCCACTCGGCGATTCTCCGAAATTCCCTGTAGGAAAAAAAGAAACGATGTAGTTTCAACTCAATCGCCACAGTCCACCGTTTCTCCACCGCTTTTTCCAGCATAGACAAACTGACCTGCTTGCACCAGGGAGGAGAGGGATTTGGGAATTTTCCCCCCACGGAAAAGTGCTGAAAGACTGCATTTACCATGCGTTCTTATATATTATCTCTGCGGGAACTTCTGCCGCATTTCTTTGAGAATCAGCGTGGCGGCAGCAGCGATTTCGGCCTACTTTTTATTTACTTCACCGAATAATAGAAGCAAACGACAATGCTTAAATGCATATTTAGTTGTGCTAAGGCTTGGCATTAATCGAACTTCAAAAACTCCCGAAACCTCCGTAAAATATGATCTAATTAAAAAAAATGATAGTTCATGTTTATACCCTGTGTCGGAACACTTGGCTAGAGGACGGCGATGCTGGCACAGCAGCCACAGAACGGGCGCACTCGCAGAACGCGCCCACTCGCAAGCTCTCGATCCGCCGACCGGTCGCAACGGCCGGACCAGAATAAATACGAAGTATTCGGCGGTAGTCTTTCTGCCTCGCGAATACAACACTGGCGACGAGACCTGGTACGAGCCAACGAAGCCTGGACAGCCACCGCAAGCCATGCCGACCCAAGGTACCATCGAAGCCTTCACAGGCAAGGCATGGGCGTCATGGGTCGAACGCTTAGGTTTCTACTTCGTGGCTAATTCTATCACGAGGTTAGAAAAGAAGAGGGCACTGCTGCTCACGCTTTGCGGGCCAGAAACGTACGCAATCGTTCGAGCTTTAGTGGCCCTAGGACGCCGGGAGTTATCGGGTTCGAGAAACTGGTGTCGATTCTTGGGACACACTTCGACCCTCAAGCATCGGAGCTGTACAGTCGCTACAAGTTCCCGCGTCGAATCAGTTAGCCGACGAGTCAATCAACAGTTACGTCGCGACTCTGAAGCAACTGGCAGCAGACTGCAACTTCAGTATATCCTTGACCTCATCGATAACTGTTGCAACGACGACATTGCAGCCATCAACGGCAGTTCAGGTCTCCGGTACAAGGGCTACGACTGGGACACCAGCAACGCTTCTTTGCGACACCAGACTGCCGTTGGACATCATGCTGCGCGACAGATTTGTCTGCGGACGCGACGAGCTGCTGCAGCAACGTCTGTTTGCAGAAAATATTCGACATTTGCAACTGCTTTTGACATGGCAGTCAGAACTGAGTGCGCACTTAAGCAGCAGCAGGACATCAATAGCAAAATCGAGAATCAGGTGCACCAGACGGAAAGGAGGAACAAGGAGCCCTGAACACAACAGGGACGACGTTGCTACCGGTGTACGGGACAACATGATCCGCAAGAGTGGCGTTTCAAGAACGCGGACTGCAGATACTGCAACAAGAGCGGACATATTGAAAAAGCTTGTATTGCCAAGAAAAAGCATTAGGGAAGCAAACCGCTCAAGAAGGCGAACCAGATAATGGCACCGACAAGTTCAGAGAGTCAAATACCGCCTAATGCTGGATGCTCATTTTATGAACTTCACAAGCTGGCGTCGGACACAGCTGTTTCAAAGTTTCACGTCACACTTAGAATTGAGGGCAAACCACTGGAGTTCGAAGTTGATTCGGGTGCCGCCCAAGTTCTGCAGTGTATCCCGAAATGTCTAGTGAGGACATTTCGGGATACACTGGACCCTCAGTTCACTTGGAACTAGAGGAGGAAGCAGCGCCCAAGTTCTGCACGGCTCGTTCCGTTCCACTAGCACTGCGACCTGCAGTAAAACAAGAGCTGTCCCGACTGCAAGAGCAGGATATAATCGAGCCAGTACAACATTCGGAGTGAGCTATACCTCTAGTCCTCGTCCGTAAAAAGAGTGGAGAGATCAGACTCTGTGGAGACTACAGAAGTGCTGTCAACGCCGTATCAAAAAAGGCAGCGTACCCACTACTAACTACAGGAGAAGTTGTGGCAAATCTGAGAGGGGGCACCGTTTTCTCGACGTTGGACCTTTGTCAAGCCTACCAACAGTTGAAAGTGTCTGAAGCCACTGCAGCTGTCTTGACCATCAACACCATGAAGGGCTTGTACGAAGTGCAACGCCTGCCTTTTGGAATCTCAGTGGCACCAGAAATTTTCCGGCGTACAATGGAAACAGTCTTGGCTGACATTCAGGGCATACGTATCTACTTAGACGATATCATCGTGAGTGGAGAGAGCCGCGAACAACATGCTGCACGCCTGGACCAAGTACTGTCCAGACTCGAAAACGCAGGCCTGCGGCTCAAGAAAAAAATGTCAGTTCGCAGTTCGCGAAGTTAAGTTCCTCGGGCACAGAATTGACGCAGCAGGAATTCACACAACGGATGAAAAAGTGCAAGCCATTCTGGACGCGCCGGAACCGAGAGGAAAAAACGAACTGCAGGCGTTTCTAGGACTGCTTGAATTCTACGACCGGTTTCTCAGGAACAGGGCCACAGTTGCAACCGACCTTTATGGACGTCTTCAGAAGAATGTTCCGTGGGAATGGAGAAACTAGCACAGGGAATCATTTCAGAAACTAAAAGAGTTGGTTAAAGAATCTACTGTTTTGGCATACTATGACGAAAACAAGCCGTTGCTGCTCTCCTGCGACGCGTCGCCCTATGGTGTGGGGGCAGTCTTTGTCCAGGAAGATGACCTAAAATGTGAAGCGCCAGTCATCTTCGCGTCAAGGACATTGGGAGCTGCAGAAAAAAAAACAATTCGCAGCTAAACAAGGAAGGGTTGGCCGTCGTGTACGCATTGTGTCATTTTCACGAATATATTGCCGGACGACATGTCGTCATATACACTGACCACCAACCGCTCCTTGTAATCCTTGGATCGACCAAACCGATTCCACATATGTTATCCCCAAGAATGACAAGATGGTGCGTCAAGTTGAGAGCGTACGATTACACCCTGGTGTACAGGCAAGGAACATGCCACCAGAACGCTGATGCGCTCAGCCGGTTACCATTACCAGCCAATGTAGACGAATCGTGCATACCTGGAGATGAGCTAATGCTGCCATGTTCTCCTATTTCGAATCTGTCACAAGAACGCATCGCAGAATTGAGAGAGCAAGACGATATCCTGACTCGCGTCTACAGAGCCGTTCAAGAAAGAAACCTGCAAAAGTTGAAGGGCGAAGACTATCGTCCATACAAGAGCATCTTCAATGAGCTGTCAACAGTCAACCAATGCCTAATTCGTGGTACAAGGATAGTAGCCCCCAGCGCATGCAGATCTCAAGTATTGAACTTATTGCACGCTGGCCACAGAGGCATGGTTACAATGAAGAGCGCTGCACGCGGCTACGTGCGGTGGCCGAGCATAGACAAGCACATCGAACGAAAGGCAAGATCCTGCGTCAATTGTCTGGAACACCAGCGCTCCCCACCTCAAGCACCTGTTCCAGACTGGCGTCGTGCATCCCAGCCATGGAAAATCATCCACGCTGATTTTGCCGGTCCTCTGGAAGGTAAAATATTTTTAAGTGTCGTGGACGCCTACAGCAAGTGGCTGGAGGTACGCCAAATGAAGAACATACAATCAAGTTCAGTAATCGAACAGTTCCTAAATTTATTCCCAACGTTTGGACTGCCGGAGAAGGTGGTTACGGATAATGAAACATCGTTCGTATCACAAGAGACAGCCGAGTTCTTTAAGAAAAACGGAGTTAAGCACAGAACAAGTGCGCCATACCATCCTGCCACCAACGGTCAGGCCGAAGGAATGGTGCAAGAAACGAAGCGTGCACTGGCCAAAGACAAAACAGGAACTCTGGCATGCAGGATCGCCCGCTTTCTTCTGAAGCAGCACACCACCGGAAATGTAACTACAGGCAAGACACCGGCGATGATGATGTTCGGTCGAAAGTTAACAACTCAGATCACTCGCCTGGGTCGCCTCGAAACCGAGCAAAGGGGGAACACGAAAAAAAAAAAAAAAATTAGCAACAGTCTTTGGCTCCGAGGAGCCTCGCGGTTCCTCGGAGACAAAGCCGTAAAACCTAACCGTAAAAATCAAATTATTGTAAACACCTCGAAAACTCAAATAATGTGCTTTAGAAACCCGACAAAAAAAAACAAAAAAACTGTTAGCTGAATTACTTATTAAAATTCACGAAAAAAATTGCATTAACTGTTCATGCCCAGCAGTAGAGTGCGCCGAAAATGTCAGAAACCTTGGAGTGTACCTAGACAACAATCTCAAATAGAATATTCATGTTGAACAAATGTGTAAAAAATTAAGGGTACTGACGGCTCATATATTTAAGATCCAAGATATAGTTCCGCGTTCTGTACTTCGAATGATTTATAACTCACTAGACAAATTCATAATACAATATGGAATAGCGATTTATGAACACTGTGCTCAATATCTACAAACGAAAAAAAAAACTCTTCAAAAAAAGGTAATTAGAAAGATTTGTTACCTAACTGGAGAAATCAATTATACAGAGTATATGTGGAAAGAATTGGGAGTACTATGCTTTAGTGATCAGTTGAAATATGATATAATAAAAATCATTTTTTTTCAAAAGTTGACATAAAAAATAAATTATTAAGGAAAGAACGCTGCGTCCTAACAGGAAATAGTCTATATCAATAATAAGCACGATATATGATGAGGCTACATGAATACATTATCTGCCGAAAATTTTTAACGAATTACCCGATGATTTTATTGGATGCAAAAATACCTGTGCCATTAAGAAAAACTAACACGACAATGGATGAATGCGCAGAAGGAAAAAAATAATGATTCACATGGGACACATTAAAAATTACCTCTCCTGCGACCCAGACTACGCGCTATATTGCAACCCGAGTTCGTTTTTTGTAGATACGGACCGAGGGACAGCTTCAGAAATGTACTACTAATTTTGGTTAGTTCAGCCTGTTATTGTGTCATTTTTATATGTTTACAGACTGTGCCTAATCAAACCTTTCTATGTATATTCTTTTTAACTCATAGTATGAGTTAGTGTCTAGGGCGTAGTATGAGTCAGTGTCTAGGGCGTGATATATTCAAGAAGAATGTGTTACAAAATTGAAGGAATCTGTTTTGACCTGTCGCGTCCCATGCACAATCCTCATCGGCTTATGTGGGTGTTGAGCGAAATTCAATTTGAAAAATAAAATTGTATTGTGTTGTATCGTATTATACTGTATTGTATTGTAGGTTGAGATGACTGGGCTCCGAGAAGCGCCGCAGGTTGGGGTGGTTCTCAGAGCTCACACATCACCGCACTGCAGCATTCATGTGTTAAAAAGGGCTGACTGTGATCTAAGATTTGATTAATGTTCAGCACGTGGCAATGATCGCCGCCTCACCGTTAAGCGTGTTTCACATGCAACGATTTTGGCCCTAGAGCGGCGCGATTTCTGCCGTCGCAGCGCTCGTGCCCCTCAACAGCTGGTGCTGGCCAGAGCGCCGCGACGGCAGAAATCGCGCCGCTCTAGGGCCGAAACCGCTGCATGTGAAACACGCTTAAGGTTCGTTCTGTCCTTCGTATCGGCGAATTCAGTCGTCCGATCTACAGTGACGTGACACGACACGGTAATACTTCGCTATCGGCAAAAGGGTTTATTCAATCACTTATATCCAGGGAGGTTTCGGGATCGGAGAACGGTCATCAGCAAGGCCGGGGGTAGGTCCGTTGCCACTGCAGATGCTGCATGTCCGTCCGTCGAGTCCGCAGCTTGACGTAGCGCCCGCACTGCTCCGTGCCAGCGTCCGTCTCCCCGTCGATTCCCACGTCAGCGTCCCCCTCTCCTGTCACCGCGGCACCCACTTTCGAGTCCGCCGCCCGAGAGAGCACCCCCTTCGTCCCGCGTCCCCTTAGTTCTGAGAAGCCAGTCACATGACGTCGGTTGCCTTAGGGGAGTGGTGTAGCCGGATCCTGTGGTACTCGAGGTCATCGAAGCACCCCCGAGGCATGGCTCATCTCGAAGGCATTGCGCGCGTTAAAGGGATTGTCCGGTCGAAACCGGAAGTACTTAAGTTCTTGCGCTCGTTACGTCGAGGGAGCCTTCATATACACCGACACGCGGGCTTGACGTCACGGAGCTGCGGCGGCGCTGCGATCGCGCCGGAGCCGGGGGGTGTGGGCAAAAGCGCGGACGTTTCGCATGGGCGTCATAGCATTTCAGCATGCCGCGAAGCTGTGTTGCCGTTAATTGCACCGAAATGTACAAGAAAAGCAGCGGAGTGAGTTTCCACAAGTTCCCGGCAGACTCTGAAACGCATAGAAGGTGGATAATATCCGTGGATCGAAAAGAATGGTCGCCTCGCTCGAACGACCGTTTGTGCGGCAAACACTTTCTTGGAGGCAAGTGCGGCTTCCATTTCAATCTCCGTCCCGAGGCTTGCATATGTGCAGGGAAACCGTTGTCTGATCGAGACCACCCGGATTTCGTTTCCACGGTGTTCGCGCACAACGCACCCGGGCACCCCCCAAGCGCTCGTCGGAGGCTCGCTACGGCCGTGCTACCGAGCAGAAGGGGATCGACGACAGAACGGCAGTGTTGTAGGCGTTACCCAAAAAAAAAAGTAACGAAATACGTTACTCGTTACTTGCAAATAAAAGGTACGCGTTACTGAGCTACGTTATCTAAAAATAAAAGGACGCGTTGCCGCTACCGATAAAAAGTAAGGCACGTTATTTCTGCGTTACTTATCTAAATTATGATGTAACACATTTTACGGTTTTGACGATACAGGTCATATATCAAGAAACATTATGTTCATGCAGAAACTGAACATAATTACTTTAGCTCTTTTCACGGTTTTACCTAAATACTTACGAGAAAAAACGCAAAGAAAAACATGGCTTGACGCCTAAAACACGGAAACAATTGAAGTGTAATTTCTTTAAGACTTGGGAAGTAGTAACGACTAACATAACTACGTTACTTGAAATAGTAACATAAGTACGTTACCCGTTACTGTGCCGAAAACGTAACGAGTAGGTTACTACGTTACTGAAAAAAGTAACGCGTTCCTGGTAACGCCGTTACTTGTAACCTGTTACCGTCAAGACTGCAGAACGAACAAACCTTTATTGGTTGTAATGCCTTGTGGTCATGAGGGTATGAAAAATATCATACCTTGACTTGAAGACGCTCTGTGTATTTAATCAATTAATGAATACACACACTTCCGCAGACCCACAGTCTGCTGATCCCGCCGGCAGTGCAGAAACCGACTGGAAGTAATCGTAGACCTCGAGAGACTTGTACGCCTGCACCGTGTCGGCCGTGAACTGGCTTGGCGAAAAAACTAAATAAACGACGACCTGAGCCGTTGACTTCCGTGGCAGCAACTTTACGTCGGAAGTCCAGCAGGCCTTGTTTACGGCGTACAGATCCTCGTAGGCCACGCCGTCCACGCACAGTTTGTTTCGATACCCCTACCGTTCAGGCTCGGGCAACGAGCTCAAATAGTCGGGCATAGCATACGACATACGTTGAGAGGAAATACGACGCACAAATAAAGATACAAGCGTCCCTACAACGTCAACAACGAGCGCACGCCATAGAGCGCAATGGCGAAAACACGGACAGCCGGGCTGCTTTTGCCGACATAGCTACCGCGCATGCGCGGCCCTCCGGCCGTGTTGGTAAACAGAGCCGCTCCGCGTGTCGGTCTATAGACAAACGTCATTTTTATTTTGATATATGATCTCCAGTTATTAATTAAACCTTTCATCATCCTATGTACGAAACTGCACCCTGAATTTCGCCAGTGTCAATGGCTGACATCCGTAGGTGCTGCGTGACGTCACAAAACGCAAAGGTTTGTCGGATGGTCGGGATAACAAGCGTTGGTCGATGGATGTCTTGTATTTTGTTTCGAATTATATAGTTTCCTAGGCACTACCCTACTGAAATACGGTTCTTTTAATGCAGTTCCCAAGCACGTGCAAAAAAAGTCACGCCTTTTAGCAGGATGTGTTACTCGCAGAGAGCCATAAGCTTCGAGCAAACGTATGCCGTTTCGCGCAAACACAACTGCGACGGACGCCGATCGAACTAGGGGCGCTTGCAAAGCAAAGGATGCAGATTTCGCCTCTGAAGCGGCACTTAAGTACACGAAGCGGCATCTGGGTACACATTTCGGCGGATCCACTGGATCGGTGATGAGGCTGCGGTTCATTCCCTCAGAGGCGACGTCCGCGGGTCGAAGGCAAACGGCGAACCGTTAAAATGCATGTCGGACTCGTCACTTGACTTGGACGAGCTTGGTGAATCGTAGCTACGCTCCATTTTCACACGCGGGTCAAACAGATATCGGGCTGCACGCGTGCTAAATACAACTTCTGGTATCATTTCGAGATGGCCAAGCTGTTGGTTTCGGTTTCGCTGCATAATCAAGGTCTGTTCGATTCGGCCAGGAAGTTCTGAACTATAGTCGGTTACAAGTCAAGAAGGTAGCGGCAAATGCCCCTCAAAGGGAATCTTTGCATTTCGACGATAGGTTCGCGGCATCAGGATGATTTTGCGTCGGGAGTCACTGGCGGCAGCGCGCGGTCGGTATACCGGTCACCTCGAAGGCGAAGGCCTGACGATAGCGTACGTCTTGGCCAAGACAATTATCGACCGTAACTTTGGCGTCAAGTTGAAGCGAGAATCGGCAAAAAAAAAAAGCCGATTCTCGGTGTTTTTCTGAAGCCCGTTAGTGGGCGTCCACAGATAGCAGCGGACAAAGCATGCAGTATTATGCTCAGCTACGGGGACATGCGAGTGCCAACGCACTAAATCCCAGACCTCTGCAACGAATCAGAGTCGTCAATATGCATCCAAGAGCAACTGAAGGCGGAGACTATCAAGAGGGCAATACCTTTCCCGTATCTGTAAGTAAGAATATCAACACTGTGGATCCCCACATAGCATCAAAAAGAAACAATTTACGTGAGCCAATATTTCAACACTCACCACAGGGAGCCAAACCTACGCGAGCAGGTGCCTAAAACGCTTTTAGAATATCATAATCAAGCAAATTCCTACCCTCGGTTAGGATCTCAATTCCGCGTCCACCGCGGGTACGTTATTATCATAAATGAGAGGAAATGCAACCTCCGTATCGGCGTTATTGTTAAACAACGCAGACATTTGAGCAAGCGCTGCGAAAAATGGCACCGCGAGCAGAGACGGACGAGGAGTCTTGCTATCGCCGTCTGCTCTTGTCGTCTCCTTCTGCACGGACGCTGAACCGAGTCCGGAGCCGGTGCAAGATTTTTAGGAACTGGGTCTGAACTCGTTTAGAACTGGGATGAATCGGACGCGCCAGTGCAGCGGTCGTGCAACTTACGGTTGAATCGAATGCACCAGTTCCTGCACTATCGAACTAGTCAGCTAGTTCAGGCGAATCGAACAGACCTAAATTGACTGATCCAATTTGGGCGAGGAGTGGGTGGACGTAGTTTAATATCGTTGGCAAAGCATCACACCTCAGCTTACAAGCAGTCTGTCAGCTGAGAGCTGAGCTCGTAGCTTTCTTCTGTGAGATGAATGCTGCATAAACAGGATCTCGATCTGGACGGGAACCCACTCCCTACGCACGACGACGATCCACTTTGCTCGTCACTGCACGTCTCGCGGAAAGGTGTGGAACGTCATATGTTTTGGCTCGCATATGCTGCCCGGTGGTTGTGGCACCCAACCGCGCAACAAAAATCTCACCCAACCACGAAACAAGTCGAGCACAACAACAAAAACGAAGCACGCTGAAGCGTTCACTCGCACGCAAACAACGAGACAAAAATGTTCGCTTTGTGTTTTGTGACGTCAGAGCTTCAATGTTGCCAACGAAAGCAGCGTTTACGCCAGAATGCGATATGAGCACTATAAATTCAATTACTCACGCAGAGGGGCATATAAAATTCGGATATTGCACGTACGATGCTTCTCGAGGCAATAACAATGATATTCAATTGTTTTCTCGAATACAAAATTTGACCGGACAATCCCTTTAAGCTTTTGCCGGGGCAAGGACGAAGTCCGAATTGTTGAAATGTCGAGCCCCGAGGTTCAGCGCGGAGGAAGGCAGCCAGATCTGCACAAGAGAAAGTAAAAAGCAATATTTACTTTCATAAAAATTTGGCTGGGGAATATTTATAGTGTTCTGCTCGGAAACTCCCGATGACATCCCTATCCCCCCCCCTCTGGTCGCGTCGCTCAGTTTATGCACCTTTTTTTAAAAGGTGCCGCCCTCTTGAATGCCGTAACTTCCACTATGGGCGAATACATTGTTTTGCCGTCGCCAATGCACTCTTTAAGTAACTAGAATTTATTGCCCTGGTGCCTGCAGCCGTAATTTCTTTGGACGGTCAGAATTTGGACTTGACTGGTTTAGTGAGGCCGATGCCCGTTTCTGGCCGTGAAGCTTTAGTCCATTCGTTCGCTCGTCACATTCACCTTCTCTCTTACAAGAAAGAGAGAGTGCTGGCACGCGTTGAACGACGCGTCGCGGGAGCGGGAGAGGAGGGAATTGAGTGGCTATGGCGATGGCACAACGTGCGCGAGTGCGTAAAACAAAGGCACAGCGACGACGCCGTTTGTGCGAACACCCGGTACCGGAGAGGAAAGATTGGCTCTTCGACTATGGGAAGCTGTGGCGGCTGCATCCAAAACCGCCGACGCCTGGGAGAACAAACCGAATGTCCGAACACAACAATATGCGGACAGTTGAGGAGGTTGAAATTCCCTTCCTTCGCCGAGTCGAAGGCCTTGCGCTAAGTGCTAACGCATTTCGTCGAGGATCAGTGTAGCGTCAGCAGCACTTTCGGCATCATCTTTGTTTTCGAAATTCGACCATCATCGTTTTCCTTCTTTCTCTCCTCTTGCCTTTGGTGAACTTTTTCCGCGCTTTGTTTCCTGTTTCACCCACGACCTACTGTAATTCTGACCTGCCCAAAGAAGAGTGTGTTAGCGAGCACCATGTAGCACAGGCCAGACTGGTACACATTACTGAAAAATAGTAAGGAATTACATTTACAGTTACTCGAGGCTAAATTGTAATTTATTACAATTACAATTACCCTCCCATGAAATTAACTGACCGTTACCTCAAAAAGTAATCCGTTACTTTCGTGGCGTTACTTTTAACATTATTGTCCTCAAGTAAGAAACAAAGGGAAGAGGGTTATTTAAGTTCTTATAGTTGCCACCTGTTCCATTTAATGACCTTGAGTATTTTGAGCAAAAGCTGGCTCTCGAAAGTCTCGTCAGACATCTTGCGTTATTTCTTACTCAATATGTCGACTGCTACGCTGAATACCATTTGAGCTGAGGCATATTGTTCCTCACGAATGCTTCATGATCTGCATTGAGCTTTTCAGCGAAGCAAGTGCAGACGGAGCTTTGTCTCGTGCTGTGACATTATGAAAATGGTCGTAGTCACAATAACCGAGAAAGACATTGTTAATTCTTTTCAGTGCACTCACTGCCTCGAGCTTCCTGAAGAGGCGCACAACCACTTGGTGTCCTCCTCTTCCCGCCTTTGATCGCAAAGAAAAACTAAGGGACTAAAACAAAGCGGAAATAACTTGCCCCCCCCCCCCCCTTTTTTTTTGTACAATTGTTTATTTCGATTTTTTGACATTGATGTTAGGGTCTAAAAAAAAAAAAATATAGATTCAGGGGCTTGGTGTTGCAAAAAAAGGCTTTGCGGAACTGAAAAGTGCCAAGCCTCCCTTTGCGCTGGTCGATTCGCGGCACAGTGTCACTGCGCTCGACTTTACAAAATGAAAAAAAAAAAAAAAAAAACTTTATTTAGAATTGGGGGGGGGGGGGGGGAGGTTGGTTCTGACAAAAAAATGTAACGAATTACAAGGAATCCGTTACGTCAAAAATGTAAGGGAATTACTTTAAAATTACTCTAGAAAATATGTACTTATTCCGTTACTAAATTACTGAAAAATGTAACGGATTACGTACAAGTCTGGCACAGGCTGCGGCTGCAGCGTTTCGTCACGTGATGACTGCGCGGCGAGGAGGAAATGCATTTTAAAGCCGGTTAGTCTTATAGACCTTTCCAAATATCGCCTACTGCGCCCTGCTATCTTTGTCTATTGGGCTGTGCAACGTTTTCAGAGCATGCGCTGTTGCTCTGTTGTGCGGTATATCAGACGCTGCGCATGGCTCCACGGCTCAGCGACTCAGTCTTTTTCATCCGGGTGATAATCGATGGAAAGGCCTATAGACCCTTTAAGAAAGACTGCCCGCTGTTGGCAGCTGTGGACTCCCTGCATAATGGCAAATAAAACCGCAACGTCACAGCCCATTTTATGCGTTTGTCTGTATTAGAAGGAAAGAATACACCCACGGAAAAACTGGTGAGCTAAGCGACGTTGCGCTTTTGACGCTGTTTGATTGGCTCTTCGGCTTCTAGTGTTGGCTGCGCTCCAACGTTCCCTATATTATGGAATGACTTGCACGTTCCACGGTGTCAATTGTCTCGCCATTGCGTAGCGGTTCCGACTTTCTAATAATCGGCCTGTGACTTTCAAAAGGGGTCTATAGACGTTTGCATCGCTTATAACCCGGGCGAAAAATGTTGAGTCGGAGAGCTGTAAATGCATACGCAGCATCCAATATAAAGCACAGCACATCAACAGGAAGCGCTCACAAGGCTTTCCACAGCCCAGCAGACTAAGGTGGCAGCGTGCAGCAGGCGAATTCTGCAAAGGTCTATAGGGCCAACATACCTCAGGATATAATTATAATGCAATTTTTCGGTCGCTCACCAGTCACCTAGCTGTGTTTGGAGATTTATGTTTGTCCTTTGTCCCTCTTGTTCCCCTTCTCCAGGGATTACTTTCGTCATACTTCAGGAGCCGCGTAAGCAGAAAACGTGTAGTTCGGTCATTCCGTAACCGCTAAACGATCTTCAAAAAACGGCAGACGGTGCAAGGGATCAAACCCCTGTCACCGGCATTGATACCAAGTAAGTTGCCCACTGATAACGCAGAAACAGAAGGAGCAGATGCAGGTGGCGTGAGAAAGCGCGCGGAGCGGAGAGGAGTAGAAAAGGCCAGAGGAGCAGAAACAAATGGTGTAGAAAGAGCCCGCGGAACGAGGAGTGGAAAGGGCAGGGAGGCGCGCTTCTCCTCTCTTGGTGACCCAAAAACTTCAGCGCGAAGGTTGTTTATCCGGATGGTGCTGAAGAGAAGCGCGCGCAGTGTCACGTAGAGACAACGGTGTTACGTCATCTGTTTCCATATAGAGGCTTTAGACACGCGCCAAATTACAGCCGCCATTGCTGACCTCTTGTCTTGCGGAGATACCGAGCCACTGAAACGGGTGTTGACGAGCCACCAGAAAGGCCAATGCTGGAAAGAAGGACATAATGAAATGTAAGATGGCAAAAACCTGGCCTGCTATGGTAATGACGAAGTGAAGAAAATGAAATAAGAGGAAACAAACACTGAAGGTCAGTTATGGCGGCGGCCATGCACAGCTGCTGCAAAGCGTCTATAAAACCATGCCCCAGGCACCACGCGAACTAATAGCACCGCCCACCCTAGGCACTGAAAGGCTAAGGGTCATACTGCCTTATAGGCACTGCTGGAACTGAGAGCAACACCCGCTTTATAAAGATGCCGCATTCAAACGCGTTTGGCAGAATGATCCAACATGCAGCCGATTTTGGTTTTCTAGTGTACCCGCATATCAATCGAAGGCGCGCGAGGCGCGGTGGCGCTATCTGGTCCTAACATATTCTTAGTCGGCTATCCTCGCGAAATCTCGTCAGAAAGCGCGTAACATTCGTCCCTGGTGTACAGAGGTGTACAGAGAGATCGGGGTGGTAGCACAGAGGCAAAAGAAATGACAGCCCCAGTGGCCGGCACCAAGAGGCTGAAACAAGTCTGCCCACTATCGCCGCTGTTATTCTTGCCGTACATCGCAGGAATAGAGAGGAAGATGCAGGAGACCTCCCTGCATGGTCTATTCCGTGCAGTACATGAAGGAGGGAGCCAGGAGTGGGAGGAGACTCCCCGGTCTGTTCAATGCAGACGATATTGTGCTGATGGTGGACTCCCTCCAGGACTTACGGACCCTCATGACTGAGTGTGGGCAAATGGGAGCAGTCCTGTGGCTGGGATTCAGCGCCAGGAAATCGACACTGATGAGCTTCGTGGTGGAGTGGAACTCAATATTGACGACTTGACCCTCCAGGGTAACCAACTGCCGTGGGGGGAAAACTGCAAGTATCTGGGTGTGTGGATTCATACGGGACACAACTACCTGATACAGCAAAAGGTCATGCTCCAGGCAAAGAGTAGGAGCAGCAGCGAAATCGCTACGGCCAAGGCCCTCTGGGGATACAACTGGTAGGATGTGACCTGTGCAGTGTGGAAGATAGTCGCGGTGCCGGGCTCGCCATCGGAAATGGCGTGCTGCGCCATTCGTCGCGAACCCGAGACTGCCTCCAAGTGCGACAGAGAGAAACGGGGCGGGTAGATCTGGGAGCCAGCAGAGAAGCACCAAATGAAGCCGTACAGGGAGACTTGGGGTGGGCCAGTTTCGATGCCAGGGAGGCCCGAGCAAAGCTGTGTTTTGAGCGGCACCTCAGGAGGATGGGGGAAGGGTGGTGGGCGAGATTAGTGTACAAATATGTATACATGAGGGGCATCTCGACCCGATGGGTGCGTCCAACACGCCAGCTGTCCCTGTGGTATGGCGTCAGTGACCCACTCCTTTACCCGGTCAAAGAACAGCACGAAGAGCAACAAGGAGGCACATGGTCCAGGGAGAAACAAAAGGGAGACGCAGCGTGGGGCCGAAACGGCAGCACGGAAGTCGGCGATAACCTTTTACGCTACAGAGAGGCAGCAAATCAAGAGAGTGGACTTTCTGGATAACACCAGGGGCAGTGCACTACCCTTCAACGCCCGAAGCGGGATGCTGCGGACTTGGATGCATCGAGCAAAATATTCAGATGTACGAAATACTCAGACTGAGACGGCGGAACATGTCATACTCGAGTGCGCTGGCCTGCAGCCGGAAGTGGGGGGCGGTGGGAACATGGCGGTGGCGCTGGGTTTCCGGGACGGTAACGAGGATGAAGCCAAGCAGCGAGTCAGGGGAGGGGACCCACCGATATCAGCAGCAAGGCAACAAAACGAAGACTGGAGTGCTGGTGGAAGACAAAGCAAGCGGAGAAAATTGAGGGAAATAACATGAGTGGCTAAATCCAGCGCCCTAGTTGAGGTCCCCCGATACAAAGGGGATAGCCCTAAATCCAAATCCGAATCCGAATCCGCACATGAATGCTGTAAGGTACGTTACGATTTGCAGTTAGTCGCGTAGGACAGTCAGCATATGCCATTCGTACGCCTTAGAAAAATACAAAAAAACCTCCAATATTAATACGTCGCAGAATGGCCCAAAGAAATTTATGACGTACGCGATCCAATGCTTTTTAAGTCAATTTGAAGCATGGCAATCTGTTTTAATTCCCCTGCACAACATTCTAAAAGGCTTCTGGCTAGATGAACGTTTGTTTGGATTGTCCTACCCTTTATGCCACACGTTTGGTGGTCCCCCACCAATTTCCAAATAACGTGCTGTGTAGCCTTCTGCTCGGGATTCTCGCTAATATCTTATAATCTACATTCATAGACTTATTGGTCGATAACCTTCTACACGGCGCCACTTGGCGGCGTCATCTGATATTAGAATTAGCATTGTGGGTTCTCAAAGAACAGTGCCGATGATTTTCTTTGAAGAAATCTTTTTATGGCCGAGAGCAGAATAGGACGGTGTACCTTTATTAATTCTTGCAAAAACTTCAGCAAAGCCCGTCTGGGCATGTCGTTTTACCTCCGGGCAGTTCGCTTATTGCCTGTTCGACTTCCTCCAGGCTGATGCGTTCCTCCGCGCATTCTTTCATTTTTTCATTAATCCTCGGCGTAGAGAACAAGAGTTCGTCAATTCCATCTTCCTGTCACTACGGGAAGAGTTAAAATAACCGTCGATAATGTTCCACAAAAGAGTCCTCAATGTTCGCTCTGTCTGTTGTTGTAACTTGTTATGGCGAAATTTCTTTCTATGTCGAGAATATATTTGGACTAGGGCGCCTCAATGACCTTTTGTTTAGAGTGATGCCACCCTTTGTAGTACCCGACGCCGACAGCACGCGCTCACGAGGAAAATACAAAGAAATCGACGAAAACAAAATGTCGCCATAGCACAGTCAGCGCTTCTGAACAAAAAGAAAAAAAAAACAAAACAAAAAACGAATGTAAAAGTGGGAATAAAATGGCCAGATGTCTCCACCCTAAGCAAAGCGCACATGAAGGCACCCTAATTTGGACAAAGCGTACTTGTCTTCCCCTATGAGGTCCTGCTTACTGGGTTCTTCACAGAGCCCGTTGCGTCCTTGAACATACAATAGTGTCTTCATACAAACTATCACTTGACATACTTTAAACCGAAATGAGTCGGTTAACCATGTTCACCCGATTAATCGCACTGATTCACCGAATATTTATTCGAATAATAAGTCTCGTTCACTTTCATGCATATTAAGCAAAAAAATTAAAATTACATTATTTTTGTGCCTTTGCTGAACATGTAATTAACGGCGCAATATACAACTGCGATTTTGAATGAACCTTAAAATTGTTCACCTAAAGTTTGCCCTTCATACACATGTTCGCGTTCACATCCGCGCCGTGAAAGCACTTAATTTAAAATTTTTTTTCCTTCGTATATTTCCTACTTAATAATTGGTTCAACAAATTAATCGCGAATAAAAAATTAATCGATTATTCGGAAGGTTAATAGATCGCATGCCTCAGCCCTGTTTCATATCACCTTCTGGAATTTTAACGCGAAAGCATTAACTGGGGGCCATAAAGCAAAGCTAGCGAAAAACGGCACGGAAAGTCCCATTGGCTGGGGGTTGTCTGTAACAGCGAAACGGAACCTACATTCCTATTGGCTTCGACGCGTCATGTGGCTCCATAGCAACGAAATCGTCATTGCTAAGGAGCCAGCCTAACTGCTGGCGGCGCAGCATTACGCGAGTTTGCGCTGGCCTGCATTTAGGCCTAACGTTAGACCTATCGTTACGCCTTTGAGCTCTAACATGTACACGCAGCTAGAGCGATGATGTAATGAGAGGATACGTGATTTCAGCATGCGCCGCGCTGAGCTTCGCACTCCCGGCGATGCCCCGCCAAGCGGCGCAGCAGTCACCAGCGAAAGCAGATCGTGAATCAAAGAGTCTCAAGCAGCAAGAAGCGTCAACAAGGCTTAACTTCCATGGAAATGCAGCGAAGCCACCGGTCTTCAAACCATAGGGCGCCCAATGGTTTGAGGACGGGTGGTTTCGCTGCGTTCCCATAGGAGTTAAGCCTTTTTCTTTTTCTTACTTTTTCCTCAGGCAAGTTCGCTCTTTGCGAATTTCATAGAAACACTGCATGATCTCTGGCCAACGCAGTACAAAATCGGAACGCGATAAGTTAAGAAACCGACTTTTTCGGTCGATTTAAAGAGCCTGGCCGCTACTTGGGTCACGGGGTATATCGTCAGCGTCCGTAACTTCGGCAATAGCTGAACGTGGCCGTCCGCGCCAGCTGAAGAGCCCAAGTTATTGCGCGTTGTCACACAATGGGGCTGGATATTTGCCGTGCGTAAGGGTCGCCAGTTAAAGAAAGAAGTGTCGCGAGCTTCCTAAAATCTGTACTTTCCCAACAAACGGGTGGCGACATCTGCTCGTAGGCTTATTCGGGAATAAACTTCTCAAGGAAAGGCAGCGAGGCATACCGCGAGCGGCACCTGCTTTGCCCGATTCCCGTCTTTGACGACAACAAAAATCACATTTACTTAACGAGACCAAAGGATCACCCCAAACGTTCTGGGGCTTTTAAAAAAAGTCAAATTTGGGGGTTTTATGTGCCAAACCAACGACGGGCATCTGGCACGCCCCAGCGAAGGACTGAGGATTAATTTCGACCACCTGGGGATCTCTTGACGTGCAACCGAAAGCTCGGTTACACGGCGCCTTCTCCGCAATCATCCTCCGTCAGATTGCGGGCACCTCGGCCGGGATTCAAACCCGCCACATGGGGATCCGTAGGCCGGCGCTCTCGCCTCGGAGCCACCGAGGCGGCTGTTCTGGGGCCTTGACAAAGCATTTGGAATTAACTCATTCCGGCGGTTTGTTGTTCACAGCGGTCGGTCGGAGGTTATGGTTTGACCTTTCTGGACAAAAGAGGAAGAAAGCTGGGGATCTCTTTTTCCTGTCCTCTCAGATTTTAAAATGTGTTGACCTCAGTGGCGATGTGGCCTTTCGTCTTATAGCCTATAACCCGTTGATTCATAAGCTGACAGTGCGGTGGAAGATAGATGCTCATTGAAGCAGTCACACGTCTTTCTTTGCCACGTAACCACGCTCTAGCTCATACGCACGCGCAGAGAAAGGGACTGGTCAGGTGAGGAAAAGAAAGTGGTTGATTTGTTCTGGTGAGCTCGTAGCTCCCGCCGCACTGTCAGCTTAGACATGGGTGAAGTATAGTCTCATCGGAAGGACATGACGCCGTGAATCGTTCTTGCTTGTTATTCGTAAGCCGTGGACTTCCAGCGACGTCTTTACACGTAACCTTATCTTCGCCTTTACAGTCCGCCTTTGTGCGTCTGTCTAGTTCTTCGTACGTGGCTTTGCGAGCAGATGGCTGTCATTGATTTTCCCTGATGTCTTTTTTTACGAAATTTCACCGTGAAAAATCATTTTCTCTTTTTGTTTGGAGCTCGCAAACGAACTTTTTTTTTATTAAGAACAAAAGTAATTTAAAAATCAATTAGTAATTTTCGCGAAAATACCGCCTCAACGTAATTGATTCCATTACTAAATAATCAGCCTAGAAAAGTAAATCATCCCATTACTCATTGCCACAACAAGTAATTCAATTCCGCTAATTTCATTACAGTAATATCATTACTGCCATCTCTGGGGTACGGTCCTTCTAGTGGCGCCGCTCTACGACTGGATATGCGCTTCGAACTTGTTCCCGGAGGGCGACATTGCGGTAACCAGCTGGAAGGAGCTGTGCACAAGACATATTTTGAGTTTTGTTTGGGCAACACCATCTATAGTAATGAAGGTCTCCGAGCGGCCGCACTTTTCCCTCTTGGAACGACCTCACAGTCGGATGGCGCCAACTAAGAGATTGGACCCGAAAGCGATATCGAGAGTCCTTCGACGCGTTTATTGGACACGAGGCCTATCCGAGCACCGAAGCAGCAATCGTATCCAATCTATGTCTTCGCTCGATATCACTGTGATGACGTCAAAATTCTAATGCACGGGTTTGGATTATTCTGGGTTGTGTGTCGCAGAAACGTCTTTACGGAGCTCCCTAAATGGTAAAAAAAGGCACCCTATCGGCGACAGCCCCTCCCATACGAAGTCATTTTGTGGGCAAGTTAGGATTACAGTAGGCCGCGGTTTCACCAAACTCTTGCTTTGTCAGAACTCAAAAATAAAGGCTGGTTCGCACAGTACCGTTTGCTTAGGTTGCCTTGCGTTACGGAAGCTTCCGTCTGCTTACGCCACAATTTTCGGAATAGACGTGCTTCATATTAAGCGTAGCTACCACTGCATGGAGACAGAGTGGCCACATATGAGGCACGAATATTTCGGCAACTTATACGTAACGTAAGAAATGTAAGAAAACGACGCTGTTTGAACCATGCTTACGTGGTATTTACGCAAGCTGTTGGGTAGGTGCGTTCAATGACTTGCGAACATCCTAAGTATACTCATAAAATTGTGCGGGCTCTTCTCGGTGTGTTCATGCGTGCGTCCGCGCATGCATATAGCTCAAGCAACCAACGATTGCAAGCGAAATGAAGAAAGGTCAATCACAATATGGGAGCTGCAAATGTCATTTATTATCGCAACTGCGAACACTAAAGTTAGGGGCCTTTAAAAAAAAAACAAATAATAACTGTACTGAACAAATTTGTAATTTGACCTTCAACAGGGTTGACCAGTGACAGTGAAGTAGGAGGTTTTTATTGTATGTCTTTCTTGAGTGGAGTCAGCTATAGAGTACTTTCTTTAGAGCAAAGAAAATGATAACATCATGTGGTACATCGTCAGATGTCTCCTTACTGTACTTACACTCGTGGAGATGGTGAACTCCGCCGACGTGAATCACCATCACCATGTTTACTGTAAAAACAACGAGGGAAAGGATGTGGATTGGTGAGTGATTTCAAAACAATGTAGTTCAACCAATTACTAAAGTGTGATTAGAAAATGTGCCCCAAGTACTCGTACGGTTTATCTTCAGGTTTTCTAGCGAGTCATCAAGTCTGTTTTGTCAATAGCGTGTGCGAAACTCTCGGTAGAAAGGATGCCCATTTGAAAGAGACAAAAATATAAATTCATTTCAATCCTTCATTTATTTTGTTTTTGAGAGGGGGGGGGGGGGAGGAATTGACCGATATTTTGAGGGTGCTAATAACAAATGACTTTATGATAAATCGAATATAAAAGATCACACGCCAAAGCATATATCTGGTGACACCTCTACAATAAAAAAAAATATTCGGCTGCGTTTTTTTTATTTAATACTTTTTATATGAATCATACAATGTTTTGAACCGTACACGTCAAAATTAGCACCATAGTATCTGGCTTCGAATTAAAACACTCTAAAATTACAATTCAGATTGTAAACAAGTGTAATCTTTTTTGGCGGTCACGAAGGAATTTTGCACGGCCACGTACGCTGCGCCGCAGCGTCGGAAAAACACATGCTGAAGACGGCCGCAGTTGAAATTCCGGCCGTCGTATTTTAATTTACGAAGTTCAGCACGCATTCACTGCGAGGAAGTTGCGGTGCCTGTATGCCTTTCCCTCGGCACATGATGGTTTCGCACATATATAAATTATTTTGAAAACCACCCAAGCTCCCCAGCCCGCGCTCGAGGAATATTGGGAACTTTGTTTCTTCAGTTCCTAGTGATCGGTAATTTCTGCCAATTCGATGCTTACACATTTTTGAGTGTAATCCGGGGTCATCGTGAATAAGTGCCGTGTAGATTAAAGAGACCTGTCGTATCACATTTCAAATTTCCCATCAAAGTCTACGTTTTTGATACTCTGCTACGCTTCGACCTGGCCGAGCTGCAAAAATCTCTTCCAGTATTATTATTCTCGTACAGCTTCAAAGACGCTTGTATTCGATTAGAAACGCTAAAAATTTTATAAACAACCCCGCTGGCTCCGAGCTAAATCCCGGGTTAGGTTGTTGTGAATTCTTGGCTTTCAAAAATACTCCTGCTAAAACAACAATCACTAGAATGATAATATTGTAAGTGATTTCTGCAGCTCAGGCCAGGTTGAAGAGTGGATTGCAAGCACAGAGTGAAAAACGCAGACATTGACGATATATTTCAAAAGTGATATCACAGGTCTCTGCAATCTACACGACGATTATTTACGATGACTTCGCATTACACTCAAAATTCTGTAAGCATCAAATTGGCCCAAATTACTTATCACCAGGGAATCGAAGGAACGTCGTTCCCGTGATTGCTCCAGTGCGGGCCTGGGCAGACAGAAAAGGTGATCAAGTATTACTATTCCGGCAAAACTTTCATAGTCAATCCGCCTCCTCAAAAACTGGTTCGAGACCTTAGTCGGCAAATCTAAACTGGTAACAAAACTTACCAGACACAATAATTTGTTTTTAGCAACGTCATGAATTTTTTAGATTTGGTTTGACACGCTAAGATGCCCTACAGGCAGTGCTAAAACGTGACGCCAAGTGTCATAATATGAGGTCGGCACAGCTCGTTTCTCACGGTTTTAATAAATTTGATGAAGTGAAATGAATAGTGGAAAAACTAACGCCGACAAAACAACCGCAACAAAAAACAAAGGGCGCCAAAGCCTGCTCGACTTTCCGGGATACAAAACATATTGTCACGAATGACAAAGTGACAAAAAAAAAAAAAAAAAAAAAGAAGCTGAGGTAATTGAAATATTTAATGGGTCGAACCTGCGCCCAAAACAAAGAGTGAACAGCAGATAACACCAGAGCGTCGCAGGGGTGGAAGTCGGCGTAACAGCAAGATCGAACGCTGGGGCGATACTGACTGCGGCTCGCCTAATGTACACGCGTAGGCTTCTGGAACAATCGGCGTTGAAGTTTCGGCGGATAGAACATTCGGACCTTGAACAAGACACAGGGTTCTCGAATTCAACAGAACTGTATACTGAAAGAATACATAAAAGACGCATAACTCCCACGAATCGAACCCTGCGCCTCCGCGCGAAAGTCAAGCGCGAGAACCACTCGGCCACGCACGTGGCAATAGGACGTCACCCTAGTAGAAAGTGCGAAAATATAGACTGTTTCTTTTGACATAACCTACATTTGGCGTATTCTCAATAAATGTTTTGAATTTACATATAATAAAGAGCATGCTGAGAAAACGTCAAGCTTAGTTATTTTGAAATCATGTATAGTTCAGATAGCCTAAAAAAAAAAACAACGCCGGAGCTTTTTAAAAGTAGCCAGCTTCATGGCAACAGATTTTTTCGATTATCCCGCATGACATAAATTCAACTGCTTCGCATGCGTTGCGGAGTTTTCTTTCTTCTTCATTACCATAACTGCTCTAACGGCTGACTCCATATCTTGGTATTAACGTAAATCAACAAAATTGCATGAAAAACCACCAGCAGCAGTTTGTATTCTGTTTACATTTAGTATTAACAAAACCTTTTCGTGAGAACGTGACGGAACCGACACTTGCAAGCTGGACTGAGCAGCCTCTTCAAAGTTCGCGTTGGTCCCTCGCGCGCACAAAGAACTCGGGCGGCACTTGTCAAGCTTGGCTGTAACCCATCTGGGTTTATATAGAGCTAATAAGAACACACAGCGATATGGCCTATTTTATTTTTTACTGTACTTACACCAGGGTAAATAAGCCTGGGCATCTCCAACTTCGTGACTAGTTTCGCGATCTGTTAGTTGCAGTTTACATACCTCAGAGCTTAGAACACGTGAATATTTAGCAAGGCTTCTTCGGGGCGTATAGACGCTTTACACACGGCCTAGATTACGGCCGCCATTGCTGACCTTCTTTTGCCTCACCGAGACACAGAGCCATTGAAACGGGCATTGACGAACCCCCACAAACGCCGATGCTGGGGAGAAGGATAAACTAGAATCTAAAATGGCGATAACCTGGCCTGCTATAATCATAATGAAGTGAAGTAAAGGGAATAAGAGGAAACTAAAAACTGAAGGTCGGTTATGGCGGAACCCATGCACAGCTGCTGTTAAGCGTCTATAGGCCGAAATCCAGCGTGCAAAGACAACCTGTTCTAAACGGTCTGCTTTACCTCCATTCACAGGCGACGTTTGACTACTTTTGTAAGTGCCTTTTCAGTACAGTGTGTTTACAACATTATATACCAATTATTTCAACTTGATAAGCTCAAAACGCCTTGTGAGTTTATTCTGTCAGTCAAACGGGAAATGTGCCATGATCCGCTGATGCCTTTTTCCTACTCGTTTGTACGACGTTTAATAGCAAGCATATTAACGTATTAAAATGTATTCGTTTGCTGACGGGCCAAACTACCACATTGGTTTTTGGGTCTGTTACTGCTTCAATTTTGCGTCAGGTTCCACAAACAAATGTAATAAAAAAAAACAAAAAAACAACGTCGTAGGGTCTATGTTCCGCTTATTGGAGGCCGCCACCCGGCATGCATTGCTCTTACAGCCGAATAAATTGCAAATTTCAAAAGCAAATCAAAATGCAATGCTTCGGTTTTTTGTTGCACGCATTTTCTTACAGGTTTGTTATCTATAAACTTCCTAAGATGAAACCAAGAAAGAATCCCCCCTCGAGATATATAAATCCGTATGGAGGAGAGATTGCTTACTTTGACTCGACCATGACCAAAGGCAAGAAGTTCCCGTACTGGACGGAAAGCAAGTTCGGCATCTACCACCAGGACAATCCCGTTGCATACACCCTCAGGCCTCTCTTGGAGAAGAAGCAGTCAAAGGTCAGTACCGTTCTATGCAGCTGTTTTCATCTCTCTAGAGAAATTATTTTATACCCACTAAACTAAAAAAAAAAAAAACTATATTGTTGCAATGACCACTCTCTGGTACATAAAGCAAGCAAGTCAACAAAACGCGTTTCTCCGCGCACACACACAAAAAAAAGAAGAAAGGCGCGAAGGGTAGAATGGTGTCAGCGCGTGCTAGAACAAAACGCCGGCTCCCGCAGGCCCTAGTTTCTCCGATTGGCAGACACAAGTATCTCTGCAGTGGTTCCTTAGTGCATTGTATCGTGTCTAGTAGTACATAGCTTACAAAAACAACGTGCCCCTTGAAGTGTTTCTTGCCCATGTTCTTGAGGGGGACTCCACCGCCCCCCATGTTTACCATAATTTTTAATTGCTTAATGTTATAACTTTTCTTGAACTAGAAATGCGCTTTTTATTAGCTCAGTGTGCAGCGTCTAGATTGTGCGTCAACAGACGTTTCGCATTTTGGGACGAATTGTTTTGTCTGTTATTGATTGGGTATTTTCTCTATTTTATATTTCACCATAATTACGGGCAAAGCCCGTAATTATGGTGAAATATACCTAGTGCCCACAAATACGGGTGAAGCCTTCAAACTGACGGCGTAAATCGGCTTGTGTATCATGCCACGACTTACCACTGAGGTTTCCGAAGGGGATAAAACCATCCCATCAAAATGTTTAAGAAGATTCTTACCTACGTAAGAACTAAAGAAGAACTATACCTATGGTTTGTGACAGGTTAAGAGAAAAGTGAAAGGTCCTCCTACCTCTTTCGACTTTAGTAAAGTGTACGCTGGAGAAAATGCTACCTCAACTCCAGCGTTCGCTTTGCTGAAGTGAAAAGAAGTATGAGGACCTTCCACTTCACTCTTAAAATGTCACCGACAGTAACCGCGTACGTTCCCTCTGACTGGCGCAACCGACAGATGGTGGAAGCGGCCCCAGTAACCTAAAGTCCTTTGATATTTCTGTGACAAGTAACGACAACCATCAAAAATGACAAAGCACATTCCGCTGGAAAAAAATGGTGTCATTCATTTCAGTCTTCTGCTGTGCGCCGCCATTCACTTCCCAAAACCTCCACCGTCAAACATTCGGCGCTTCAAAAAATGCCGCTACTTGTAGGAAGCTTTTTTCTGGGGATTTTACAGCCACTTAGAAAACTTTTTCTACGGTGGCTTACGGCAGCTCAACAGCAGCCCGGTCGCACAAACACCAGACGACATGTCGCTGAAATTACTCGACAAACCGTCAGTTTTATTTATTATATGTCCATTTAACGTGTGTTATTGGCAATAAAAAAAATCATACACTGACCATCATTGCACCGAAAAAGCACTATCCGTTTAGGATTCAAAAAGATTATCTGCTTTTGGTGTGACCGGGCGGCTGCTGCTCTGCCGCCAGCCGCCGAGGCCGCGCTGCTGCCATCTGTCGGCTGTTGCCCAAGTCAGGCGGTGCGCGGTTAACAGACGGTGAATAAAAACAGTTATCGTTTTGTTGTTGTTGTTGTTTTTTTACTTTTTTTATTTACGTAAGTTCGTTCATCATAAATTTGATGCGATGCTTCCACCACCTTAAGGCAACTCTCGGGTAAATCGAAGCGCGATACGTTTCCAAGCCGATTTTTGCGGAACCCGACTTCGGGGGCACGCGGTGCAACCACGATCTAGCTGTCTTGGGTGACGCCTGCACCTCAGGAGCAGACCTGCGTGGCGGGCCAGTTCGAGGGGCTTCGATCGCGCTTGTGGTTTCTGCGAGCCTGTGTTACTCATGGTGAACTCAAGTGGTCGTCCTTTCCTCTGACCTTTATTCAACAAAGCGCTCCCTCCTCGCCGTCAAAGCTACTCGGGATCCTTTTCAGCCGATCACAACTACTGGGCTCAGGGGGCTCTGACATTGGCGGACCAGTCACGGAAGTAGTAAATCTTCTTGAGATTCGTGATGTATAAAAAACAAGTTTTTAAAGTGTACGATGGACCATTAAGCAATATCTACGCTCGCATCGCGATGAAAAGACGGCTGTTTACACAGTGCATCAACACGTAAAAAATAAATATCAGCAGCTTGCGAATTATTTTTCACAGAACAGAGCAAGAAGCCTCTATTTGGGAAGAGCTCTCAACTAATGACGTTTTCGACAGTGAATGCGCTCCGATAGCGGTCGTGCGTACGGCAGAACAGGCAAATATCAAATGGTTAATGAACCGCGTTTGTCTTACTTCGGAATATCATGCCAGCATCACCCAGAGGACATAGCACGTATCGCCGTGTGACATAAATCTCAATGCATTATAGTCGGATCTCCATTCATTTTCCAACAAAATCCTTCGAACACACTTTTACCGAACCTGAAATTTCCTTTGAATGTCTACAAAACCCGATAAAAAAGCGGCGAGCTCTGGGAGGTGTTTCTTCATCAGTTCGGCTCAGTGGGTTCACCGCCGTGAGGTGAGCGATCTCGTAAAAGCACTGGGAATGCTTCCCACGTCTAGTTCTGTGACGGCCACAAGCAAATGTCGTCCCGTCCGCTCTAATTCTCGCCCCGTCGAACGCACACCCACTTTGTAGAACCAGATATCCATCGCCGTCATGCCGAACCCACCGCACCACCGTAGACCACTGCCAGCCATCCTTAGCAAAACCACGTGATCCCCGTCCAAGCACCACGTGACGCCTGCGCCGCTCCGCACTCCGACGGCTAGAGACGGAGTGATAGGGGGCGCTCTGAGAGCAAGGAACGCCCTCGGAAACAACCAGGCGCCACAGCACTCCTTTTCAACCTCTTAGATCTCGCGCGCTGTGGAAAGAGCGCTCGAGAGCGCGTAGAAAGAACCGTGCGAATTCGCCATCAGATTAGTTGGTGTTCCCCGCGCTCACCAAAGGTGTGTGCCGCGTTTCAAGTGTCCCGCGTTACTTCCCCATGCAAGGCATTACCCATAGCAGTCATGTTAATCTTTCTCTACATATATTTATACCGTGAATAGTCGCATCAATGAAAGCAACATAGAGCGGCAGCGCGGCAGAAAGTCAGATAGCCCCTACCCTGTTGGCATCAGGTAGAGTGTCTCATGACGTAGCTGTGAAGACCAATCACGATTCGGAAAGCTGCGTGAAAATATATTTACTTACTTGTAATTGTTCCGTTGCAAACTACGTCGAACGTTTGTCTACATTTTCCATGCGGCACACGAAACACGATTGTTTTGATCGCAACTCCAGAGGCCTATAACGGCCGCCCCTCTCAACAAATTCTGGGGTCGAAAGCAGGTCGCGCCGTGTCATGAGCCAGCTCAACGAAAAATGCACGATTGCAAGCAGGCTAACATTGGCTACAATTTGGTTCGCCAAATGTTTATCCAATAGGCTGAAAATGCCTGCGCTTTGCGCTGATGTAAAGAAACTTGCAGGAGCTTAGTCTTTTTCGAGGAAACGCTTCAAGGACTATACCTACGCACTAAAGGTTTTCACACCTTTCTCGGTGTGAAGGGCCTGTCTCGTAACTAACACTTTTATACGTGCAGCGATAAACCTTAGAAAATGGGTGGAACCTCACACCCTTAAATAAATGTGATTTTTCTAACACCTCTACTAAAAGGTGAGTTACAGCAGTACACATTTTTATAAAGTCGTAAAACCACAGAATACCTCGTCGTAAGGGTCTAATTACCACAGTACACTTTCTTTTTCGGAATTACACTGTATCCCGAGACCCAATGAAACGACTGAAAAAACAAATTACGTAAATTCGTCTCAAGCAGCACGGCGATACTCGGCCAGTGTTGTGACAATGTCGGTCGAAAACCAGCTCCAATATGGGCCGAATGTGCGAATTGGCAAACACGTCCCGACATCCGACAGGCATTGGCGTACCGCCGGTTCGCCACCGGCTTAGTATTGGCGGGATATCGTGCGAGTACTGCCCAGGTCGGACTGTCGGCCACGTATCGGCCTGATGTTGCATATGCACCTGCTCTGTATCTGCCGGAGGTCGCCTACGCGCTCGCTTTGTATTGAGATTATCGGCAGGATTAGCTTCAAACACATACATGGGCGAACGAAATTATTTTCAAACTCTCACAGAAGCTTATTAACCCCTTATCATCACACACATATTGTTCTCGACAAATTTGCAAAAGTGATACCTCTCTGTGTAACACAAAGGAACTTATTAAATAGAATATCACTAACGGCATGTTCCGTGCCTTCAAAAACTTCGGTGAGCTTCCTATATTCAAATGGAGTTGTGCCTCTTCTCCTTTAGTGTAGCCAAGCTCGTTTCGGAACAACTCATCGGGCCTTTCTAGCAGGCCACAGAGCATGTTCTTTGTGCCTACTTTCATGAACTTGAACGCTGTGTCCAGTCAAACTTGATCTTCGACAGCCAGTCTCTTCCCATCAATGGCCGCAGTATGTGAAGTAGTATCGTCCCTTCAAAACCTTGGTGATGCACGCTGACCATCGCCACACCTTGTGGCTTGACGGCTTCACCCGTGTATGTGCGGAGCATCACTGTTGGTGTGGTCAACTTCACGAACGGCAACATTTCCTGATACTGCCGCTTTGACATCGCCGAAACATCAGAACCCGCATTCAGTTCCATCTTCAATGGCTTCTTTTGGTTGTAAACAGTTACGCAGTAAGGCTGGTTCTTTCTGTTTCGTCTCATCGCGTGGATGGGTGACTCCTGCACTTTTTTCTTCTGTTTTTTAAGGTTCTGAAACCCTTGTACTTTTCTTTCGAAGGTTTCTCGCTTCTCGGAAAACTCTTGCAAGCTCGTTGCAGATGACCTTGCTTCTTGCTTCTGTGGCAGACAGCATTCCGATACGGGCATGCATGCGCAAAATATTTCCAAGATTCACAGCGAGAACATTTGCTGCGGTTTCTGTCATCTTTGTTCCCTTTTTGTTTTACGAGCATTTGCAAGTCATGTGACTTTTCTTGCATCTCGTGACGCTTCTCGAGACCGCAACCTCGTTTGTGAAACTCCTGTACATGCTTTGTTGCCCTTTCACTTGATAACACCTTGTCGACGGCTCTTTTAAATGTGAGAGTCTCGTCCTCCGTGAACAGGATGCGTTGAATGTTTACGCATGCGAGACCGCTCACGAACCGGTCTCTCAAAACCTCTTCAAGGTTGCTTCCGAAGTTGTACGTTACGGCGAGCCTTTTTAACTCTGCAACGTACTTGGTGATCGATTCGCTTTCATGTTACTGCCTCTTGTGAAATGTAACCCTTTCGGCTATCACGGACGGTCTAGGGGACAGGCGGTGGCGCAACGACGCGAAAAGTTATTCAAAGTTCTTGACGGGGTCTTCGGGTGCCACCATACTTTTCAACGGTTTATGGGTCTCTGGACCTATCATACTGATTACGACATTCACCATGATCTCTTTGGGAACTTTGTTGGCCTTTAAAAATGCTTGAAGCCTCTTTCCATAACTCAACCAGCCAGTTTTGGAATTATTAAAGGGTTTTGCTTGCCCGAACGTAGCCATCTTTCTTTCCTCATTCCTCGCTGTTGCTTTGGACCTCGTTGCTTGAGTTGGATCGTCCCTCGCCGTTACTTTGAACCTCGTTGCTTGCACTGGGTTACTGCAATTTGGTTCAAAATGATGTCTCCAAGTGTTATACACACTGCAATTTTATAACCCATGGCATAGAACGCCGTACAATGGACCGTTTCCACATACCGACGGCACCAGGCGGTGGCTGCACGAACTAAAAATCGAGGAAGTGACCTACCTGCGCTATCAATCGATAATGGGAGCTATGCTACCAGTTTCTTCGCTCTCTGAGCAGCGGCGCCTGCCCAACGCGACTTTAAAGAGGGGCATCCATGGCGTCCACCCAAGCGTCGTGTTTTCCTTTCCGTCGACGTTCTTTTTTTGTGTAACGCAATTATATATATGCTGCAGTTACGTGTTCTGCTCGCTGATATACAGCCTCCTTCCAAATTTCCTCAATTTTTCGTTCGACTTCCGCCGCTTGGCATCGGGCGCTTGCGCGTGCGCAGAACGCTTCTCGGAAAAGGTCCATTGAGATTAATCAAAACAACATAGCGAAGAACGTCGCGCGCAAGGAACACCGCGGTAGTCACGTCTCGTGTGTCTCTCGCGCTAGGCACACGCGGTGCTGTTGTAAGTAACACCACCTACACCAGTGCCCTTCTTCCACGCTCATGAACGTTGACAAACTCGCAATATCTCGTTCACGTTGTTAGACGATCTAGGCAGCATACTGAGACGACAGTGACGACAGGCTAACCGGTACAACTGCTCGCCCTCAGAATCTGAGAAGCAATGCAAGGTGCGCGTAATTCGTTAGGCCGTTGTCACGGTTTTCCATGCATGCGGCCCTTTCCATGCTCCTACTTACGTGGCTGCAGTCAAAGCGAACGCAGCTTCCGTCGCTTTAATTCAATTGCCATTTCGCCAACCGCCGACAGCATGCAATCACGGAAGTCACAAGTGACGAGCAGAAATCAGAAAACGATCTCTTTTGGTCAGCCCATTGTGCTCCCTGTTTTCTGTTCCCTGAAAGTCCAGCGGGACTGGTTTAAGCCTATAGCTTTCCACGTCAACTATTTTGCTTGATCTGGCTTGATTTGTTTGTTTGCGCGCGTTGATGCTAAAGAAGGATGTTAGTTTTCGTAAAAGAAGCCCCGCTGCTCCCTGAATTGTGCAACCGTCGTCATTATGATCATGTTTTGAATACTGAGAATATACCTACTAATAAAAAAGAATCTGCAAGCCGTTCGGCTGGAGGCAAAAAGGAGTTCGCCTGGCATTAAGTACGTCCCCGTCATTTCGCCTCACAAGACAAGTAGCTCCAAAGTTTGACAGCACACCTTGCCTGCCAAAACGAATAGGTTCAGTTTGTGTTTGAATTATGCGTCTTGACGGCCACCCACCTTGCTCGCAGTTTCCATGCGAGAAAAGAAAAATATCTAGAAAGCTTAAAGGGCTGCACGTTTATTTTGTTCATTGTATAGTCATCTATACCTCATTCCAGCACGTCCAGACGCAGCCGATGCTAGAAGCGTGAGTATGTGGCCCTCCGCAGTGCTTGCACTGCACGAGCGCCCGCATTTGTAGCATGGGATGCGTCTGGGCTTAGGCTGAAACGAAGTATTGGTCGCTTTTTACAGCACATCGACAAACGCTAAGCTCGTGCGTGACGGAGCGCTAGAACACCGCTTTCATGGTCGCACCTTGCGAGCGTTGCAGGTTGCTTTAGACGGGGGTGGAATAGCAGACTGACGCAGGCGATTGCGGACGCCGACGCACCGCTTTCACGGCACCTCCTCAAGGGCTGTTTATGTTCCAGCGTCGACGAACGCAACGCGCGCCGGCGCAGACCGACGTTCGTCGGCCACTGCGCCACGTCCCGCCGCATGAGAAGCGCCCGAACGACCGTGTTTACTGTCTAGTGTAGTGCAGCGCGGTGAAGCGCGCCCAGACAAACTGCCTCACTTTGCGCATAAGCGTCTCCGTGGCAACCGCATCGTCTCAACTTCACCGTATTTCCGCTTTCTGGTCGTTATTAATTCGGCGATCAGTCGGTGTGGTTCGTCCTAGAGTCTTTACTTCGTACACATCGTGTAGTGAAGCGTCAAAACAGCGATTCGGGGAAGAGGTTAGCAGTTCGAAAATAAACAAATGATGTGGGATAACGAGTGCAAACAAGCATTTATCTTCTACGAAATTTCGTTCAAATGTCGACCGAAGAACTAAAAAATCCCATCATTGCATTCGTCCAAAATAGGCACTTGGCAGGTTCGCCGGGGTCGTGCTAAGCGAAGCCGATGATTGCGCCTGGATGCTTCGATGAAATCTATGCACTCAAAATTCCATAGCGACCTCTTTCTTACAGATGACCAGTGTGTTGTCATCATAGTACACTTTCACGATGACTTAAGAAACTGACACTGAAAAGAGCGGACGATGCCTAAATCACGTAATGTACGTATTGGAAATTGTTGCGAACTTTACAGAGCTCATACAAACACTACAGGATCCAGCCGAATCTACATCGCGTACCGCTACTATTGTTTACAAGCTGAGACACCCCAGTTGAAAATTTCTGGACGGCTAAGTAGTGCAGATGTTTCACTGGGTACTCTGTTCCCGTACATTCGGCGGCGCTTGTGTTCTTTTTTTTCGGACTGGAGCGGCCTCCGGTGCGTACGACTAGCACGAGATCATATACTATATAGCACACACATTAGGTTATCCTTAACTCTACCTTTGGCGCCTCATCGAGCTTTCAGCTTTTTCCAGCACTTTACCGTCACCGGCTCGTTCGGCGTATAGGCCTAACGAGGCTCGGAGGTAGCGCATACTTGGAGCAGTAGGAGTCTACGCACACAGTCGCACAGTCGAGCGCTCGAACGGTGAATATGCACACCAATGCGGGAACACAAGAACATCACACGACACACGGTTAGAACGGTAGGTTAAGATATCGGAAATTAGCGTCACACACACTCCTACTGGCCCTGACACAAAAATCCCGAATTGAGCACTCGCACGACGGTATCTGGGATATACAACGTCGCCGCTCAACGCTCGTCGACGACGCGAATAGAGCAAGCTCGCTTCCGTTGTGAGCTACGTCGAGGTGCGCTGAGCTGCGCTGCGCTACGTCCCGTTGCGCATGATGACGTAGTATAGACCCCCGTTTGAAGCTAGCGTTAATCAAAGCAATAGGCGCGTGCAGTCGTGGACCTTACGACCGAGTAAAAACAGCCCTTTACGGGCGTTGTAAACGACGACAGATGGTGGTGCAATTGCAGACGATCCCGGAGGCTGCCGCGAGTCTGCTTGCACGACTAGCAGGCGGTGTCAGACGCCAGAATAGACGCACCTGACGTCGTGACAGGGAGACACCGGGCTTGCGAGCGTGTTCTGCCAAGCAGACAACCTAATCTAGTAGTAATGAGCGGGGCCACTGATCTGTGGGCGGAGCATAGAGCGGGCCGTGACCTCCACCTAAATTGCATCTAATGGCGCAAATGTTGTGCACACTTTTTAGAGCGCAGCTCTTAGGGGCCCGTTTCCGGCTTGAGCGGCGTCGCCGTCGGCGTCGGCGTAACCAAGGTAACCCCAAGGTCACGTGACCCCCCAAGGTCATCCCAAGGCCACCGCACGGTCACGTGACCACCAAGGTCATCCCAAGGCCACGTGACCCCCAAGGTCACATGACCCCCAGAGGTCACGTGACCACCAAGATCACGTGACACCCAAAGTCACGTGACTCCCCAAGACACGTGACCCCTCCCCCGAGGTCACGTGACCCCCCGATGACGTCATCGTCACTGATGACGCCATCAGTGACGTCACTGATGACGTCACCGTCATCCGCATTGTCATCGTCATCATCACTGATGACGATGCGATGACGTCATCGCCACTAATGACGTCACCGTCATCCGCGTCATCGTCACTGATGACGTCACCGTCATCCGCAACGTCATCGTCATCATCACTGATGACGATGCGATGACGTCATCGTCACTAACGACGTCATCAGTGACGTCACTGATGACGTCAGCGGCATCCGCATCGTCATCGTCATCATCGCTGATGACGTCATCAGTAACGTCACTTACGACGTCACCGGCATCCTCATCGTCATCGTCATCATCACTGATGACGTCATCGGTATCCGCATCGTTATCATCACTGATGACGTCATTGGCATCGTCACGTGACCCCCCCAAGGTCACGTGACCCCCCCAGTACCCTTCCCTTCTCCTCCTCAAGAGCTGCGCTCAAATTCGGCGTTACAGAGAGTTGTAAACGGCTTTCAAGTTTTTAGAGCGCAGCTCTTAGGGGCCCGTTCCCGGCTTGAGCGGCGTCGCCGTCGGCGTCGCCGTCGCCGTCGGCGTAACCAAGGTCATCCCAAGGTCACGTGACCCCAAGGTCACGTGACCCCTCCAGGTCGCGTGACCCCACGTGACTCCCAAGGTCACGTGACCCCTCGAGGTCACGTGACCCCTCCCAAGGTCAGCTCAAGGTCACGTGACCCCAAGACCCCACGTGACCCTTTGATGGTCACGTGACCCCCAAGTCACGTGACCCCTCTGAGGTCACGTGACCCCGGAGGTCACGTGGTCTCCTCCCCAAGGTCACGTGACCCCCAAGGTCACGTGACCCCTCCCAAGGTCATCTCAAGGTCACGTGGCCCCAAGGTGACCCCCACGTGACCTCCAGGTCACGTGACCCCTCTGAGGTCACGTGACCCCTCTGAGGTCACGTGCCCCCCCGAGGTCACGTGACATCCCTCCCCGAAGTCACGTGACACCCCCCCCCCCCCCCGAGGTCACGTGACCGCCCCCCCGGAGCATGGAGAATAGAAGGGTAGGAGAGGGCATGACGTCGGCCGCGTAGCCTCCGCAAGCCATGCTCCCTTGACGCCTCGCCTCTTTCTCATTTTTCCTCCTTACTCTCCTCACTTACCTTGCCAACGTGACCACATCACGCTTTGGGGTACTAGAATACACCACAGTCTAGACTTCGATCTGATAAAACCTACCGGACGGAGCGCGCGCAAGCCTGCGAGGAGTCCTTCTACAATCAACCATCCACCTCACACGTGACATGTCACGCGCACCAATCGCCAGAGAGATTTGTGGTCACGCTGGGCACAAAATCGTTTAAACTTTTTATGACTAGGCTTCACCAATATTGCAACGTGCCCCCTCCTAGTACTTCTAACCTCCTTGCCCCGGAGCATATTAAAGAATGAGGGGAGGAGGAGGGGTCTACCCTCCCCTCAGTACCCTGCACTCCTCCTCCTCAAGAGCTGCGCTCCAATTCGGCGTTACAGGGATTTGTAAACGGCTTTCACTTTTTTTCCTTGAAGAAAGTACGTGTGCCATTTAGGTCCCTTCAACATTTTTTATTAAATATTTTTTTTATAATGGGCGTGTTTCAAAGTCATGATTATTTCCTTTGTTTTAATGGCTTGATATTACATAAATACAGTCAGTTTTCCAGTCATTAAATAAATCATGTGATAATATTGATGCGCGATAATAATTGCATATTTCACGTTTATTCACTCCCATGCTACAGTACATCGCATACGTGGTCTACAACGACCAGGTACCGAATGAGTTCAGAGGCACAAGGGGGGGTCATTCAAAAGGTAATACATTATGGCAAACTTGTTTTGATGTTTTCGATATTTGAGCCTATAAACAATTAGTAAGTACTTGACTTTCAGGCTAGATTTACGTAGCATTATCATATTTACCCCTTTAGCACTCCATATTAAAGCATAGTTCATTGCTTATCAAATTTGAGGAGCTTCGAGTAGTTGTCCTTGAACATTAGATCGCCTCACACTTGCTGAGTGTGTCGAATGTTCAGATCTTTCTAAAAGCAAAACAGTGCGGTTGGGGAAAAAACGCAAGATGCCTTCAAGTAACTTTTTTTTTCAGAATTGATTGATTCTTTAATTTGTAGAATGACTGATTAAATGCATAATAAGTGAAAGGATGTATAATTACCTGATTGGTTGATTAATTGATTGCGATACTGTTTAGATGATTGCTCGAAATGTAGATTGATTTATCATCGCAAAATCAGTAGGTCGATAGGTTGATAAGAATCCTGTAGCATATCAGCTTGACTCTGGCTCTTCTTAGGTAGTGCACCCAGAATTCTGTCGGTGTTCACCTGCTGTTATCAGTGTTATTGGGGAAGAGGGTGTATTTTTAAAATTTTAATGTCCAAGAAAACGAAGCAGATGTTTCGAATATTTAAGTGCACCTTGTTTTGCTCTTTTTTTTTGTTTTGTTTTGTGCAGGAGTTTTTATGGTTGGGCCGACCACCTCTGTCTGGCTGCAGCACAGCGTACCGAGGTTTCCCACGAAGCTTCACCAAGGGTATTACGAATATCCCGAAAGCGGTCGAGAAAACGCCCAGCTCTTTCTCTGCCTCACCGTTAACACCAAGTCGACGGCCGACATCATTGGTGCGAGTCGTCTGATTGAAACCAAATTACCTAATCGAAAAAGTCAAACGTTTCGTTCCTTTCCCGCACTATTGTAGCAGTGGCAGAGATCACAGAACGTGTGTCTCGACGGTTCTGACATCGGCGTGCGTAGCGTCTCCGAAACAAAGCCGTGCCAAAGCTGGCAGTTCAGTGGGAAAGGAACATCAAGTTCCCCTCGACGAACGTCACTACACTAATAATATAGAGCCATTATAGAATCATTGTAAGAAATATAAAATATGCTTAAAGGCATATGCTTAGTTTAATAAATTAAACATGTACTTTTAGTTTGTACTATCGCGGACAATTTGAAATTAAGCAGCCTTTCATTCATCTTCAACGTGCCTGCCAGTCTTTGAAAGAGTTGTGGTTCAAACTAGGAATGTAATGCGACATAGACCACCTATACTTTGAGACGTTTGACAAATTAAGAATATTAGAGTGTGTATTGAGCATAGACGCAAAAAAAAAATGCTGGATCTGGTGTTTGAACTCATAATATTTGCGGGATTACGCTATATTTACCAGACTGGACATCGCTAAATTCCAAAATGCACTAAATATGACTTAAAACACTTTGGATGTTTAAAGGGATACTTCAACGAAATTTGAAATATTCCCGTCGTGTTCAAAAATAGGTTAAATATGATCCACAATATCCGTAAATGACAATCGCACGTTTGTATTTTGATCCTGGTGGCTGTATTTTTCGTTATAAACGGCCCACTCTGGCAAGCGCTCGGAGAAGGCCCAGCTTAGAGCACGTGACATCCAACGCAATCGTGACGTAGGTCGTCTCAAGACGAGCAAAGCTACGGCGAGGCTGACGTCGAGAGGATGGCCTAGGCGTTCCAGCCACCGAAGTGGCTGCTTTTGTACGAATTTCGAGTGACGGGTTAATCTTCTATAATCTTTTAGGGGGACATAGCGACTTCTGCGACACACAAAAGGGATTCTCGGGAAGAGGGGAGTTCCTCCTTCCCTCCTTCTCTCGTCGTGGCCAGAGACGAGACAACCTCCGTCACAAGCTGTCAAGGTTCCTAGACGAGCATTACAAACGAGGCGTTAGCGACATCCACCAGGTGCTCTTTGCTAATCGTTTAATTTGTTTTAAAATTTATTTTCGAGACTTTTTTTAACAAGATATAGGTATGTTTCATGTGATACTGCTCTTTGGAACACATATAGACCAAAAAATGAGCGCCGGAATTTCGTTGTAGTATCCCTTGAAGATATTGAAAATATATTCCGCACGCAGTTTAAGAGTTCGTATACGTTTAGTATACTGTACTTTACGAAGGTCAAATACCAATGAGTTAAGGACACCAGCTCTTACCCTGCTATTTCGCAACTCCTCGTATCCTTCCAAGCAGGTGTTTGTTCTCTTCCCCCCCTTGCCTACGGAAGACTTTCCTACCATTTCTGTGAGCGCGCTACACCAAACACCTCCTAGACAAACGCCCAGTGATACAGTGTCGCTTCACTATTCTTGACCACGTTATGAGGAATTGCGTCGAGTTGCAACCGCGAGTTCTCGAGACCCCGTGCTCCTCACCAAGCTTGGCAACCAAACCAAGAGTAGCTTGGCACGCGGCGTACGGAGCACGGTAGTGCAGGGGACTCGAGGTTGGGTCACTTTGTCCGTGTTCCATATTCGCTCGGTCTCCCTCCAAAGTAAAGGTCTTGCACACAGGCGTTTGAAACTTCATTCACACCCACCGTCTTTCTATGTGCGTTTTCCGTGATGTGAACCAGCCGAACGCTAACGCGCTTGTGTGACGCTCTTTTGCAACAGGAAAACCACTTTTGTTAATGTCAAGTTTGGTTTTAAAGCGCAGCTCCTAGGCGCCCGTTTCCGACTTGAGCGGCGTCGCCGTCGCCGTCGGCGTAACCGCGAGGTCACGTGACCCCCCTGAGGTCACGTGACGTACCGAAGGGAGGAGGGGTATACCCTCCCTTCAGTACCCTTCCATCCTCCTCCTTCTCGAGAGCTGCGCTCTAATTCGGCGTTACAGGGAGTTGTAAACGGCTTTCATTTTTCTTTATGCATAAAAAAACAGTCATTGTCGAGCAGTATGTTTTTTTGCTTAGAGTTAAACGTCATAAAATCCGGCCGGTATGTGTTTCAATGCTGCAGCCTTCGCCGATGGAGCCTCGATCATCAGGAAGATAATCGTCGAGTCAAATATACAATTGTTCGCTTCAACGCTTCCTTAATACTTCGACCACTTGGCATAAAACCAGCTTGCAAGGTAGGTTGATTTAAAATTTAAATTCTGTATTGGGGGCGATTTTGCAGCTCATCACCTCCGCCTCCAGTACGCCAACGTCTACCAGAGGTATTCTGCATGGATAAACGAGAAAAACTACCCAGAAGTTTTTATGCTTCTTCGTGATGCCTACGTGAAAGGGCTGGAAAACCTTGCTAATGACACCATGTTCACCATTAAAAAGCAAAGGATACAATCAGTTGCAAAGCGCAGCACATGGCACTATGGTATGTGATCCTTTCCTTCTCGAAACGGTTATAAATATTTACCATGGCATTAAGACCACACGTAGTATCGTAAGTACGCATGAAACGCTCTCAATTAAGTGGGGATAGTTGCGTAACGGTAACGCTACTATAAAAGTGCAAATGCGGGGCTTCATTTATGTTCTGAGCAAACGTGTTGTATTAGGGTTTCGAATGTCTACGAAAACTATATTTGGGATTTTTAGTTACGTGCGTGAACACTGCTGCATTTAAAAAGAGTGTGAACGGGTTTGAAGAAAGAGTAAGATAAAAGAGCTACTGCCGCGCCGTGCAAGACCTAAAATCCTTGACTAGATTGGTTTTCAAGTTTCACCGTTTAAAAAATAATTAAAAGACTGGCGAATTTAATACCCTTTCATGCACGAAACATTGTGAATAATTTTTTTTCCCTTATACCATTGAGAAAACAAACGCTAGAGCACTTTTTATACAAAGTGTTTATGAAAACATAGAAGTCGGTGTTATCTATTTTTTTTTACAAGAACTGCATCCGAAGCAATTGAAGGTTTGATTGTAAGGAACATGGGTAAATGACTATTTATGTCTATTTACTTGTCAGATAGAATGGGCCAAAATTATGTTTCAGGTGAGAACCCATGAAAGCGTTCGAAACCTCATCCAGGAACCCGTACCATATTACGACCTATAATTACTGACAACTTAAGAAGGGAAGGGCGTGGCGGGTTTCGAGCATCCCGTTATCGCTCCGCAGCAAATGAGATTGCGGTCTTATCAGATAAGAGTGCCGAAAAACCGATCATGAAGCAAGAAGCGTGAATTAACATAACATGGCACACCCTGCAAACTGTCAGTAGATATGAACATCAGTCAGCAGTATGCGAAAGACTAAGGATGTTTAGAAAACGCACATAATAATACTGAATTCTCAATCAGTCATGGCTATCTCAGAAAGCTCTTGGAAGGCTTCGTTGAGCACATTCTAGTCCGAGTGTTTGACTCACACCTATAATATTAATTATAATAAAAACAAGATTTCTTGTTTCTGAGCCCATAAAAAATCTCGCGATCTACTGAATGGTGCTAAAAAACATAACTGAAATACAATGCATAAGAGATACAAGAGAATAGATGTCATTAGTATATTTGAAAGAAGAACAGTAAGGTGTAGATCATAAAGGGTATGCCGGCGTTGTCACGCTCATAAAGAATACATCCATTCGCGTACATGGCAAATAAAAACCCCATGGCAGATAAAAGTATCAGTTAGTCTAAAGAACAGTGTTAAAATTCAGTTGTACCCTCCCTAAAGGTGACGCACAGGACATACAAGCGGGATAAATAGTTAATCTTCTATTCAAATGACACGGGTTGGAACATGGTGGTAAATACACTGGATTAAATTCATCGAATTCACCATTCCGCAAACTACTTCGTAAATAATATAAAATATCTGCACCGTCTCCTGATACACAGCTTATCCACTGGAAATCTGTAAAGCAGTGGTTCATAATGCTAGAAATAACCTTGATCAAACTCATAAACGATTATTGTCATTCGTTTCTATGCATGTTTCAATAACAGTAGAATGGGTAAGAGTCAAGAAATGCCTGATAACAAAGCTAAACTCCAACTGTGATATTACTAAAGAGTTATATAATTGCAGTAAGCAGTGAGATTGATTGAATCCTTTTGTTTACAATTTTGATTACTATCTGTGATTTACATCTTAACACATCACTTTTTTGTTCTGTTGTACACTGCCACAGATTGCATTAGGCCCTTCCTATCATTGTACCACGAGGGACTGATATAATATTAAAATAAAAAAAATAAACATTTTCGACATAATCATAACACTATACCTTACCTTTAACCCTGCATTTAAGGTTATAACGACATGTTTATTAAAACAATGTGCGCTTTTGATAGACACGCCAAGATCTCAGATAAGAGATCTCGGTGAACGGGAAATGCCGTCAAGGGCGTATCGAGCTTTCCTGATGGCACGGTAGATTTTGTTTACTTGGGGTTAACTCATTGTTGGGTTTTTATCAAGTCCAAGCGCCGAATGCAATTAATAGTAACACCGCTGACCAATTTAAGAATTGTATTCAATATTAAATTAATTGAGAGGAAACATATATACATATATAGAAATCTATCTTAGTCTCATACGAGTTTTCATGTCCAGCGGATGTTGATGGATAATGTCGTAGCCGACATCGTCGTAGATTCGGTGATTATTTTCAATTTACGTCGTAGCTTGGTAAGGTTATTCAAGCCTCCAGGGCACCGCCGATTGGCATTGGGTGGCCTTGATCCGGGACACCACCAAAGTTCTGAATCCATATTGTTGATCGATCGTCCAGGCCACCCCAGTTCGATACACCCCCGAACTCTCCCTGCAGTCAGTCAGACTTTGTGACGCTGTCACATACCTGACCGGCGCTGCGGTAATTCCGCACTCGTGCCTCATCTGTTCCGAGCCGCTCTTTCTATACTTTGTTATCTTCCAGATAATGACGATGGTAAACAGCTTTCCAATCACCATGTAAAATCCATTTTTATTAGATTGAAAACGGGAATATCATATACCGTCTGAACGCTTAGAAAAGGCTTGACATCATAAGCAAACAAAATAATCCTTTCATCACTAACACAAAAATCAACATCATTAATAAACAAGAGGAACAAGATTGTTCCTATGATTGAGCCTTGCGGCACACTGGAGTTTGGAATAAACTCATCGGAGGGGAACCAAAACAACTTAACAGAGATATGACGATCACTCAGGTAACTATTACACCGCGCGCCCATATTTACGGACTGATACCATGAAGGGCACGCGGTTATGCAACAATTTGTGATTAAATCGATCAAAGGCTTTGGACACATCAAAGTAAAGTGCATCTACATGTCCCCCTTCTGGAAAATATTGGTGCAGAATAATTTGAGAATTAGCACGCATTTCATTCTACGAACCGCCCCTTCAATAAACCGTGCTGAAATTCAAATAAATTCGCATTCAGATGCAAGTAAACACTCTGGTATCCAGCTTTCTCAAAAGATTTTCCAAGGCCACATAATGATGATACAGGGCGGTAATTATTAACTAAGGTGGAGTCACCAGCTTTAAAATGGGAATCAACGTCTTGGAATTGAAAAGGGCTAGGTAACGAGACAAATATATAAAGTATTCAAGAATAACGTTCACTAACGCGTGGAACTACGCATAGCACACGTAGAGAACTGTTGATATTTCTACAAAAATAGCACTCAAATTTATGCCTGACTAAACAAAACACCGAGGTAATGCCCTACAGAACAATTCAAGTTCATTAACATTTACGTTTAATATTGTGCCACACACACAAAAAAAAAAAAAGGTTTACGGAATGCAGACAAAGTGAATTTTCAATACAAGCAGTGAATAATATCAATGACATCCAGAAATAGCACGCTGTCGACAGATGTGCAAATAATGATAATTCCTTGCGATAATTCCTTGCGCTATCGATGAACCAAAACTCCTCTGTAGCTAAACCATTGCATCCTCCGTATTCGCGTGTTTTGCTGAAGTGTCTGGCAAAGCAATCGCAACACCGGACAATGCACTTTTTTTCAATAGCTTTGTCAACAACGGCTTGGTGTCCTATAGACCGATCTGCATTGCAAAATAAATTACATCAACGCGACATCTGGATTATAATAAAAGTTTCCCGAGGTTCAAAAATGCAACATAGTCTGTTTCGGCCTATTTGTTACGACAATAATCATGCTGATTCAGACTGAGCATTGGTCTGGCATAACAATTTTGATTCTTATATATTAAGTCTTCAGACGACATGCAAAAGGCAGAAAGCAGCGTATGTACGCTTCCGAAATTACTCTTGGCAATCACGCGTCTCTGTCTTGACTGTGATCGAAAATGCGACCGGCCACTGTGATCGGGCAGCGCGCAGCAATTAAAAGGAAACTACGCTAAAAAACCATCCTTGTTAAATTACTGGTATCACCTTAGTGACACGAAGTAAGATCACACCCGAAATATTACGTCAAAGTGAAGCCGCGTATTCCGCTAAAACATATATTTACGGCGCGACCTCCCGATCTTTGGCAGGCGGCCAGCAGGCTAGGTGAAACACCCGTGCCACACGGGCAACTCGTATGCCATTTACAACGAATGACATTTGAGCGGCCGGCCAATCAGCGCGCGACAGATTGCGAGGTGATTCGCCGATCACACAAATGTCATTCGTTGTAAATGGCATTCGAGTTGCCCATGTGGCTCGGGTATTAGTCAAGCAACGCCGGAACACGACATAACATTGGTGCGTTGGTTTCTTCTCCTATGCCTTTCCCTCGTTGTGGAAAATAGGGAATAAAGTTGCTTTCCGCGTCTTCCTTTTTTTTCCCTTTAGCCGCTTCTGTGAGTTTCCAGTGTGTGTAAACTATGCAATCAAGCTGTGCTGTTCTGCACTGTGCTACCATGTGAACGCTCCAAGTACTAGCCATGTCCCCAGAAAGTAGCGTCTCCTGAGTGGATAATGAGCGCTCTACACGACGTTACATGCCAGAGCGCCCGCCATACGTTCCTCGCGTTTAGACCAACTTACCGAGATAGCTTACTACCCTACAGCGGAAACCCTGATGCATAGTACACAAGATTGGGAGCATTCACCTGCAAAAAGCCGTGCAGCGTGTGAAACTCGCGCCACTCAATCGTATAATCCTATAGAATAACTTCCTCATTTTTATGTACACCATCTATTTCCATTGCCGCGAGTAAGTAATAGGAATGTAATGATGCAGTTACGATGCATGTTTTGCTCCGACAACCGGTATCCACAACCTCGCCGAACTGCGCCGTTCAACCTTTGCGGCTAGACAGAGCGGCCAGGCGGGGGAAGTTGCGCTGCTCCGAGAGAAACATTGCGACATCTGAAACACTCTTTAGTTCCCTCTTCAAGGATTTTTTCCACCCGTACATAGAACCTATGTAAATATTCCATAAGGCCGCACGCGAAGTCCTGTACGCTTTCACATTCCCTGAAGAGAGACAGAGGTTAACAGAGCCGCTCGTCAGCACTCGCCACTTGCCTGTATATTCTCCGTCGTCTTCCTCAACCGCATTTTTACGTACCATTTCCGGCATTCCTTTCGGAGCTGCAGAAGACGCTGCACGTTTTGCAAAAGGTCTATTAAAAGAGTAGTTATCAAACGGCCTCTTATCGAAAACACAGGGTTTTGTGTTTTCGATAAATACGATAAACCCCCTAAAATGAACCCCCGAGCCGGTTTTATGAAAAATCGGGAAAAAACGAAAAACCGCGAAGTAGAGGTTCTCGTCACTGAGAAACACCAAAGCTAAAAAGGACAAAAATCTTCAACGACAATGGTACTCTTTGCCGTTCTAGAGCACAGTCACATTGGATTGTCCGCCATTCTACTTCTTGCTTCGAAAACGAGGCCCCTTACGTCGTTTCCTTCTTTCATTGTTATGGGGACGTTTTCCATCTATGCAGGGCACTAGCATGTTTTTTGGACGATGGGGTATTACCTGCCCGCGTCTTATTTCTTCAACAAAAGGCCCAATGGACACCGATTTCTAGTCCGAGACCAAAAATTGACACCAAAAAACACCGAATTTTTAGGAAAAAATAAACCCCAAAAACACACCCGAATTTGAAAAAAACAAAACAAAAAAACTGAAGTCACAGAACTATAATTATATTCTACAATACATAATTTCTAAGAATGTTCTTCATAGGTTCCAGATATATCTTATTGTAATTCAACACTTCGTATAATTGATTAACCTAGAAGTTTGGTCTAGTTGGTATACAAACACAATTAAAAACAAAACAGCGCAATGACGAGGGCAAACTAAGAGATAACCGACTGGACACAGCGCTGATTCCCAACTGAAGATTTATTGTTGAGAGTCAGCGCTGGGGTCTTGTCGGTTACCTTTTACTTTGTCCTCGTCGTTGCGCTCGCTTTTTTTTTAAAAATTATGACTTTATATAAATTTAACAATATATTACACTCACCTGACTCTGATCAATCACTAGCTCAGTTAACTTGAAGCTCTAGTTCTCATACCCCTTAAAACAACCAAGTAAAGATTGCGTGTTAAGTAAAGCGATGTCTAACCAATACCCAGGTGCAGATCACTGAAGCATAATATACTCTATTACATGCATGCGACATAAGTTTTTGTTTTCGTCTTTTGTGCAGATATCTACACGAAAATTGTGGCCCCCTTTATAGTAAAAAGCGATCTCGTCGTGGAAAGTTGGAGAAAAGGGGCCGGAGGAATCGCTGATAAATCCTGCGCTTATTATTCTGTTACTGACGTGAAGACAGTAAGAATTGTATTCAAATCAGGCTGGTACACTGAGTTCAATTACACGGAGGATCACAGCAAATGGGCAGTGGCTGTACCTAAGCCCTATTTCTGCTTTTCTTCTCTTAATAGAATGGTAAGTGAACTTACACCTCAAAAACAAACAAAAATTACACTAGTCAGCAATATAAATTTGGACAGCACCAATACGATTTACCGCGCAGGCGACCTGAGGACCTGCAAATTTTTCTAAAAACCCTGAAACGGAGGACAAAACGGAAAGAACAATTTTGTGTTACCCCCTTTTGAGTGTTTCTTCTGCCATTAGTTTTTTCAGCACGATGAGATGGCACGTTTATTAAGAGAAGTGAGTGGCAGACTATTTCAATATCTCCCGGGAAATTTCGAGTGATGCAGTCAGCGGAGATTATATTTCATTCATAAGGTGAAAATAATCGAAAGGCTCTCTTCTTCCTCTCCTTGCACTGTGATATTTCTTTCAGCACTATTTTGTTCGTATATTAGAAGACATTTTTCAATTCCGCTTTTAAACTCAAAGTAAAAGGTATGGTACCATATTTGCCGGACTTTGAGCCGACGAAGGTCTAGTGACTTTTATACAAAACAATCAATTAGAGGTTGCAGTATTCGTTCAAGACACCGCTACGATATCATACAAGGTTTATAGATGGTCAAATAAGTTTACGAGCACATTAAACACGCGTCTGTACAATTGCAATATATCCTTTTTGTGCAAGCCACTCCCATTAATGGCCAAACACTCTACGTTTACCCTTTCAGCACTTATGTCCCAAGCAAAAAAATCTCCAATCACAGGCAGTCTGCCGAAGTTGGCTATTTAACATGCTCAGAGCTTTTCCCACAGATTAGTAGATAAAAAAAAGACAGCGAGCAGAAAACGCACATTGGAAAAAGTCGATATCTACTTTTGCTTTCGGTAAAGGACAGCTCACCTTGACGTTGCTAACAGAGCACATACTCAAAACATTAAACCTGCAAAACCAAAGATGTCGTCCAGAACGAAAACTAATTTTTAAAGAAAGGCTTACACGTCAATGTGTGCTTCAGGAACATATTTTTAGCCAATTACTTTAACTGAAGAGTTACCCGAAACAACTATTAGGATAGTGTTCTTCTTGTTCATACAATGAACTGCAATACACAGTTGCTTTATCCCTGCTTTGCTTGAAAATTACTCCTCTTTCTTGGCAACAGTCGATTACCTCTCAACAGTACAATGAATTTCATTGAGATCTATTAACATAAAGTGAAATCCGGACAGCTCATATTCACTCGCAACAGAAGCGAAGTTAACACTCTAAAATATTGTTTGCGAAATTTATCTTTGAAGTCCTATAATCCATGAAATATAGTATTTAGGAGAGATTGTCCCGGTTGTTCGGAAGACATTAAACAGTCGTTCCGGCAGTGATGAAACTGTATTTTTATAAATTTCGGAAAACCTATATCGATATGCTATGTGACCATGTAGGGCAAGGGGGAAGTTGGAGAGGGGTTGGAAGAGGGAAGGGAAGAGCGATAAACGGAGAAACTGAATGAGTGTCACATGACCAAGAGGGGGGAAGAGGAGGAAGGGAAAGGCAGTAAGGGGGAGAGACGGAGAGAGTGATGTAGTGATCGGGAAAGAAAGGGGCAGGGGGTAGGGAGAAGGAAAGGTAGAGAATTGGAGGTAGGTTGGAAGGAGGGGATGGGGAAGATACCCTTGGAGGGGAGAGGGATGATGAAAGTGAATTGGTGTGTAACGTGACGTATATTTCCCCACTAAATTTATCGCATAAACTAAATTTTTCTATAGGTCACCTGACATCAGTTCGTGTGGCGTCAATTTATCCCGCTAAATTTAGCCGGAAAACTGTATTGGTGTTACATTACGTCCCTTGTGCCGCTAGTTTTAGCGGGACAAATGAATTGACGTATAGATCACTTGGCGTCAATTGTCCCACTTGATGTGTAGCTCACGTGACGTTATGTCAAGTTACGTCATTTTTCACTCAAAATTTAGCGGATACTGCACGTGCGGAGGGACGGACGGCCAAAATTTTTTTAGATTTGGCGTTTCGTTAAAAAGCACGACATGTCTTAAACCTCTGGAGAGTCTACTTTTCCACAAAGCACTTGTGAGAGTAAATACCCGAATTCCCGAGAAAAGTGTCATGATTTTTCTCGAACGTGGACGAAGGGGGCCGAAGCACCCGCCGAGGAGAGACGACACGCAGCCTGGGTGTGAGGGTGGACGATGACTGACCGGAGCGCGTGCGCTCAACGGCGTTTATTAGCGCGGTGAACAATGTTGCCCGCCGAGCCTGGCGGCCGACGACGGGCGGACTGGAGGGGGGCGCCACTTACTTGTCACACTCCTCCCCCCCCCCCCCCCCCCCCAGTTTGTTTGTTCTAAAAGAAAACTAAATACAATGCGTACGGCCGACACCATCTCGGCGTGTGGTCATGCAAAGTCCCGGCCTGTCGACGATGAAGGTCACCCCGGCGAGTAGCGGTCAGGTGGCCTTCGCTGCCGTGCACTCCGCCTGGGCACTGGTGTCGACGGGCCAGGTGTGGCAACGCCGGGCGCTGGCTGTCCCGGTCGTGCTCCACCCGGTGGCACGACTGGTGCTGTTGTTGGGCCCCCTGCAGGCTGGTCCTCTGAAGCGACGGCCGAGGGTGGAAGCCAGGTCCCGAAGCGAGGCCTGACATGGTCGGCGTGCCGGTGCCAGGTGGTCCCGTCGGGCATGCGGACGAGCAGCGACGAGGCGCTCGCTGGTGAAACCACACGCCCGGCAGACCAGGGTGGGCCAGGACGGAAGTTCCTGGCGTACACCGACGCTCCCGGCTACGGCAAAGGCCCGGGACGGCACCCTCGGTCAGCAGCCAGCTTCTGCTTCAGCTGCTTCAGGAGCCCCGTGGGCCGGAGGTCTGGATGCAAGACTCCAGGGGGGTCTTGACCATCCGGCCCAGCAGAAGCTCGCAGGGGGCACGGCCAGTGACCTCATGCGGTGTGGTCCGGTACTGGAATAGTACCCGGGCCACCTGAGTCCGGAAATCCCCGGGCTGGCTCTTCTTCAGCTTGTTCTTGAGGGTCTGTACCACCCGCTCAGCTGCACCATTGGAAGCAGGATGGTAAGGCGGAACCAGCATCCGGCGGATCCCATTCCTCTGCAGCCAGTCCAGGTACTCGGCGCTAGCGAAAGCGGGACCATTGTCGGACACAATAATGTCCGGCAATCCCTGCGCCGCGAAGACCTGCCGCAGAGCCGCAATGGTCGCGCTTGCCGATGGACTGGTGACTGGCAGTACCTCCACCCACTTGGAGAAGGCGTCCACTACCACCAGGAAGTAGTGGCCCTTGAAGGGTCCCGCATAGTCCACGTGCAACCGGGACCACGGCCTCTGTGGGAACGGCCAGGGGGTGATCTCCACGTGGCGCGAGGCTCGCTGGTTCTCCTGGCAGACCTGGCAGCCTTGCACCTGGTGCACGATGTCCTGGTCCAAGCCAGGCCACCAAACGTGCGACCGTGCCACCATTTTAATATTTTCAATGCCAGGATGCCCCGCATGCAGCAACTGCAGCACCTTGGCCCGGAGACTCTGTGGAATTACCACCCTGGAACCCCACAGGAGGCAGCCCTGCTCCAAGCTCAGCTCGGCGGTCTTGTGGCTGTAGGCCTGGTGACGCAGCTCCTCTCCTCGGGCAACCGCCTTGACCACCTGAGACAGGACCGGGTCCCGGCTGGTCGCCTGTGCCACCGCAGTCCTGGTAAGCACCCCCGGGTAGGCCCGCTCCAGCAGGAACACGTCAGCTGGCTCTGGAACGGCAGCAGGCACCTCCGGCAGGGACAGGCGGCTCAGGGCGTCGACAGGTCCGAGGTCCTTCCCAGGGCGATAGACCAGCTTGTACCTGTAGGCTGCCAGCGTCAAGGCCCAGCGTACCACACGAGGCGATGCTTGCACTGGGACTGCCTTGTCAGGTCCCAGCAGCCCCAGCAGCGGCTTGTGGTCCGTGACTGCCTCAAACTGCCGGCCCCACAGGTACTGATGGAAGCGCTGGACCCCGAAGATTAGGGCCAAGCCTTCCTTGTCGAGCTGGCTGTAGCGTTGCTCCGCCGCATGAAGCCGACGAGAAGCAAACGCCACAGGGTGTTCCTGACCATCCTGACCCCGGTGCGACAGGACGGCTCCTACCCCGTACGGTGACGCATCTACGGTGAGGACTACAGGCTTGGCCGGATTGAAATGCACCAGCACTGGAGCCTTAACGACGAGCTCCTTGCTGCGCTGGAAGGCCAAGTCCTGCTTCTTCTTCCAGGCCCACTGCTGCCCATCACGAAGCAGGCGATGCAGCGGCTCCAGATGCGTCCACAGGTTGGGCAGGAACCTCCTGTAGAAGTTGATGAGGCCGAGGTAGCTCTGAAGCTCCTTCTTGCTTTTGGGCTTCGGCGCCTTGAGCACGGCCTCAATCTTTCGGAGTGCCGGGGCCAGGCGAGCCTGGGAGATGATGTGTCCCAGGTACTCCACGCTGGGGGTCAGGAACACGCACTTGTCCAGCCTCAGCTTAAGACCGGCGTCCTGTAGTCGTGTCAGGACTTTGCGCAGGTTCTCCAGGTGGTCCCCGTCGTCGGTACCGGTAACCAGGATGTCGTCCAAGTACACCGCCACGTGCCTCATGCCCCTGAAGAGGTTGTCCATCTCTCTCTGGAAGATGGCTGGGGCTGAGGCCACGCCAAACGGTAGGCGCGTGTACTGGAAGAGTCCCATGGTTGTTGAAATGGTGACATACTTCCGGGCGGCATCCTGGAGCACCAGCTGCTGGTAGGCATCTCGAAGGTCGAGCTTGGAGAACTTCTGTCCCCCGGACAGAGCCGACCAGAGATCTTCTACCCGAGGCAGCGGGTACTTCTCGACGGTAGCGACGGGGTTTATGGTGACCTTGAAGTCCCCGCAGATCCTGACGCGGCCGTCTTGCTTGAGGACTGGCACAATCGGTGCAGCCCCTCGGAAGTCTTGACGGGCACCAGAATACCTTCTCGCTGCAGTGGTTGCAGCTCCTGGGTGACCACGTCCTTCAGGGTGAACGGCAGCGGACGCGGCTTAAAGAACCGAGGCCGGGCTCCCTCGGGTACGTGGATGCCGACCGTCGTGCCGGGAAAGGTGCCCACCCCCGGCTGGAACAGGGACTGGAAGTCGGTCAGGGGGCTCGGGACGTCCTTCACCACGTGCAGCGCAGCTTCTTGGTACTCCGGCAGCCGAACACCCAGCGAGTGAATCCAGTTCCGGCCCAGCAGCGTCGGCGACGACCCCTTGGTAAAGTAAAGGGGAAGGATTGCCTCCCTGTCGCCAAGGCAAACGCTGACTTGGGCACGACCCTGGACCTGGGAAAGGTGCCCGGAGTAGCTGCGCAGCATGACGTCCGACGCCTCGATGGACACGCCAGGGAAGGTCCGCCTGAACAGCTTCCCGGGCATGACCGACACGCTGGCCCCTGTGTCCAGCTCCATGGTGATGGGGTGGCCGCAGATTTCAACTGACACCAAGTAAGGTGGCACAGACGACGAAAGTCTATTCGTGTGCCACACGTCGAAAATCTGCGGGTCCTTGGCCACGACGTGGACCCTGGCTGAAGGGGTACCCGGACCTGGTGCCGCTCGTTCCCGCCGCGTTCTCTTGCGACGACCACCCTGGCCGCGGGCTTGGCTGGAACCCGAGCTTGAACCAGGCTGCTGCTGCTGGCCGCCGCTCGTCCTCCCTCCTCGGCAGACACGTGCGAGATGCCCAGTTCTCCCGCACGTGAAGCATTGTGCTTGGACGAACTGGCACCGTGAGGGGGAGTGGGCAGCACCGCAGCGGCTGCAGGCACCGCTCCTTGCCGCCATCTTGTTCACCGCCACTTCCGTCGACGGTGAGCCGGCCGCACGCGCTATCTTGCTGGCGTCCATCGCTGCTGCTTCCATCGCCAGCGCTGCCTTCACCGCGTCGTCCAGCGAGGGGTCGGGGAGCTCCAGGAGTCGCGTCTGCATGGCGGGGTTGTTGATGCCGCAGACGAACCGGTCCCGGAGTAGCGAGTCCAACTGGTCGCCGAAGGCGCAGGTGCTCGCTAACCCTCGTAGCGCAGCGATGAACTGCCCGAGGGTCTCCCCGTCCTGGCGGCTCTGGTTGTTGAAGCGGAACCGCTCCATAAGCGTGGACGGCGCCGGGCTGAAGTGCGAGCGCAGCGTGGCGAGCAGCTCACCCAGCGTTTTGACGTGCGGCGTGGCCGGCTTGAGGAGGTCGAGCAGGAGGCTGAAGACACGGGTCCCGCAGCTGGCCAAGAAGATGTCCCGTTGTTTCGCCTTGGGCGTGTCGTTCGCCCGGAAGAACACGTGGACTTGTTCTTTGTAGACAGGCCAGGCGGACCCATCTTCCTCAAACGGCTCGAGCCTCCCGTACAGCGGCATGGCGACAGGAGCGGGGGGCGGTGTTGCGACTCTCGGCGGCGTGGGCCGAACCGTGCACGTTGGTGGCCTCCAGTGCCACGGTTCCTCGTCGCCAGTGTCACGATCTTTCTCGAACGTGGACGAAGGGGGCCGAAGCACCCGCCGACGAGAGACGACACGCAGCCTGGGTGTGAGGGTGGACGACGACTGACCGGAGCGCGTGCGCTCAACGGCGTTTATTAGCGCGGTGAACAATGTTGCCCGCCGAGCGTGGCGGCCGACGACGGGTGGACTGGAGGGGGGCGCCACTAACTTGTCACAAAAAGAGAACCGTGTTTTTCGTTCTGTATAAAAAAGCAATGCCTCCCAGAAGGTTCAAACTCCGTAAGAATCTGACACAAGCGGTTGGAATAGAACGCGAAACTTTGAGAACATTACGTTGCCTCCATCAAAAGGTAGCTGAAAAAAGCAAGATTTCTGTGAGCCGATGTCCACCTAACACAAATATTTTCAAAACAAAAACTTAGTGTCAACGGTTTTGGTATCAATATCACTAAAAAACCTCTTGGCAGCAAGAAAGAGAATGTCGTTTTCTTTCTTTGCTGACAAGTTTGTTTCACTGAAGTAGATGCTACAGGCGCTCACAATGTCGTGTTTGTTTTTGTTTGTTTAGACGGAATTAGGCTAAGGTGACGTTGGCTCACAGATAACTTTTGTTTTTATCAATAATGCTTTGATGCAGGTAACATCATGTTCTCCAACTTTTGTGTTCTACTCCAACCGCCAGCGTCACATTCTCACGGAGCTCGAGCTTCCTGTGTTGCAGAGTTCATTAACTTGGCCAAAAAACATTGTTCTTTTTTTCTCAAAACCTCAGTGTAGTTGCAATTTGCGCGGAAAGCTCAGCGAATGACGATGCTGAAAATATGTCTAGACCTCAGGAAAGAGCTTGCACTGTGGCACTGAGCAAGGTTAAACGTCCTGCTGAAAGCAAAAGTGCAGACTGATTTCGTGGGTCAGAATATATTTTCAGCTTCCTCGTTCACCAAGTTCTCCATAGGTTGCAGCGGTAGGCTCTCTATAAGTGCTTAGGAGAAAAGTATACGCTCCAGATTTTTTAGGATACTTCTCAAGCAGCCAACAATACGAGGCCTGACAATTAAAATGCATATCTAATCTAAAAAGAAAACTGAGACCTAGCTTATCGCCGTTCAAAACACGAAAAGAAACAATATCGGCACCTTTTCTTTTAGTTTTGTGTAGCAAACCTTTCAACCCCAAGATACCACCCGGATAACTTCTAAACTTTAGTAACGCCTTGACCGGAGCGCTGATGCTAGGAGACAAGAGTAAAAAGATGCCGGAATAACAGATCTCGCTGCATACAATTCAGTGGTAGTGTTAAAATCTACCATTATGTCTGGTTGAGAGTTCCTGAGCAGAGCTGCGCCCCCCTCCCCCATTCTGAGAAAACACTTTTCCCTTGCCCGAAGTATTCCGGCAACAGATTTTATTTTAATACCAGAAGGGCTCAGAATAAGGTTCAGTGCGTATTTTAGGACCTCGTCTCATGTGAGTTAGTTAGGGACGAGCTGAAACAGGCAGAGTTTATCCTATCAACCCGGATACTTTGGAAGGATCTGGTACAGACCTTCACATATGTGTGGTTTTACGGGTTTTGTATGAAAGGATAATTGTGTTACTTATAAGTTATTACCTGTTTCCTCCTGCACCGCTCTCCGCTCTCTCCCCCCCCCCCCCCCCCCCCCCCCCCCGCTTTCCCGCTCGCAGTTTCATCTCGGCCGATTCACGCGGCGGACTGATCCGCAGGCGGGTTGACCACGTGGCGACATGTCCGCGGTTCGTCGCCACGTGGTCAACCCGTCTAAAGCAATGATGATACGCAATGATGAAACAAGGGAGACGACAAGCAGACGCCAGCGAGGACGAACTGAACCTGTTCGTCTCCGCACAGTGCCGCGAAACTCCAACATCTCACCGTGGCATTGTTGTCCAAGAGAGAAATCGACGTATTCTACCGCAATAAAGAATTGTACGCTGCTGTTACGTACAGATCGAGACAGAATGCCGTGATAGGCTTCACAAGAAGCGCCACTAGCTTTACTAACCCAAAGCATGACAGTGACACAGGCATGTTCCTGCTCAAGAAGGCTTCGACACAGAAGCGATGAAGTTCTGGGCTGGCGGAGGCGCGTTTGCAGATGCCTTGACGCACTCCGCGCTAGTTCTTAACAGTTACGTACACCAAAGCCGCAAGAAAGGTCTCGCTCGGTGAAGGCCTGATTGGGCGTGCAAGAATTATCGCTGCGTTCTAGACGAGTTTTGACGGACGCTTCTTGACACGGACCTGAAGAAGTAACGGAACCTGCGCTGCGTCAGCCGGACAAAGTTTCTGCAGTTTCGTTCATGCGCAAAACTAAGAATAGCTCGACAAATTGAAGCAACGAACGCACAAAACACAACGGTGCGTCAATTTTGTTTTAATCGTTTACCAAAAAAAAAAAAAATAACAACACCATTGTACAGTTGTCAGATTAAACGCGTTTCAAGTCAATCTCCCGCCAAAAATCTGGGAGGGAAAAGACGCTCCCCTTCATTTGCCCGCGCGTCCGCGGACGAGGAGTGGATCACAGGAATCGGTGACGTTACGGTCGCGTTGTACACGGTCCGAAGACGAGAATCCCGATTCGGTCCGTCGCGTGAATCGGCTATTTCTGCCCGGTTTGGCATCACCCCTAGACCTTCCCCGAACGCATGTGGCGAGCGGAAGAGACACAATACGCCATGATGACACTGGACTCTGTTCTAAAATTAATTCGAGCTGCCAACATCCGGCGCTATTTCTGACAGTTTTATTTGAACCGTATAACCCTTCCCCCCTCCCCTTCTAAATGTCAGAAGGTCAAAGTGGTGAAAGTGTTCTTTTCAATGTGTTTCAAAAAAAAAAAATATATTAATTAGAAATGGGCAGTGGCGGGACACGTGTCAAGTTTTACGGAGCCAACGACTTCGTGTTCATCTTTTTGCAGCAGTATTTTGTTAAGATACGAACTATTAAAGATTCAGAATAAAATAGGGTCGTGCATGACTGGGATGATGAAGCACTGTTTAATGAATCCCATATGGCAACCTGATATTCCGATAAACACAAACATTTATATTTCGGCGAAAGTTTCGTCTCCTCTTGGCGCTTCAGGTGGAATATGTTCAAATACCTGGATGTTATAAAATATATTTACGTACAAAGCTGCTTTTGTTTAACTTAATTTTTATAAAACGACACGTGATTTTTTCTTTCTCGCCCACAGGTGTCTCAGTTTCATCGAGGTGGAGAAGTAACCTGTATGGAAAACAAAATCCTTGCTGATCTCTTCCACAACAGCATCGCTAATGAGGATGCCTGCGAGAACCGGATAGGAAAACCGAAATCCCGAGAACCATAAGCTGTGCTTCACTTTCATTAGCCTTTAGTGGCAGAAAAAGGAAACCTGCTTGCGGTTCTCAAATTCTCAGAAAACTAAATATAACTGGAATATTATCAAACAAATTCAACTTTTCTCAACTAATTTGATTATTTTGAAACAAGAAACGTCAAGATTAGGAATGTTTACCACCAATTAACACAAACTAACAAAAAGAGACACACTTGGCCACCTACATAAGGTACATCCTCAATATTGCACAATACACAAAGGATGCCGCATATTAGGAAATTCATTCATCTTCGCTTTGCTTAGGGTGATGGCCTCTCATCATTTTGCTAGCAAAGCTTTTGTATATATATATTTTTTGGTGGATGGGAACCAGAATGCAGTAAAAGAGCTCGAAGTTATCTGTACGGAAGAGAAATACAAATAAATATCGAGAGTAATTAATATAATTGTGTTGTGTGTTTGTTTGAACAGCGGGATGTTACTCAGCACCAGTTGGCATCTGGTGTCTTTGCTATAGGTGAGAAATTAAGCCAGTGCTGTACCACCGCTAACCTGGTGTCTGTGGCGTGCATCATGCAGTAGTAATGCAAGACCTCACGCCGATACGATGCTCCTCCAGGTCCAAAAGAGCAGGGGTGGGGATTGAATCCCGGATCTCTCGGTTCTTTAGCGCGAACTTTCGGCCCACGTATTACAGCTGATGTGCGTTAACACACTCTGCCACCAATCCCCCGTGATGTCGAGGATGTACTGGCTGTTTCAAAATGCTATACACGTACTTCGCTATGCACAGACAGTACGGAACTTCCTAGTTGTGCGGCATACGTATGTCTACAAAGAGTTTTTGACAGAAGCAATAAGGCATGTTCACGCGCCGATACTGTATGCATGGCGTTCTTGGAAGTTAAAGTATAAGGTAGATAGGGGCCTTTGTTTGCTGTTGGAGAAGAAATTAGTTGAGGCAGCGAGAATAAATACATTTTAAGCAGGAAACAGTCTTTATTCTAAGTTTTAAAGCGGTAGCTTTATATTGAAACCTTCCTTGGGCATTGCTTCCTCGTGCTGATATTGGCCGCAGAGTACACGAGGGAGAGAGAGTACCAGCAAAGGAGCACAGTTGTTGACTTGACCTGACAGCACAGCGTGCCCAATGGCATCGGACCTGGAGTAGCATTTGCGTCTTTGCGTGTGAAGAGGAGGGGGGTTAGCACTGCCCTCACACTCCCCCCCCCCCCCCCCCACCCCCACTTTCCTCTATTCTCGCTGCATAAAAACTGTGTATTACTAGAATAATATGCTAGGCGCGGAGGCATCGTACGGACATATTGCACGCGCGGGAAAGTTCAGGAAGAGTGGAGAGTTTTAGAATTGGTGGCCACAGGGCTGTGGGTCACCCAAGCAGCTTGGGTTGTCATACTGCGCATGTCCAGACGTTCTGAGCATCCTCTGTGCGGCGCCTGAAGCTGCTTGGAGAGCACAGAGTGTTGGGGCCTCCTATTTCAAAACTCTCTAATGATACAATGCCCCTAAAAAAGAAGTGCGTTAATAAAGAAAAACAAGCTAGTTACACATTCACAGTTCCTTTGCCACGCGCATTATCTTATATTATTCCAATAGAAAGTGCTGCCTCGTAAACACTCCCCCCTTCCCTTTTTTTTAAAGCGGTATTGCAACTTCATTGGATTGACAAAATTTTAAGGCCAGGCAACTTATTGATAGATTTGTTGCACGTGCACCCGTGTTTCATTATGCGCGTGGGTGGAATGTCCATTGTACAATCACCTGGGAGCCTTGTCAGAAGCTCCGATTTTAACTTCAACTCCTCAAAGTGATCAAATGTAATCTTGACGGTGATTTTGACAAGAAAAAATTAGTAGGCGTGGCACTCATCGTCGTCATAGCACCAAATAGCATCCTCTTCTTTTTTTTTTTTTTTTGCATGCAGTCTTGAATGATCCGGAAAAAGAAATATTTGTTGCTGTCCTTTGGGTATACTTGGTTGCTACCCAAAGCTCGCAGTCACCTGCAATAGAAACAGGTGGGGACATAAAAATTCTCACAAAGAAGCCAGAGCGTTTTTTATTTTAGTCATTAAGAATAATATGTAAATAAAGTCTATAACGGTTTAGACAGCAGGCAGAAGACAAAAATGAAAGCCGTTTACAACTCCCTGTAACGCAGGATTAGAGCGCAGCTCTTGAGGAAGAGGAGGGGAAGGGTACTGAGGGGAAAATATATCATGAAAATAATCCCTGAAGAAGGGGAAACAAGAGGGACAAAGGACAAACACAAATCTCCTAACACAGCTAGGTGACTGCTTTGCATTTAATAGCATTATAATCATAACCTTAAATTGCAAGCTTCAGCCTTGTTGGTGTTAGACTGGTGGCGGCTGATAAAACCCGTTTGCTCTACTGACGTCTAACCCCTGGTTAGATCAGTTGGTAGAGCGCTCCACCTGTAATGGAGAGGTCCCGGGTTCCATACCCGGACCAGGCGGATTTTTTCAGTCGCGCACCAGTCACCTAGCTGTGTTAGGAGATATGTGTTTGTCCTTTGTCCCTCTTGCTCCCCTTCCCCAGGGATTATTTTCATCATTCTTGTCCAGCTCGCTTCAGTGATGGAAGTGCCATTTGACCTTTTGGAGCAGGCCTTGTAGCAGGCAAAATGTTCTTTTGGAGCACATAGTGGCCCTTTTGGAGCAGGGTCCGGCATATGTTGCCCTATTACTTGAAAATGAAATAATGCTGCATTGCTATAAAAAGCTCATCTCTATTATTGGAACACAGCGCCTGTCGCCTTTTTAAGACAGGATATATAAAATTCAACAAAATAAGCAAAAATATCTTTTTTTTATAATAAAGTTTATCTGCTCGTCAGATAAAAAAATACAATGAAATATGTCCCACTGAGTTTTGATGGTACAGGATATTTAGTTTTATCAGCCTGCACTTCGTTTAAGGTATCTGCAGCAGCATCTAGCGACCCTCACTGTTGTGGAATGTTTTAGTTCAGATTAGAGTTGTCTTTCGGGCAGCAGCTTTAAATATTGCGGTATCCGATATTCGCTTAAAAAATTCCGACTCATTTTCGATGTGCTGGCGAAGTCATGATCGGATCACGGCGAGTTAACCCGTTGAGTGCGCTCCTTGGCATGCACCGACGCGCTGTAGAGAAGCGACACCCGCGGAGCGGACACCGCAGTCGCGCGAGTCGCGCAGTGCTTTGTGCTCCGAAGAAGACAGTGAGGCTTTACTAGCACTACATCCAGAGTTTGGTGCAACTCAACTATACTTCGTTTCAGCTTCGGTGCGAGCGCAGCCGAAGCTACAAGCGCGCGCATGGAGCCGTAACGGTGCCCACACTGCACGAGCCCACGCGTGAGTCAGAAATGCACAGAGCTTTGGGCTCGCGCTAGCTTTGACTTCGCTGGTAGCTAGCGCACGGGAACAGGCCGGGCCAACATTGAAAACATCTACAAGCTCGGCCTTCCTTTTTTAAATAGGCTGCTCAGTGGGATGGTTCTTCGCTTAGCCTCTGCGGCTTTGGTCTCAGGTGTTGTTAACGTTGTTCCTTTCAATGATGATGATGATAATGCGCCCTCGCAGTTTCGGTTTGCGTAACAGTTGCGGCGCGGAAAATACCGCGGTACCGCCACGCGCTCTGATAAGACTTCAATTTTTATTTTTTATTGCTACATCTATTCTCGGCGCAGGCGTGGCGCAATTCTTCGGTAAAATGACAATTTGGCGCTACATGTAGCAGGATTGCGTCCTTGGCGCAATTCGGCGCAATTGGCGCAGCACTTCTATCACTGTCGCTTGCACCTTTGCATTTAATTGCATTATAATCAGAAGATATATCCTTCCTCTCACCTCCTCATTCTGTCTGCTATTCCTCCCTCTGAGCAGCGTGGCCGTCGTCTCACGAGGGTAACATAGCCTCACGTGGGTGACGTCACCCCTATGAAGCCACGTGACGATGACGATGCGGATCCCGATGACGTTATCAGTGACGTCACTGATGACGTCATCAGTGACAATGACGATGCCGCCACTGATGACGCCATCAGTGCGTCACGCGTCCCATAATGCACCGCGCGGTTACGGCGACGCCGACGCCGCTCAAGCCGGAAACGTGCGCATAAGAGCTGCGTTATAAAAAGAGATGAAGGAAACCTCCAAGGAGACGCGCCTCGGTTCAATACCTTGAGTTGGGGAGAAAGATGAATGAAGGAATGAGATGACACGTAGTTAACTTGCTAGAACACTTGTTATCGTGTATATTCCCGTTCGCCACGCAAGGATTTGTCATAGACCAACTGGAATACTTTGTCTCATCCTACGATGGACTAAAAGCCAGAGCCAAGGGCCGCCATGTCCAATCCCGTTCCACGCTATACTGTGACACGCTCAACGTTGATGGGGGGTGGACGAATAATGCTCCGAATCCAAAAGCGCCGCATAATGTCTATAGCTTTAACGCTGCAAAGAGCCTTTATGTCGTGGCTTTCTTTGCAAGGTAAAATTGTTGAGTCACCCAGTGCTCTTCGATTCGAGCCACTGTCCACCCATCCCCTCGATCAGTGATCCGAGACGCGGGATCCGATAGGTGCATCAAGGCGAAATACCGCACAATATTTAAGGGGCTCGTGATTGGATCTGGCGGTCCGTAGCATTTGCCTTTAGTCCATCGTCGGGTGAGACGAAGAGTAGTGAGGAAACTGGTCACAGGACAATTCGTCATGGCGGAACTCGCCACTAGAGGCATTCGGAACATAGAGCGCTGTATTTGCTGGCACTACACGGGCACGCATCATTGCTGTCATATTAAAATTTATATTATTAACCTCGGATTTATGAGGCTGCAATTAAAGTCCATGCGTTATAAACATCAGTGTTCCCTATTCAATCCCTCTATATTCATATCGAATGCAATTAAGAGCTTAACAAGTCACGGTCACACTTGAAAAGGAAACGTTTATTGAGGCTCATTACCAGCATGTTAAAGTGCAGTGTTGCGTGCTGCTGCCCCGTTTTCACACGACTGGTATTAAAATAGCGGTTAAAAATGACCCGAAGGCGCATATGCAGTCAGCCACAAGGCTTCGTCGCAAGAAGCTGCGAGGCATCGTCGTCAGTGACAGAGGCAGCAGCATCTGTCACTGACGACAATGCCGTCTCCCCGCTCACGTATTGGGTGGGAAGAGGGCCCTTTGCTCTAATAAAAAAAAAAAGCGCTAGAAAAGTGGTTGTCAATGAAAGCCATCAGGAACATAAAAACAACATATCGATACATACCTGCTTTGTCCTTCACTTCATGGCGAACCCAAAGTGCACCTAACTCGGTCGGGTCTCTGGCATGCTATATTCTCTCGTATAAGATATTATGCGAGCTTTTTCAAGGTCGGTGGTAATTTCAGTTTTTCACGTCCCCTTTTGTTGATAGACCCACACAATGTTCTTTTGTTGACTTTGATGAGAGTGTAGGAATATCCCTCGTGAAGCAGCAAAGCAACTCCTCCGTCAGTAGTTAATACCCGACCCCATTTTAAGATCAAAAGACATAATATTTTATAACCGGGAGACATCCGGATTTCTAACTCCCAGGACCTACCCCGAAACATTCTTTACTGGCCAATTCGCAAAGCCGGTGACCATGGTAACGCAATTGGGCCACAGACCACAGGTCATCTTGGAAGTAACGCAATAGAGCTACAGATGATAGGTCCTCTTGGAAGTGTACGCAGGATGTTAAGAAGCCATTTAATAAACCATGAATGAAACTTTTTTGTTCGGAGTTCACTTTCTCAGTGTCGCCAGCATCTTTTGCCAAGTTTCTTTATTTCTTTGTTTGTTGGGTAAGCTGTCTGAATTGTGATCACGCAAAACATTCGGCCGTCGTTCTTACAGCTTTTATTAAAAGGGCTTCGCCCGCGATCAACCTCGCTCACATTGTTTGGGTATGCCAAGGCTGATCCCCTTTAAACAAGCATCTTAAGAAATCCAATTAGAACAAAGCACATAGGGGTTATATATGACGAGTTCCTACAACGATGAATCATCCAATGACGAATGTTCCGCCGTGACGAATAGGCCTATTACCAGTTTCCCAATGACGAATTGGCATATAACGCATGGGCCGTATCCCATTTCTAACACCATTGGTTCAGAAACATGTTCGGACACAATCATGATGTGACCAAAGTGTCTGATATTAGATTACCTTTAAACGCTGAGAGTAGGTTTTATTCGCTGGCATAAACATTCTTCTAAAAAACGCTAGTTGTCTGTAAACGCCCGCACAATTAAGTACATTTGCATTCAAGTGAGCTCACGTGATTTTTTAAGTCACAAAATTAAGAGTTGTGCTACAACGTAATTTATAAAGAAATGCCACATTTACTTCACAACCATTGTTTGCATTCCCTAAGCTCATGAATTTGTGCAGGTTACCCACCCTCATCATCTCTCTTAGCATTTACATCCCTCTATAAGCTCTTTGTCTGTGAGGCACAGGCCATATAAAAACACATCCTAGAAGCTGTTATGCTTGTGATACAGGTGACGTCCACTCATCTTCCAAACTTGCTAAGTCATGGTGGAATGAGGACTGCAAGGAGGAGAAGAAGCAAAGTAAAGCGTGAGGCATATTCGGGCGACACCCTACACCAAGTTACCTTACATCGTTCAAGAAAAAAAAAAGCGTCTGCACGATTTGTTTGCAGATAGTCAAAAAGACCTCACTCGGAGAAGTGTGCGTTTTTTGTATATAGTCAGGCAACGCCAAAGGAGGTGCGGGAATGAGTTCATAAAGTGAAATTTTTATGATGCTTCTTCCATTACACTTTTGACAAAAAAAATGTAGTACGCCCTGAAAGGCTCGAGGAACAGGCAGATATCCTCCGCACGCGTTTCGAGTTTGTTTCCAGCCGGCGCATTTAGCTTTACTCCAAGGGCCTCCAGGTCGCGATCTAGAGAGAATCCCCGATCGGCCATGATCACGTCGCCAGGGAAAAATAAATCTTGCACTTCAGGGTCATAAGTAGGTAATATGGCTGTGGAATGCAGGATTTACTTTGAGCACGCCCACCATAGGTTTATGAGACAAACAACCCCCTTCCGGATCGGGGCTTTTTCGACCTGTTGCCAATTTGTTTTTCTTCTTTTTTGTCTTTTTTTTTTAAGCTCTAAAGGTTAGACGTACATATTTGGTGTAAAGCAGTAAATGAGGATTTTCACCACTTAACACATGCGTTTTCGTCGTCTGTTTGGAACCGACCCCAGAGCTCGAGTGCTGGAGGCTGGCCAGGAGATTAGAGAAGACGTGAACGCAATCGTCTAATCGTGATTAAAGACGAAAATGTTTTTATAGAGTACAATTGCTGTCGTTAGTACAATGGGGCACTACACAAGAACCTAAAACTCAGACTGCGTACCTTCAATGTGTGGTGGGGTTCTCTTCCGCTTCCCCAGTCCCATGTCTCCGAAATATCAATGAGAAAGCTATTTTCAAAATACTATTTAATTACGAATTCAATTACACGTTTTACTGTACTGAAAAGATGTATATTTACTGTTTAGAGAAGCATTTAAATACAAGATACAAATACAACGAGACCATTTTGTTATCTTTAAATAGTTTTACAATTTCATTCTCTTCTAATAGATTGACATCTTAGACTGAAATTTAGCCCCGAGTAAACCAACACTCCGCCCAAATGAAGAGTGGAGTCTATCTCTACCAAGAATCAAGCGCTTCAAAGAAAGTTGAAGCTCTAAAACGAAAAATTGCTTGCCATAAGGTAGGCGTGTACAACTCTTATTCATTGCGAGTTTAATTTGAAAGGCTCCTCTGGAGCAATAACGCCTTTTCAAACAACGTGTCATTATATTAAGTTAGATTTTGCATCCGCGTTAAATGCTCCAGAAGGAAGGGATCTAGCCCTCTGGGTATGCGCGTCATCGCTTTCTGCCTCGCACGTACCCTTTGTTTCTTTTTCTTCAATGGGTGATCGTTTCTTCTGCGACGCGATTAGCGCCTCTCCCTTTCATTCGACCACTGTTCACCGCGCTGCTGTGCACGCATGACGTAGCCTTGAACAGGTACACCGACCGGCTTGTGAACGTCCAGAGTAAGCGGTTGAGTCGCTGGCTGTTCGTTTTTCCTCATAAAGGTCAAGCTGAGCACAAACGAACAAATTTACGGAAAGCGAATAAAAATGAAGACATTCAAAAGTCAGAACAATATCACCACCGAGAGTGCAATCTGCCAGGGTATTTAATAAAACAAGTATAAAATTTGTTAAATCAATACAGCCACGTCATGTGTGACCTATGGCGCACAAAACGTTCCTTTCAGGATTGACAAATAAGAGCAAAATACAAGTGGATTCTCATCATCTTTTTTACACAGAGCTATAAAACAATTTTCAGAAGCATTAAGCGCAGACCGCATAGCGCGTCTTTGCGCGCGATTCAGGCGCGTCGGCGTCCAACTGACGTCATTTCCTGCGCGCGGGCGCGCGTTTTCGCGTGAGCGTTGGTTTCTAGCCGACCCAGAGAAAGACGCGCGCGCCGAGGCGTCGAAGCGGCTCTCGCCCAATGAGGGTCGGTCGAACTATCACGTGATCTTGCGCAGTACGCTGTTTCGTATTCAGCACATTTCAAAGTGTTCAAAAGTATTTTTATTTTCCATATAAAAATTGAAAAAGTGTTTCTTTTGACGCACAAACCCGTTTTATTTAGTTATTTGCTTATTTAATTCTCATTTTGTAGTATCTGCGTCAAGATTTACATCACGTCTTGAGAATTCTGTTATCTGGCAACGCTGATAACGCGCGGCCGGCGGTGCTTGGCTTTGTCTGCATGCGGGTGCCCCCGCGTCAGCTTCTGCGCGAGCGTTCATAGCGCGTCGCGTTTTCGCGTGTAGAAAAACGCGCCATGCGGTCTGCGCTTTAGAGAAGATATTACATTATGTCTCACTCCATTAGAAGTATCGTTGCTGTACTCACACTTTTGGAGACAGTGAACTCTTACAGCGTGAAGCACGAGCACCATGTGCACTGTAAGAACCACCAAAATCAAAATGTGGACTGGTGAGTGTTTCCTTATGTGTAGCGGGCGATTAAAAAGAATATGCCTCGGATATTTGAAGTACCTCTCGTCTCTACTAATTGTGAAAGTAACAGTCGCGAAGATGTATATTTTAAGGATACTAGAACATTAATTCAAATCCGCCGGTTTTCTTTAGATATACTGAAGCTCTACGTTTTGGGGGCTGTATGGCCTATAATATATAAAAAGAGTATGTGAAACCAATTAATTTGAGGAGACCTATAAAGCGGTCAACAAGTTTCAGTTGTATCTTTAAAAATGCAATACTTGCGCAACGATTTACTCGTCAACGCTCAAACGTTTTCCAGAAATTCATCCTGGTGTTTAGATTGCAAACAATTTACACTTAGGTCTCATTCAGTTACCAAGTGAAAACTTAACATATAGGATTTTTTCGGGATGTAATAAACAAAATTAATACAACGAAAACGCTGCGAACAAGCGATGAAATTCGCATGGCCGCATTTGCTCTGCAAGCGGCCTAAGAACAGTGGGCACCCCGCGCTTAGCGGGCGTGCCGCCGGGCCAAGTTCGGAGGTTGCTCTCTGCATATTCGCTCCATAAACTCCAGTGGAACTACAGCTCAATACATTATCTCACAGAAAATAACTAAAATACAGCTTTTCTCAGCGTTTTTATTGCGGGAAGAATTTACGATTTTCTCTTTCGTTTCTTTGGCCGTATAACTGTTGCCCTCAGAATACAGTGCATCTTCAGGAAACGCGGCACAATAAAACACAACAAGAGAGCACTCACCAAAACACCTCGGTCAAAACTGCACATAAGAAAACAGCGCGCTTCAGTTCAGTGTGCGAAAAACATGACAAAGATAAGAGAGCGTGGGTCAAACAAGCACGACGATAAAACAAGACGAATGTAGAAAATATGACCAACGACGCTCCTGAACGCAGATTCGGCATCGTAGATTTTTGTTAATGGCGTGTTCTATACTACGTTTCAATTTAAATCCAGATGCAGGCGACGCTACGAGCTAATTGCACCGATCAAGCTGCTGCAAAAGCGCAAGTAACTTAGTCTTTTACATTTATGATTGAGTTAGCGATGATAGAACACTAACAAAAATACGATGAACACCTGCGTCTGCGTGTGGACGTTTGGGAAAACGAAGTAGGGAGTTCATGTCCTGCAAGTCGCGGTGCAGAACCTGTGCACCCAAAATTCAATTCCCCTCCCGCACCTGTGGCTTTCTGCAAGAATGAGCATACTACCACTATGTGGTCGTTTAATTATTATTGCGTGAAACCTTTTCAGTGCATGTTTGCCTCCCGCCTAAGAGAATGCCGACTGCATAAAGAAAATGCGGTTAGTGCAATACTGCACTATCCACATTTTTTCATGCAGTCGGCATTCTCTTAGGCTGGAGGCAAACAGCAACCCGTCATTTTCCTTTCTGTTTACTTAAGCGCGTCTGGTATTTGAGAAAGGGCAAACGCCAGCGTACCCCTGGAGCTACACTCTAAGAAAAAGTGAGCACTCCCCTAGTCATCATGCGTTTTGACGGCTGTAACTACCCCACAGGCTTACTTAACTACCCAGTGGGCTCGAGCCTTTGAGAGTTAGCACCCTGTTGGCAGGTGACAAGCATGGGGTAGTCACGTTTTATAAACTCTTGAATTGAACATTCAAGTGCATGCAGTCGTTCAATAGTAACAGTCACTTCAAAAATCTCAAAAAGTACTTGAAACTTGTTTTCTTTGTGCGTTGGTTGTAGGATTCAGAGCCTACCTCTCAAACCCTGTGAGGCGGAGCTCAGTAAAAGACATCCGACACCGACGGCTGCTCGTGAAGAACTCCCCTTCACTTTTTCTAAAGAACACGCACGCCCCTCTACACTAAGAGGGCGCCACCAGCTGGACAAATAGCGACCACTACATCTCCCCTTCTTAGAGGCTGCGTTTTCGCCAAATAGTTCTTGCGGTGAAACGCACCCACTTATTGTTCACAATAGTCCCATCAACTGCAATGTTTTCAAACTGTCCGCCGTTACAAGTCTAAACGCCTGGGGCGGGTCACGGCTCGTCCGCTGCGAGTCCGATACGGACTTGTCGACACAGGCGGCCCTCTTGGGTCACTACTAATGTTCTGCTGAGCCGCTATTGGGCTTGGAGGCACACCGTCAGCTGTGGGTGGTTCAACCGGCGGCCTTGGGGATGCAAAAGGAACCAGTCACCTGCGGTTGCGCTGAAGGACCACTCCGCTGTGGTCAGCTTCCACCAGATAACTGCGGGGATGCTGTCCTGGGCTGAGCACCGTGGCCGGACACTGTTCCGACTGTACCCACACTCTTTCTCCAGGACGAAGAGGACGCAGCTCGCGGGCAGCATGCCGCTGGTTTATGGCCTGAGCTTGTTTCCGTTTATACAACTCATTCCTCCTTGCCACGCGACCGGGCGATGGTGGCCGGGGAAGACTTTCATCTTGAGCCCTAGGAAGCCGTGCCCTCAACCGACGCCCGAACAGAAGTTGTGCGGGGCTGTCTCCAGAAACACCGGGGGTGTCTCGGTAGCTCAACAGTGTCAAGTATGGATCCTCAGCTTTGGTCAAGAGTTCCTTGATGGTGCGGACAGCTCGCTCCGGTTCGCCGTTAGGTTGCGGGAATCTGGGGCTACTTGTTTGGTGCTGGAAGCCGTAATCTTTTGCAAACTTCGCAAAATCCCCCGATGCAAACTGCGGGCCATTATCCGTTCTTACGGATCGCGGAATACCATGCCGAGCGAAGGCTGACCTCATTGCCGCGATCGTAGCTCCACTCGAGGTGCTGCTTAACGTCAAGACTTCCGGGTACCTCGAGTGATTGTCCACAATAACGATGAAGTCCTGCTCCTTCCAATGAAACAGGTCGGCACCGACGACGTCCCATGGGCGAGTAGGAAAGCTGGACGATATGAAAGGTTCTGCCGAAACTGTTGTGGGGTACACTGGGTTGTACTTGGAAAGTGCTCGGAGAGGAGCGGTGACTTCGGAGATGTGCGGCACGAAACGCGCAACATGGTTTACCATGCCAAGTAGCCTTCGGACCCCTGCAGCATCCTCAGGCCTTTCCATCGCCTGGACAGCCTGAATCTTGCTAGGATCCGGCTTCACACCTTCTGCTGATACGACGAATCCAAGGAAGCTGACTTCGGACACTCCGAACACGCACTTGTCTTTGTTGAGAGTGATGCCAGCCTTCGATAGTCGGGAAAGTACCTGGTTGAGCCGCGCGTCATGTTCTTCGCGCGTCCGTCCAAAGACAAGAATGTAGTCAATCGTGTTGACGCACCCGACCTGTCCTTCGAGTATGCGCGCCATCTGCTTCTGAAAGTACTCTGGTGCCGACGTAAGTCCAAAAGGCAGACGACAGAAGCGGAAGCGGCCAAAGGGAGTAATGAAAGTGGTGTACTCCTGACTTTCCTCGGCAAGTTTCACCTGGTGAAATCCGGAATTTGCGTCCAACTTGGAGTAAACAGTCGCTTCTCCCAGAAGTCCGAGAACTTGGTCCACCGTAGGGAGCATGTGCCGTTCTCGAAGGACGACCTTGTTGAGCTTCGTAAGGTCAACGCAGAGACGGTGACCACCAGAAGCCTTCGGAACGACGACTATTCCTGCACACCATGGGGTGGGGCCTTCAACCCGACGAATGACGCCCTGTCGCTCGAGCTTCTCCAGTTCCGTCCTCACGACCTCTCGTAAGGGAATGGGTATACGACGAGGTACGCTCAACGAGATAGGAGTGGCTTTGGATTCTAGCCGGATCGTGTACTCTTGAATTGAACATTCAAGTGCATGCAGTCGTTCAATAGTAAAAGTCACTTCAAAAATCTCAAAAAGTACTTGAAACTTGTTTTCTTTGTGCGTTGGTAAACATTTATTCAAATTTGAACCGGTCGAAACAGGCATGTGGCTCAGTTCGCCTAAACTGGCAGAAAACAAACAAGTACAGGCAACCTTGGTAGGCACCTGCTAAAACCCGAGGCAGATAAAAAGTATCGCGGTTGTCTTTTTTGGTTCCGTCGCGGGTTTTACCACGTACTGCTAGTAAACAGCTGGCAGCTGGCGTCGTGCTCGAGGAATTTAACCAAGTCTCTAGAAAAGCACAGGAAGCTACGCACAGGCGTGAGTTGACTGGAATGTTCACCGGACGAGATACTCTTGTCGTTTTATTGTGCGGTTCAGTAAAGAGTGTGCTCTCAATAAAGGTGTGATCGGTCAGTTCTGCGTGCAGATCAGTTGCAAATGGCCTCCTCGGTTCCGCCGAACTTGCACGCCTGTTATACACAATTTTTTTTGCTTTCAAGTACATTGAACACGACTGAGGCCGGACAGGACGAACGTACACAGATATCTGGGATCACGCCCGTGTATTTCAGTATTTCTCGTCTTGGGATATATGATTCGCCTTCACTGACTCATTTGGCACATTTTATCGAGCATACTCGATAAACAATGCTTCAAACAAAAAGGCTTCAAACAAGTGTGTGCTATCCAAGGCGCAGTACTTTGAAGGGGACTAGGATTTCAGGTAGGGTGACCACCTTCCTGCTGCCGGTGGAATGCGGGACACCCTGACCGGGGGGGGGGGGGGGGGGGGGGGGAGTAAGAGGAGGACGGTATTTTCACGACTCAGGAAATAAGTATTAAGGGAAATTCACCAACGCGCACACCCCGAAATCCTGTGCTGTCCGAAAGCGTATTATACACCTGAAAATTATACGCGACAATTAAACTAAGATAAGTTTCACTCACAGTGATATACTTTTGTTTATTTGTAATGGTAAATATTTTATTAAAAGTATCTAAGTTGAAAACATAAAGATCTTAATAAATAACCAACTAGCCCAACAGTTAATTTTAAAACATAAAGATCGACTGCACCAGACCCCAATGCATCAAAAGGAAGTAAAAAAAAAAAACAGTAAATATTTTTCGGCCTATTGTTCCCTGTCGATGCTTTCTCTTATATTAACATGCCCCTACACAAAAATAAAACCTCATGTTTTTTTTGTTTTTTTTTTTACCGTTGTGAGTTGCAGTTTTTTTTGCATTCTGTAACTATCTTCACTAAAAAAAAGCTTTCCACAACATGATACAGTGTTATTTCGCATGATACAGCATGATTTACAACTAATTACAATAGTTGATTTTTCAGCTTTTGGTGATAAATTTTCGCTTGCAATATTTTACATTCAAGGGGAGAGGCACAACGGCGCATGTGCGCCAGTCTCCCGCAAGAACGACGGTTGCTTCCCGCAGTGCTTGGCAAGAAAATGACATACCATCGAGATTCACACATTTATCAGCGACCTCCGCGGTTCCCCGTTGCCCGTTGTTCGGAAGCGCCATAATTTGCTCAGCGAATATTACGACAATGTGAAATGCGGGACATTTCGAAGATTTTGGAATTTCTCGCGGGACGCGGGACACTAGCCCTCAATGCGGGACAGTCCCGCGAGTCGCGGGACGGGTGGTCACCCTAATTTCAGGCCTTTCGGCACGCGTTCCTTTTACCTATATAAAAGATTCCAAGTAAATTTCCAAAAATAAGGCGTTGGCAAACATACACGTGCTATTTGGTATAGAGTTTCTTTTTTTTTTTTTTTTTTTAGGAAAAGTACTGCTGGAGAAGCCAGCAGGTGCAGCGCAGAGAACCTTGTTCTCCAAAATGGTGGATACTTGGGCTAGTTGGTGGTTGCTATACATAATTAAACAGCGCACAAGGAGAGGGACAGAACAGCGCTTGCCTGTTCTGTCTTCCTTTTCTGTCCCTCTCCTTGTGCGCTGTTTAATTATGTATAGAAACCATGTTCTCGGCGTTCTTTGATGCTTGAGGCCGGTTCAGACTTTTGCGTTTGAATGCGTTTGGCAGCGTTCCGTCGAGAACCGAAAGCGACTCACCGGCACATCTGTGCTTCGTATGAAGCGTGGAATCCAATTCAGAAATCGTCTTTACACGCGATATAAGCAGCACGGATGTCCTGGTTTCCCGCTGCCGCAACGCAGTCAAACGCAACTGTCTGAACCAGGCTTCAGATAATTTAGCTTACGTATTTTGCGTCCGCTGTAGGTGAAGGCACCTGGCGCGAGCGCGAGCGCATAGAACGCGTATTTGAAAGACACGCGCTTGAGCAGAAACAATGGACCTTTTCCGAGAAGCGTTCTGCGCACGCGCGAGCGCCCGATGCCAAGCGGTGGAAGTCGGCACGAAAAAATCAAGGAAATTCGGAATGAGGCTGTAAATCGACGAGTAGAACACGTAATTGCAGCATGTATATAATTGTGTTACACAAAAAAAGAAAGTGGACGAAAAGAAAAACACGACGTTTGGGTGGACGCTACGGATTTCCTTCTTTAAAGTCGCGCTAGGCCTACCTCGTTGCGTTGGGCACGCGACGCTGCTCAGAGAGCGAAGCAACTGGTAACGTAGCTCCTATTATCGATGGTAGCGCAGGTAGGTCACTTCCTTGATTTTTAGTTCGTGCAGCCACCGCCTGGTGCCGTCGGTATTTGGAAAAGGTCCATTGTAGCGAAAAGAAGAAAACTGAAACAACGCTTCGGTACGCTTCGAGGAGGACCGGCGGACGGGCTTCGCTAGAATTATGGTGCCTGGATCGGGTCTTTGACTGGTGTGTTTAGCGTCCTATCCCACCCATACATCAAAAGTGGTCCCGATGTGGCAACAAATGACGCGAGTGTCATGCTGTTGCCTGTCGCGATCCTGGCGGTTGGCCGTAGAAATGCTGGCGAAAAGCTCGAGCGAACGCGAGTGTCGCTGTTGTCACGGCGTCCCTTTAGGCGTCCCAACTCCCGCTGCTTTAGCTTCCGTGAACTGTCACAGTGGAAAGCGACGTGCAGCAGAAAAGGCATCTGCTACATACACCACAGCTGGTGGGACGCCGCCAGGGTCGCGACCGGCGACAGCATGACACCTCTATGACGTCATCAGGCGGAAATCGAGGGGCCACTTTTTTGGCCGCGGTAAACACACCAGTCGGAGACGCGTTCCAGGCACCATACTAGAATCACCTGCACGCGCTCAGTGTACTCAACATTTACTCAACCGCCGCTGAAGTCATTCGGATTTCTAAAAAGAGAGAAGAAAATGCATCAGCGTGTTCAGAAAGTTGTGATTGCAGAAATTGGTTTCGATAATTAATACAATTAATTAAACAGGCTTCTGTATACTTGAAGTGTAGGCAAGCGAGAAAACGAAACTGATCAAAGCTAAGGGTGTCGCGAACTTTTGTCGAACCAGATTTTTAGGTCGAACTTTCTGGGATCGACTGGGTCGAACCGGTTCGACGAACCTTCGAACTTTTCCCCAGATTCGACCGGTTCGACTTTGTGGACACTGTGGCCAGACCTTGATACAAGCATGTCTAGGTTTGGGCAATTTTCTTTTTATGCAAAGGGTTATTTTATTTTATGAACAGTTGAAAATAAAAGAAACCAATGCCACATTGATACTTTAGACCCATGTTGTTGTAAAAAAAACTATCTCCAAACTCCGGTCTAAAAACATGCTTTTCGTGCAAGGCTCGTCAAATTATGAGGCGCTGGAGAAATGCAGCCTTCTGCGTTAAGTCCTTATTTCGAACTCTTTTTGTTCGCCTTCCGCCCATTGAAAAGCATGCGGCAAGGGCCTTAGAACGCGCCTGGTATCGCTGCGCCGCAGCGTTCTTCCGCATCAAAAAGTTCGTCTGCTTTCCTCGCCGTCACCATGGCAACGAGCGCCGAATGAATAGAAGCACGCACGGTACCGCCGCGTGAAGCCAGCAACAGCTGACGCCATTTTACGAACGCCGTCTGCTAGCCAAAGCCGAACGCGGTGTGTCAGATCAACCGCCTCCGCCGGTGCGCCGATAGCAAAGACGACGAAGCTGAGACACGTCGACGGCGATCGAGCAAGCAACAACACCACGGGACGACTGCAACGGCGGCATTTATTTGGATCAAAGGCCGCCTTCGCCGGTGCGCCGCTAGCAAAGACAACGAAGCTGAGGCACGCCGACGGCGAATGGGCGAGCAACTGCACCGCGGGACGACTGCAACTGCGGCATTTATTTTGATCACAGGCGCGAAATAAGCAAGAACAATTTTTATTTGAATCATAACACCCGATATCCAAGTTGGGGACCACATACCTTTGCTGGGTCTTTCCTGTGAACTTTTTACAGAGACACGGGGTGCCGCATTCAAAACACAGCTCCGTTTGCAAAATATGGGCTCCCTGAAAAGGACCGTTGAGACCGCTACCAGAACGTATAACTGACGTAACGAGCACTTGACGAGCGGTTGGCGCATAAGTCGTCTTTATGCATTTTTTTTTTTATACGTGGTGCAAAGTAATCCCGCCCCATATTTTTATGGCGTCAGGAACGAAGCAGCATAGAAAGAGTACCCTTCAAACGACAATAATAATAATAATTAAAAACTGCCGGATCTCCGCTGGAGACTCCGAGGCACAGTGGAGTAGTCGTCACGATAAAAAATCTAAAGAAACAAAATAAATAGCCTAACGGTCGTCGGCTGCGTCATAAGGCCTCGCCAAGTGCGGAGTATAACGGTCTTGGCATACGGTATGTATTGTGCATTCGTTGTTTTCTTTTCTTTTCTACCACGTCAAATTCTGACGCCAAGACTCTCTGCCTCCTCCGTTCCAACGCGTTGTTTGTTATTATTTTAACAAATCAGCTTCAAATAAGGGTCGTGGTACCCAGTAGAGTAAGAAAAACAATAAAAAAGGAATATTCCGAGCAGCCAGAGCAGCTCCTCTCATCAAAGAAGACGCCGTCCGAAACTCCAACGGCTCCCTTCTTATTTTTTTATTTTTATTTTTATTCACTTTGTTACTTCATATTGTTGTTGGGTTCGACTGCTCCCTTCTCTGTGACGATGCCGTCCGTGGACATACGTTTGGCGTTTTTTTTTTTGTTTTTTTTTTTTGTCACGCGATGGTGTGGTCCGACAGATCAACCAATGAGTTTGTTAGAATGGTGTCACGAGGTATAAAATGGCGGATGAAATAAATATAATAAATGCAAAGAAGCGCGCAGTTCCCCTTCGGCGCTTTATTCTTCCAGAGGCGCGCATCGCAGTGCCATGGCGTTCAACTTGTGCCGTCTTCTTGGCGCCATGAAAGACCCTCTTGAAGCAATTAATTTGCTTCAGCGCGTTGGCCTGCTCCTGGCTCCTGGGTTTTCGTGCGTGTCCAAAGTGCGAAGCTGCGATGACAAGCTGCAAGTCCGCGCTAGATCTGCGGATGGCTACACGGGGGGGGGGGAAAGGGGGGGGGGGGGGTGCGGGGGGTGCGCTGTGTGGGTGACTTGTGAGGTGCCCAAGAGGAAGCCGGTCAAAGTTCAGTGCCGGGGCGACGTCTCGGTACGGAGCGGTTCCTTTTTCGAAGGATCGCACGCACCTGACGCTTCTCCAACTCATGAAAATCATCCTCCGGATGCCAGAACCTACCGTGCGCCGTCATTCAGCGGGAGGCTGATATCGCAAGCAAGACAATAACTGATTGGGCGAGCCTTTGTCGGGAGGTTGTGGTAAATGCCGTCTTTAAGCATTCAGACATGATTGGCGTCGAAGGCGTGACTGTAGAACTAGACGAGAGTATGATCGGTCGGCACAAGTACCATCGCGGGTATTTAAGGCCTGGCCAGTGGGATTTCGGCGGTGTGGCGCGTCGCAGCGGGTGCTGCTTTTTTGTTCCCGTGGAGACCCGTGACGCCAAAACCCTGCAAGGGCTAATAGCCAAGTGGGTCCGCCCTGGAACAAGAATAATCACAGATTGTTGGGCTGGCTATCGCAAGCTTGAAGATGACGCTCGCTTCACGCACCTCACCGTTAACCACAAGCTGCACTTTGTCGACCCGAACACTGGTGCGCACACCAATACGGTGGAGGGCACCTGGGCCCACGTCAAAAACTCTCTTCCACCTGGACGGCGCGAGAGCCACCATTTCACTGGTCACCTTGCAAAGTTCATGTTTTGGAGGAGAGAGAAGGCGCGCGGAAACACTGATAGATTCCAGTCGTTCGTCGCCGCGGCCGCCAAAATCTAGAGCCCCGACGCAGACAGGGCGAGGATTCTGACGGCCCCGGTGACTTCGAGGGATCCGCTGCGCTGAGCCCGTCACCCGCCTGCATGCATAAAGACGACTTATGCGCCAACCGCTCGTCAAGTGCTCGTTACGTCAGTTATATGTTCTGGTAGCGGTCTCAACGGTCCTTTTCAGGGCCCCCATATTTTGCAAACGGAGCTGTGTTTTGAATGCGGCACCCCGTGTCTCTGTAAAAAGTTCACAGGAAAGACCCAGCAAAGGTATGTGGTCCCCAACTTGGATATCGGGTGTTATGATTCAAATAAAAATTGTTCTTGCTTATTTCGCGCCTTTGATCCCAATAAATGCCGCCGTTGCAGTCGTCCCGCGGTGCTGTTGCTCACCCATTCGCCGTCGGCGTGCCTCAGCTTCGTTGTCTTTGCTAGCGGCGCACCGGCGAAGGCGGCCTTTGATCCAAATAAATGCCGCCGTTGCAGTCGTCCCGTGGTGTTGTTGCTTGCTCGATCGCCGTCGGCGTGTCTCAGCTTCGTCGTCTTTGCTATCGGCGCACCGGCGGAGGCGGTTGATCTGACACATCGCGTTCGGCTTTGGCTAGCAGACGGCGTTCGTAAAATGGCGTCAGCTGTTGCTGGCTTCACGCGGCGGTACCGTGCGTGCTTCTATTCATTCGGCGTTCGTTGCCATGGTGACGGCGAGGAAAGCAGACGAACTTTTTGATGCGGAAGAACGCTGCGGCGCAGCGATACCAGGCGCGTTCTAAGGCCCTTGCCGCGTGCTTTTCAATGGGCGGAAGGCGAACAAAAAGAGTTCGAAATAAGGACTTAACGCAGAAGGCTGCATTTCTCCAGCGCCTCATAATTTGACGAGCCTTGCACGAAAAGCATGTTTTTTTTGGCCATCCCGCGTCCTGTTTTTTTTATCCGGAACATGGGTCTAAAGTATCAAACTGCCAAACCAATTCTAATCACTGAATAACTTAATAACTTAATCTTTTTGTACTGCATTAACTGAAATAACCAATCAGCGCTGCCCCTAATTCTCCCCTTAGCCATCATTATCCAATCCAAAGCCAACTGGCCAGCCTGTCGCGCATGCGCACACGAGTCGAACCTCAATACAAGGTTCGTCGCATTTTCCATTAAAGGTTCGAAAAAGTCGAACCTGGTCGAACTCGAACCTCGGCCGGTTCGTGACACCCCTAATCAAAACGTGACGTGTAGCGACTGTTCAATTTGATATATAACCTGCAGTTCACTTTTGCAATGGATTACATTAGAGATACGAGGGCTTTCCTAAGGGCAGTAGAGAAAAATGATATATACGGATAAATCTTGCACAGTCTTTTCGTATTTATGCAAAATATGACAGTGGTCATCATCCTAATCGGTCACAGAAAATACAGCATTATATATAGGCCTTTGTTCGGAAGTGCTCTTTTTAGCCTCGACCGCAAGGAGCAAAAGCGAACAATAATCTCGAACCCAGACGCTCACGGGGAGGGGGGGCTGCGTCGGCCTGCGCCGCCGCTTCCCGTTGAGGGCTTCTTCGCTGGTGTGCCGACTGCCGTTTCGCCGGCATCGGTCCTATTTACCGCGGTATGTGAGTATAGTGCCCGTAATGGTGAGAGCCATGTGTCCATACGCCACTTTGCCGCTGTTGGTTTCCATCTAGTCGAGCCAGAAAACATCTCGCGACGAGTTGACCGCGCCGCGAGTGACGAAGAAGAAGCAAACATGGCGACGGTTTGTGCGATTGCTTCGGTGGCTCCGGTGTTGAGTGTCTTCAACGTCCTCGCGAGAAGGTTCCCCTGCCCTTCGAAGTTATTGCAAGCACCACAAAAGATGTGGAATCATCGTCTCAACTACAAATAAGCAGGCCTTCACGAGCAACAACGGTGCCGAGCAGGCGCTCGGCACAGTTGTGTTGGTTGTGTCGTCAGATGTTCAACAACGCCGAGGTATTTTCATTTATCCTTTGGAATGGCTTCAAGAGTGGGAAATTAATCTATTTCGCGAATTGTTAACGCCGAGGCGAGTGCCCTCCGTTGCAGTGCCGTCGTCGCGCAAAGTGCAGAGAAAACCGGGTGGCGATGGCGGCGGTGCTCTTTGATCTTGCGCCGTCGGGTTCATGAAGTCCGGAGTAAACGTACGTACGTGCGTCTGCTGGATCGGTGTTTTGGACTTCCTCAAAACTCTTTCTCACGCGCATTTTCCTTGTGAAGCTTAGTAGCTCATTACACCTCATGGTCGACTGCGCTCATTTGACTACGACGGACGAGCCTGCGTGATGTGAATTTCACTGCCTAAGATCCTTGGTGTGCTGTAACGAGGGCTAATAAAATATCACCGCGAACTTCTGAACAAACGAGTCGAAGTTTCGTCTGCTATCATAACTGATCGCCTGTCACAATATTAATCAGTAGCGTTCCTAGACTCCGCCCCCACAGGCACCGTGCTTCGTTGCCCGATAGTAAGTGTCTCCTGGTACCTCGTAGAATTCCAGCTCCCACTTCAAGTAAGTACCATCCTTTAGAACTGGCAATTAATAGTTTCGAACCCAGACGCTCGCAGTGTGTGTTTGTGTGTGTGTGTGTGTGTGTGTGGGGGGGGGGGGGACGCGTGCTAACATACTTGGAGCCCTCGTTTACGCCGCTTCGCAGCGGCAGACAAGGCGCCACATTACAAAAGAAAGCTAATCCGAGCTGATAATGTAACTAGACCCATTCGCTAGTCATTCGATGAAACGTCGTGGTCTCGTTTTCATTCGCTAAAACGGCGTTCGATCAAGTGAACGCCTCCCACTTATTTCGGCTCGGCAGAGCCGCGCTGCCGCAGAAAGGCAAGCAGATCGCGAAAATCGGTCTCAAACGTGCCACGAATGTAATGTCGTATACAAGAAGCCAACAATCAAGCATTTGAAAGCTACAAGAAAGCGGTAGCGAAATATTTACTACGCAATGAACCCGGACTGAAACGCGGATGTCAAGGGTCAGCAGACACCGAGAACATTGAAGACAAAAAAGGTTTTCTCTTGTTTTCTTGATCGAGATGGGTTCTCGAATGTTCAGGACATCTTATCTGTTGAAGAACGGGTCGCGGAGGCTTCTGGTGAAGACATCGTTCACGATGTGCCAGTGCATTCGGACAGCCTGCCGCATCCAGCTCCCCAAAGCAACGGCAACGCCGCCAACGCAGCCCCTCCTCCTGCCTGCCAGTTCTCTCCCCGTGGTGGCGCGAGCGTAGATGAACATGGCGGCGCCCTGGAATTGGCGCGGACACTGGTCTATAAGCTGGTGGTGTCGAATAGTCGTGTGTATAGGAATGTAGAGTGTCAATATCTGATGTTGTACCTTCTGCTGTTTGTGAACGCGTTGATGTATAATATTGTATGGTGTCTGTATGTCGCGTATATGTGAGTGTGGTGTGGAAATGCATGTCTGGCGATGCGCTCAAAGCAGACTGTTGGTTTCTTTCTTCTTAGTTTGAGCGCTGTCGGTTAGGTGGCGCGTGTCGCCGCCCAATTCAAGGAGTCGCGCGTTTATGTGTCTAGTTATTTGAGTGAAAAACATGGAGGCGCTCCATGGCTCCACGGAGCAGCCACATAAGGTTCGGTTCTCGGCCTCTCGTCCCAGTGGAATCAGTCCCACAGCCAGTTGAATGGGTGTTCCGTGCGGTGAATAGTGCGTGCACAGACGCGGTGGATGTTACCAGGGACCTGAAAGTGGATAACGAATGCTGACAGGTGAGCAGGAGCGTTGAACGATTGGAACCGACGCCGCTTCAATCGGTGATGCCTTGCCTCGCCACTGTCAACCGAAAACGCCGGATCACTTGCGGCAAGCACAGCAAGGAGACGCTCTGTTCAATAAAGACATCATTTCATTTGTCGCTATATGATTCCTTCTTTGAATGTTTTCTGGCCGCGAAGTAAATGCAGCCGGCCGCGCGGAAGCAGTCGCGGGCAAACCCCCTCGAATGCCCCCCCCCCCCCCCTCCCCCCCACACACACACACACGCACACACACATCGCCGCCCCTACTCGTAATAGGTGCGGTGCCGGTGCTTCGAGGCGCGTTTTGGAGTGCTTTAGTGCGCACGGAAGGCAGCGAACGGGCGTACGCACTTGAGCATCGTATTTTAGTGAAAAGCAGTCCAGCTCGCTAGGCCTTACTCGTATTGCTCCACTGCTGCTTGCCAGCCGCCATGTTGCTTTTGGGGGGTGCTCACTGTGACTACCTGTTGATTTAATGCCGTGTGACTACCCATGGTGTCGTTATTATTACTAAAGGGGTGTAGCGATATCTGTGACGGCTTCTGACTACACTACGACTACCCTTTTGTTGAGAGTGTAGTCCTTGAACACTTTCTGGAAGAGTCCTCGTTCGTAAAAAGGAAACGATGAATTTGTGACAGCCGTACAAAAGTGATATGACTAAAAACCGATGCCGCGTTTGACTACCCTATGTCATAGCCTCCTCTATATTAACAACTTCCTGGTAGAGAGGGAAAAAATCATATCTGTCTCAACGGGCAGGAGATGGAGAAAAGGCACCCCTTGAGGGATGTTTGGTTACTTTTTTTTTCTTTTTTTTTTTGGGGGGGGGGGGGGGGGGGGGATACGGCAAAAGCAACTCCATCTTAGAAGGACATTAAAGTGGTTTTTGAGATCCTCGTTCCTTCGTTATGACTCAATCTACGAGCTCTAAACATCCTAAAAAAACAAAATTACACTCATGCGCGGCCGATTTGCCTATTACAAAAAGCGATCAAAGTTCCCGAGACTTACCGTCGGCTCAGAACGACAAATGCTTGCTGAATATGGTAGCACGACGGACGGCGCCTGTGAGCCGCTCGAAAGCGATGGGTTCGCGCGTGGACGAGCGGAACTGGTCGGCCGCTCGTCGACACGGGAACCCGTCTTTCTCAAGCGTCTGAAAGGCGCCGTCAGGTGTTCCACCATATTCAGCAAGTTTTGGAGCGCCATATGTCGTTGTGCGGCGATGGTAAGTGTCGGGAACTTTGAACATTTTTTAATGCGCAAATCGGCGGCACATGAATGTATTTTGTTTTTTAGGACGCTTAGAACTTGCAGATTGAGCTGTGACAATAAAACGTCTCAAAAAGCATTCTAGTGCACCTTTGTCCTTCTGTAGGAGTCCCGAGGAACGTCAAGCAAATACTCCCACCTACCAACCCCTCTCCCGCGCAAGGTTTGTGAGAACGGCGAGGAGGGTGGACCGCCTTCCCCTGATTGGTCACTACGAAAATGCGGCGCTCTGCGGCCTCATCCGCGCCTTGCGGGAGGAGATCAATATATTGAACTTTCAGCTGGAATTGCGGAACCTGAGAAGTTTCACCGCTGATATCACAAGCGACGTCACTCCTATCTCCCGGACTTTTCCGGGAGACATTTTTCGAGCTGGTTTGGACCGGCCTTGAAAAGCGCGTAACTAGCGTGCGCCACCGCATTCCTCGGACGACGGAGGTAAACCCAAGAATCAAAGCTTATTCATGCAATGCATTCGAACAGCACAGCTGGAGGCAGTGCGGTGTTTGCGCGCTTTGGCTTCGGGGAGCAGTACCGCTGGCGCGGAGGTACGTTCTGGTAGAATGCAATAAAGACAAAGCGCGTCGAGCGTCATTTCGGAATACGATAAACTGTTGTCTGCTTTAAACGTTTATAAAATGTGGCTGACTTAGCAGTTTCTGATGGTGCCGAGAAGGTTCCTAACTGAAACCATAATATTCAATTCAATAATTAGGGATGTAATGACTCGAAAGCAGTTGAGAACCTATACTCAGTGAGAGGTTAAGAGTTCGAGGGAAGCTCCTTTCACCTCTCCACTTTAGCAGAGTAATTTCTGGAGAGGATGCAACCTCCTTTCCACCCTTCACTCTGCTAAAGTGGAAAGAGGTGAGAAGAGCTTTTCTTGAATTAGGCACGTAACCAAACAGGCCCCATGCCCAAAGGGGCATGGGGCCTGCACCCCCCCCCCCCCTCCTCCCTTCGAAATCTTCTATTTCGCTGGACTTCCTCTCCACCCTGGCTACGTGCCTGCCCTGAATACTTTGCATGTCACCGACCGTAATTAGGCCGAACAGTATGAATTTTTCTAAATATACCCTTTGGCCAGGGACCAATAGACTGAATGAAATCAGTGCCTTTTACAGGAACGATTTGGCCGGCATTCCGTGATACACCTTGTATAAGATAATGTTTTGCGGTTCATAGCAATGTCGCAATCACTGCATAAGCGTTCACCCTCATAATAAGTACTGCACGCTACTCCCGGAAATTACTACAAAAAACTTCTCCTAAAAAGAAAACGCTTTTTTTTTTTTGGAGACGTTGCACGAGTATTACGTTCCAGAAATCACGTCATTCACCTATGCAACACTTCGGTGCCTCAAGCATCAAGGTGTCAGCAGCCAGGCTGATTGGTTGCTTTCTTAGTCAATTCTGATTGGTTGCTTTTTTGGGCACTGAAAACGGCACGAATGAATAAACAAAGAAGAAGGAGTATGATTCCAGAATATTCAAGGCCTAAGATCAAAAGCAAATGAATTTATGCCAGAAGTAATAGTAGGCTTCTAAAAGATAACCAGATTAACAGAAATCTTGCCCGCTGATCGCATATCGGGTAATCGCATTTGGCCACCGAGACACAGCGTGCTAAGATACGACACTGACTATAATTTTACTGGTCAGGTATACACGTTTATACCGCGGTTTCTGTAGAAGATAAAAGCGCTAAATGGCGACAGACACCGCAGAGCGCAACCTTAAACTAAAGTTCACAAACTAAAGTTCGCGGCTCATATACATTCTAATATCATGCGTATGATTAATTTCGTTTTAACAGGAGTAAACTGTCAGTGCATTTTTCGTGCAAAAGTTAGGGGGTTCCGTACGCAAAAACTGCAAGACTACGTCGTGGATGGCAGAGAGTGATAATGCGTTTTCACTCTTCCCATCGTCTTGGCATTTTCGCGTAATTATTGCCCTCGTTTTTCGCTGGAGTTCAAGATTTGGAGGACGACGGCGTTGCCTTCGCACAACCAAATCATCTAAGGCAAAGCGCGCTTATAAGCTTTGTATCAATTTTTTCTAAAAAAAAACACGTTAATGTGAAAGGGGGGTAGGGTTTACAGTGCACTTTTTTCATGCGCTCACGGGAGATACAATGTGGTTACAAAGAATATATCAAGAATTTCGATAACAAAGTTGAATGGAAGGCTCCTGTCGTTCGATTAAATACACTTTCCTGCAGGTTTGTCGTCTATAAGCTTCCCAAGATGAAGAAGATAAAGACTACTGACAGCTATTATGTAACTCCGGACGGTGAAGAGATTGCCTACTTTGACTCCACCATGAACCAAAGCCACAGCCCTCGCTGGAAGCAGTCACGTCAGAGCATCTACGACGAAGACAACCCCGTGGCTTACACCCTCAGTCCCCTGTTTCAGAGGAGTAAACCAACGGTCAGTACAGTTCATCGAAACGACTCCTGTTTTAGTGACTCCATTTTACACTCAGAAAATATTTAAACCGCGTTCTCGTTTAAATAATGATTGTTTCGTATATCCATATACTCTTCACGCGTGTTATTTGGCTCGGGGCACTCGTAGACCCTATTACTCAGTGGCGACAGCAATAAATTTACTCTAATAAAATTACGGTAATGCAGTTAATTTTAGAGTACTGGATAATGTGATCCATTAATTCTTGGTTTAGGTATGGTGCCTGGAACGAGTCACTGATTGGTGTGTTTAGCGCGCCTAAAAAAAGTGGTCCCTCGATTTCCGCCGGATGACGTCATACAAGTGTCATGCTGTCGCCGGTCGCGATCCTGGTGGCGTCCCAGTATCGGTGGTGTTTGTAGCAGATGCCTGATCTGCTCCAAGTCGCTCTCAAGTGTGGCGGTCCACGGAAGATTCGGCAGCCAGAAGTTGGGACGCCATGACAACAGCGACGCTCGTGTTCGGTTGTGCTACTCGCAGCCTTCTCGTTAGCATTTCTGCGACCAGCCGCCAGGATCGCGACATGCAACAGCATGACACTTCCGCTTCTGTGACGCCATTCGTTGCCACTTTGGGACCACTTTTGATGTATGGGCGCGGAATAGGAGGCTAAACACACCCGTCGAAGACGGGCTCCAGGCACCATGGTTTAGGTAAGATAGTGATGTGATGATTTACCCAAGTGGGCAGTAATGGTAATAAAATACTGAATTGCTTTTCTTGGTTTCGGTTATGTTTTAGCGCGCATAGAAAACTGGGGCAATTAAAGAAAACAGCTCGAATAAGACTAGAAGGAGAAATAAAAATTACAGGAGGGCACTTAAAGGGATACTTCAACAAAATTTGAAATATGCCCGTCGTGTTCAGAAATAGGCTGAATGTGATCCACAATATCCGTAAATGACAATCGCACGTTTTATTTTGAGCCAGATGGCTGTATTTTTCGTTATAAATGGCCCACTCTGGCAAACGCTCGAAGAACAGCCAGCGGAAAGCACGTACGTCACATCCGGCGCAATCGTGACGAAGTCTGTCTTGGAATAAGCAAATCTCCGGCAAGGCTGTCGTCGCCAGGATGCCCTCGCCGTTCCAAACCACAAAGCTGCCTTTGTGGAAATTTTGAGTGACGGGTTAATCTTCTGTAATCTTCTAGAGGGAGAATAGCGACTACTGGGACTCCGAAAAAAGAGTCTCGTTGAGTGGGGAGTTCCTCCCTCCCCTCTTCCTTCTGCTGGCCGCCGTAGAGCTGTCGGGATGACGTCAGGTTCAAATCATTTATAGGCTCCTTCCACTGACGTCACATCGCATACTTTTGAACATCAGGTAAAAGGAGGAGAGGGAAGCTGCTTTTGTAAGAATTTTGAGTGATAGGTTAATCTTCTGTAATCTTCTGGGAGGAGAATAGCGACGCCTGGTGCAAATCCGGGAGGCACAAAGGAGAATCCTGATAAGAGGAGAACTCCTTCTCCCCTTTTTCTCTGGAGGTCATCGGAAATGACGTCATCTGCAAGCCACGTATAGTTCTAGACGAGACAGTTGTCGTCACTACCTGTCCAGGTTCCTAGGCGGGCATTAGAACGAGGCTTTAGAGACATCCACCAGGTGCTCTTTGCTAATCGGTTAAGTTCTCTTAAATTCCATTTTCGTGTCTTTTTTAACAAGATATTAGTGTGTCCAATGTGATACTGCTCCTTTGAACACGTATAGACCACAAAAACAAGCGTCGAAATTTCGTTGCCTCACCTCTTTAAGACTGCGTATGTGTAGGAATGCAAAAGCATTCGTATATGTAGCGTATTTTCACAATCTGCGCGTCCCGCTGTCATCTGCAGAGGCCGACCGGGCATTCTCTGCGGACGCAGTCCGGCCGGGCTCTAGGGAGCGGCGGGTGTGCGCTGCTGGGGCGGCGCGCGGGCGCAGCGCCAGGAGTGTGGTGTGGCGTTCCTTGGGACTATGCGACGTGCGGGCCGCGTCGCAGCCATTTTAAGAGCCGTTCCGCAAAGGGAATTTCTCTGCCGTTTTTCGGGGTTACGCACGATGCCGACTCCGCTCCAAGGGACAGTTAATGCTTTCGCATTGAAACACAAAATGCCTTAGAAAACATATATGTGGCTCATGGACACCCCTTGTAGGATAGAAGGCACTTAGGTCGTTGGAAGCATGTAATACTTCGAGGAGTACTCAAACACAAAAAGTCTAATGCTAAAAGCAAAAAAAAAAAAAGAAAAAAGAGAAGAAGGAACAGGAATTTAAGCACGTAACCTTCGTTCCCGAAACAGCTCTGGCTCTTTCAGGAACGAATGTCCCGAAACATCGAATGCGCTTCGTATCTCGAATATTAGAAACAAGCTCCGCATTCTCTTCACGAAACGTGTTCTCCGGTTTAATTTGTAGCGAGAAAAGATTAATGGTCCTCATTTTAATAAAGGTATAAAAAAGAATATGTCATTACTGTTCTGAAATAATTTCTAAATGTGCTTATTCGCTTTTCCTTTGTGAAAAATCGTAGTGTAAATTATTTACATTTCTCTCGTATTACTAAGAGTAAGTACATATGTAATTGAATTTTTTTTTAAATAACGTAATTTGGCCACTTCCTTTGCCACTACGTTCAGACCTTGTGAAGAGCATGACTTCTGGGAATGTTTTACCTATTATTTGTTAAGTCTCCCCGTAGCATAAATGCGAACCAGACAAAAGCGCGAATCATATGACATTCCGCGTTCCATTGAGGCAGAGCTGACAACAGCTCCTTTCTGGCTTTTCACTGGCGAAAAAATCTCCGTGGAAACGACACATGGACCTTGATTTTCTCACTATATCTAACTTTTTTTGTGTAACCTCAATCCAAGGCATAAATCACGCGCCCTGAACCCCATGCATCTTGGATTGCCCGCTAACATACGACAAGCAACCGCAAATAAGCCTAGGGACGATGTTGTGTAACGCCTCACATTTAATCCTAGCTTTTGGTTTAATCAAAAGACACTACGGCGTGCATGAGTTAATACTTTCTTACAGCTTAAATCCAGACGAAGCCGACGCTATAAGGCAGCATGTAAAGCGCAAGTCACTAGTCCTTGTTTATTATTGGTTCAGTGATAATAGAGCACGTACAAAAACACGAACAACGCTGGTAGTAACGTTGGCTCTCACGCGCCTTATCGTCCCTTATGTCTGACCAAGTGACCTCGGGGCAAGCTATGTACAGGGTGTCCGCCCAAAATAATATAGAAGTGTTTTTGTTGTTTTTTTGTACCGCAAAAATAAACTATGCATCACCGGAAGCTCATTATCAGCCAAATTTGGGCCTAGCGGTACGAACCAGATGTCAAAGTTTTAAAACTAACTGTTATCACAATCAAAATGAGGGTATTTTCTGAAACTTTCAATGCGAAAATGAAACGCGTCTTCGCCCGTTTTCGGTAACCGGCGCCATTGAGTTCCATGTGTGATGAGAGCTTCATCGGTCGCCATTTTCCCATTGAAAATTAAAAAAAAAATCGGTTATAGCATTTCAATAAATAGCGGTTGGTTCCTAAATTTTGTCATCTGCTTCGAACCGCAGGGCTACATTTGGGTGGAGAAAAAGCGTTCTGTAAGCGTAACTTATTTTTGCGAAAAAAAAAAGTTGTGCAAATTTTTTGTGGGGAACACCCTGTATACAGCATGTATTAAGGCTGTTCCCATTTTAGGCGGTCCGAAATATCGGTTTTCAAAGTATCGCGCTCAGATTTACTACCGAGGTGTGGCTATGATGGTGGGAGCCAAAAGATAAACTTACCGCGTTAAAAACAAAAAAACAAAACAAAAACGGTTTGGGGAAATGTACTGGGGCATTCGCAGTCCATGCATGCCGTCTGAGCAAAGCTGCCGACAGATGTCGGAAGCGTCGAAGGCGCCTAGGCGCCCATCTGAGCAGACGACTTCGCGAAATGTTTGACTACTCTTTATCATGAGGCCTGCGCTCTTTGTAATTTGCAAATTTCAAAGTGTTATATATATATATATATATATATATATATATATATATATATTTTTTTTTAGTTAACTAAGTAGAAGAATAGATATGTTAATATCCCAAAGCTCCGCCCCCTTTTTTTTTGTACAGAGATGATTAAATGAGGCGCCGCATTCTCTTGAAATTTATGTTGCCCCAGGCTCGGCGGCGCTTAGATAACGCCGAACTCCGTTATTCCATCGTCTTCGCATGCCGCCATAAATCGCCAAAACAGATTTTCCTTTTTTGAACGAGGCATGCTTATCCGTCGATAATGTTATTCTTAACTTCCACCACCTAGACGCACTTTTATAATAAATCGCAGCACCACATTTTAAGAAGCCGAATTTTGCGGGCACTTTAAAGTAGGTGCGACGTTAGTGTACATGCTGTAGATTGGTTACAACTAAAAGCAAGCACGCGTAAAATTTGCTGAAGTTTTTGCACATTTTTTATTCATACTTCATACTTAGCTGTGAGTACCGAGTATCGATCATTTTAAAGCACTACATGTTTTAATACCAATGAATAATGGAAGTTTTAATTCTTATGCTTATGTAAACAAAAAAATGTAGGACGATAAAAATACGATATGTTTTAAGTTCATTTTATTCTTGACGTAGGACATCGCGTACGTGACCTACAACGACCAGGTTCCCGAAGGATTCAGTGGCACGAAGGGTGGCCATTCAAAAGGTGAAAAATACACAAGGTTGCTTAACGTTTGCAATTTTGCTCACTGAATTCTCCGAATTTTCACTCATTTCTTTGTGTTAAACAGTCTTCTTTTATACTTCTTAGGTAAGCCTCTTGTATTTTAGTTGTGAGTTTTAGTATTCTGTGCAAGCAAGCATTGTGTATTTGCGTTAGCGTTGCGTGTTTAACATTGTGCCTGCGCGGAGAAGCCCAAACTGCGATCTTGAATCGGCGCGTGGCGACGAAGCGCGTGCGCCCCGTCGAGGACGCAACGCTAACTAAAACGCTCAGAACTTGTGCATAGCCTTCTACATACTCACAAAGCCTGCCAGATCTTAACGAGAAGCGGCCGCCGAAATGGAAAGGTGGAGCGGCAGACAACGGACGAGGGGAGAGCCACGTGACTGGCGCCCCGCTGCGGCGAGACGCCGAAACACACTTCTCCCGAGCGAACAAGTGTGTTTCGGGTCATCGCCGCTGCAAAAGGTGTGCGCTGACGTCCAGGTTCTTCGAGAAATGACTCTTTAGAAGTTCTGTGCTACCAGATACTCGCAATCCAAATCTGCAATTGGGCACTCTATGGCTCCGTCGTTTAATTTCCAGGCCTTGTGAGTAAAGAGAAGGTTGTGATTAGCGTCACCCGTACACTACTAAAACTAATGTACCCGGAACGCGTGTTCATCAAGAGTGTTTGGTGTCCTGTTCCTCCCGTGCGTCGAAAGCTGGTCCCGAGGTGGCAACAAATGGCGTCACAGAAGCCGGAATGTCATGCTGTCCGATGTCGCGATCCTGGTGGTTGTCTGTATACAAGTTCCGACAAAGAGCACGAGCAAACGCGAGTGTCTTTGTCGTCGCAGCGTCCCAACTCCCGGCTGCCGAAGCTTCCCTGAATTGTCAAGCTGAGGAGAGATCTGCAGCAGAACAGGCGTCGGCCACACCCACCAACGCGGCTGTTACACCGCCAGGATCGCGGCCGGCGACAGCATGACACTCCCATGACGTCATAAGGCTGAAATCGAGGGACCACTTTTTTCAGCGCTGTGAACACACCAGTTGGAAACGTCTTGCACGTACCGTACTAAAACTCTTTATTGTTTAGTCTATTGCGTGGTAATTTTTACGAGAATAGTATTTTATTCGACGACCAATGCTTTGACACCCACTTGTACAATACTCGTGAAATTCGTAGTGTGATCAACTGTTAAATATAACGCGCCAGTCGGCTGTGATATCAGTTTTAAGGTTCTTATTTTAGCTACCACTCGTGCAACGATTTTAGCGTTGAAAGAAATGGCAGCTTGTGTTCTTTAAGTTGTTTATTCATGCACAAGTGCCCAAAAACGCGTCACCTTGCCCCGAAAAACTGCTCCTCCGGTGCGTAATCGCAAAGACCAACGTGAAAAAACCTGTCCCTCCCGCTGCTACACTCGCCGTCATCCCTGTAGCGAACCGTCTTTTGTGTCGATCGCTCGCCGCGACCTTCGACGATTCTAATTCTTTGAAAGTCGATAATCGCGGAGGAAGCGGCTGGGGCCACTGAAGAGAGAACCCAAGGGGAAACCACGTGATCATCGTACGTCACTCGAAAGGTGACGTGGAGACTTGTGCGGCACTTTGACCTTCGATTTGTTTTATTTTTTTACGTAAAAAGTAGCGCTCGCAAGAAAATATGGTTTTCTCTTTCTCGTTCTATGGGTGACACTGATTAATATCCGCAGTTGATTGGCCAAGGTCTGAAAATCGTTGCACCGCCCCTTTAAGGGCTCATCGTTTTCGGGTAAAACCCGATATTTGCTTACATTTATACCTCAAACATGTTTTTTTTTTATTTCACAGCAGAGTTGTTAAGGACTAGTTTCCCCAGGATCATGTCCCCCGCAAAAAAATGAAGACACCGAACTCTGGACACCTTCCGCCATCTATGAGCGACGGCGGCAAGCCACGCATCTGGTTGCCGCCGTCGCTCATAGATGGCGGCAGCCTTTCCACTCTAGCTTTCCGACTGGCCTGCCAGTACTTTCCATTGCACCAGCTCCGCTGGTCTTCCTTCTTCATCAGGGTGGAAAGGCTGAAAGTTGATTTTTTTTTAGAGCGCAGCTCTTAGGGGCCCGTTTCCAGCTTGAGCGGCGTCGGCGTCGCCGTCGCCGTCGGCGTAACCGCGCGGTGCATTATGGGAAATGTCCCATAATGCACCGTGCGAGCCCCCCACCGGGGTCACGTGACCTCGTGGGGGGCACGTGACCCCCCGAGGTCACGTGACCCCCCGAAGTCACGTGACTCCCCTGAAGTCACGTGACTCCCTGAGGTCACGTGACCTCGAGGGGGTCACGTGACCCCCCGATGTCACGTGACCCCCGCCGATGTCGCGTGACCCCCGATGACGTCATCGTCATCATCACTGATGACGTCATTAGTGACGTCACTGATGACGTCACCGGCATCCACATCGTCATCGTCATCATCACCGATGACGTCACCGGCATCCGCATCGTCATCATCACTGATGACGTTACCGACATCCGCATCGTCATCGTCATCATCACTGATGACGTCATCAGTGACGTCACTGATGTCGTCACCGGCATCCGCATCGTCATCGTCATCATCACTGATGACGTCATCAGTGACGTCACTGATGACGTCACCGACATTCGCATCGTCATCGTCATCATGACTGGTGAAGTCATCAGTGACATCACTAATGACGTCATCGGTATCCGCATCGTCATCGTCCCTGATGACGTCATCAGTGACGTCAGTGATGACATCTTCGGCATTGGGGGGTCACGTGGGGGGTCACGTGACCCCCCCTGGTTAGTTGAACCCCCCCCCCCCAGTACCCTTCCCTCCTCCTCCTCAAGAGCTGCGCTCTAATTCGGCGTTACATGGAGTTGTAAGCGGCTTCCAATTTTTAATCTGATTAATTTAGATATTTTTTTTTGAATTCGAAGCAAAACGTTAGACATTTTCACGTTTTTATTTTGGCGAATTGAGGAGCTTATAAACAAAATTTATTGAAATCGTGCATGACAGAACCAGTGTAAAAAATATTCGAAAAATACTTTCTGGGGAAAAGGAAGACAGTTAAAACTCCTTACGTGTAGGAATGCGAAAGCATTCCTATATGCAGCGCATTCCTACAAGCAGCGCGCCACGTCTTCCTACCACACACGGCGCTCCGGCGCTGACATCGCGCTTCCCCACAGCGCACAGTGCGACGATGCATCTGCGTTTTAGTACTTTTCTTAGTGTTTTATTTCTGAGCTTTGACTTTAAGCGTCCCGCCGGCTTACGTGACAAAGTCCCTGCGTTGCTGTGCTTTTGGCCAATGTGATTTTAACTGCCGTTTTGCTGCTACAGACGTTTACAGACAATGCGGGCTTCGCTCCATAAAACGAATAATACTTCCGCATTAAAAAAAAGAGTTACAGGAGGACGCTTAAGACTGTTTACGTGTAGGAGTGCGAAACCATTTCCACACTCAACGCATTCCTAAAAGCCGCGCGCCACGTCTTCACTTCGCACACTGCCGCTCCGGCTTCCCCCTTCCCCCTTCCCAAAGCGCCGCCAGCAGTTCGGCTGTCTCCTTAGCAACATGATGCCGTTGCTATGGAGCCAAATGCGCTCCAGCGGTGACGTCACACTCCCCCCTGCTGAGGCACGGCGAACCCCGCGGGCTTCACGGCTTCCGAGATAATGCATCTGTGTTGCTGTGCTTTTCTTTGTCTTTTATTTCTGAGGCGCGTCCTCTTTGACCTTGAGCGCCCCGACGGCTTCCGTCACGAAGCATCTGCGTTGCTCTGCATTTGGCCAATCAGACTTCAACCGCTGTTTCGCTAATACAGACGGTTACAGGCAACTCCGGCTTCACTCCACTGAACCGTTAATGCTTTCGCATTAAAATATTTATTCCGGTGAAAGCAATTTAAATAATAGAGCGCTGCCCCAGACTACCAGTGTCTCGCTGTCGTTGCTCTGCGTTGCAAACGGAAGCTTGGATGTCGATCAAACGTTCCCTAAGTTAAGTCTGAAGACTGGACAGGTCTACTATAGGGACGGAAATGCTGCGCATGCAGGTGATCATGTACGCCAACAAAATTTCATTGCAACTTGAAACGATCAAGTAAGCTCATATATCACATCTTAATCTGATTATATGGATAGTAATGAGTTTATGTGTAAATAAAACATTCCTTGTCCTAAAACCGATCAATACTTTTATCGTCAATTATAGTTATGGGTTTTTGTATATCCTCTAATGAACTAAATTAAGCACTTTTCCTCGACAAAATACTCAAAAACATTTTTTTACCGTTTGCAGTATCAGTGTGCCTCCCATGGGTATTCATTTTGTATTTGAAATAACTAATAATGAGACAGGAAATATTTATATCAGGCAGCCATTAAAGAAGACACATCCAGTGATAAAAAAAGTCTTTCTTCTTCGACCAAGTTTCCCTGCTTTTACCACGGTCTTGGATTTTCTACATCATGATAACCATCCACCAGCTCGCCTGCGCACTCACTGTTTTTTATAAATTTCTAGCGGAAGAGATTTAATTCGGGTAAGTAAAATGAAAATGTTATTTATTCGGTTAAAATATATCCTAACTTTTTTTTTTTGTCCTGACCACAAAAAAATAAAACACGTTTATTTAAACTTAGAAAGAAATCCTGCTAAGAACACAACCAATTAAATAAGGGGGAAAATTTCCGACAATTTCACTTTCCTATGTCTCAAAAAAATGTCTCAGTTCATCACGAAGATGATATAGAGCCAAAAAGCTTTCCCTGGCATACACCATAAAATAATAATAATAATAGTAATAATAATAATAATAATAAACTAGCTTGAAAATGTGCACGCTCAGAACTGCATCCGACTTTATGCATCCTATAAAACCGAACGAAGGGAGAAAAACGTTACGTCAGGCGAACACCCTGACAATACACACACGAAAAGAAATGCAATAAAGATGCTCGCATGGAAGCATTTAGGGAAATGATACAATTAGTTCCGCAGCACTGAAGGGCATGGCACAATTACAAAAGTAGAGTTTTCTGAATGTACTGAGAGTAACAGTCACTTCTGATGACAAAACTGGGCAAAAAAGCTATACTGATTGACTGATCGAGCTTCGTGTATCTTGCCGCCTCATGCTTCTGTACTCCGGCACAATTGAGTGACTTAACAAATAAATGCAGCCTAGTGGCAACATGAAATGCCATCACTTCAGCAGTTTATGCTTTGGGGTTACCAGCACATTCAATATTTTGGACGAGCGGTTTCCGCCAAGGGCACCCGACGGCCGCTAGTGCGAGAGGAAGCAACCGATGCAGCCGTTTTTTCCTCCAGTATTCAACTGCGGCGCCGCAGGCGGCCGCCCGCCTTTTTAGGCACAGCGCCTCCCATTGACATTCGCCCTTATGCCATCACTCCCACTTCTACAACACTATAACGTCGTGGCGTGTGTTGGTGTATAATTTCATGCATTTCTCCGCAAAATTTGGTGGGAAACTATATACCAGTGCATAGGTCTTGTGACGTCATCACGTAACATCAATTATCTCGCCTAATTTAGCTAGGAAACGGAAACACTTTGCCCTCTGAGTGAGGCGGAAGAGTCGATGTCATGCGACGACGTTAGGATACCTTACACAGATTCAGTTTCACCACTATATTTGTCAGAAACATTGATGTCAGATGTCCTGACGTCAGGTTAGCTTAGCTATATACCAATTTAGTTTTTGTGTATATGTCACATGACGTCAATCTTTCTGAGAGATTTAGCGGGAAACAAAATTGGCCTGTAGGTCTCGGGGCATCAGGTCACGTGACATCAATTTTCCCCAAAACTTAGCAGGCAAACTGAGTTGCCGTTTAGGTTACGTGATGCCAATTTTCAATCTAAATTTCGATAAAGCATTTCACACTTGAAAATAGGAAGCATCACGAAAACAAATGAGCGTTTTGGGGTATGAGAAACCACCTCGAATCGTTTGTTTCTTTTTTTTGAGCAGGAATACTAATGGTTGGAAAAGGTAGGACTGTCTGGCTGCAGCACTGTGTGCCGAGGTTCCCCAGGCGGCTGCACAAACGGTATAAATATCCTACGAGTGGCCGAGAGAACGCCCAGCTTTTTCTCTGTATCACCGTCCCTACCAAAAACACTTCCGAAGTTATTGGTAAGTGTCGCATCAGTTAAATGAAATCTATTTAACGAGAAATACAAAAACCTTTGATCGTTCGTGCAGAATGTAATATAAAGTGTCAGCCAAAAGAGAGAGTTGTTTAGTGAGCCGCAAAACTATCTTTCAGTCGCCGAAGGCATAGATCCCTTACAAATGTAATGCTAGCGATGAGATAAACGCAAGAGTCACAAAACTCCTTGTTTTCAAAATAACACGTGGTAGTCAAAATGCGAAACTTTTTTTCGACGACAAAACACCTTTCCAGAGCAGAAGCAGACGAAGCGCGTCTTCGATTCGCTTTTCAAAAGGTGCCCCTGGCAACCATGGCTCGAGCCAACTGGACTCTTGCGCTGAAGATTTAAAGTGTGGCGCCGTCTCTTTAGGTAGCACAAGCTCACCAGATTGGGCTTCGCACTACCCTCGTGTTGGGTAGCACAAGCTCGCCTGTTTTGGCACCATAGGGCTTCGGATAACGACTTCATCGGCGAGCTTTTTTTCTTCCTTGTAGTCACCACCACCACTAGGGTACGCCTCTTCTAAATCTGGGTGGTGACGTCACATTACCTGGCGTCACAACGATTTGGTCAACATTACTAGAGTAGATCAGTTGTAAAAAAAATTGGGTTGTGTGTGTGTTTATACAGCCTAGAACTTGGTCTGCCTCACAGGGGCGACGAGTCTCCCAGCTGTAGATGAGAAATTTAGCCAGTGCGGTACAGCCGCTAGCCTGGGGTCTTTAACGTGCACCACGCAGTAGTGATACACGACCGCACGCCGGTACGATGCTCATCCAGATCGAAACGGGCAGGGGTGGGGCTCGAACCCAGGATCCCTGGGTTCTGCAGCGCGAGCTTTCGCTCCACGTGCTCCGAGCTGTTGTGCGCTAGACCACTCGGCCACCGATCCCCCCTAGATCAGTTGTAAAACTCCCGTTCACCGCGTTTAATCCGCTTCAGTCCGCGTGCTGTCGCTTGAAGCGCCTGCTCAATTTTCTTTGCAAAACTGTGTGTTGCATAGAGTGTAACAAATCTAGACGCTGAGCTTCAAAACATAAGATCCTACGCTATATGGTCGAAGTTATGGGGAACGAAATAGATAAGTACGTGCATTTTTTCCCATTAATATGGAAAACTAAAATTATGAGCGACTTTTGGGAAAAACGAGGTATCCAAATTAACGAGACATCATTGTATGCCATAAAAGACACTGCAGTCACCATAGCAGCCACCCTCAAAACGGTCATGCATCGAACGACGGGACGTAGGTCTTGGTGGAAGTGGATACTGCTTTGGAAGCATCGTCTATGGGCAGTTTCGGAACTGAGGTAATCTAGTAACGTTGGGTTTGATTTATTTTTTTTTTTTTTTACTTTGGGGCGCTTAAAACGTCGCCTCCCGATTCCAGCTCTTGGCGTCTTAGCTTTAACCTGTGCTTTGGTGGCGTCTTGATTTTTTATGTTTTCGGGGATCCCGTTTAACACCGTTCGAGACACAAGTTTGTACTGCCCTGGGCAAAGCAGGAGGCATATAGCACCAAAACAAAATGCGTACCCTTTCCTCCACTTGCGAGCTTATTTTTGAACCCACGCAGCGTCGCCTAGTTTGCGTTCGCGTAGCCACCAGAGTGTCCCTGACACGTTGGCAGCGTCTCACAATCGGCGCGATGCGGAGAGCAGGTTCGTCTGCTTCTTTTGCAGGGGTTGTGGTGACGTCAGAGCACCAAGCTATGACTGTTTCTGAATGAAAGATAGTGGATAAACCTCAAGGCAGCTTGCTTTGAGGTCTACTCACTATGCTTCATTTAGAGCCAATCAAAGCTCGGCGTCGTTCTGACGTCACCGCAACCCCTGTGCAAGAAGCAGACGACTTCCTCCGCGCATAGGCCTCCTGCGTTGCCCAGGGGGCGCTGCGAAAAGGAACTCGTTAAGATTTGTTTTGGGTAGTACCATAGCCTCCTTACTCACAAAAGCCTGGCAGTTCGACGACGGAGCCATAGAGTGCCCGGTCGCAGATTTGGAGCGCGAGGATCTGGTAGCAAAGAGCATTTCTCGGGGAACGTGGTTTTCAGCGCACAGCTTTGGCAGCGGCGAGGACCCGAAACATGGTTTTCAAACCCTGCGACCGAGAAAAGAAGGGGTAGCGCAAGGAGCGCGAGGAGCACGAGTGGACATTCCATCGCTCGGGAGGAGTGTGTTTCGGCGTGTCACCGCAGCGGGGCGCCCGTCAACTGGCTCTTCTCTCATCCGTTGTTCCGTTGTCTGCCGCTCTACCTTTTTCAATTTTAGCGGCCGCGTCTCACGGCGATCTGTTAGGCCTTGTCAGTATAGAGGAGGCTATGGTTGTAACTTGAGCACCTTAAACTGGCACACATTGTGGGATTCGACTTGCCTTACTGCACCACGAGGTCTATCCCACTCCGCAGCTCGTTGCTGAGGACTGCTTCGGCCGGGTCCGTCCGGAGGCTGCCGTGGTCTCCGAGGAGAGGAATCACTCCGAAACAAAAAAATACCGAAGAAGCGGGTTTATTTGGCTCCTGTGCTACCACGCTGCTGCGCCCGTCGGCAGAACTAATAAATGAAAGGAACGGTAAAGTGTCGGCGCTGTCGTATTAGATTCACCTGGAGGGGACCCCCGCTGCCGTACTAGGCAGATTCGTGGGACGAAGGGGAAGCACAAAAAGAAAGAGGCTCACGACGAGAGCTTCCTCCAAAACGAGAGTCACGGCCGCCGTTCGCGGGCTGCTTATCTAGCCAGCGGAAAAATGGACGCGCCCGGGGTAGATGGTGTGGCTTATTCCGCAGATGGGCCGCGTACACAATCATTTCCCAAGGGTGCGCCGGAGGCAAGTTCACCCAAAAGGGCGAGGGAACACACGCCCTCTTCGAGGAACGTGACCTTGCCCCCGTATCCGGGATGACGTCGCCATAACGCTCCCACGGCCTGCGTGTGCTAGGCCTAGATAGGGAGACGGGGAACACGCGGTTCCAACACTCCTCGGTAGGACTAAAAACCAAATTTGCCTATCAAGTCTCACAAAAATAAAAGAGGGAAAAAAAAAAAAAAAACTACCGTGTCCGGTACTGACCCTTACATGCTGGGGTTGACAAATAAATACATCTATGACGTTCCCGGCGTTGAAGTCGCTCGCTCACCGTGGCGTAGTTTCCTTGGTGCACGTAGTTCGCAGGGCCTTCGGGACTTGTCACGGGGAGGTCGGGAAGAGCCGGTCCCTGGTCAGAGCGGTGTCCGTCGCTGCGCGGGTCGCGAAGTCGAAGGGCGGGCGGAGCCCCGCGCAGTTGTCGGCCCCGCCCTTACAAAAACGGGTCTCAACATTCTTTTTAATTTTTTTAGACTTCTTATTGACTTCCCGCGATCCTACTGAATTCCTTTATAAACGCACTTTGTTTTGACTATTGTCAAAAAACTTCCAAAAGAAAAAATAATGAATTTTTTGTAGACTTATTATAAAAAAATTAAAAAGAACTTGTAAAGACGTTTTTCTGTAGGTTATTTTCTAAAAAAATTCAAAAGGAAAAATAATAGATTTTTTTGGTAGACTTATTTATAAAAAATTAAAAAGCAGTTGTAACGACGTTTTCTTGTAGATTATTTTCTAAAAAATAAAAAGAAACCTTATTGATAATATTTATTTATTTTACTTTACAAAAAGAGACATTTCTTATTATTTTATTTGGTCTGCGGTCGTGTGCGGGGTCCAATATGACGGATGTTTTTTTTTATTTTTTTTTTACTTTTTATTGAAAATGTGTTGACTTCTTGTTCACTCTGATTACTTTCTTTTCACTGACTTCCTGTTGACATGGTCAAAAGAAAGTTTGTTGATTTTGTGTTGAAACTTTTTTTTTTATTATTTTCTTCTGCCTGAGTCAAAAGAAAAGCTATTGACTTTCTATTAACTCTACGTTGGATCTTTTTCTGTTGACTTCCTGTTGAAAGTGTTATCAGAAATACTGCAGACGTTCGTGTTTAAATTATTCAGTTGACTTTCTGTAGCCAGTGTCAAAAGAAAAGCTACAGACTTTCTGTTCACTTTTTATTGAACAAAATACATCTTGACTAAATGTCAAAAGTCACTAAGTTTCTCAATAGTCTCTGAAAAGTTGAGAACCGTAGGGAGGAGCTTCCGTTCTCCTGCCTCCAGCGCGAGCCTTCTATCCTTGACAACTCCTCGACGTCTCGCGCCCCTCGAGCTCGACTGCGCAGTCAAAGCACGACAGAAGGCATGGGGCGCGTGCTGGAGGCCAGGCGTTCAAAAAACACGCCAAGCCGTTCTCACTTTGTAAATGACTATCGTGGCATTATTGATCCTATTCAACTAGTAAAGAAGAGCAAAATAACTATTTTAAAGTGGAGCAACCGCCTTGACTGGCTTCGTCCTGAGTGGTGCTATGCAGAGAAGCGATAGCATTTGTTATATGAGCCGTTTTTGTGGATGTTGTTTTAGCGACTACACGAAATTATTATTAGTTGTACCAATGCCTTTTAGTAACAGATAGAGTCCACGAACTTCGAAACACTGTCTTCCCTTTGACAGACTTTCGGGAAGGCGACCGGAGACTTGGAAACTTAGTAAGTGCTGAGGTGGTCACCGGCCAAATGATTACCTTCAATATGTAGGCTATATAAGGCTCTGGTGCTGTCAACAGAACTGTGTTTCTGGTGTTGAGTGCTTGATGGTGTTTGTGTTTGTTTACATTGCTCCTTTGTGAGATGTGTATGTACCAAAAAGACGCTATTTCCTAACGAAATTCAAAAATATATTTAAAAAATTGAGTGTTTTTTTAACGTTAATCTGCGGTTCCGTCAAAAGGAATTCAACAAAATATTGCCGCGCGCAAGGCTGAGAAAGAAACGCTCGGTCACGGTCCTCCAGAAAGTTCCCGTTTATTCATGTACCGCACGTAACTTCTATCATTTATCCCTGCTTTTGTTTTCTAGAAAGTACGTGTTCATTCTCGCCCCGATCACGCGACGCTCGAACCGCTTTCGCCGAATCTTCGAGATAGCGGCGCACTCTAGATAAGAGGCCGCCGGCGACCTTGTCGAGTCAGTCTCGCCCTAGCGCTCGATTCTGCTGACACGCCGACTTCGACGCCCGCGACGCTCTGCTTTCTTCTGTCTCCTTCTTTATTTTTTTGGCACAAGTTCGCCACATTAAACGTTTATTTATTCCTGTTTATTTCTTGTTTATTAGTCACCACCCGTGACATTTTGGTGGAGGTGCGGGGTACCGCATGTTCGTGCAGCGCAGCCCCCCGAGTTCCCGCACTGCAAGTCCGAACCCAAGCTCCCGAGGACCCAACGAAGACCAGATCGAGACTCGATCAAGTCGCCGAACCCAAGGGCTACACCCGGAATACGGACCTTTACCACCCAGGACCAGGCAGCCGACGATGGCCAACCAGTCGCAGACCCCCGCCGCTCCTGCCGTCGTCTACCTACCCGTCGCTCTTCGGACACCGGCTCCATTCCACGGCGAGCAGTACGAAGACGTCGAAGACTGGATTGACCAGTATGAACGCGTTGCCCGCCACAATTGCTGGACAGACGAGCAGCGCCTACACAATGTCTATTTTTCGCTTGAGGGGACTGCCAAGCACTGGTACGAGAATCATGAGTCCTCCCTGACGTCGTGGGACATTTTCAAGAACGATCTCAAGGCTACCTTCATCAACCACCACCGCCGAGAGAGAGCCGAGGACCTACTGCGAACCAGAACCCAGGGCCCCAACGAGAGTGTCACCGGCTTCGTAGAGGACGTCCTGCGCCTGAGCGCCCGCGCTGACCCTCGGGCTACAGAGGAGAAGAAGCTACGAATCCTCATGCGGGGCGTGAGAGAAAACATCTTTGGTGGCCTTGTCCGCAGCCCTCCGACAACTGTCGAAGATTTTGTCGCCGAGGCAACGAACGTCGAGCGTGCCCTGCAAGCCCGAGCCAGCCACTACCAGAGGCTACCCGGCGTCAGCGCGGTTCCGCCGTCCGCTTGCGACCTTGGGTCCAGCATCCCAAGCATTCGCGAGATCATTCGCGACGTCGTCCGGGAGGAGCTGCGAAGGCTACTACCCGCCGCGGACCGACCAGCTTCGCTCTCCATTGCTGAGGTCGTGCGGGAAGAGGTGCAGAGAGCCATTCAACCAGAGGCTCCCATCAGCGCAGCAGTCTCAAAAGAACCCGCGCTAACTTACGCCGCAGTGGCCCGACGGCCACCGCCTCCTCCTCGCGCCTATGTCGCGCCGCCCCGACGCCAGTCTCCTGCGCCGCAGCACGACCGACGCCACGACGACCAGCCCCAGTACGCCAGCCAGGAGCCCCGTGCACCCCGGAAGACCGATGTGTGGCGAACGCCCGACCGACGCCCTCTGTGCTTCCACTGCGGGGAGGCAGACCACTCCTACCGCCGATGCCCATACCGTCGACTCGGGCTGCGCGGATTCCACCCAAGCGACCCGCGTCCCCGGTATGGTGAACGCGCTCGGGAGATCGACGAGTACCTGCGACGACCCCAGTCCCCCGAGCCTGCGTCCCGCCGAGAGTTCCGGTCGCCGTCACCGCGACGTCCAGCTTCGCCGATGCACCGACCCCGACGTGAAAGCCTGTCGCCCCTCGCTCCTCGCCGGGGAAACTAGGCGCGGCAACCCCTGGAGGTGGAGTTGCCGAAGACGACCGACGTAAAGAGCCTCCACGAACGACGGAGCGCTCCCACTCTCCCGACGATACGCATCACAACGACGCTCCTGCTTCGGCGTCCAACAACTTAAACGTTGTTATTGACGGCCTCGACTCATCGGCACTCGTGGACACCGGAGCAGACACTCAGTCTTGAGTGGGAGGCTCTCTCGCCGCCTGCGAAAAGTCATGACGCCGTGGGATGGACCCCAAATACGAACCGCCGGAGGACATCTCATCACGCCAGTCGGGAGATGCACTGCTCGCGTCGAGATCCACGGTGAAACGTGCCCTGTGAAGTTCGTCGTTCTGCAAGACTGTTCGAGGGACGTTATCCTCGGAATGGACTTTCTCTGCGAGTATGGAGCCGTCATCGACCTCGGGGCAAACCAGTTGACGCTGCGGAAACCTGTTTTACCGCCGGTAGAGACCAACACAACATCAACCGCGATCCGAGTTATCGCCGACCATGTGAACCTACCGCCGCGGTCGAGTGTTTTCGTCACCGTTATGGCTGACGCCGCCATGCACGGTGAAGCTCTTCTGGAAGGCAGCGTCCAACTGCTCCTCGAAAAAGGAATTGGCGTCGCAAGAGGCGTAACGGATCTCCAAGAAAGACGTACAACTGTTCTTGTGACGAACTTTCGAGAGGAGCCGCAGCACCTAACGAAGGGTACCACCGTGGGCCACGTCGAGGAGCTTCAAGCGCCAGCGGTGGTCACCGCAATCTCCGAGGAAACCTCGTCGCCACAGCAGAAAAGCACGACGCCGCCGCCGCTCGACATTGACCCCGAGCTCCCAGCTACGAAGCGCCGGCAACTGATTGATCTCCTTGCCGAATACAGTGACTGTTTTGCCACGACATCAAAGATTCGCCAAACACCAATGGCGAAACATCGCATTGTTACCGACGACGACGCACTTCCTGTCCACCAGTCGCCGTATCGGGTCTCCTTAAAGGAAAGGACAGTGATTCAAGATCAAGTCCAGGAGATGCTCGACGACGACATCATTCAACCCTCAAGGAGCCCATGGGCGTCCCCAGTCGTCCTTGTAAAGAAGAAGGACGGAACCCTGCGGTTCTGCGTGGACTATCGTCGACTGAACGCCGTGACAAAGAAGGGCGTCTATCCGCTCCCCCGCATCGATGATACGTTAGACCGACTGCGCCACTCCCGATATTTTTCGTCGATGGACCTGAAGAGTGGTTATTGGCAGATTGAAGTCGACGAACGTGACCGGGAGAAAACTGCCTTCGTCACTCCCGACGGACTATACGAATTCAAAGGATGCCGTTCGGACTTTGTACAGCACCAGCCACCTTCCAGCGCGTCATGGACACCGTGCTGGCAGGTCTGAAATGGCAGAGCTGCCTCGTCTACCTGGACGATGTCGTGGTATTCTCACGAGATTTCGACGAACACCTCAGACGACTTCGAGCCGTGCTGCAAGCCATCAAGACCGCCGGCCAGTCACTCAAGCCAACAAAGTGTCGGTTCGCCTATGGGGAACTAAAGTTCCTTGGCCACGTCGTGAACAACAAGGGTGTTCTACCTGACCCCGAGAAGACCCGCGCCGTAGCTGCATTTACGCCGCCGTCTGACAAGAAGGCCGTGAGAAGATTTCTCGGACTCTGTGCCTACTACAGGCGCTTTGTTCGAGACTTCGCCAAGCTATCCGCACCGCTGACATACCTCACGAAGGACGCCGTAAAGTTCGAGTGGACAGAAGAACACCAGAGGTCATTCGACGAGCTCAAACGAAGACTCCAGACGCCCCCGATTCTTGGCCATTTCGACCAGTTTGCTGAAACCGAGATCCACACCGACGCCAGTAACACCGGACTGGGTGCGGTACTAGTCCAAGTGCAGGACGGAGCCGAGCGAGTTATCGCATACGCAAGTCGGACGCTGTCTAAAGCGGAGAGGAACTATTCAACGACCGAAAAGGAGTGCCTCGCTGTCGTATGGGCAATAACAAAGTTTCGCCCATATTTGTATGGAAGTTCTTTTCGCGTAGTCACAGACCACCACTCACTCTGCTGGCTGGCGAATCTGAAGGACCCCTCCGGACGCCTCGCTCGGTGGAGCCTACGACTGCAGGAGTTCGACATGGCCGTGGTGTACAAGTCCGGCCGGAAGCACAATGACGCCGACTGCCTGTCAAGGGCCCCAGTCGAGGCCGGTCCTGCCTGCACCAAAGAGGACGACGATGAGTGTTTCCTCGGCGCTCTGGATGTAAGCGACATGGCAGCACTCCAACGAGACGACCCTGAGCTGCGAGCACTCATCGAACACCTAGAGGGGCAAGGAAGCGCCGTTCCCCGCGGTTTTGTTCGAACACTGCCAACCTTCTCCATCCGACAAGGCGTACTGTACAAGGAGAACTTCAGCGACAGCAACACGGCGTGGCTGTTGGTGATCCCGTCCAGTCTTCGAGAAGAAATTTTTCAAGCCTGCCACGATGACCCGACGGCGGGACACCTTGGTTACAGCAGGACTCTTGCGAGGATACGCGAAAAGTACTACTGGCCCAAGCTTGCGAAGACAGTACACCACTACACCCGATCTTGCCACAAGTGTCAACGAAGGAAGAAGCCACCGACGAGACCGGCAGGACTTCTTCAGCCTATTGCGCCGCCATCTGCCCCATTCCAGCAAATCGGTATGGATTTACTCGGACCTTTCCCACCGTCGACGCAAGGAAACCGATGGATAATCGTCGCAACCGATTATCTCACGCGGTACGCCGAGACAAAAGCCCTTCCATCAGGAACGGCTGTTGAAGTCGCCAAGTTTTTCATCGAGTCCATTGTCCTCCGGCACGGCGCTCCCGAAGTCCTGATCTCAGACCGTGGATCATCATTCATGGCCCAGCTGACGCAAGAAGTCCTTCGTCTCAGCCACACCAGCCATCGTCGCACCACGGCGTACCACCCGCAGACCAACGGGCTGACGGAGAGACTCAACAAAACCATCGCCGACATGATCTCCATGTACGTCGACGTGGAGCACAAGACATGGGACGAGGTGTTGCCGTACGTCACATTTGCCTACAACACGGCCGTACAAGAGACCACCGGAGTGACACCCTTTCAACTGGTGCATGGGCGCAAAGTAACGACCATGCTGGACGCGATGCTGCCCCATGAGCCAGCTGACAGTGAGAGCGACGACGCCCAGGTGGCTGCTCAACGGGCCGAAGAAGTCCGCCAGCTCGCCCGACTCAGGATTCAAGACCAGCAACGCGCCGACGCGGGCCGCTACAACCTTCGTCGCAGGGACGTTCACTTCCAGCCCGGAGACAGGGTGTGGGTTTGGACACCCATCCGTCGCCGTGGCCTCAGTGAGAAACTGCTGAAACGGTACTTTGGACCATACAAGGTACTTCGTCGCCTCGGCGAGCTGAACTACGAGGTGATGCCCGACGGAACACGAACATCGTCACGCCGCCCACCACGACCTGAGGTCGTCCACGTCGTGCGCCTGAAGCCGTACTACGCTCGATAGGACTGTGGACCTTTTGTGCTCCAAAAGACTCTTTAGTTTATCGTTCTTTTTTATTTTGATTTGTTTTACACTGCATCGGGGCGATGCACTTTTAAAGGGGGGAGTAATGCCGCGCGCAAGGCTGAGAAAGAAACGCTCGGTCACGGTCCTCCAGAAAGTTCCCGTTTATTCATGTACCGCACGTAACTTCTATCATTTATCCCTGCTTTTGTTTTCTAGAAAGTACGTGTTCATTCTCGCCCCAATCACGCGACGCTCGAACCGCTTTCGCCGAATCTTCGAGATAGCGGCGCACTCTAGATAAGAGGCCGCCGGCGACCTTGTCGAGTCAGTCTCGCCCTAGCGCTCGATTCTGCTGACACGCCGACTTCGACGCCCGCGACGCTCTGCTTTCTTCTGTCTCCTTCTTTATTTTTTTGGCACAAGTTCGCCACATTAAACGTTTATTTATTCCTGTTTATTTCTTGTTTATTAGTCACCACCCGTGACAATATATGCAAGAAGGAATTCAAAAGAATGTATGTAAGAAGGAATTTAAAAAAAAATTAAGTGGCCAATTTTAGCTAGGAGTTAAACAAGTTGTCAAAACAAAGTCTAAAAAATATCAAAAAAGTTTAAAAAGAAATTCAATACGACTCCAGAAAATTTTGAACAAAAATTCAAAAGAATTTAACTACAAAATTTTGTAAGGGCGGCGGCGCACGAAGCCGACGGGTCGCTGGTTCGGCTCCCACCCCCGGCCCGCCGGAGCGGCGGGGCCGCCCGAGGAATCGCCAGCTGCCGTGATCCATGAACGCCGCAAAAACCACCGGAGGCGGGAAACAGTAGCTTCCGAACGGCCCGAAACACCGTCTAGGCTGGGGATCCTCTCCATGGATGTTACTGTGGAGTCGTCCTCCGGCCGAATGACATCGCGGTCTCTGACCGCTTCTGACGACTGCTCTCCCTGCTCTCTTGGAGTTTCAGAAGCCATCTTCCAACGTTAATGCCGGAGTTTCATTTTTACGAACTCCCAGCTCAGTTTCTGACGTTTGCAGACTTGCCCTGGGACTGGGAGGAAGGCGGCGGCAAGGTTGGACACATCACAAACACCTGCACCCCCCTCCCCTCCCCTCCCCCCCCCCCCCCCCCCGAACTACAGATAATGGCACGCGTTTCGTGTCAACGCGGTTTGAGACAGCAGATAAGGTGCTCCCTGGGCTGAGTCTGTGCGTATCTGTATTCTCCGTGTTGTACCAAGAAAGAAAAAGCGAAAAACACCGACTTGACGACGCTTCGAAAAGACGTGGCCCTTCTGCATATGACGGTTTGATCAGTATATAAAATACAGATACAAATTATTGCAACACACTCTAGAGTAAAGGCTTTGTACCTTGGCGTTTGAGAACTTATTTGTGTTGTTACGTGATGCAATCCACGAAAGGGTACTCTGGATCCCCTCTAGTAAGGCTTGGAACACCGCCAAGTCTGTGCCACTTCAGGCATTTCGCAAGTCTCCTAGTGATAAGGTGATCCATAATATAGCTATACCTTATGCCTGAACCGAGTCGTCGGTTTAATCTGAGGGGACAATCAAGCGGTGTCGAAAGCGCGAAGTCACGGCGTTCACCGTATTTCTGGGCGTGCGCAGTTTGGTCTTCAGCTGACTGATACATAACCGTTTCTAAATGTCATGTCTGGAGTTGGTGCAGTGCGGTTTGTTATGCAGCTAGCCGGTGGTTGGTTTGCGCTGTCAATGGCTAAACATTGCAAAAACATGCTCTGCTTATTTTTATAACCTAAATAAAGATAACATACACATCTTCTTTATTATGCCAGTTGAACAAGAAGAAAGAAAACATAAGGAGGAACTTCATGTTCAACTGGCATCATATTAAAGTAATGAGCTAAATGTACTCGTTTTCACCTAAAGAAAAAAAAGAGTTTTGCACATTGTTCCTACGCCGCGAGAAGTAGTTCTTACAAGATTTGGTTGTCGAAGGAAGAAACGATGCTTTTGGCACTTGAAACGTGTACGTCTCAAAAAGATGACAAATATCTAATCTAAAATGCATCTGCACTTATCTTAATACTCTACATAATTATTGAAATTAGTAATGCTGCGCGAGGAGCCGGACTTTTGTTTTTTATTACGGTTCCTGAGGTGAAATTGAGTATAGCTCAGCTTCCAGCCGTAACATATATCAACGCCGCAAAATCTACCGTTGCAGCTTCGGTCAATAAGGATTCTCCAGAAAGCAAAAAAAGAAAAAAAAAAGAGCCGTTTCGCGTCATTACTTGATTGATATAGCTGGCCAAATATATCGCGTCATCTCTATCACAGTCTCGTACCCGTTGCTCGAAAGAAGTATAATCGAATACACTCACAATTACTCCCGGTTAGAAATCATTCAGTTATATGGCTTTATTACCCGAGAAGAATAGTAATTGGCCGTTACCTAATGGAATACCCATTACGTTTCCGATTCCCTGAAATATTTTCAAAACGACAAATTTTTTGCCGTTTGAAAGCGGTGGGTTTTTTCGTACTGTTCATTATTGGATGAGAATCAGCAAATTATAAACTACTCATATTCTTATCTGCCAATGTCGGAAAACCATTTTCCTGTCGGAGACCTGATTCCAGGATTTCCTCGCAGGGAATCCTGGAATCAGGTCTCCGACAGGAATCAGGTCCCCGCCATTAGAAAGGGTAGGGGGGGGGGGGGGGGGGGGGGGAAGTAGGGGTTACAAGTGATTTTGTACTTCCAAAGGTAAACAGAATAATTTTGCGATTACTTCCTAATAAATGTAATCAAATGACTACAAAATGAATCCCAAAAGTAATTTATTGCAAATAATTTGATTACTCGTAATGTGTGCCGTACCAGTGTGCTCAATAGCTTGTATACTTTCATTTTGTTGCAGCCTACCACTTGCGTCTCCAGTATGCCAACGTCTACCAGAGGCATCGCGTGACATGGATGAAGCCACCAAGATTCCCAAACTTTTACATGCTGCCTCTAGGGAAGTATACGTAAAAGGAAAGGAAAGCCTCGCTAATGACATCATGTACAGTGTCAGTGAAAAACAACGTGTGCTGTCTATTGCAAAGCGCAGCACGTGGCAACATGGTATGGCGCACCCTTCCTTTCGTGAGGCACTCAATGTAACTTTGGGATAGCGTCGATACATACATGAGTTCGTAAATACGCCTCGAGAACCCCCACAGATGTTTAAGGATGGGCACTTTGCGACGGAGCGAACAGCAAAAGCAAATGGTTGGCTACATTAAGCTCGAACAAGGGTTACCGATTTCGCCAGCGCAGCTAGGGGTGCGTAGAGCAAAAGGTCGCGCTGCAGAAAGGCGTGCTTCTAAGGTCGATCCCCTCGTCTGCCCGTTAAATACCCCATTCAGACGAGCATAAAGGTTCCTCTAGCTAAGGGTCGTTTTTTGACGACGGGAAATCGTTCGCAATCCTCCGCAGGTGGCATCCGCTGATTGCAAAAGTACTATGTTAAAGTTCTCTTCATGCTGGCCATGTGAAGGGGGTATTTGTCTGAATAAGAATCGCACCGGCGTACGTTCGTGTATCAATCACTACAGCGTGACGCACGCTGAAGACACCAAGCCAGCGGTAGTACTGAACTGGTAAACTTCCTCATCTGCAACGGAGACATCCGACATTTGATAGAGCAGGCTAATTTCCGGCCGTCTAAATGTTTATAAAAAGAAAACAAATCACTTTACCTTTTCATGATTCAATCACGGGCAATACAAAGGCGGCGGCCAAAAAGTCCGGGTGGCTTCCGTGTGGTGGCGCCAGGTTATCGTGAATGTATCTGTGGTAGAGGTCACCGCCCGCTTCGCAGGTACAGCAGGCAGTGAGTGTAGTCGGTGCCGGGAACACAAGGCCTAGGATATCACCATAATTTGTACAGAGCACAATAGTAGAACTGGAGAATAAATACAATTGAAATATTACATCAAATTCGAATAACCTACGAACACGTACAAAACAACGCTGCATTCGCCATTTTTTTTTGCAACAAATTCAGTGGCGTTATCTATTAGGTAGCCCCTCGGCACACTTCCGATTCAAGTATATGTCCTAATTATTAGCTCATCATCCTTTTATCCTAAGTAGTAAATTAAGTTTCACAGGGGTAAGTGGCCATTTCCAGAAGACAGCGTGCATATTGGACATCGCAAATGCTGCAAAACCCGCCGTCTAGCCCAGAACCGGAAGTGGTAGGGGGCAATTTGCACGCTGGCGCCACCCCGCTCCAACTCACAAGAGTGTGAAACCGTTATGGCGCATTCACACTGCCGGTTGACGGTTGGCGGTTTTTCGGCAATCACTCGTGATATCTCGGGACTTGCGTTTGGCAAACTAGTTTTACAATTCAAAATCCAGATTACGATTTAAAGCCAAAGTTTAGCTGTTTTGGTACAGAAGGTTTTCCTTTGCGCTGCTTGCGCTCATGCCGAGTTCAGGCCGCAGGAGAAAAAACATGGATCCGCGTAACCGCGGCGGCGATCCCCCAACGTTTCCCCCGAGCTATCCGAGTTCGCCCGCAGGCAAAGCCCAGCTAGGCGCACTCTGCTGAATCTTATATCCTCGTGGTTGAGAGCATAGGCCGGCATTTTAAGCTGTCCTCACTCAAACTCACGATCACCATTTTTTCCTCAATCAGAACGCACACCCACACCCACTCACGATCACGATTTATTCAAAATAGGATCATCACCCGGACACACCCTCACGGTTCAACGCAAAACCAAAACTCACTCGCCGTCATCATCACGGTCGTCACGCTCACAGATCATCACGGTCATCACGCTCACAGGTCATCACGAATCATCAGACTCACAGGTCATCACACTCACAGATCCTCACGGTCCTCATACTCACAGGTCATCACGGTCCTCACGGCACTCACACTCACAGCTCCTCACGGTCCTCACACTCACAGGTCATCACACTCACAGATCCTCACGGTCCTCATACTCACAGGTCATCACGGTCCTCACGGCACTCACACTCACAGCTCCTCACGGTCCTCACACTCACAGGTCATCACACTCACAGATCCTCACGGTCCTCATACTCACAGGTCATCACACTCACAGATCCTCACGGTCCTCATACTCACAGGTCATCACGGTCCTCACGGCACTCACACTCACAGCTCCTCACGGTCCTCACACTCACAGGTCATCACACTCACAGATCCTCACGGTCCTCACACTCACAGGTCATCACACTCACAGCTCCTCACGGTCCTCACACTCACAGGTCATCACACTCACAGATCCTCACGGTCCTCATACTCACAGGTCATCACGGTCCTCACGGCACTCACACTCACAGCTCCTCACGGTCCTCACACTCACAGGTCATCACACTCACAGATCCTCACGGTCCTCATACTCACAGGTCATCGCGGTCCTCACGGCACTCACACTCACAGTTCCTCACGGTCCTCAGACTCACAGGTCATCACACTCACAGATCCTCACGGTCCTCATACTCACAGGTCATCACGGTCCTCACGGCACTCACACTCACAGCTCCTCACGGTACGTTCGCCACCCGGCGAACGTAGGTGAATCACTACAGAACACGAAGAAAGGGTTCGACCTTCAAAGTTGCGTTTCCTCTAACAACTCACTTAGTCCAAAGAAACAATGCTATACACTGCTAAGAGCCGGAACTGGGGCCATCTCTAAAACTGAGAACGACATTGCCCTCCTACAAAGGAACCACATTTGGCTAAACACTGCGACTTTCTCGAACAAGTCCAAGGATACACATATAAACACCGCTAGCACAAAAAAAGAAGAAGAAAAACTTTGCAAGCGTCGAAATTGTTTACATTCGTTCCCAATCTGCAATGACGCCGGACTTATACAGTTGCCAGACGTTTTCATGGGAATCGTTTTTTGAGCTACACGTTTCATATCATTACGTTCTTTGTGAATTACTTCCGTTTCAGACCAGTTGGCTTTACAATTATTACGCTCTAGAAGGTGTCTGGCTAACTTGGAATTAGACGCGTTGTTTTTCACATTCTGTTTGTGTTTCGTCAGTCTATCATTTAGACATCTCGACGTCTAACCTACGTATTTAAATCCACACTCCAAAGGAATATCATAAACCACAGAATTCTCACACGGTACCGACTTTTCGCGATGTGCCTTCTGGCAAACTCCCTGTTTCGATTCAAAAGGTGTAAGTTTGCATAACTTAAAATCGGGTGTGAACACTGTTTCTACGCCAAACTTTTTCGCCGACGTTTTTATGTTATGGGAAATATCGTGAAAATACGGTATAGCAACTCGTCGGTTCCTCACACTTGGTTCATCCCGCTTGTCTCTGGTTTGAATAGTAAGTTGTCGTTTTAGAAAAGTTTCCTCATACCCCGCATCCTCCAGTATTCCCCATTGTCTTTTTAAAGCTTGACTCATGAAGTGGGTACATGACCTTTTTAGCGCATTACCAAATAATGATTTCGCAACTCCCGCCTTAACAATTTTAGAGTGACAACTTTGTTTGGGAAGCACCGGTTTAGCCATCTTCATACCATATTCCCAACATAAGCCATTTTTTCACCTGAATGCGCAAGTCCAAAAACTGCAACATGTTCTCTTCTGGTTTTTCTACTGTGAAATGCAACTTCGGGGCCGTTGACCTAATAAGCCTTTCAAGATACTCCGATCTTCCTTCCTCAAACGTGCAGACAAAAATATCATCTACATAACTTCTGATTAAGCCCACGTTAGGTGACAACTCAATTATCCTGTCAAACAACACTCTATCCAAACTGTTGAGGTATATCTCAGCTAACAACGGAGCGACCGACGAGCCTATGCATACACCTTCTTTCTGGATGTATTTTCGATTATTGTATCCCAGGACTGTTGACTTTAAATAGAGATCCAACACGGTAAGTAAGCTTTCCACTGTTACGCCCGATTATGATTGAAACTTTACCAGATTCAACTCTAGCCCCTCCTTCACGGCGTTCATCAACTTCTTCTTTTCCAAAGAATAATATAAATCTTTTATATGCATGGAGAATACCGAACTCTTCCTCCCATGGTTATGTTCCAAGGTCTGAATAAGTTCTTCTGTGTTACTCAGCGATAAGGATTTGTCCAAACTGACCTGACCTAACCCATGCTGCAGAAACTTAGACACAGCTTTTTACCACGTTCCGTTTTGGTTTACAACCACTCTAAGAGGCACCTCCACTTTATGGTCCTTTAGAAAAAATTTGAAACATAGGTATATTTTGGATTGACTCATTATGCTTTTGGCCAACTTGCTCTTTATCTTCTTCCTTTAACACTGTGTATATGTCCCTTCTCATCTTTGCCAACTTTCCGTTCCAGTCCTTGAGCAATATACTCATGGCTTTTTCAGCTTTGTTTTGAAATTCTTTCATCGGGAGGATACCAAACCTTTCCGATTTATCCGTTTGGATTAATTTTAACGACCCTGAATCTATCTCATTCTTGACCACGTTCACATCCTTAAAGGGATGCTGAATCGATATTTGAAATCTCATAATTATTGCCCGAGCGGGCTTCACGGGATGGTATTGTACCTAAAAGCGATATTCAATCAGACGGATGGGGCCCGAATTATTGTATTTCTTTGAATTAAGAGCCAATCCTCAGCCGGAAGCCGCCGGCGCGAGCGAGTCCTTCTGAGAGCAGGCGTAGCGGAACTGACGTGCGCATTCTCGGCGCCCCCAGCGCCCCTGGTGCCTCCGCGCATTCTCCTCGTTCGTTGGTGCTCGCCTTGATTCTTCGCTCGGCGGCTGTTCTCAAAGCGGCTGGTACTAGTGCCACGCGGGCAGAGCCCGCGTGGTACTAACAATAACAAACGCCACCCGGCTTAGCGCCTGGCTTGGCTTGGCTCCGTCTGTCTTTTGAGGCGAATGAGAATGCGCACGTCACGAAGCGAGCTTTCAACGACGCTCACCAGGGGTCGCGTAAAATTGCATTTTTCGTGTTTATTGAATTTTATACGCCTTGTCGCTCAAAACAACGTCATTTAGAAGTAAAGGACATGCTATTATGTATGCTATGGCGACCAAGAATTACCACCCAAAATTTCGGTTCAGCATCCTTTTAAAATTCATTTTTGCTTTCCGGTACATGTCTCTCATGATTTTATCTATTCTCCCCACCAGTGGCGTACGCAGGATTTCATTTCGCGGGGGGCCGGACCAACGAGAGTAAAGGGGGACAAGATAAAAAGAAAAGAAAGTCCAAGAGAAAATAAAAGCATGTTCATTTTTTTTTCTAATAACTATGCATTCTTCTATTAAGTAATTAAAATAAAGTTGTCATATTGATCTTGGGATGATTATGATACATAAAAATGATGCCCCGGAAATTCCCCACCAGGAAGGCATTTGCATCTTACTTTTTGTTTATTTACAAGTCACGTCAAAAGGAGGCACCAGAGTAAGCAGAAAACAAGAGTCATAAAAACAAATATTTTATGAAGCACGACTCCAATGCACAAAGCCTCCAGTCATCGGGGCTGATAAAACAATTATGCATAAGTAGAAACGCGGAACATCTTGATGGATAGACGATAAGCACTGGAAAGCTGCTCCACCATAAAGTACTCCCTATCTTAACCTGATCTAACCAACAAAAAGCTCACGTGATTTGTTCGTTGGTGTCGATTTCTAAGGTTTCCGAAGTCCGCTCACAAAAGAAAGTCAAGGAAGTCCCACAACGCAACAAAGGGACTATGTAAAATAGTTTGTACACTCACATATTGCACTTGGCTCTCGTCCTGAGGCAGCAGGTTGCGGACTCGCGCCCCTTTCTCGCGCGGTTCTCAAACTGCCGATGAGAACTTCCGTACTCGAACCTTGAACCGCAAATCCCGCGTCTTTAGGCGCCTATATTCCCTTTTCTAAGACCTTTCCCGCCATCCGAAAAGTCAATCAGATATAGCTCTTTTTAGACCAATAGGAGCCACGTGGTACAAAACAAACACATGCAATACAAAATCCAATTAAGAAAGGACACGTGCATAGACCCCCGAAAACTCCTAAAAACCTTCGACCTAACTGTCGACCGTCAGCCGGACACCGCTTCAAGGAAAAACCCCTGGTCGGGGTGCCCAAGACGCTTCTTCTCAAAATAAAAAAAGGCTACAAAACATCGAGGGGCCCCGTTGCGCTCGAGCGAGGCACAGCGCATGGTACGCACCCAGAGCGGGGTCCTCGAGGAACAATGAAGACAGGGGACACGGGGGCCGCTCTGTGGCGACGACAAACCAGCCCTGGCGGCTCCGCGAGAGGGACATGGGGCACTCGCGAAACAATAAAAGTAGAAAGAAAAAAAGATATTCATTAATTGATTAGTTTCCAGTCATATTAAATAAAAGACGTTAAAACTACACGTTTTTGTATTATTTTTACTATGTCATAAATGGCATATTGCATTTCCTTCCTTTTTTATTTCCTTTTTTTTACAACTTCTCCACGAAGTTTGATATTCATAAACACGAGAGTCAGTAACCTCGCTAACTCCCCCCCCCCCCCCCCCCCCCCTCGGAAATTTCGGAGGGGGCCGCGGCCCCTTCGGCCCCCCCCTGTGTACGCCACTGCTCCCCACCGTCTGATCCACAAAATCCGTCTTTTCACCAAGACTTACTAAGCGCGCAACGTTTTGAACAGCGGAAAACACATCGAGTCTGGAAGGCCTCACATTGGGACAAAATTTAGGTCCCTTGGATAAAAAATGCTCCGTTCTTTCTGAAATCGAAATGTTACATGGGTTGACTACATTTAAACGGGATCCCAACACACACTGAGTACTACGCCATACCAATGGCAAACAATACTCCCTCCTCTTCATTATCTTAACAGAGTTCAAGACTTGCGTTCTTTTGATATACGAGATCCGGTGGAACTGCGCCTTGATGTTGTCCCAGTGCCGGAACTCCTTGCGACGCCTGTAATCCATTCCCAAGAGGAGATCCCAAAGTCTGTTGCACGCCGTGTAAAGTTCTTGTATTGTCCTGGTGGTTCCTTCCCTGCAGATCTTGATAATTTTCTTCTTTGAACTCCAAGATAAACCGCTTGTTGATAGATGTCTGAACTGCGCAGGGACGATGAAGTTTTTCCGCAACGAAAGTCCATAGTACGCGACGTCTGTTTCCAGTTCCGCCAAACGAAGTGCCAACTTGTCCAGTACCATGTATGCTTGAAAAATGAGTATAGAAGACGACGAAGGAAGAGTGGATTCATAAGAAAAGGGGATTAAGCCTGCTTCAGGTAGGTTTAACGAAAAAATAGTCAGAGTGCAGGCGAGCTGGTGTAAGTTGAACATGATTGTAAACCTGAGACTGGTACAGAAAAGAGAATACAACAGAAGGTAGAAGAAGAGGAGGCAATGTCTCAAACTCGGTTGCAAAGTTAATTTCGTACACGCCTTATATACCAAAAATCCAACGCCATCTCTACAGAAAAAAAAAATAATATGACAAGAGGACAATGAAATTCGGGTTAACCTTCTCTTATCTCCCTTGACCTCGGCTGCGAAACACTCACACAAAGGGTCACATTCTAGCATAACCACCGCCACCCGGCGAACGTAAGAACACAACGAAGACGACATTGAGAGGATGACACACCGGGCGACGCCGGTGCCTCAATCTGAGCCTTGATTCCTCGGAGGCGGCAGCTTCTACTTTGACTGGGCTACTTCCTTGGAGCCCGATGCTTCGACCGCAGTGGACCCCAGTGAGCAACAGCTCCATCATGTTCCGGGGGCTCCTTCATGCCCCGATCGAACGGCGTGGCAGATCCCCCAGGGGGGCTATGTTGCGCTTTTTGCACTCCCAGGAGACTAAGGAGAGGGAAGTGACGTCAACGACACAGCAAACGCAGATTGGGTGTTGATTTCGTTTTCTTCCGTCAACATCCAATCTGCGTTTGCTGTGTCGTTGACGTCACTTCCCTCTTCCAAGTCTCCTGGGAGTGCAAAAAGCGCAACATAGCCCTCCAGCTCGCTGCTGACCCGCCCAACCCGCCTCCACGAAATCTAGACTTCTGCGAATTGGACTGCCACTCTCCCTAATATCAACAATCCATGTCGTCGTCATTATGTATGTTATCATGTTCACTAGACGCGGCACCGCGGGCCTTCATGGTACGAGATGCTGCCTCTCCGCGGTGCTGCGGTTCTCCAGAGTCAAATAAATGAAGTCAAAAGAATAATGACAAAATGCTTTGCTGACCAACAGCCGGTAGAGCCCTAAAAAGAAAAAAAAAAGTGTTTCTTCGTTTATAGAATACAAATTTGAAAACTATACCGTACCATTGGCGCGCATCAGTGATATAACATACGGAAAAAAAAAAAAAAGATTGTCTCTTGAACGCACGTGCAGGTGCGTTCAGGGCACGTGCATCGATGCACCTTGCGAGGCTTTTGAAACATGAAGGGGCTTTAGGCGGAATCGGAGACGACACCGCCGCGGCTGCCGCGAACATCCAGGTATCAAGGTGCACATGCGCGTGGACTGACGCGGACCTCCCCTCAGTCAGGGTGGTCAGGGCGACAGTGTGGTCAGGGCTGGATTCGGCGCTGTAGGCGTTCTGTCTAATGCAAATGAGCAGAGTGGAATGTATTCCCTCTAGCAAAGTATTTGGTTCCGCTTTTGTAGGAGAGGGAAGCTCGACGAAGTCTTGAATTTTGTAATTTTGAGGCTCGCGCAAACAACGCAAAAAAAGAAAACTGACTTTTTCTACCCGCTATCACTTATTAGGGAGTTTTCGTAGATCGTTTTCGCCGCCCCGCAAGGCCCTCCGCAACCCGCTACGATAGCGGGAACTCCACAGTCAAGGCTATCGGCGCGCAGGCGCAGTAGCAACTTCTTCGTTGCGGAACGCTTAGCGGAGGAGGCAGCGCGGTCTACGAAAACTCCCTATTACCAGCCGTAGTATCAGGACGTTCAATTTTGTTCTGCTAGTACCCGGTTGTCTCAACCTATCAAAAAAGGTACCTACTAAAGCTCCCTGATGCAAGAACCACAAAACCACCTTACGCATGCTCATTATAATATTTAACGTTAGGTACGTTTTTAAAACAGTCGGTAGTGTAGCGCACGAAATCACAACGCTCGGAGTTGGTGATAACGTAATCTCGCGAGGGTACGCCGGCGGCGCTGCCGATTTTAGCCGCCCCAGTGATATCTCAATTTGGCCACGGTTGCGGTGATAATCAACCGACGGTGGCGCCCTCTGGAACACTGCCTTCTTTTGTGTCTTCGTTTGCTTCCCCACTATCTTCTGAGTCTTTGTGTGGCTGTTAGCGAGCGCGGCAACCGCCTCAGCAAATCAGAGGGGTGGAGCGAAACGCCTGACCGCTCTCTGTAGGACAAAAACGCTTGGAAGATAATTTGTCACGTGACTCCGTCTGACGCGCTGATGGCACACTGCGGCCGTGGTCTTCGCCGTATGCCAAGTTGTGGCGATGGATTGTGGCCACGTAGCTCCGCGGTTTCCGGAATGCGCTCTTTAGTGTTCTGTTTTTCCGGCGTTTGAGTGGCTGCCGTGGTTTTCCCTCGTGAACGGCCGGAATGCGTCCATGCCAACGTATCGGTTGTGGCCGCTTTCTTTGTCGAAGTCCACGGAAATATTGCGGTGTGTTTACTGGACGCGCCTTCGACAAAGAACTGTACATCGGCGACAGCAAGACTTTTGTTGAATGTGGGAGACCTTTATTTCTCGACTCTGTTTGCGTTGCTCTGTAGTGCCCCAGTTAGATTATGCATCTATCACGAATTACATGATATCGCTGTTTAATGGGAAGAACACGGCAAGCATGCTTCTGATATTCGTCCTGTTTCTGTCTCAATAGAGAGCTTCAGTAGATCGTTCCGATTCCTTGGATACCCCGATAAACATACAATGTATGCGCAAAGGCTGCGGCGGAGTATTGGGTATCGTTGCCGAAGTCATCGTAACATTCAACTAAGACTCGGTTATCTGCAGGGTCCTTTGTGTTTGATTTTAACCTCGTTTTTCATGAAAATAGTGCAATTATATTAATTAGTTCCTTTGTATTTCACAGAGAAGTATCACTGCAGCAAATTTGGCGAGGACAATATGTGTGGGATGGTAAGGGGTTAATAAACTTCTGTGAGAGTTTGAAAATAATTTAGTTTGCCCATCTATGCGTGTGAAGCTAATCCTGCCGATAATCTCTATACAAAGCGAGCGCGTGTCTTCCGGCCGATACAGAGCAGATGCATATGCAACATCTGGCCGATACGTAGCCGACAGTCCGACCTGGGCAGTACTCGCACGATATCCCGCCAATACTAAGCAGGTGGTGAACCGGCGGTACGCCAATGCCTGTCGGATGTCGGAACGTGTTGCCTATTCGCACATTAGGCCCATATTGGGGCTGGTTTTCGGCCGACATTGCCATGACGCTAGCCAAGTATCGCCGAGCTGCTTGAGACAAATTTACGTAATTCATTTTTTAAACCATTTCATTGGGCCTCGGGCCACAGTGTAATTCCGAACAAGAAAGTATACTGTGGTAATTACACCCTATCGAGGAGGTATTTTGGGGTTTTACGACTTTATAAAAATGTGTACTGCTCTAACACACCTGTTAGTAAAGGTGTTAGAAAAATTACACCTTTATTTAAGGGTGTGAGGTTTACACCCTTTTTTTAAGGTTTATTGCTACACGTATCAAAGCGTTAGTTACTTGTAGGGTGTGTATTTTCCGGTTTTAACCGAAAAACACCGATAAACATCCGTCGGTGACAACAATATAAAATCGGTTAAAATCGAAAAACACCGGTGGTTGGATATTTTCGCCCTGGTTAAAACCGAAAAACACCGGTCGTTGCATGTTTTCGTCCTAGCAAAACCCTTTCCCCGTAGAGGTTCGTCAAACGTGTTATCTCGTGGATCCTGCCACGGCCACTCGATTAAGACTCCCCTGGGGGGATGGAGTGGCCGTGATCCTGCATTCTTCCAGTGTTTATACATGGCTTGCACGTGGCGTCAGTCCGCCCTCCTTTCTGGCGGTCAAAAGCGTCTAGTGAACGCATTGGAAGCTAAGCTCTCACACGCCTTTCCCCTATTGTGTCTACCATGGCCCCCTTTTGTGGAAAAGTTAACCCAGTGGAGGGTAGGCTCTCACGTGCCCTTTCCCCATTGTGTCTGGTCAAGTGATGTCGGTGCAAGCCATGTATTCAGAGGTTGCCGTGGTTCCTGGAAGACACTGCGAACGTCCGTGTCGTACAGGAGCGTGCGTTTTCATAATTGCGGGTTGTGAACCGCAAGCAACGTGCTGCCATGACGGATGCAAGCCTCTCGAAGTAGGCTTGCATCTACTATACTATAATAACCAAGTGTGAAAATAGATGCTCCCTAGAGAAGTGTATGAAATATCTGAATAAAATTGGAACTCTCTGTCTGTGATCCATCGCATTTTTTTCCACCGATAATGACCGATTTTAGCCTAGTCGTGAGACGTTCCACCGAAATACACCGGTGCTTTGAAAATAAATAAACACCGGAAAACATCCGCCGATTTTCCTCAGAAATAAACACCGGAAAGTACACACCCTAGTTACGGGTCAGGTCCTTTACGCCAAAAAAAGTGTGAAAATGTTTAGTATGTTTAGGTATAGTCTTTGAAGCGTTTCCTCGAGAAAGACTAAGCTCCTGGAAATTTCTTTATGTCAGCACAAAGCGCAGGCTTTTTCGCCTGTTGGATAAACATTTGGCCAACCAAATTGTAGCCAATGTTTGCCTGCTTGTAATCGAGCATTTTGCGTTGAGCTGGCTCATGACACGGCGCGACCTGTTTTTGGCTTTCGTATTTGTTGAGAGGGGCGACCGTTATAGGCCTCTGGAATTGCGACCTAACAATCGTGTTTCGTGTGCCGCGTGAAAAACGTAGACAAACGTTTTATGTAGTTTGCAGCGGACCAATTACAAGTGAATAAATATACTTGCACGCAGCTTTCCGAATCGTGATTGGTCTTCACAGCTACGTCATGAGACACCCTACCTGATGCCAACAGGGTAGGGGCTATCTGACTTTCTGCCGCGCTGCCGCTCTCCAAAGCTTTGATTAATTATGTTACTTTCTTTGATGCGACTATTCATGGTATAAATATATGTAGAGAAAGATTAACATGACTGCTATCTGTAACGCCTTGCATGGGGAAATAACGCGGGACACTTGAAACGCGGCACACAATTTTGGTGAGCGCGGGGAACACCAACTAATCTGATGGCGAATTCGCCTGGTTCTTTCTACGCGCTCTCCAGCGCACTTTCCAGAGCGCGCGAGATCTAGAAGGTTGAAAAGGTGTGCTGTGGGTCTAATCCAAGGAGGTTAGAAGTACTAGGAGGGGCACGTTGCAATATTGGTGAAGCCTAGTCATAAAAAGTTTAAACGATTCTGTGCCCAGCGTGACCGCAGATCTCTCTGGCGATTGGTGCGCATGACATGTCACGTGTGAGATGGATGGTTGATTGTAGAAGGACTCCTTGCGGGCTTGCGCGCGCTCCGTCCGGTAGGTTTTATCAGATCGAAGGCTAGACTGTGGTGTATTCTAGTACCCCATAGCAAGACGAAGGCGAGCTACGGTCACGTGATGTGGTCACGTTGGCATGGTAAGTAAGGAGAGTAAGGAGGAAAATGAGAAAGAGGCGAGGCGTCAGGGGAGCATGGCTTGTGGAGGCTACGCGGCCGACGTCATGCCCTCTCCTACCCTTCTATTCTCCATGGTCTAATCGCCCGGTTGTTTCTGAGGGCTCTCAGAGCGCCCCCTATCACTCCATCTCTAGCCGTCGGAGTGCGGAGCGGCGCAGGCGTCAAGTGGTATACTTGGTCGGGGATCACGTGGTTTTGTTAACGATGGCTGGCAGTGGTCTAGGGTGGTGCGGTGGGTTCAGCATGACGGCGATGGATATCTGGTTCTAGAAAGTGCTTGTACGTTCGACGGGGCGAGAATTACAACGGACGGGACGACATTTGCTTGTGGCCGTCACAGAACTAGACGTGGGAAGTATTCCCAGTGCTTTTACGAGATCGCTCACCTCACGGCGGTGAACCCACTGAGCCAAACCGACGAAGAAACACCTCGCAGAGCTCGCCGCTTTTTTATCGGGTTTTGTAGACATTCAAAGGAAATTTCAGGTTCGGTAACAGTGTGTTCGAAAGATTTTGTTGGAAAATAAACGGAGATCCGATATAATGCATTGGGATTTATGTCACACGGCGGTACGTGCTATGTAATGTGGGTGATGCTGGCACCATATTCCGAAGTAAGACAAACGCGGTTTATTAACCGTTTGATATTTGCCTGTTCTGCCGTACCCACAACGGCTATCAGAGCGCATTCACTGTCGAAAACGTGACTAGTTGAGAGCTCTTCCCAAATAAAGGCTTCTTGCTCTGTTCTGCAAAAAATTAATTCGCAAGCTGCTGATATATATATATATATTTTACGTACTGATGCATAGTGTCAAAGCCGTCTTTTCATCATGATGCGAGCGTAGATATTGCTTAATGGTCCGTCCTACGCTTTAAAAACTTGTTTTTTTTTTATACATCACGAATCTCGAGAATATTTACTACTTTTATGACTGGTCCGTGAATGTCAGAGCCCCCTGAGCCCAGTAGCTGTGATCAGCTGAAAAGGATCCCGAGTAGCTTTGACAGCGAGGAGGGAGCGCTTTGTTGGCGACCACTTGAGTTCACCGTAACACAGGGTCGGAGAAACCACAAGCGCGATCAAAACCCCTGAACCGCCCGCCACGCAGGTATGCTCCTGAAGTGCAGGCGCCACTGAAGGCAGCTAGATCATGGTTGAACCACGTGCCCCCAACCCGGGTTCCGAAAAAATCGTCTTGGTAACGTATCGTGCTCCGATTTACCTGAAAGTTGCCAAGAGGTGGCGGAAGCATCGCATCAAATTTATAATGAACGAACTTACGTAAATAAAAAAAAAAAGTAAAACAACAACAACAACAACAAAACGACAACTGTATTTATTCACCGCCTGTTAATGGCGCCCCCTGACTTCCGCAACAGCCGCCAGATGGCAGCAGCGTGGCCTCGGTGGCTGGAGGCAGATCAGCAGCCGCCCAGTCACACAAAAAGCAGACAATCTTTTTGAATCATAAACGGATAGTGCTTTTTCGGTTGCAATGATGGTCAGTGTATGATTTTTTTTTATTGTCAATAAAACACGTTAAATGGACATAAAATAAATGAAACCGAGGGTTTGTCGAGTACTTCCAGCTACATGTCGTCTGGTGTTTGTGCGACCGGGCTACTGTTGAGCTGCCGTAAGCCGCCGTAGAAAAAGTTTTCTAAGTGGCTGTAAAATCCCCAGAAAAGAGCTTCCTACAGGTAGCGACATTCTTTGAAGCGCCGAATTCGTGACGGTGCATGTTTTAGGAAGCGTATGGCGGCGCACAGCAAAAGACTGAACTGAATGACGCCATATTTTTTCCAGCGGAATGTGCTTTGTCATTTTTGATGGTTCTCGTTACTCGTAACAGAAGTATCAAGGGACTTTAAGCTACCAGGGCCGCTGCCGCCATCTGTCGGTTGCGCCAGTCAGAGGGTACATGCGTGATTACTTTCGGTGACATTTTAAGAGTGAAGTCTAAGCTTCTCACACCTCTTTCCACTTCAGCAAAGCGAACGCTGGAGTTGAGGTAGCATTTTCTCCAACGTATACTCTACTAAAGTCTAAAGAGGTGGGAGGAGCTTCCACTTTGCTCTTAACTCGTCACAAGCTAGTTTTAGAGCGCAGCTCTTAGGCGCCCGTTTCCGGCTTGAGCGGCGTCGCCGTCGCCGTCGGCGTAACCAAGGTCACCCCAAGGTCACGTGACCCCCCAAGGTCATGTGACCCCCAGGTCGTGTAAAACCCAAGGTCACGTGACCCCTCCCAAGGTCACGTGACCCCTCCAAGGTCACGTGACTCCCCCGAGGTCACGTGACCCCCGATGACGTCATCGTCACTGATGACGTCACCGGCATCCGCATTGTCATCGTCATCATCAATGATGACGTCATCAGTGACGTCACTGATGACGCAACCGGCATCCGCCTCGTCGTCATCACTAATGACGTCACCGACATCCACGTCGTCATCACTAATGACGTCACCGACATCCACGTCGTCATCACTGATGTCGTCACCGGCATCTGCATCGTCATCGTAATCATCACTGATGATGTCACTGATGACGTCACCGACATCCGCATCGTCATCGTCATCATCACTGGTAACGTCATTAGTGACGTCACTAATGACATCATCAGTATCCGCATCGTCATCGTCACTGATGACATCATCGGCATTGTCATCGTCACGTGAACCCCAGGTCACGTTACCCCCCAAGGTCACGTGACCCCCCCTCCGGTCAGTTGACCCCCCCAGTACCCTTCCCTCCTCCTCAAGAGCTGCCCTCTAATTCGGCGTTACAGGGAGTTGTAAACGGCTTTCACTTTTTTTTTTTTTACTTCTTACGCAGGTAAGCATTTTCTTTTAAATTTTGATTCGATGGTTTTACCACCTTCGGGAGCCTCTATGCTAAGTCTTGGCACGATACACAAGCCGATTTACGCCGTCCGTTGGAAGGCTTCACCCGTATTTGTAAGCACTAGGTATGGCCGGCTTCGTCCGTAATTATGGGGGAATATAAAACAAAGAAAATACCCAATCGATAACAGATCCCCCCCCCAAAAAAAAATCCCCCCAAATTGAGATACGTCCGTTGACAACGCAGAATTTAGACACTGCACACTGACCTAATGAAAAGCGCATTCCTGGTCCAAGAAAAGTGATAACATTAAGGAATTCAAAATCTTGGTGAACATGGGGGGCGGTGGAGTCCCCCGTTAAGAAATGGGACAAGAAACACTTTAAAGGGTACGTTGTTTTGGTAGGCTAAGTACTACTAGACAAAATACAGTGCATAGAGGAACCACTGCCGAGATATTTGTGTCTGCCCATCAGAGAGACTAGGGCCTGCGGGGGCGGGTGTTTCGTTCTCGTATTTGCTAACACCATTCTACCCTTCGCGCCTTTGTTTTTCTTTTTTTTTTGTGCGCAAAGAAACGCGATTTGGTGACTTGCTTGATGTATGTACCAGAGAGTGATCATTACAACAATAGCGGTTTTTAAATTTACAGGGTATAAAATGATTTTTCTGGGGAAATGAAAACAGCTGCATAGAACGGTACTGACCTGTGATATTTTCTTCACCAAGAGAGGCCTGAGGGTGTATGCAACGGGGTTGTCCTGGTGGAAGATGCCGAGCTTGGTTTCCGTCCAGTACGGGCTCTGCTTGCGTTTCATGGTGGAGTCAAAGTAAGCGATTTCTCCTCCATATGGAGTTATATATTTCGAGGAGGAATTCTTTCTCGGCTTAATCTTAGGAAGTTTATAGATAACAAACTTCTAAGAAAATGTGTGCAACAAAAAAAAAAAAAGAAAAAAAGTGATGAATTGCATTTTATGTTGCCTTTGAAACTGGTAATTTATTTGGCTTTAAGAGCAATACATGCAAGATGGCGGCCTCAAATAAGCGCCACATAGACCCTACGTCCATTTTTATATTACATTTGTTTAGTGGAATCCGACGCAATGTTGAAACAGTAGCAGGCCCCGAAACCAATGTGGTCGTTTTGACCCCTTTAGCAAAGAAATATATTTTATTACGTTAATATGCTTCCTATTAAACGTCGTACAGACAAGTAGGGAAAAGGCATCAGCGAATCGCGGTAGAGTTCCCATTTGACTGACAGAGTAAACTCACGAAGCGTTTTGAGCATATCAAATTAAAATACGTTGTAGATAATGTTGCAAACACACTGTGCTAAGAAGGTACTTACGAAAGTAATCAAACGTTGCCAGTAAATGGAGGTAAAGCAGACCGTTTAGAACACGCCTTTGCACGCTGGATTTCGGCCTTCACGCCCTGAAGAAGCCTTGCTAAATATTCACGCGTCCTAAGCTCTAAGGTATGTAAACTGCAACTAACAGATTGCGAAACTAATTACGAAGTTGGAGATGTCCAGGCTTATTTACCCTGGTGTAAGTACAGTAAAAAATAAAATAGGCCATGTCGGTGTGTGGGGATATTTACCTCTTTATAAACCAAGATGTGTTACAGCTAAGCTTGACAAGTGCAGCCCGAGGTCTTTGTGCGCGCGACGAGGGACCAACGCGAACTTTGAAGAGGCTGCTCAGTCCACCTTGCAAGTGTCGGTTCCGTCACGTTCTCACTAAAAGGTTTTCTTAATACCAAATGTAAACAGAGTACAAACTGCTGCTGGTGGTTTTTCGTGAAATTTTGTTGATTTACGTTAATACCAAGATATGGTGTCAGGCGTTAGAGCAGTTATGGTAATGAAGAAGAAAGAAACTCTGCAACGGCATGCGAAGCAGTTTAATTCATGTAATGGGGGATAATCGAAAAATGTATTGCCATCAAGTTGACATTTTAAAGAGCTCCGGCGTTTTTTTATTGTCTTCAAGCTACCTAAACTAAACATGATTTTGAAAAAAACAGCTTTACTTTTTTCGGCATCCTATTTATTATATGTAAATTCAAAACAGCTATTGAGAACATGCCAAATGTAGGTTATGTCAAAAGTAACATTTCATATTTTCGCGCTTTCCAGTGGAGTGACGTCCTATTACCACGTGCGTCGGCGAGCGAGCGCGGGCGTGGCCGAGTGGTTCCCGCGCTTGACTTTCGCGCGGAGGCCCAGGGATCGATCCCTGGGAGTTATGCGTCTTTTATGCATTCTTTCAGTATACTGTTCTTGTGAATTCGAGAACATTGTGTCTTGGTCAAGGTCCGAATGTTCTAGCCACCGAAACTTCAACGCCGATTGTTTCAGAAGCCAACGCGTGTACATACATAAGGGGTTCCGCGTGGCGAGCCTCGGTCAGTCTCGCCCCAGCGTTCGATTCTGCTGTTACGCCGACTTCGACGACCACGACGCTCTGTTGTTAACTTCTGCTCACTTTCTTTGGGCGGCACAAGTTCGCCCCAATAAACGTTTTAGTTACCTTAGTTATTTTTTGCTTTGTCCCCGCGTCATTCGTGACAATATGTTATGTATCCAGGAAGTCGAGCAGGCAGTAAAAAGCAAAGTATATTGGCGCCTCTTTTGCGGTTGTTTTGTGGGCGTGAGGTTTTCCTCTATTCATTTCACTTCATCAAATTTATTAAAACCGTCAGGAACAAGCTGAGCTGGCCAAATATAACAACACTTGGAGTCATGTTTTAGTACTGCCCGTCAGACAAAATCTAGAAATTTCATGACTTTGCGAAAAAAATATATTGTGAATTATAATGTGTACTACCTGTTTAGATGTGCCCACTAAGGTCTCGAACCAATTTTTGGGGAGGGGGATTGACTGTGAAAGTTTCGCCGGGCTAGTAATACTTGATCATTTCTGTTCGCCCAGGCCCGCACTTGAGGAATCATGGAAGCGATGTTCCTTCGGTTCTCTAGTGATAAGTAATTTGGGCCAATTTGATGCTTACAGAATTTCGAGTGTAATGCGAAGTCATCGTGAATAATCGTCATGTAGATTTCCGAGACCTGTGATATCACTTTTAAAATATATCGTTAATGTCTGCGTTTTTCACACTGTGCATGCATTCCACTCTTCAAACCTGGCTGAGCTGCAGAAATCTCTTACAATATTATCATTGTAGAGATTGTTGTTTTAGCAGGAGTATTTTTGAAAGCCAAGAATTCACAACAACCTAATCAGGGATTTAGCTCGGAGCCGGCGGGGTTGTTTATAAAATTTTTAGCGTTTCTAATTTAATACAAGCGTCTTTGGAGCTGTACGTGAATAATAATAGTGGAAGAGGTTTCTGCAGCTCAGCCAGGTTGAAGGGTAGCAGAGTATAAAAAACGCTGACTTTGATGAGAAATTTGAAATGTGATACGACAGGTCTCTTCATTTTCACGGCGCTTATTCAGGATGACCCCGGATTACACTCATAAGCGTGTAAGCATCGAATTGGCAGAAATTACCGATCACTAGGAACTGAAGAAACACAGTTCCCAATATTCCTCGAGCACGGGCTGGGGAGCTTGGATGGTTTACAAAATAATTTATATATGTGTGAAATCATCGTGGGCCGAGGGAAAGGCATACAGGCACCGCAACTTCCTCGCAGTGAATGCGTGCTGAACTTCGTAAATTAAAATACGACGGCCGGAATTTCAACTGTGGCCGTCATCAGCATGTGTTTTTCCGACACTGCGGCGCAGCGTACGTAACCGTGCAAAATTCGTTCGTGACCGCCAACAAAGATTACACTTGTTTACAGAATGAATTATAATTTTAGAATGTTTTAATTCGAAGCCAGATGTATAATGGTGCTAATTTTAACGTGTACGGTTCAAAACATTGTATGATTCATACAATGTTTTGATACAATGATAGAGGTGTCTTCAGATATATGCTTTGGCGTGTGATCTTTTATATTCGATTTATCATAAAGTCATTTGTTATTAGCACCCTCAAAATATCGGTGAATTCCTCCCCCGCCCCCTCCGAAAAACAAAATAAACAAAGGGTTGAAATGAATTGATATTTTTGGCTCTTTCAAATAGACATCCTTTCTACCGAAAGTTTCGCACACACCAGTGTTGATAACAAAACAGACTTGATGACTCGCTAGAAAACCTGAAGATAAACCGTACGAGTACTTGGGGCACATTTTCTAATCACACTTTAGTAATTGGTTGAACTACATTGTTTTGAAATCACTCCCCAATCCACATCCTTTCCCTCGTGGTTTTTACAGTAAACATGGTGATGGTGATTCACCCTGGCAGTGTTCACCATCTCCACCAGTGTAAGTACAGTAAGGAGACATCTGATGATGTACCACATGATTTTATCATTTTCTTTGCACTAAAGAAAGTACTTTATAGCTGACCCACTAAAGGAAGACATAAAATAAAAACCTCCTACTTCACTGTCACTGGTCAACCCTGCTGAAGGTCAAATTACAAATTTGTTCAGTAAAGTTATTATTTGTTTTTTTTAAAGGCCCCTAACTTTAGTGTTCGCAGTTGCGAAAATAAATGACATTTGCAGCTCCCATATTGTGATTGACCTTTCTTCATTTCGCTTGCAATCGTTGGTTGCTTGACCTATATGGACGCGCGGACGCACGCATGAACACACCGAGGAGGGCCCGCACACTTTTATGAGTTTACTTAACATGTTCGTAAGTCATTGAACGCACCTAACCAACAGCTCGCGTAAATACCACGTAAGCGTGGTTGAAACAGCGCCGTTTTCTTACATTTCTTACGTTGCGTATAAGTTGCCGAAATATTTGTGCTTCATATCTGGCCATTCTGTCTCCATGCACTAGTAGCTACGCTTAATATGAAGCACGTATATCCGGAAACTTGTGGCGTAAGCAGACGGAAGCTTCCGTAACGCAAAGCAACCCTAAGCAAATGGTACTGTGTGAACCAGCTTTCATTTTTGAGTTCAACAAAAGCAAGAGTTTGGTGAAACCGCGGCCTACTGTAATCCTATCTTGCCCACAAAATGACTTCGTATGGGAGGGGCTGTCGCCGATGGAGTGCCTTTTCACCATTTAGGGAGCTCCGTAAAGAATTTTCTGCGACACACAACACAGAATAATCAAAACCCGTGCATTAGAATTTTGACGTCATCACAGTGATATCCAGCGAAGACATCGATTGGATACGATTGCTGCTTCGGCGCTCGGATGGGTCTCGTGTCCAATAAACGCGTCGAGGGACTCTCGGTATCGGTCTCGGGTCCAATCTCTTAGTTGGCGCCATCCGACTGTGAGGTTGTTCCACGAGGGAAAAGTGCGGCGCTCGGAGACCTTCATTACTATAGATGGTGTTGCCCAAACAAAACTCAAAAATTGTCTTGTGCACCGCTCCTTCCAGCTGGTTACCGCAATATCGCCCTCTAGGAACAAGTTCGAGGCGCACATCCTGTCGTAGAGCGGCGCCACCAGAAGGACCGTATCCCAGAGATGGCAGTAATGATATTACTGTAGTGAAATTAGCGGAATTGAATTACTTTTTGTAGCAATGAGTATTGGGATGATTTACTTTTCTAGGCTGGTAATTTAGTAAAGGAATGATTCACTTTGAGGCGGTATTTTCGCGAAAATTACTAATTGCTTCTTAAATTACTTTTGTCCTAAATAAAAAAGTTCGTTTGCGAGCTCAAAAAAAAAAAGAAAAAAAAAGAAAGAGAATAATTTTGCATGATGAAATTTCTTAAAAAAATTAAAGCCGTTTACAACTCCCTGTGACGCCCAATTAGAGCGCAGCTCTTGAGGAGGAGGGGAAGGGTACCGAGGGGAAGGTATATCCTTCCTCTCACCTGCTCATGCCACCTGCTACTCCTCCCTCCCAGCGGCGTCGCCGTCGCCTCACGAGGGTCACATGACCTCACAGGGGTCACGTGACGTCACCGGGGTCACGTGATGTCACGGGGGTTACGTGACCGTTACGTCGTCAGTGACGTCACCGCATGACAACACTAATGCCGATGACGTCAACAGTGACGATGACGATGCCGATTACGTCATCAGTGACGATAACGATGACGATGCGGATGCCAATGACGTCATCAGTGACGTCACTGATGACGTCACTGATGACGTCAGCAGTGACGTCACGCGTCCCATGATGCATCGCGCGGTTTCGCCGACGGCGACGGCGACGCCGACGCCGACGGCGCTCATGCGGTAAACCTGGCGCCTAAGAGCTGCGCTTTAAAAGACATCAGGGCAAATGAACGACGGCTATCTGCTCGCAAAGCCACGTACGAAGAACTAGACAGACGGACAAAGGCGAAGATAAGGTTACGTGTAAAGACGTCGCTGGATGTCCACGGCTTATGAACAATAAGCGAGAACGATTCACGGCGTCATGTCATCCCCATGAGACTATACTTATCCTTGTCTAAGCTGACAGTGCGGCGCGAGCTACGAGCTCACCAGAACAAATCAACCACCTTCTTTTTCTCACCTGACCCGTCTCTTTCACTGCGCGTACGTATGAACTTCAGCGTGGTTACGTGGCGAAGATAGGCGTGTGAATGCTTCAACGAGCACTTAGCTTCCACCGCACTGTCAGCTTAGGGATCAACGGTTTATAGGCTATGAGATGAAAGGGCACATCGCCAGTGAGGTCAACACATTTTAAAACCCGAGAGGAGAGGACAAAGAGATCCCCAGCTTTCTTCCTCTTTCGTCCAGCAAGGTTAATTCAATTCAATTCATTTTATTTACTCCCATAATACAAAATGGGCGATGGAAGCAGGAGAAAAAGCTGCAGAAATACAGCTTGACGAAGCCCCTGCCCTCTACTAATCCATAAGTTCGACCGACCGCAGTGAACAACAAAGGACCGGAATGGCTTGATTCCAAATACTTTGTCAAGGCCCCCAGAACGTTTCGCGCGATCCTTTGGCCTCGTTAAGTAAATGTGATTTTTGTAGTCGGCAAAGACGGGAATCCGGCAAAGCAAGGGCCCCTCGCGGTATGCCTCGCTGCCTTTCCTTGAGAAGTTTATTCCCGAATAAGCCTACGAGCAGATGTCGCCACCCGTTTGTTGGGAAAGTACAGGTTTTAGGAAGCTCGCGACACTTCTTCCTTTAACTGGCGACCCTTATGCACGGCAAATATCCAGCCCCATTGTGTGACAACGCGCAATAACTTGGGCTCTTCAGCTGGCGGTGACGGCCACGTTCAGCTATTGCCGAGGTTTCGGACGCTGACGATATACCCCGTGTCCCAAAGAGCGGCCAGGCTCTTTAAATCGACCGCAAAAGTCGGTTTCTTAACCTATCGCGTTCCGATTTTGTACAGCGTTGGCCAGAGGTGGTGCATTGTTTCTATGAAATTCACAAAGAGCGAACTTACTTGAGGAAAAAGTAAAAAAAGAAAAAGTCTTAAGTCCTATGGGAACGCAGCGAAACCACCGGTCCTCAAACCATAGGCACTCTCAACAAAAGGGTTGTCGTAGGGTACTACACTTGGGGTAGTCAGAAGCCGTCACAGATATCGCTACCCCCCCTTCGTTATACAAACAACCCCATGGGCAGTCACACGGCACGCAATCAGCAGGTAATCACAGTGAGCACCCCCAAAAGCAACATGGCGGCTGGCAAGCGACGGTGGAGCAATACGAGTAAGGCCTAGCGAGCTGGACTGCTTTTTGCTAAAATACGATTCTCAAGTGCGGACGCCCGTTCGCTGCCTTCCGTGCGCACAAAGCACTCCGAAACGCTCCTCGAAGCACCGGTACCGCACCTAATACGAGTAGGGGCGACGATGTGAGGGGGGGAGGGGGGGGGGGGGGGCGCGCGCATTCGAGGGGGTTTATCCGCGAATGCTTTCGCGAGGCCGGCTGCATTTACTTCGCGGCCAGAAAACATTCAACGAAGGAAACAAAATAGCGACAAATGGAATGATGTCTTTATTGAACAGAGCATCTGCTTGCTGCGCTTGCCGCAAGTGATCCGGCGTTTTCTGTTGACAGCGGCGAGGCGAAGCATCACCGATTTAAGCGGCGTCGGTTCCGATCGTTCAACGCTCCTGCTCACCTGTTATCATTCGTTATCCACTTTCAAGTCCCTGGTAATCCTCACCGCGTCTGTGCACGCACTTGGCGCTATTCACCGCACGGAACACCCATTCAACTGGCTATGGGAGTGATCCCATTTGGACGAGAGGCCGAGAACCGATCCAGACCGAACCCTCTGTGGCTGCTACGTGGAGCCCTGGAACGCCTCCATGTTTTTCACTCAAATAAGTAGACACATAAACGCGCGACTCCTTGAATTGGGCGGCGACACGCGCCACCTAACAAACAACGCTCAAACTAAAGAAAAAAAGAAACCAGCAATTCTAGCTCTCAGCGCCTCGCCAGACAATGCCGTATGTACGTATCCCACGCCACACTTCACTCCCACGCGACATACAGACATCACAGCATTTTATACATCAACGCATTCAGAAACAGCACGAAATACAACATCACATGTTGACACTCTACATTCCTATACACACGTCTAGTCGACACCACCAGCTTATATACAGCTGTATTTTATGTGACCGATTAGGATGGTGACTACTGTCATGTTTTGCATAAATACGATAAGACTGTGCAAGATTTAGCCGTATATATTCTTTTCCTCTACTGCCCTTAGGAAAGCGCTCGTATCTTTAATGTAGGGCCATTGCAAAAGTGAACTGCAGGTTATAAATAAATTTGAATAGTTGCTACACGTCACATTTTGAACAGTTTCGTTTTCTCGCTTGCCTACACTTCGAGTATACAGAAGCCTGTTTAATTAATTTTATTAATTATCGAAACCAATTTCTGCAATCACAACTTTCTGAACACACTGATGCATTTTCTTTTCTCTTTTTACATATCCAGACTGACTTTAGCGGCGGTTGGGTACACGTTGAGTACACTGAGCACGCGCAGGTGATTTTGGTGATTTTAGCGAAGCCCGTCCGCCGGTCCTCCCCGAAGCGTTATTTCAGTTTTCTTCTTTTCGCTAAATATGCGTTCTATGCGCTCGCGCTCGCGTCAAGAGGACAGTGCAGAATTGCTGCTTTCGGGCCCGTGCCTTCACCTGCAACGAACGCGAAATACGTATGCTAAATTATCTAAATCCTGGTTGAGACAGTAGTGTTTGACTGCGTGCGTCTGACTGCGTTGCGGCAGCAAGAAATCAGGACATCCCTGCTCCTTATATCGCGTGCCAAGATGATTCATTGAATTGGATTCCACGCTTGATACAAAGCACAGACGTGCCGGTGAGTGGCTTTCGGTTCTCGACGCAACGCTGTCAAACGCTAGTGTCTGAACCGGCCTTGTTTGAAGCATTTTTTTATCGAGTATGCTCGATGAAATGTGCCAAATGAACCAGAGAAGGCGAATCATGTACCTCGAGACAGAGAAATAGTGAAATACACGGACATGATCCCAGATATCTGTGTACGTTCGTCCTGTCCGGCCTCAGTCGTGGTGTTGAATGCTTCATACTTCACTGCACTTGAAAGCAAAAAAATTGGGTACGACAGGCGCGCAAGTTCGGCGGAACCGAGGAGGCCAGTTGCAACTCATCTGCACGCAGAACTGACCGATCACACCTTTATTGAGAGCACACTCTTTACTGAACCGCACAATAAAAGACGACGATAGTATCTCGTCCGGCGAACATTCAAGTCAACTCACGCCTGTGCGTAGCTTCCTGAGCTTTTCTAGAGATTTAGTTAAATTCCTCGAGCACGACGCCAGCTGCCAGCTGTTTACTGCTGTACATGGTAAAACCCGCGACGGAACCAAAAAGGACAACCGCGATACTTTTTATCTGCCTCGGGTTTTAGCAGGTGCCTACCAAGGTTGCCTGTACTTGTTTGTTTTCTGCCAGTTTAGGCGAACTGAGCCACACGCCTGTTTCGACCGGTTCAAATTTGAATAAATGATAACCAACGCACAAAGAAAAGTTTCAAGTACTTTTTGAGATTTTTGAAGTGACTTTTACTATTGAACGACTGCATGCACTTGAATGTTCAATTCAAGAGTTTATAAAACGTGACTACCCCATGCTTGTCACCTGCCAACAGGGTGCTAACTCTCAATGGCTCGAGCCCAGTGGGTAGTTAAGTAAGCCTGTGGGGTAGCTACAGCCGTCAAAACGCACGATGACGAGGGGGGGTGCTCACTTTTTCTTAGAGTGTAGGGCGCCTTATGGTTTGAAGACTGTAAGATTACGTGGTAACAACGTCGCGCTTTTGCGCGGAGCCGCCCTGACGTAGACATACAAGGGGGTTGGGTGATCTATTGCTCTGGCTGCACGAACGCTTTTCACCTTGTCGTGGGATCTTTTTGCAAATCGCGGTATTTTGAACGCGTGTCTGGGAATTTTTAAGGTTTTGCTCAGCGAGAGGCTGGCGATGGCATCAGGATCGCGATACTTATTGTGGCTTCCGCCTTTTAGCGTGTTGTCCGAGGCACCCGAAGGAGTCTTCGAAATTTATCCAATTCAAGTCACCCGTCATAAAAATGTTTTTTGATTCTATGTCCTTGGTGCTGCATCCACTCATTCTGAAAGCATTCTTCGCTTTAGCAAGAAGATGTTCCTCGTCTTCTGCATCTAACAGCGCTGCTGCCATAATCGAGTATCGCCGTTTTATGTGCGCCTACATTTTTCGACTCTCGCCAGCGCGCACCAAGTCCTGTTGTAGAGTGCGACTCCTAAATGCGCCTGATAACACTGGTATTCCTTTCCGTCAGGTGAGCATTGAAGAAAAGGCTGTAAAGGTCGCTCTTCGACACCCATTTACCAATCACCTGCTTTATCTGTAGAGCAGCAGAGGAGACAACCGAACACCTGGTACTGAAATGCGAGGTCCTCAGCCCATGCTCCCGTGGATACGGGCTGCCGGAGGCGTTGGGATTTCGGACGGCTGGGGTTGAGTGCGACAATTAGGGACTCATAAAGTACGCATAGACCACCAAACTCAGACTGGATCACTAGTGGGAGTGTTCGTGGCGGCCATGTAAGACGCGAAGTGACCCGGACGAACTCCAGGTGCTCCGGGTACAAGACGGACTCCTGGGACCCATCCCCACCGATTTAACGGACTCAACCGATCTAACAAACGGAGCATCGGCTAGTCTTGGCCGGCCACTTGGCGGACCAAAAGCCCCTCGATGTGTTTGCTTCTGTCTTGCACATAACGTCAAATACGCTAATGCACGAAGCCCATGTCTCGAGGGGTCATTAGAAGCACATGGCGGTACAGCACTGAAATGAGCGGCCCTTGGAAGCGAATGGCGGCGGAGCACCCGCTCGTGGCACGTGTCCTGTGTGTTCCACAGCAATGTTTCGCGGTACTTGTAAGCGTGAAATTTACCAAAGAATTTTAGGCGGACTCAAAAACATGACTCAGCCGAGCTAGCTATTGGCAAGCCCTCACTAGACTTCAAACGAGCGCCCCCCCCCCCCTTAATTTGGGGCCCCCCATTATATCCAATAAAATTCAAACCAAAAAGAAAAGCCGTCCGTTAATGTCATGTCAGGGCGTGACGAAAGAAAATCTTACTCCATTCCTTCAACAAAGCTTGAAAATACACTGTGTCGGACAGTAACCTGACTTTCAGGTCCACCCACTCTGAGTGTTGTCTTGAGTGTTCACTGTAGCTTTGAACACTGATTGGCCTCCTCTTGAATACGTGACTTGAGTGAAGCTTGCCTTTCTTAATATGGGAATGGGAGCTCCGGTGTTTACAACAGCTTTCATTGTTATTTCATTCACTAAAATCTGAATATGTAACGAACGTAAAGAAGTTAGCCACACAGTCTCGACTGGGATCTTCGGGTCAGACTGCCAACCTTCCCTTACTCGTTTCTTGCATTGTCATTGTCAATGACGGATGGGGATTGAGACACTTGGCTATCGGCAAAGTGCACTGTAAAAATGTAGCTTGTGGAGCGTGCTTCATTTCACTCGAGTTTTTGTAAACTGAGCCTTGTCTGCACCAATGGCCATTTGTTCCAGGATCAGAGGATGATGGTGCTGGTGAGCAAGAGTTTGCTTCAGCTCTGTCAACCGGGCGGGTAGAGAAAGCTTGGAAGTAGTATTTTTCAAGGTTCCGAGCAGCAAAAATGTTTACCCGCATGTTCTGTATCCTGTCGGCAGCGCCAAACTATGTAACGTTAAAAAAATATTCAAAACGCATCTTCATTCTTTTCTTCTTTTTTTTTTTTTTTTCTTTGTAGATTTCGCGGTACTTCAGCTTATTGATCTTTTGGACTTCTTTCAGGTATCTTCTTGAGATCTTTAGACTTGGTGAGCCATTCTAAATTCGCAGTGACAGGTTGCTTTATAAATGCTTTTCTTGTATAAATAAATTTTGCTATGCACACACCTGCCAAAACAAAAACACATCTTCGCACTGCCACTACGAGCGACGTCAGCGCTTGGCAGCACTGAAAACTACTTTTCCTGTTTTGAAATACGGAAGAACAATGTCATTGTAAGAGATATAGGATAAGCATGGTACATAACTTGAGTGCATACACACTGTCAAGGACGCTTATATTGAAGAGGAACACTTACAGTACAATGGAGCTAAGTCAATTAAAGAGGGGGGATCGGTGGCTGAGTGGGCTAGCGCACACCAGCTCGGAGCACTTGGAGCGAAAGCTCATCCCACAGAACCCAGGGATCGTGGGCTCAGTCCCCACCCCTGCTCGTTTCGATCAGGATCTGGATGAGCATCGCACCGGCACGCGGTCATGTATCACTACTGCGCGGTGCCCGTTAAAGACCCCAGGCTAGCGGTTGTACCGCACTGGCTAAATTGCTCATTCACAGCTGAGACACCAGACGCCCACTGAGGCAGTCTAACTGCCGGCTGTATAAACATACGCCCATATATTTGCTTTGTTTGTGTGCGTCAAAAAAAACTTAAGTCCCGAATTTGATCCAAAATCGGTTCATTCTATGCAAAAGCTTATACGTCTCATCTGGTGAATATGCATTTTGAGTAGATTAATTATCAATAGGCACCATTTTGAAGATCACTAGGCCCTCAGGTAGATAATCTCAAAGATCTGCCACTGTGCTACTCTCGTCGGCCATGTCTACGCTCGCACCGCCCTCTCTTTGTCGTCGCTCCTTGCGCTTGCGTGCCTATTTTCCGGTCCTTCCGCTTTAGCGGGGTGGCGGTCCCGTCGCGAGTGTCTTTCTGCCGGCAAGTGCACTGCATTTCTACAGTGCACTTGACACGCGCGGTCCCATCGCGCGTGTCAAGTTTCCTCCGGCTCCTCGGGGCGGCGACAGTTCCTACCTTTGTTCAAAATTCCGTGTCAACTCGGTGTCGTGTCCTAAAGAGCTTCGCCGCTGATCCTCCTTCAAAGTGTGCAACGGCTCGTGATCTTTTTCTAAGTCGCAGGATCCGAAGAATTAGCGCCATTGCCTCCCCTGCCTGCTGGGTGGACACAAACATATACTAACATACAGACGACCAAAACCTCTAAAGGTGATTAACTCATCAGCCTTTGTCGCCATGGCAATCGCCATTTCGTTTTTTTTCCCTGAAATCTTCGAAGGCCTGGAAATGTCATCCTAATCCAGCCGCGTGAAGATCGCTATGTAGCTTCATCTAAAGTCACTGCATGTAGGGAAAACCGCGCCGAGCTCCCCGTATAATCGCCGTTTTTGTTCATGAAATGAGCAGTTTCTTTGTGCCCACTTTATTCTTTGTGAGCCTTTATGCATTCGCTGGTGGCGGGTACCTTTATAGAGATCTTTTTTTTGTAAGCCGAGATTTTACTATTCACACACCGGTGAAAGTGTAAATATTCGTACCGCTACCACATGCGGCGTTGGTTCTTGCCAACTTTGAAAAATAATTTTCTTGTCTAGAAATTTGTAAAAAAAAGAGCAATATCAATGTAAAAGACCTGCGGAGGTAACCATGATTGGTCAGTGAATTGCAATCACTGTGCCAAAGACGCTTTGTTATAATCGCGAGGAACGCTTTTCGTACCATGTTGCTTCATAGCAATCTTCGCGCGACTGGTTCAGAACGACCCCTTGAAAGCCTTGATTTAAAAACAACGATTGCAAAGGCAGCTAAGGCCGATCAGCCAACCATTTTGCGGTGTTTTGTCGTGTGTATACAAGTAGAGTATCTGTTTGTGCCCGGCTAGCAGACAAAGAAGGCATCGGTTCTTCTTCCTCAGGATCCAGTGGCTTCTGTTCACACAGCCCCGATTTCTTGCGTTGCGTCACGAATGCATTCAGCATACGTACAAGTAACCGGGACATCTGTTCTTTATATTACGCGTGACTGACAGCTCAAGAGGATAGCCTGGCCCACGACATTCGATCTAATCTTTCCGTGATTTATGCGTAACGTAAACAAACGGTGCTGTATGAACCAGCATTCAGGGGAATGGAGGGAGTGAAATGAGTCGATGGTGTTGAGGTCTTAGCGTGGTTTTTTCCTTGTCTCCGATTTGCTTGAAATTTTGCTAAACTAACCAACAAACATTGCTCAAATAGTATCCCAAATATTAGGTCAAAATATTGTTTATTGTTTTTTCGCGAAGTTATTGAATTTACAGTTTTGGTCTTCACCGTGTTTTTCAAACTGAAAGTCTCTGCTGGCAACAACGAAAAAGTGACGTCAGTGGAAGGCAGGGGTTACCTTTTTGAACTACAGAAGCTGTTCCCAACGGATTTGAAGCAGTTTCTTGGTGCCAAATGAGTGCTTTGGAAGCTCGCTCCCGTATCCGCGCTCCAGCACGGAACAAATGATTGGCATATTCCATTTTTAGACTACTTGCTCGACTGGCAAGCCTGCCTGCCACTGACGTCACGGCACTGAAAAGTGCGCGAATATTTGAATATTGGATTTTGCACCATTTTCATTTGCCGATTTCACAATACATATTACGAATTTCGCGATGGTAAATAGCATACCGGAAAGGCTAAAGGCCGAGGAGTCAGAAAATATAGTTAGTTGAGGTAGCTCAAAAAATCGGTGGAGTACCCCTTTAAGGGTTGAAAAAATTTACAAAAACCGTGCGCTTTTGTCTTTGAAATTGCGTGGCGACAAAGACGCTTTTTGATCTAAACTGTCATGAGAGCATATTTCTGTCGCATGTGCGCCAGTAAGCTTATATAAAACAAGTAATATTCGTACTCAATATCGTTGCACGCCCCCTTTAATCCGAAGGGTGGTTCACATATCTGCAGTAGTAGCGTTCAAAACAGCCAAAATAACAGAAGCGACCAGAACAGCCTAGCCATCGTGACGCTCGCAACGCTTGTCACGTTGTGTACGGCCAACACTTGTCCCGGTGACATTGTTGTTGCTTTCGCTTTGGTTGTTGTGAATGGAACCGATAGAAATGTGTAAACCAGCTTTGAGACTGCAGCCAGGGCTGCACGCCCGCGAGAATGAGACCTTCGAAAGGTTCTGAAGCTGAAGACGTGCTCATGCCATAAAGGCTCATGTCAATGCAAGGTGTGCCGACTAGCCCGCGTTTGTAGCTTTAGCTGCACTCTGAGGCCAATATTGTTGTAATAAAAAGCTTTAGTGTACACTCGTGTTTCGATGACAATCCCGTGTAATAATAAAAAAAAAGCAAGCGCTGAGGCAATCTTAAGCACGACTTTTATGGTAAGTAAAGCTGAGGCTCCGAGAGCGTCTCTTGCATTCTAACGCGTATATCAAGAAAGAGAAATTGTGACTTCTAATTTGTGCTCAAATACAACAAAATTGGACCTTTTTTTATTAGACTTTCTAACCACGCTCTTTTGTGTTACCGCCTTCCCTTCATGCCACTAAAGGTTGCGTCCACAGGTAAAGCTAAGTTTTATGTTAAACAAACGACGATTTTTCAGGAATTCGGTTTCCTCGTTAGTCGTCGCACAATTCCAGTTCTTTGATGCTGTTGCGGAAGAGATGCGCGAGTTTTGAGTTCTCCATACAGGTCACTTCGCCACCCCGTTTGTACTGGGATTCCTGCGGGAAACAAAATAATAATTTTTCACATTAGAAACAAACTGTTCCTACTAAATGAATGTATACCATTGCAAAAAAAAAATGAAGGCCGCAATTTTTTTAAAAGACAAAATAATGTATTTAAGGGATGATGCTGCAATTTAGCATACTGATGTATTTTAGTGGTAATTTCAATTGTGCAATCAGTTTTCAGATAGCTTTACTAGCACCTGATTTTTTAATAAATTTGTAACTTTACTTAGGTCCTCCTGACGGGTTGTTACCGTAAAACTCTTCAGAATACGTCAGAATGTTTTATAAAATAGCATTCACAGAGACATGTGTTGTGCGGGGATGCTATTTTAGGTCTGTTTTAATTATATTGCATTGGTAAAACATTTGCAGTCAAGTTGCACGATACGGGAGGCTAAATATTTTAAGACTAATGAATCAAAATTATTTTATGACATTTAAAGCAACAAAAATAGCATCAGCTCATAAAGCATACGTATTGCCGTACAGTACTGGGACCCTCTCGTTTTCGCGCTGCGGGTCAGTCCCAGACACGAAGCTTTGAGGCACTCCGGCGTAGGCCGCGGCGCCCGAACACACGTGTGCTGGGCTGTACACGTCTGTTTTTTCGTTCTTTTTTCCTCGGGCGCGTAAAAGCCGAAGTCCAAAGTCCACCCGTCGAAAAGCGCTCATCTACACCTTCTCCAATTTCCGGTCCGTTGGAGACTTGTGAAAAAGCACCTCCGGGTTGCGCAGCGGGTTGTTTGAGCAGCCCACAACGCTACAAGTTGCACTCGGCATCTTTCGAGAATCACCAGGGCAATCTTGGACGCACCGAGTTGCTCGCTAAAACGAGTCTTGGAGTTTTCACACGCAAATAAACAAAAGGCTATACCGAAGCTACACGGGCTACAGATAAAAGCAATGGCTAAACAGGCCAATCACAAGCCGAAGTAGCGGCGGTAGCGGCTCAAAGAAGCGCACTTCGTGCAACGCCCGGACCGGAGGAAAAAACGAGAACGATACTGACGTCACGGCCCAATGTTGCTTTAGTTTAGCGATCGGCAACCCGGTGCCGCCCGCTAAGGAGCAGCTGCTCGCGGCGGGTCGCATTTTTATTATCGGCATTAGTTGAGGATGCGGCGTCCCACGGACGTAATATTTTGGCTAGGGTCGTATATTGTGTCACTACAGCGATACCAGCAATTTATTTCATTTTGAGTTTTGCCCGCAGTTGCCCTTTAATTATGTATAACGTATGACTATAATAAAATACCGATTTTTCGGATTTTGGTTTTTGTGTGAGTGAATATTCGGAGGGTGTTTTTCTGATATCACGTTTCCCGGAAAATTGAGCGCTACCGAAGTGTATTTTTGCTCGATTCCACTTTTCCGAAATTTAAAAACGAATTTCAGTATTTCTTTATTATTATACGAAGTAAAATATTAAATATATTCTGTACAAAAACGTACACTAACTTCATAAAAAATCACCCGCATCGAAAAATATTTCTGTAGCTGCACTCAGCATTGGCGGCAGTACTAACTGCCCACGATAAATCTTGAAAGCAATTGGTGCTTCATTTAAACATCGGTACCTTGAAATATCAAACACTTGAGAGCATAAAACTTCTACCTGCCCTCCCAGTCCTATACAATTTGTAGGTTCGCTTCTTTCACTGTTATAAAAACACAGCTCATCCTTCCTATAATCGTTAATAGTTTGCGGAAACCAGGTCGTCTGCTTCTTGCGTAGGAGTTGCGGTGACGTCAGAACTACGCCGAGCTCTGATTGGTTACGATTGAAAGAATAGTTGATAGATTTCAATGCTAGATGCCTGGAGGTATCTAGCATTGAAGCATTTAGCATTGGAAGCTTCAATGCTAGATGCTTGATGTCCGCACCATCAAAGCAAAAAAAACGTTTTATTCTTGACCCTATTTTTGGCTATCAATATACACAGGGTGCGGACTATAGTCAGGAAAGTGAGATAGCTGCGCACAAGTAGGGAGTCAAGCTCACTCTTGGAACGAACACTAGCTTTCTTCCGTTGTTCAAACAATGCTACAGATAAAGAAGTGATTAACCCAAGAACTATGGCCGCGGCGCACACGGAGCGAAGAAAATTTGCAGTACAGCTGAAAAAATTTCAGCACGAAATAAAGCAAGATTAGAGATACCACAATCTTCCCAAAACTTGTAGATAACGCTTTAGCATGGGATCGCCAACGACTATGCAGAAGGTTTTCAAGCAAAAACGTTTTTTTATAGAACATTTGCCTCAAAGGTACACCGACTGCATAAAATGCGGTATATGTTGTGACTGATAGAATCGCAAAGGTAATATAGTTCCTTTAGGGGCCCGAATTGTCTTTCTGGACACCCGTTGTAGTTGTGCCTTTGTGGTGAAGACGATTGAGTTGTTCGTGGAACTGCTGTATCAGGGACGCAACCTTCCCCACTGGGAAAGTTTTGACCGCTCTCAGCATTTCTGCTCGCTCCTCAATTTCCGGTGAGTAACCTCAGTTGAACCCTGGCTATCTGGAACTATATTTTACTCGTGAGTAAAGTAACTATGTAATCTACTTATGCAGAAAGGAACGTTAGTGGTGACAAATAGTCCAATCTATGAATGTGACTTTCAAGCCTGCAAAGACTTGGAAGTCACTGAGCTTCAAGCACACGCATGTGCATTGAAAGAAACGATCGCATTGTAACTAAGGTTACAATAAATAGGAATGCGCATTTGACGTTTCAGTTCTATAAAATGTATATTATGTTCACGCATGTTGTGCCATCAATCTACCACAATGTTTACGCGGCATTCCACCATAAATTCGTTGAGACAAGTAAATTTTGTTTTACTTTTTATCATATTTATAAACAAATTACTCAATTAATCGTTTAAATACATGCATAATGACTTACCATCCTATTAAGAGAGGAAAAACAGAAGAAGTTAGCCTTCTCGGCAACGGCCCACTTGCTATGGTCCTTTATATAACTGAATATGATTTGATCTTTTTTATGTGGACCGAACATGATTATTACTGCCTTTACGTTCTTCAAGGAGTAAGTCTCTCGGCACAAAGATGACTCCGCTTTTCCGGCCCCCCTTCTCCAACTTTGGACATAAAGATTATCCTTGACAATATAAGGAGCCACCGCCGCAGCGTATATATCTGCAGAAAAAGACAAGGTGTTACTTGACCACAATTTCAAATAAAATAGCCATCATGTTGGGAGCTTCGGAATAGAAAACAGGCATATTGAGTAACATATACTACTAGATCAGATTAAAAGCAAATACTGTATAGTGGGTGAAAGGTTAAGAAGTCAGTAGATGGTCCGTTTCGATCGCGGCCTAATTTCTGCCTTTGATAACACTTCGTCGCACGCGTATCCAAAGATGCTGCAGCAGAGGGCGACGAGCGCGTAGTAGAGGCAGGACTTCTACTGGGTTATTAACTTCTCATAGACCGTAGATAAGACGGAAGAGTGGGCGCTTCTTCAGACGTCACTCCAACACATGGCGTTCGTGGACGCGGCGATCACATGGAGATCTTGGTGAGTTTGTATATGCAGAAGTTATTGAGGATTTGTTTCTATTAATTTTACGCAAGATATCATTCCCAATACCAGGCCCACTACCCGAGCAAAAGGGCTTTATGTACGGCATATGGCAGGGTTCGGTCGCGGAAGCTTGTGCTATCTTTTGTTTTGGCATTCTATCAATACTAAAGAAAATATTAAGGTGGAAGTTGAATATACATTTTCAAAATACATATCGCTACCTCTTTCTCGTCTTCTGTGTGATTATTAAAACGACAATTGTGAGTAGCGCTTGTTCCATCAGCTTGTACTTGACCTTCGAGCCCTTTATTTCGAAAATTCTATCAATAGTTTCGTTACACTCAAAAAGCGTTATTAGCACAACTCAGCTAAGAAACTTTCCATAGACGCTGCCTCTACGAGTAGTATCCCCCTCTCCCCCGGAGGTTCGCCTCCCGTCGTTCGACCTGCCACCGTTTTGGGGACGGTTGCTATGGTAAATACAGTGTACTCTACGGAGCACGCAAGTTTTCAAGCACGGCGTCTAATTGGCGCTTTACTGTAGCGTTTAGAAGAATACGCGACTGGTGGCGGGCTTGAGGGGTACCATCACTCGCCGGAGTTTCAGAAGTGAGCTGATCTAGTAACCTCGCCCTAGCACGAGGCGAGCGCACAGTACTCCTTATGGTGTACGGTACCTGTTTAAAGTTTAGCTGCCATGCTGTTGGCGTGGCAGGTAATCTTTGTTTCCTGCCACGCCAACGTCTCTTAATTTATCAGTGACTATGGTGACATGGCTGTCGGGGCTAAAACGGAGCCCTTGCCTTATCCGCATACAAAAACGGACTTCATTCGTTGATATTCTGCCGTTCACATGTTACTATTTAGTATTTCCATGCTATTCCAAGATATGCGTAAACGTCCCTTGAAGAAGAAATGGCATCACAAACCATGTTTCCACGTGCCGCGCTTCGCAATTGATTGCAGACGTTGTCTTCCCAAGCTTCTGAGAGTGTCGTTAAAGAGGCTTTCATTCTTCTTAGTAACGTAGACCCCTTCATACAGCAGTTTAAAGTTTGGATATTTATTCAGGATAGTAGGTGGTGCGTGTTTTTGGTAGACGTTGGCGTATTGTACACGTAAATGTTGAGCTGCAAAAAAAATAGAAAAACGGAATTACTTTGGTGCTTATATTTCCACCGGCCGTTCTATCCAATGGCAACCAAAATTCGGCGTCGGTAAACTATTAACAAGACGCTGCTCTCCACTAATGATCTCTATTATGGCTTCATCACTGATGGAAAGGCCGTTGGTGGGACTACCGGTGGCCATTGCTACATACCGGGCGGTACATGAGAATCGGGTTTTGCCATATGGCGACCTCAGACAGGCTGTATTGCAAGAATGCGCGTGATCGAGAACTCGGCGCAGGTTCGGGTAGTCGGGAGTCAACTTATGTTCTAGATGGACATTCGCATTGCGAAAAACATATTATTACGCGCTCAAGCATTTTAAATGGCAGATCAAGAACCAGATGACCACGTCAGGGATGTTGCCGATTATATTTCCCGGCAGCCTGAAAAACCCTGGGAATGCATTACCGTGTTCGCGCTTATTGCCTCGTGGTTCGCTCTTCGTGGCTGTTATCAGCTGATGCCGCTATCTGATTAAATGCCTTGCAGCAATAAGATGCCTGGGAGTTGTCACACCCTGCGATTCTCAAGCTGTAAGTTATCATGGCCAATTACAAGGATACCATCTTCTCACTTATAGCACCATATTCAGGGTTTTCTTTTTAGGCGTAACCAATTTGTTAAAAAGCAAAACGACAACACAAAAGCTACAGTTATGCGATTTGTGCTGGTGAATTATAGAACCAAAGGGGTGTAGTATACTACTAATCATAACGATTAGTGGGCGAATCAGGTAAAATTCGCTAATGAACCTATTACTTAGCGAAAATAAACATATGGTTCCAATAATATTCTTGCTGAGGATCATCGAAAATCAATAAATAAATCATTTTAGAAATACTTTGAACACGTGGGAAGCGTAGTTGTGCGCTAAAGGTCCACTTGGGCAACAGGTACAAGACTGGGGCTCTGATAAGAGACGAAAGAATTGTGTGGGAACGTTATCGCACCTGTAGCCCATCTCCTGCTGCACGAGTGATGACTTTAGCGCTCTACTGCGCTTCTCACGGCCTGAGCCTATTTCTAAAAACCTATTTAGTGGTTTTCCATGACGCTCAGCAAGTTTCTAATTAGCACCTAATGTCTATTTTCAGTCATATAAAGTATAATTAAATTTGTTTACTTAATTAGCCCACTGATCGTTCCCATCAGCCTCTTATATTAGGTCCCCCCAGCCGTATAACTCACCTGCAGAAACTGCATAAGTGTAGCTTTCACGCCCTGCTTTAAACAAATTTGTTAAGCTTAAAAAACATATATCACCCTGTATACTTCGAGCATCGCATGAGCGTTCAATGATACATAGTTAACTATACGGTAAAGAACGCGACTCGCTTTTCTTAGCGGCTACCCTATAATATACTTAAAGGTGCCTTGAGGAAGTTCTGAGTTCGCCTAAATATGGCAATAACTCACTCTGCTGGCCCCAATCATCCTAGAATCCTCAAGATCATGACGATGCGCAGCCGATTTGCCTATTAAAAACAACCAAAGATCGCCACACACGGAGGTCATCTTTGGGGATGGGAGGATAATGTTCAGAAACCAGGACCACTGTCAGCTAAAAGCAAGCGAAGGATTCTTATACGAATCCAACCGATGGGGCAGCGGAGTGATATATCAAATGAAGTGATGCTCGTTGCCGATACAGCCCGGACCACGATTCAATCCAGCGAGTGCTCGCTCGAGAGCTGGCGAGAGGACAACTCTCTCGCAGAAAAAAAAAAATAAATAACAACTTAGTGTACTGTTTTTAAGACGATTATTACAGCAATATGTTCGTTTCTAGAAAAAAAAAAAAATTGTCAACTGCTCTTATTTGAATTTTTCATCTACAAAAACATAATATTTTGTAATAACAGCGTTTACAATTTCTACGAAATGTTGCGTATTCATTGGTCACATGTCGTTCCGGCTGCCGGAACAATGCTCTTCCCATCGCCAGAGATACCCTCGGTGTGCTCAATTTCTGATTGCTTTTTTAATTGGAAAGTCGGCCGGGCATCGCCATGATTTATGGATTTCTAGGACGCTTAGATCCAGCAGAGTGAGTTATCGCCGCATTTCAGGCGATTTCAGAAACCCCCTCGGGGCGTGTTTAAGTTGGGTTTTTCTCCGGTCTTAATTCTGCTGTAACTACATGTTTAAAAATCGAAACAGCACATACCAATGATGTCGGTCGAATCCCTGGCGGAGAAAGTGACACAGAGGAAAAGCTGGGCGTTCTCTCGACCGTTCTTAGAATAAACATATTCTCCGCCGTGCAGTACGGGGAAATTCGGTACGCTGTGCTGAAGCCATACAGTGTTGGCGGCTCCCACCATGAGGACTCCTGCACAAACAGCCCCGAGGCGTCTCCTTGTAACCAAAAGACATACTTTTTTTTTTTTTTTCGGTGAAATTGTGGACTGATTAACGAGAGAGAATGCACTCTACTCCGCTCAACTGCATCAAAAAGGACGCCTAGGGAGCCCAATCTTCTCCCAGCGCTGTGGGCAGCAAGCGTTCAAAAGACTAGGTTCGCCAAGAGAGCAGACACGGCCGTCTTGAACAGCGTTCGATTGCCCACGACGATAGATGTCGGAAGCCGCTCCTCCTAATTTGTAATTTCAACAACCCCCCCCCCCCCCCTAAAAAAGAAAAAAAATATTGCCACAAACATCTGCTAAGAGTAAATTTTAATTGGACAACCAAAGAACGTAGTGTATAACCCCTCTCTTTATTTGGAGGCCGAGTGAAAACGATTTCTTAACCTCTAACACTTCTGTAGATGGACATCCGTAGCGAACATCCTGACGTGGTTTTTAATTTTTATTAAAATTTGGTTGATTTTCGTTAAGACTACGTCCTCATGTACATGTAAAACCCTTAAAAATGCACGCCTCTGAGGTAACTTTTTTTGTATGTGTAATATGTCCGGGCCGTGATCTATCGGTTGAAAAATCCAGCTTGAGCGTCTTTTTGACCTGAAACTGACAGATACAGTTCGTGCTCGTACCCAGACTCTCTAGATTATAAGCTCCGAACTTGTTTTTTCCTTAAGAGTGGGTCATTTGTGGGTTTTCCCTTCTCCCAGGTTTCCCCTTTCCCCCTTTTCTTGTTCAAATTATATATAAGTGTATTCCTTGGCAATCGCTAAAATTGGGGAAAAGGCATATAGTGATAAAATTGAATATCTACTAGCTGAGTGATATTCGTCGGATTTATATCATATTGACCTAAATTAAACTTGAAAAAAAAGTAATTGTTTTTGATTTAAATAACTTTTATTTTTTATTTTTCCCACAACCGAGCAATTTTATGTGAAATGAGTACACTGCATGACACTGTCAACATGATCGACGATCGGCTCTTTTCTTACATATTAGTGGTTGCCATTAAAACTACTCTACCCGTTTTCACCTCAAGAACCATTTTAAAGAAGTGCGCCTCCTCGCGGAGTATTACAGATTTCCCTTTTATGTTAATAATTAAGATATTTTTAGGTGCATTTTAGATTGAATATATGTTTTCTTATCAAGACGTACAAGCTCCAAGCGCCAAAAGCATCGCTTTTTTCTCCGACAAACGAATCTCGTAGGAACTACTTCGCGCCGCGTATAAACAATGAGCAAACTTTATTTTTTCTTGACGTGAAAACGGGTACAGTGCAATGGAAATTGCTCATCCGGGGCACGAACTTCTGCGATAAAAGTTTGTGTCTCATCAACCGCGTCTCTAATTGCGAAAAATCGCTTCGCGCTAACTGTTGCACGCTGTACCGCCTGCGTGAGAGGCGCCTGAAATACAAAAGTGTAAAACACTTTTTTATGCTAGCGACCACTTTCTATAATATTTTAATTCCAGGTGAGCTTTTATACGCGCGTGCCATTAGACAGTCGAGCTTTTTTCCGCACCCGCACACAATTAGGTTACCGTTTCTCCGGTGAGCTTATCTCCGGTGAGCTTCTCTTCGGGATTTAAATGTTCAGCGGTGTTTGAGACTTCTTTCCTTCTTTAGTTTTTTTCTGTCGTCACGGCAGTCTTGGATAACCCTGCAACTATCACTTTATGCATATCTTTCTTACCACTAATTAACGTTTTTTTTAAATTAAAATGTTCAATATTCAACAAGTTCTCGTCTTTATTTAATTAACGCCTTTCCACTTATTGCGAAGCTAGTGAAAGGTACACTTCAAACCTAATGTAAAAGAATTGCTAAAAAAGTCTAAATGAATTTTTCTCAAGTCAACTAGCGCCCGTCCTCCTAGTGGCAGGTCGGCAAATTGTAGCCATGCTATCAAAAATGCAAAACTAAACCTACTATTGTCTTTTTAGAATCTCGTTCCAAGGAAAATTGAAAAATTGGGCTGATTATATTGCGCTCTATTTAAAGATTTGAGATCTGGATGTCATGCTTGTTTTGCTTCTCCTCCAGAGCATAGGCTCAATCAGTAGACTTTTTTGCGCTTAAGGGTTTAAAAGAAGCTTTCTGGTGTCTCCTTGATATCAGACATTTGTGTGATTTATATATATAAAAAAGGGGGGCAGAGGATTAGGGCAAACTTGATTGTTCTACCATTTCACAGGCTTTGTGACCGGCGCAGGCATTTCAAGGAATTAGGAATATTGTTTGAGAGAATAAGTTCGAGGAGTCAACCTTGTATATTTTACCTTTAGAATGGCCGCCCTTCGTTCCGTTGAATCCCTCTGGAGGCTGGTCGTTGTAGGCCACGTACGCGAGGTCCTGCAATGCAAGATATAAGGACGCTAAGCAACGGAAAGTGTAACAGGTTGAAGTTGAGCTAGTTGGTACATAATTTAAAAGTAAACGGTCAGCTAGACGATAGGGACAAAACACAGACAGGGAGAAGCAGAAACAGAGACATACACACTGCTGACTATCAACTAAGACTTCATGCTTCTTCTTCATCACTTTGACCCAAAAATTCACACCTAAAGTAATGCCAATAAATCACCCTAAATCCCTACATTGCGCTGCCAAATTAAAACACTAAATGAAAATAAAAATTAAATAAATTAATTACATTAAATCATTAAATTTGGTCACTATAACACCTCCCTGACGCAACCAACAAACCACCACCGACGCATAACTTTTATGTTATAGTTTATCTATTTTCTTAGCAAGACATTCACCAGGCTAATTGTTGTTTCGCCAGTGAAAATTGAATCTGTGAGATCTCAAATGAAACAAACAAGCTGATACTGCTTTGCACTGATTTGAAATTTATCTTTAAATTGTAAGACTCTAAAAGAATGCCCTTCCTCTACGAGCGCTGCCGTATTACGTACGTAACAATAATATTACTATTATTGTTACGTTTGCCATTATAATAAACATTACTGTACTTTTTGATAGAAACATTTGAATACTGTTTTTTTCTGTAGCGCCTTGTTTAGTGAAATTTCATTAAATTTTTTAAACGTCCCACGTCTTTTATAATAATAATAATAATGTTTATTTGCTCCCTTAAGCAGGGAAAAACAAACCACTGCAAGTTATGAAGGAAACGAAGGGAACGATAATGTTTAAAACAAAATATTCAGTTTCGAGCAATAAATAACATACTGTAAGCGTCTTATTGTTCGTGGGCTCAATACTTCGCGATTTACGTCAAAGCTGAAGTTTTGGAACAATTCGCGGGTTCTAGTTGTCGCGACATGGTAGGATCTCAGTATAAATTCCAATAACTTTACATTTTACCGGAATTGTTCGCGGAACATATACTTCGCAAATCGTAAGCGATTCCCAAAATTCTCAAAAATTTCGGTCTTTGCGAAAATTAAGTCGTTTAGAGTATGCACTTAGCACTGTAGGCATTGGAAGTTTATAAAGCCAACCGAGTGGCGATTGCTGAGAACACTTTTCATCGCTCTGCAGCCAATGAAATTGAGTCATTAGCCAGTGAGAACACCGAAGCGCGAACCATGCATCAAGAAGCAAGAATATATTGATACACTCCCAGCATTTTAACGGTTTCAGTGACTATACTAATACATAATATACAAAGTTCAGTTAAAGATTAAATATCTTCATCAAGAGAAGAAGGACTCGAAACAATTGTGAACACATAAGCAGGGTTCCCATTGGGATATTTTTATAATATACCACTAAACCGTCATCGTGTCTTATTTAATTATTGACTAGGTAACAAAATTCCACTATATGCTGTCTGTAAAACGGTTCCACTGAAAAGATAAAACCAGCCTAGTTAACCATCCTAACCTTGATTTTTTGCTGCTTCTCATACAGAGGCTTCAGGGTGTGGGCCACAGGGTTCTTTGGATCGTAGATGCCGTGTGTTAGCCTCGTCCAGTACTTGGTCTTGACCTGCTTGTCGTTTGAGTCATAGTAAGCTATCTCTTCACCCCCCGGAGTTTCATAATTGTCCGGAGACTTTTGCATCTTGGGAAGTTTATACATCACAAACCTGCGGGAAAATTTGTTGATTTAGACTGGAGCATGAAATTGCACCTCATTTTTCAATTTGTATTTACAGTCATGTCTCGTTTATATGGACCCTGTTAATATGGTTACACCGCTGTATGGACACCATCTTTGGAGACAAACTGGGGAAATGCTTGCATTTTTGTCTCGTTATTATGGACAACTCGCATCATAGACGATGTTTTTGAGGAACGGAGGTGTCCATATTAACGAGACATTACTATATTAATTTGGTCAATAAGTATCAAGGGAGTTTGCTCTCGCTGATATAACGGACAACAGCTCGAAAAACCCAGAACAGACTATTCAGGCTTGGTATTCTTCTTAATCTTAGGAGACGCTTGGTTCGATAGAGCACAATATTTTAATTCTAAAACTGCAGTCGTTCGGCGGACGTGCCAAGTTTGACGCCTCAACTGCACTCTAAAAAAAAAAAGCCCATGACTCGGCTTTTCCGCAAAACACTCGGAGAGCCAATCACCGCAACTTACGCAGGCAGCTCAGCGAATGGCGATGCCGAAACATATGTTTAGACCAAACAACGCAGTCTGAGTTGTGACATTAAGCAATGAGAGCGTGACGTTTTGCACTGCTTAATGTCACAACTCAGACTGCGTTTTTTGGTCTAAACATATGTTTCGGCATTGTCATTCGCTGAGCTGCCTCCGTAAGTTGCGGTGATTGGCTCTCCGAGGCGTTGTGCGTGAAAGTAGTCGCAGCAAACCTTTTAGAGTGTGTTTAGCAATACATACCGTATACTAAAAAAAAAAATTTAACTATTATAGTGCCAAATGTAACACGAAAAGAAGTTAACGGTTGCCGGGGGAACTTTAAACAAAATAGGCAAATACGCATTTGGGGGCAATTATGCAAAAATCATTGGATATTTTTATATACGAGGTATTTAAGAATATCCTGCTGAAATTTAAACTTCATAAAGAGCATGCAATCATTTTTCGTTGGCATAAGTCGCATTTGTTTATCGTTTCTTCTAGATCATGCTATTGTAAAAAAGAGTTGTATCCTTAAATTTTTTACACGTGCAGTGCAAGCAAAAGCAAAAATAAATAAAAAAATTCATATTCTTATTTAGTATTGTTTTTTTACGGTTTATATTCACAACACAGTTGATCAGTACTAAGACGTGCTTTAAGAGTACCGGGCCTCTAGACAAAAGAGTACTTCCGACGGCAGGTTTAAGGCTGTTGCAGTCTGCATCATATCTGAAATCAAGTCACTGAATTCTGGGAAACTAGCGACATTAACATCCATGCTTGCTAGCCGAAAACAAACAGACAGATGCTATGTCCGCTCTTTTGCCTCAATTACTGCTACTCTTCGCCTTCCTCGTTCCATTTCTTACACCGACGTGATGCGGGATCTCTCTATGTCGTGCTGACCGCCCCTTCTCTGTGGCGACAAACTTTTACCGGTAAGTTGCCCTGCCGAGTGGCCCTGCCCGGTTTAAGTACACTGGATTCGCCGTTCTAGCGTTCCAACTCATACCGCTGCAGACGCTGCCTGTTATCCTAAGAATTTGGTCAGGTAGTTTGACCATTCATAAGAAGCAGGGGGGGGGGGGGGCGGGGGGGGACACCAGGGCATCCACTTGCTGTCCCTTTTGTACTGCCCAGTCCTGGGGCGGATCTCGAGCACCTCCTGTCGGCGTTCCCGGGACATCAAGCGGCCCATCGGAGCGACATTAACCGGGTGGGCATTCATTTTAACCGGCCGTCGGAATTTCAACGCTGGACACATTGTCCACACCCCCGCTCTCTTCTGGACATCTTCTAGAGGGTGGAATGCGCTTTTATTTTTGAATCTATGCCGCATGGCAAGTTGATGCAATTAAATAAAATCTAAATGTGGGCTAATAGGAACACATCACAAGAATGTGAGGTGAGTAAATAAAAATATAGCAATGTTCAGAAAAAAAAATGCTAAACCTGAACCATATCTAAAAACGCATTGATTTACACCATTTTTTATGACTATAATCTAACAATTGACGAGGAAACTCAATACAATTTGTAGGATAATGAAATATGTTGAAGGCAGGTTGCATAAATGTAGACGTGATAATCTAACAACTGTGCTCGGGTAAAAATCGAAACTTTTGGACAAATGTACCTACCGAGGCCGGTTTGTAAATTTCTGAAAGCTATAATTCTATAAATAATAAACATATACTTTAATATTGTCTTACTAAATTGTACAGATGTTACCCTAAAGTAATATTGAATATCTGTCGCTCATAGGCTGAAGCGCGAGTCCGGGAAGGACGACGGGGCTTCGGGCGATGACAGTCGCCGAAACCCCGCGGTCCTTCGCAGCTCCTTCGGTATTTTATTCATTTGAAACTAAACATGTCAGAACCAGAACTTTCAGATACAGTTCGTTGTTTCGTGCAATGCGCTCAAAACATGTGAAAGTTATAAGAAAATATTTTATGGAAAATTGCTGGGCACATATGTTGAACGTAAAACGTTCTAGCATCACGTGACATGATGTCACGTGATGTAAATTTTCTCACTAATTTTAGCGGATAAACTGAATTGGTGTGTAGTTCACGTGACGTTAGTTTTTCTGTTAAATTTAGAGAAACTAAATTGTCGTACAGCTCATCTGACATCAGATCACATGACGTCAATTTCCCCGCTAAATATAGCGGGGGAAGGAAATTGGTATGTAGTTCACGGGACGTTAATTTATCGCTAAATTTAGCAAGAAAATTGGCGTCACGTGACCTGATGTAACGTGACCTATATACCACTTCAACTTTCTCGGTAAATTTAGTGCAGAAACATGGGTGTGTAGGTCTGTGATGTCCCATAATGCAACACTGCGCGCTTTGCATTATGGGACATCAAAGGCTTATACGCTAATTCAAGTTCACTGCTAAATTTAGCGGAGAAACTGAATTAGTATGTAGGTCTCTGACGTCCCACAATGAAACACTGCGCGAATTGCATTATGGAATGTCACAGGCCACGGCATCACGAAATGCGGCTTCGCGAAATCCCGAGCAACAATACCCATGGAACGTTTCACGTTAAAATAGAATATTCCATTAGTATATCCGAAAGCCTCAATTTAAAGGAAACCGCCTAGGCATGATCAACGGAAAATCATAATTCTAGGAATGCATATATATTTCCCTGTTAATAAAATACTAAATATTGCCATTGTCGGGAAAGTTTTGAAGGCGGCGCCATCGGATAAGCTTTTCACAGACACTGGTAGATGGTTTCGTTAAAGCATGCTTGAGTTTGAATGAACTGTGAAGTTTTGTACGATGACATGCCTATCTTGTGTTGGTGATCGAGACGCGATGGTACATAGAAGGGATCTATTAGTAGCTTTTACGCCATGGAAGATTTTCACTGATTTTTTGAAACAAGCACAAACCAGAACGTTTTCTAAGTGATGCAAGGTTAGGCACGTTCAAACTAGATTTCATAGCTATTACGCAGAGGTGCGATGATAGTTTGTATGAAGCCAACATATCTATATTGAGTTGCTTCAATTGCAGAGGTCAATGTCAGTCCGTCGTCCCAGATTGAAGAGGGGAAGAGGAGTATTTGCGGTTGGAGCAAGTGAGAGTTTTATAGAGAAGATGTTTTAGAGATATGGGGACGGATAAAAAAATCCATTTTACAAATACTGACATACATTTAGCATTATTTTTACGCATTGAATATGAACTTCCTAAGACCTATTAGATTGAAAATAAACGCCTAAGTATTTGTGGGACGATACTCTCTGTAAAACTTTGGCTTAATAGTAACTTGAAACATCCTTATCAACTACAGAACCCCCCTCCCCTTGCACTTGTAAGTGTTTAGCTCTACTTTTTATAAGTCACAACATCAAGTCTGCAGTTAAGATCAGATTGAAGAGTTAAGATCAGACTGTTCGCAAGGAAGACGGAAACTCGATGGCTTGTCTAGAAAACAAAAGATAAACCACTCGAGTATACGAAGAGCAGTTTTGTTTTTATTCCAAATTCTAATTAAATGAACTAGAACGTTTTGAAATCACTCACCAGTCCACATCCTGTCCCTTTTCGTTCTTACAGTGAACATTGTGCTTGCTATTCGCGCCGGCAGAGTTCACTATCTCTAACAATATGAATACAGCGACGAGATCTCTGACGGTGTACCACATGATGTATTGATTTCCATTACTCTCAAGAGAAAGCTTTATAGCTAGCTCTACGAAAAAAGAAAGACCTTTGACCATTTTTCCCCTTTGCTGCCATTGGTCAATCCTGACAAGATTGCTTAGTTTGTACACTCTAAAAAAAGTCTGTGCGTCTACTTTCACGCACAACACTCGGAGAGCCAATCAGCGCGACTTACGGAGGCAGCTCAGCGAATGACAATGCCGAAACATATTTTTAGACCAAAAAACGCACACTGATATGTGACATTAAGCAATACAAGTGTGACGTTTAGCATTGCTTAATGTCACAACTCAGACTGTGTTTTTTGGTCTAAACATATGTTTCGGCATCTTCATTCGCTGAGCTGCCTCCGTAAGTGGCGCTGATTGGCTCTCCGAGTGTTGTGCGTGAAAGTAGACGCACAGACTTCTTTTAGAGTGTAGTGGGCCGAGCTACAGTCGTCCGCAGTTAAGTAAATATTTGTTTTATTAACTGCACCAAAACTCGGTGCTCGAGGTGATGACACGCGAACTTTGCAGCTCCCTTTTTCGATTGTTCCTTGCTTTTGTTTATTTGGATTGCTTGCGTTGGTTGCTGAACCTTTACGTACGCACACAAAAAAAACAACAAAAACACATATATTGATATATTGTTTACCCCGGATATTTTGCGCGTCACTGAGCAAACTTTTCCACCGCTTATTGACATGCTCTGCCCAAGCAAAAGTTCAGGAATTTCATTGTAAACAGATAAGGGCAACGCTGCCAAAAAGACAAAGCGCGAGAAAAGTTCATCCAATAAAGGGAAAGAAAAATAAGAAAAAAGGGCACGGTTTTTACGTGGGGGACTTCAAACGTGCTCTTTCCAACATGTGATGTTTAACGGGCTGGTTCGTTTTCACCGGGAGCCAAGTAAGACCAACTAAATAAACTTCGCCTTAGAGTATCAGAACTTGAATCCCGATATATTTTTGTGAAACTCGGGCGATATTGTTTTGCTTTGTTGCAGAGCATTTGATTTGGTTATTAAAATCAAGGAACCGCTTTTTTTTTTGGTGGGGGGGGGGGGGGGATTTAATATAGAGATTCGGATAACGAGCGAGAATAAATGTAGGTACCAAGATGGCTGTAGTGCCGTTACACTGAGGCATAGCTATGAAAGCCACCACCGAAGGTACAAGGCCTAGCGTAGCTCAGAAGCTAAGCCTTGTGACCCTTCAGAAACAAGCGGGGCCCTGTAGCCAAGACCCCGGCGTTTGGGAAGATGGGCCATAACCACGTCTAGGGTGAACACCCGTCTCTCGACTTGCGGGGCCATCCCGCATTGAGGACTCGTGTCCAGCGTCCCGCGACAAATGCCCAAATCTCTAAAATGCCTCGAATTTACGCTGTCTTAAATTCACCATGCAATTTATGGCGCTGCTGAATAACGGGGCACGGGGAAGCGTGGAGGTCGCTGGTAATCGTGTGGGTCGCAATGGTACGCCATTTTTTCTCCAAGCATTCAGGGAAGCGACCGTTGTTCTTGAAGGAGATTCGACGCGCATACGCCGTTGTCTCTCCCCTTCGTGGCTAAATATTTCAAGAAAAACTTTCTCACCAAAAAATAATAAATATAAATTATTGTAATAATTTTCAAATCATGCTGTGTCAGTGTTGCTCTAGAAAGCTTGTCACTCACAACGGTTATAGGGCTGGCTTCTTGTTAGAATCGCAAAAAGTTGTAACGTGAAACACAACACGACCAGGTTTCTTTGCAAATATCACTTTGTCCCTTAGCTGAAATCAAACAAAACTCGCGCTCAGTAGACTGCACTACCTGAGTGATAATAGGAAAACTTATAGCAGCCGTTATATATGTACCCATATGATCTCAAAAGAATTGCTGCAGGAATGTCGAACGGTTATGATGGCATGTCATCAGATAATCACCATATGTTATTCCCATCACACATCACTCTAACTTACATAATCACGTGATCACTATAGATAAATGAAAACCAACTATAGGGACGTGACACCATAGCATCACATGACATTATTTCATGTCGCCACATGACACGATTGCAAGCCTGCAGTTTATGTGCATATACGCTAAATCAAACAAGCTTATATTAAAAAAAAACATTAATTGGTTACTAATACCGGCAATCTTGATGGTGTGGAATACACGTTGCAAAAGAACTGTGGAAGCTCGCCATCTTCATGCGATCAATACTCGAGCTCATAGCTTCGGTCGCCAGTGATTACTCTCTCTAGGGTGGGACACCAAAAGCAAAAGGTTAAATTTTTCTGTGGATCTGTCTAAAGCTTAAAGCATCTACTCAAAATTTGTTCATTGTTGTAAAATTCCTTTTGAAAACTACCATTAATTTAACATGCAATATCACTAACCGAAATGCTTAGCCAGAATCGTTACAACAAAACCACACATTTTAATTTTATTTTTGGGCTAACCAGGCCTGAAATAATTCAAATGTTTGCCATATATTTTATCTTAAGTTCAGCTGACAGGAACTTCATGCACCATATAAAAGAAAATGCCACATGTGATGATTAGTTCATTTCCCGCATACCTGATGAAATTAGTGGCATAGGAGGAAAGTGCAACTGAAAGGTGCGTCGTCGGAATCGCTATTGCTCAGTGTTGGAACGAACACGTTACAAGTAACGACATTACTGGTAAGGCGTTTGTTTTTTGACTATCCTACTAGCGCACTCGTTAAAGTCCCAAATGACTAAAGAGTAAGTAATGTCATTATGATTTTACGGTGTCTCCTCTAAAATTACATTATGTGTTACTCGTTAGTGTTGGTTAAAAATGACCGCATGATTGTTTGAAAATAAAAATCATTTTTATTCTCTACAGTGCGTAAAAGTGCCAAAGAAACCGCAACAAAGCGATGTATAAGCGGCGTCATTTCAAACTCTTTCGGAAGTCACTTTTAACGTTCTCACGACGGGGCCCAAAAGGCGCGAGATTATCGCTGCGCGGACCGCCTAAGCGTCCTAAAGATCACCCGTCGCCGGACACCTGATCAGCGGTCTCATTGGAAAGGGACGTCCGCTCTGAAGGCAACAGACTGCCGCCGCTTAAAGGATGCTTCCTCAGCGCCCCAAGCTACTCCAGCTGGTCACATCCTTCTCTTCAAAAGAAATATATTCTCGCTCTGTCAACAATAGAAAAAGTGTTGACGTTCCCACGCTTTGAATCAAAACAAGTGTGTCAGCGGTGCCCGAGTGCTGACGTGTCGTTAATTGGAAATGCGACATTGGTTTGTGAAGAAACAAAATAACGTTTATTTTACCGGATTAACTTTGATTACATAAAGCGGTCTATTTTCCGTCCGTTAACATAACATGATTACATAAAGCGGTCTATTTTCCGTCCGTGCCATGGGCAATGTTCAATTCTCCGAATCGCGCTCGCAAAGCGCCACATGTTCGAGGATATATATTACACGTCCTGTCGAGGTCAGATAAACAAACAAGCTGTGGAATATATACATTACAGTTGTCCGGACCGCCTCGCGAAGCGTCACGTGCTCGAGGATATACATGACCATAGCCACCTCTGTACTCACAAAGCCTGGCAGTTCGACGGCGGAGCCATAGTGTGCCCGGTCGCAGATTTGGAGCGCGATGATATGGTAGCACAGCGCATTAAAGAAACATTTGTCCGCGAACCCGGACGCAGCGCACAGCTTTCGCAGCGGCGAAAACCCGAAACACACTTGTTCGCTCGGGAGAAGTGTGTTTCGGCGTCTCGCCGCACCGAGGCGCCAGTCACGTGGCTCTCCTCTCATTTGCTGTCTGCCACTCCACCTTTTCCATTTCGGCAGCCGCTTTTCATGGCGATCTGCCAGGCTCTGTCGGTATATAGGAGGCTATGGCTTAGCCCAGAAAATAGAAATGCTTTGAGATACTTGAAATTTTATTGTGTGTTGTTTTTAATTGTTTATTCATATTGTTGGTTGCTGGCTTGTGCTGTTTGTGTGAGTTTTCAACGTATAAATGCCATTTGTACCCCACTCCTCTGCTGTAATGCTCCGGCGCTGCAGAGCACAAATAAATATATAAATAAATATTCCCCTTGAACCAATACCTTTCATTTCATTTCATTTATTTACTCTCAAGGCCGAAGCATTACAGAGAGGAGTGGTGAAGCAAAAAGAAAAAAAAAGACAACATGAACATAAACACAACAGTTGGATTACAAAAAATGGTTGCAAACGGCACTTTTGAAACGGTCGGTGTCAGTGATTGAAGCGATGGAGGCGGGGAGGTGGTTCCAGTCTGTGCAGGTTTTGAAAATGAACGAGTGGAAGTGCAAATTGGTGCGGCTGCTTGGGACGCCAACCTTGAACTGATGGTCGCTGCGGGAAGAAATGTACGATGGTGGCAGAAAGAGAGAGTCACTGCAGTAGAGAATTGAAATGATAAACCTCATGAAAGAGACAAAGACGAGATAGTTTACGACGCAATGAAAGAGCGGGTAAGTTAAGATTAGATTTCATAGAAGTGACACTGGCAGTTCGAAAGTAATTTGAGAAGATGAAACGCGCGGAACGGTTTTGAATGGCTTCTATTTGAAGAATAATGGAGTTAATATGAGAGTACCAGATTGATGATGCATATTCAAGCTTTGACCTCACTAAAGTTTTATAAAGTATGAGTTTCAAGTAAGTTGGGGCTAAAGAAAAATTACGCCGTAGATAACCAAGTGCGTGATTAGCATTACAAGTGATGTAGTCGACGTGATCTTGCCATGAAAGGTTAGCAGAAATGATAATGCCAAGATATTTGTAGGACGAAACTTGCGTTAGGCGAACACCGTTAAGTAAGTAGTCACACGGTAGGATGTGATTTGAATGACGTGCAATTCTCATTGACTTATTTTGGCAGGGTTAAGTTTCATTAGCCAGGTGTCACACCAAAATGAAATGTTATCGAGGTCAGACTGAAGAGCATGATGATCAGCAGGTTCCAGAATTTTGCGATAAACAACACAGTAGTCAGCAAAAAGTTCTACAGATGAAGAAATGCAGCTAGGTAAGTCGCTAATATAAATAAAAAAAAAGCAAGGGCCCTAGCACTGACCCCTGCGGGACACCGGACGTTACAGGACAGTGAGGGGAGTTATGGTCATTGGCGGTTACACATTGCGTGCGATTAGACAAGAAGCATCCTATCCATTTAAAAATATTAGGGTCCATGTTAAGTTTACTTAACTTATAGAGGAGAAGACTATGACAGACACTATCGAATGCTTTAGAAAAGTCGATGAAAATGCAATCAACAGTGATTAAGTGATCTGCAGCGGAGAATAAGTCGTTAGTAAAGGCGAGTAGTTGAGTTTCACATGAGTAATTTTTTCTTAAGCCGTGTAGATGCATACTAAAAAAAGAATTAGTTTCGAGGAAGGACTCCATATGACAGTATATGACATGTTCCATGAGTTTGCACGGTATACTGGATAATGAAATGGGTCTATAATTATTGGGACAATGAGTGTTACCTGATCTGCGCAGAGGAACCACCTTTCCCACCTTCCAGTCGTTCGGGAGCGTACAGGATTCTAATGATTGTGCAAAAATCTTCGACAATATTATAGATGAATACACTTCGGTGTTCTTCAAAAATTTGGAGTTAATGCCATCAACACCTGGAGAAGAGGAAAGCTTCATATTTTGAATAAATTTTATTACGCCTGCCCAGTCAATAACTATTGGATCCATCGGAATAAAATCATAAACCGGAACATCGGGAAACATACATGGCGTGCTGTTAACAAACGACGATGAGAATGCAGAGTTCAAAACAACGCAGCAGTTTTCCCTGGGAACAACCGATTCGCTATCCGTAGCAAGTTCAATTGGTTTCCTTTCACTTCCGCTCACAACGTGCCAAAACTTACGCAGATTAGTTTCCAGTAGCGATGGAAGGGTTTGATTAAAAAAAGTAAGTTTGGCGAGAGACAGTGCACGTGGGTACTCATCCTCTGCACAATGATAAGCTGCCCATCTCTCTGGGATCATTGATATCTTGGCTCGTCGAAAAAGGCGCTTTTTTGTTTGATAACCGTTTTAATGTTGGTGTATACCAAGGTGGGGGGGGGGGGGGGACTGTGTATTTCTAATTTTACGAAAGGGTATGTAACGGCTAGTAAGCTCAGTTACTTTCGATTTAAACATACACCAATTATCTTCCAACGATTGCTCAGAAAATTTTTGAAGAAAATCTGATAAAAATATCTCGAGTTCATTATTAATCCCGGTGTAGTCAGCCCTACTATAGTCTCTAAATACCTTTGAAGCTGCACATTTCCGAGGCGAACTGTTCGGAATATTAAAGTGAATGACGGAATGATCGCTTACACCTGGAAAAACTGAAAGTGATTGTACAAGATCTGGATGGGTAGTGAATACTAGGTCAAGGACAGTGGCACTTGTCGGGGTTGTACGGGTTGGACATTTCACGAGCTGAGTCAAGTTAAAATCCGAGCATGTAGTAAGAAAGGAATTGCACTCAAGAGAGCCGAAGCTTGCTACGGGAATAGGTGCGTCCCTGGAAACGTCAGGGAAATTAAAATCACCAAGAACAAAAATGGGCAATCGGATACCTTACGTGTAATGTATTCAAAGCATCATATAGATCAGAAGAAAATCCAGAAGGTGAATTAGGGGGGCGAAAACTGGCGCAAAAAATTAAGTCCTTGTGGTTCAGACGAATGCGCACAGAAGTTAATTCTAGAGGCGAGGCAAGCGACACACCAAAAGAAACCAACTCGTCGCAAACCGCTATCAAAACTGATTGCTGCCGAAGTTTATAGAAGTGGTTTATTATAAACACTGCAATTTACATACTATATATATATATAGAGGTGGTTTATTATAAACAGCTCTCATATACATTATTATAAACAGCTGTCATATATATATAAACAATTGTACAATTTAGGGTTAAGAACTTCAAATAGAAGTTTATTGTCAACGTTTCTTTCAGAACGACTGGCTCTGTTTAAAAAGATAGTCGCAGCTCCGTTGCTTTCCGACGATCTAGTTTTTCCGAGCTGCTAGGTTTTCACTAGAATTAGGGAGGCATGTGGGTTTACAGAAAGATGAATCTGAGGCATCTTATCTCTCTCTCTGTCATCCACAAAATGAGGAGCTCTTTAACTTTGCCCAAACAAGCCAAAGGCATGCAATCAAGAGGTTATGATATAATGTAATCGATACGTAGGTAGGCAGAGTTGTGTTTTTGTGGTGATTAGGGTCAGGTCATACGCTGGAGCATCGCGAATATTGTGTCAACTCTTACTCTGACAACGCAGCCCTTGATCCCAACACCTTTATCCAGAACAACCTTTAGTTCTCGAACAAGTAGGGTCAGGAATTCGTTAGCCGATTAATGTTTGGATGTACACGCATACCGCGAAAGATAAAGTTCTGCCACAGTTTCGAATAAGTCATTAAATTGGCCACAGCTGCATGTTGGAACTCTTTACTATGCTCAGTCCGTAGATACTGAAAGAGAGCGCTAAGTCAGATGGCACCTTTCAGAGGTGCTTGAGAAGATCGCTAAGTCGAGATTCGAATCTCAAATAGCATTAATACCCATAGGCCATTGCCGACACACTTGAGTTGTTATCTGCCGATCGCCTACCGTGAAGAGATCTTGCATCTGCTGGGCAAAATGGAGGGGCGCGGATCAGCTCTCAACGTTTTAAGGAGATCAGGCACTGCTATTTGAGGAATGTTGTTTTGTACTAACCAAAATGTCAGTTGTTCAGATAATTTAAAACACCGGTTCATTTCCGCTCGTGCCGGCTGGTTCCTAAGGAATATGCGGGCTTGCACTTGGTGCAATTGCATTGCTTCGCGCCTCGTGTTATTTACTGCCAACCGTCTTTGCATAAAAGGCAGTAAATAACCCAACTAATGTGTTAATGAACATGGTAGCAAAGTGTCATTGGTTTTTGGTTTTTCACTCAGGAGGGTTACGGACTGCACTCACGCAAGCACGTTGGTGCTTTAGTAATTTAGCAAAAAAGCATAATTCGTACAATGCACTGCGCTGTCCATCCAAGGGTGCCTTACTTGCCTTTCGTTTAGGGTGATGACATTCTTTGTAACAGAGAAAATAAAAGAAACATCCGGTGACACAATGTCGCCGTAGCATGGCTATTGCCAAGAGCTCATGCCGAAAAACGCCTTCACGCGGTCCAGAAAAATAAAGACGTCAAGACAAAATGATCAGATGTCATCAATCCAAGCTAAGCGCGCAGAAAGAAACCCTAGTCCTAAACCAGCGCGCACGAAAGAGCGTGCAACTGAAGTGCACATCAAACTACGCGCTCGGTTTATGCCGCTGAGAGGATGAAAATGGCACGGAAGAGTTGGATGACCTCCAGGGCGACATACGTTGGCGTCTGATGCATAAGCTTCGAGCGTGCACAAATACAAGCACGTGCAGGAGGCCCAGCATCGTAAATATATGCTCAGCCGCTGTTATCCTGTCAGTACGACGTACTATGCACTAGATATAAATGGGAGTATCGCCTTGTTTTCTGAACGTGAGAGTGGCGTGAGCAGCGTGTTTTTTTACTACGGCCCCACATTGTTAAGTTATCAGAACGCGGTTATGATACTTACGGATGACAGCTGGAGCATCCTTTTATGAGTTTCAACAGGATAAAAGGTGCCTGCACGGATAAACAAGCGAGAGTTACTTACGATTGCGATTGCCTTGTTCAATGGTCGATCGAAAACAAACACGACAACGACGCTCTTGATCGAAGTAGCACGAACCAGCACGAACTATTAAAAAATCCACGCACAAAACGCACATGGATGCTGGCAACACTACCTACTTCAGGTGAAACGCGTGGCATCTTGCACGCTCTAGCATTTTGTGGTAGCTTCCGCCATCTATCGTATATAGCTCGTGCTATATTAGCATTTTTCGAACTCTAGTTTATTTGCTGAATCTCGATTATAAAATTTTAAATCCTTTCATCACTGCACCGGCACGTCTAGAAAAATTATAAAATGTCAGGAAACCAAAACAGGAAATCAAGACAATTTGTTAAAATCTGAGGTATGCTAAGCGCAGGCCTAGAATGTCTCTGCAAGCTCTTGTGCATGTTAGTTCTTAATACTGAAACTTCGCGCTACTGAACTGAAAAATTGAGACTTTTATGTAGCACATCCCATATGAAATGATATATATCCCAATAACGTTTTCATGAAACATCCCAAGGATCTCACAGAAAATTTCTTCTGGGACCAAATACTTGGACCTTTTGGTGAAGTCCAAGGGATGCTAAAAAATATCCGTCAGAAATCGGGAAAATCTGTCCATTCTGGGGCATATCAAACATATTGATGGTTTACTGGGAGTACCTCATGGGTAACCAAAAAATAAGCGTATGTTTTCTTTTCTTGTTTCAAAAGGGTCGTGACAAATGCAATGAAAGTGATATACCGAGTGTGTCTTTTGTCAGTTGAAATTAAAATAATTCTGCAGTGACACTCAAGATTGCTGACGTGTAGGAATGCGAAAGCATTCCTACACGGCAGTGCATTCCTTCAAGGAGCGCGCCCCGTTTTCCTTTTTCTCACGGAGCGCCGGCGGTGAGATCACGCTTCCCCCCTGCGCAGGCGCGGCGCACCCTCCGGCTCCACAGCTTCCGAGACGATGCATCTCCGTTGCTGTGCTTTTCTTTGAGTTTTATTTCTAAAGCCCGTCCGCTTTGACCTTAAGCGGCCCCGTTGGCTTCCGTGCAGAAGCATCTGATATGACGCGTCGTAGCCAATGGGAATTTAGGTGCCGTTTTCGCTGGACAGGCAACGCCGGCGTCGCCCCATGAGACAGTTAATGCTTTCGCATTAAAACAATATGGAGAAAAGGTATGCGCTATCGGCTCGACCATATTCGTCGTCAGATTTGTCATACCTCTGCTAGAATCGTCGTGTTTACAAATACAAGCAAAAAAGTAAACATTTTATGACGAACATCTCCAAGACGTTTGCTTTTATTTGAACTGAGTACATTGCTTTAGCCTTCCGCGGTGGTTGGCTTCATAATTGTAGTTGAAACATAAGCAGTAAATCATCTAATAAAAGCTAATTAGCAAATATTTGTACATGAGCAGAGCATTCGTAATGATTACTTCACCATCTAATGTCCGCCAAGCCCAATAAACACGGAGTGAAAACAATATATTCGTAAAGGGCACTACACATTTTTTTTTTATTTTGGACCAATTATAAGAGACCCGGTATAATTTATGCCGGGTGCGCCCGAGGGATGGCCCTCTGGTAGTTTTGGGACATTAAAAGTAAACAGTATTGTCATTACAGATTTTAATAGCCTAAATCCCATTGTCCAGGGAAAAAATGGTTCCCTCAATAAAAGTATAAAAAATGCGTGCTTCTTTTTTATTCCCCTCGGTTATGGTCACATAAGCAAAAAGAAAAATCCGTAGATCTTGTTACCAAGTAATAAAAGAGTGCTAGAAACTAGAAGAGTATGAGAATTGGCTTGAACTATTGTCGAAATCAGCTCAAAAAGTTCCGATACACATTTGTTCAAAATTGACCACATTTAGTTTATAGTAATACGAACATGGTGGTCCTGTTGTTGCGCCGAAAACCAGTGTTGTTGCTAGAATGGCTGCGGACTTAAAATACTATATCCAGGTGGCGGCAGTCAAGAATGTTCCAACACTGTTGAGCGCGAGGAGGGTGGACCGCCTTCCCCTGATTGGCTACTGCGAAAATTCACCTTTGTCCGGCCTCGTCCGGGTGCGGCTGATATGAATCTATTCCCTTGATTGGCTACTGCAAAAATTCACCTTCGTCCGGCCTCATCCGGGTGCTGCTCATATGAATCTATTCCCCTGATTGGCTACTGCAAAAATTCATCTTTGTCCCGCCTCGTCCGGTGCGGCTGATATGAATCTATTCCCTTGATTGGCTACTGCAAAAATTCACCTTTGTCCGACCTCGTCCGGGTGCGGCTGATATGAATCGATTCCCCTGATTGGCTACTGCAAAAATTCACCTTTGTCCGGCCTCGTCCAGGTGCGGCTGATATGAATCTATTCCCCTGATTGGCTACTGCAAAAGTTTACCTTTGTCCGACCTCGTCCGGGTGCGGCTGATATGAATCTATTCCCCTGATTGGCTACTGCAAAAATTCACCTTTTTCCGGCCTCGTCCGGGTGCGGCTGGCATGAATCTATTGCACTATCACCCATAATGCGGGAGTCGGGACACGAGAAACGTCACTGCTCCTTTACCGAATTTTACCGGGAGACGTTTTGCGGGTTGGTTCGGGCCGCCTTTGACAGAATTAGTTCCTACGAAAAAGTTACCGAAAACTCCATCACAAAGTACAGGCGTTAGATTCCGAGTATTACAGGTCCCCATCTTTCAAAAGTGCCGAATTGACTCGTATGTAAACGATATCGTACTTTCATCTGACCTCGCCGCTTCTGAAATTGTGGAAAGATTGGGGTCAAATGATTCAACAAGTGTTTTGTGGATTTCAATAATAAATACCCCATTCATCCAAATCAGGGGTCTCCAGCCCTGGTTGGCGGGTCAGATCCCGCCGGACATACGGCTGCCGACACAAAGAGATGTGTGCTAAAAAACGGCGCCGAAACGCGCTCCAAATGCGCAAAAGAAGATCCCCGAAAGAAAAAGATTCTGCATCGTAACGGGGTTTTCTCACAATGGCTGAACATTTTCATCACCATTCTTAGTGCCCGGTTCCATGTCCTTTCTACTATATTAATATTCCTTTACGTTCTTACGTACACTTCGCTTAGTGTCCTCGGTTTAAATAGATTTTAAAACTAGAACTTTCCCACTTTTTTATGATATTGCTGTCGTGATGTCACTGAAGGTAATCGTACAACTGAATGATCTAATTATTTTTATACCGACCTCTTTCAGGGCATTACAAGGGCATCATTTTTAAATTGATATTAGGCAGGTCGCAGGTAGCAACCGGATAAACTTAATAAAAAAAAAAACGACCTGGGAGCTGCGTTTGGCAATTTCCTTTAATAAAACGCAAAACGTCAAAAAACATTTATTACATCAAAACCTCTTCATAATGTCCACAAAGGTGTAGACCAGGTCCGGAGAAACGCTAATTAAAACCGCTCGGGAACAAATAAGTATCCGAACATGCAGCTTTTACCTTTCTTCTAAGCAGACACTCCCCTGTGGCATGCATGTTTTTCGTCAAACTTAAAAAAATTGGACCCTTTTTGCTTGAATCATTTGGGAAGAAATTACCGATATTCAAGAGAAGCAAAAGCCTCAAGTCAGTTTTCTTATTTCGTTAACTCTGCCCACAAGGACTCTTTAGATCACATTTAAAGTGCCGATATTTTCGCTGAATTATTGTCCGGTGCATTCTCATCACTACACGTGATTTGCATAAGTAACCGACGGCCAAAGCCGTGAAGCCTCTACAGGCGGCACTGCGTTGTGGCGAATACCAAAAGGGCAAGACTGGTCGGGCCACTCCCGCCTTTCCGACTCGGGAGCGTTTGAGTAAAATAGTCAGTTTGCAAAAGAAATCTTTGTTTTTGTGTTGATCGTTACCGTCATCTAAAATTCGTGCCTCACACGTCACTAAAACGACCGATGACGCAAAACGGGGATAAAAAAAAGTACCGTTGCCCTCAAGCAGCAAAGCGAGGGTTCTTGCGCACAGTGACGCAAGCCCGGGAGAAGCCTGACTCAGAGCAGCGGCATTTCCAAGGCGAGTTTGTAAACGGCACCTGTGTGCCGACCTCTCCAGTGCTTGAACGATGGATGGTACGTTCGAAACAATCTGTCCCTAGCTGCTTACGTGATCGAGGACCGAGGTTGCACGTTTGCCCTTTAGTCGGCTGGAAGGTTGATCGGGTGTGGGGAAAATTGTCTCGAAGTCGAACAATCTATTCGCCTCCTAACAAGAGTGTTCGTGCCTTTAAGCTGGCATTTAACCTTGCGGTATAAATATAAAAGAAGTGCGGAAGGTCAATGCTGACATCTCAAGAAAAATACAAAAAACACAACTATAGCAGTTTCACCGCTGCCCTTCCATCCGCATATTTGTTCTTAAAAAAATAATAAAAGCGATACCGGTTGCCAGCAGTAACTCTATGATATTTATCTTGAGATTCCAAAAAAGTATTTGGACTTTCATTTTAAAGGTGCTCGGCAATTGTTGCTTCCGTTATTTAGTTTCTTTTTCGGAAGCCTTCCAGATGGTGCTCTCTTAGATTGTGCTCATTGTTACAACTATTTCGGTTTAAGTTTCCTTTTGTTCATAAGCTAAATTAATCGTCGTACATTAATTAAATTAAGTATTTCTTAAGTATAAATGTGTGCGTTACTCTCGCGCATTTTTCCGAACATTTGCCAAAATGCGGAGTATCCTTTCTTAAAAAACGCACATTTCATTGCAGGTTCCAGTAGGTACACAGCATAACAGAGGAAGAAATAATATGTATGAATTTTAACGAGTAACATATTGACTTTCTGAGCGTACAAGAGCGTACTTTATCAATTCAGTTGATGCATCCTATTTTTTTATACAATTGAAAAGAAAGCAGAGTTATACTGTATCGGGATACAAGTGCATCACGCCATAGTTTTTTGGGAGTACATCTTGCCATTCCTACTTCTCTATCTCAATACAAACTTTCAACGTTGCCAGTACGAAGCGATCGATAATTGCGACTTCACCTTCCTATAAATTGTAGTCTACACCTTGCAGAAAATTTCAAGAACTCGTGGCACTAAAAACAAACGGAAGTGTTAATTTCTTTCTTGAAATTTCAGCATCAAAAAGGTGGAGGATGTTCTAAGAGGCACGTTGAGAATTTGTTCACAACTTTAGGTGTGTGATTCCTTTCATGGCAGCGTAACTGCTTTTTTTTTTGCCCCTACAAACACTTCTTTTTATCCCCGGTAATGTTAGTGTTCCCATCTTGACAATTTTATTGTGAGATCGCCTTACTTTCTGATATATAAAAAGACGTCGTACCATCCTGATTATTGTGGGCACACTGCCTTTCCCTGAATAGCTGCACACCAGGCGGCACTGTACAATAAAAGTGCAATAAAAATACAATACAATACAATACAATTGTTTATCCAGGGATATGTTTTGTTGTGCATTGACGCAGAATCTTTACTTTAGCAGTTATACAGGTCTGAAGAAAGCGCCAATGTGTTCGACCTAACATGTGAGTGGCATGTAGTCTTTCTGGTGTTTACCCTATTGTCACGGACAGTTGGAAGCCCTCATTTCGAACGCCTTTAAGGAACTGGCACATCAACTCGCATCTTGGCGTTTGCTGGATAGACGATTCTTAAAGGAACAGCGACACCACCCAAATGTTTGTTTTAACTTTTTGTCAGGCGATTTCTTATGATGTCGGGAAACTACCCTATCTGTATTCTGCTGCAGAGTCATTATATTTTTAATAAAGCCAAAAAACTCAACTGGTCGAAACGGAAACCGAAAACTCAAGCACGGAAGCTCATGGCCTGATGTCCAGTGACCACATTCTACCGCGTTTTTTCTTCCTCTCCGCCTCTCCGGCATGGGAAGCAGACAACGACGACTACGAACCTGCGTGCACCATAGAGTAATTTAGGAAACGTAGACAGTAGAACACTGGGGGCCCTTCGCGTCCGAGATAAGTGCTCCATGGAGTGATATACTACGTAGCACGTTACTCCGTTACTTGTAGTGTTGCGTCTGCCGACCGCTAGATATCGCTGCCCCGAGAAAAAAAAAATGTTTTGAGATTCTTAGTAATTTGTATAAAAAAACTTTTTTGTAATAAACGTAGTGCAATATTATTTGTAGAAATATTAGAACCACCTAAATTATTTTATGTTACAGCCTTAGTCTCGTCGTAGCGGCGGCCCCAGCCCCACGGACATCACCGTTCGGTTGGGGCATGTTGGGTCGAGCGGGCGCGGCTCGTGTTCCACAACATTTTGGAATCGTTCCTCAGCTTGAGGTGTGTGAGGTATGTAAGTACTGCATTGGGGTGTTTTTTTTTTTTATTTTCAGCGGTAGGGTTATTTCGTTCGATGAGTGCAGGGAAGACAAAGGCTGACTTTGTCTTGACTGCACTCGTCGAAGGCGTTCAAACGCGAAAGCCAAAAGCCAGACGCCGGCGATCTGCGGTATAACTCGTTCGACGAGCGCAGTGGAGACGAAGGCAACTAGCTTTAGCTCTACCCACTAATCAGTCCAATCAGAGCTCGGCGATGTGACTTCCTGGCGCGCTCACATCTGCTGCTCTCCCTCAGTTTATCGGCTCATATACACTACGTGTTTTCTTGTCTTTCGCATTGTGTTCCGTTTATTTCTGTTTTTACGCATTTATTTATTAGTTATCAATTGGCTTGAGAAATATGGCGATCATCGTGGCGCGCTTTGAACTGACTGCAAGATGTCATTCGGCAACTATTGCTGCATGGCTTGGTGCCTCAACAAACGGCAAAGCGCGCAGAAAGCAAGTTACAAAGTTTTTACGCTTTTCGCATCACTCAAGGTACGCGATAGACATGACTTCCATTGCGTCCTATTGTTTGTTTGATGACAACCTCCGTAGACGATATGTACTTAAGGTGTGTTGGTGCCATCGAGAGCAGAGTAAATATTATTGAAAGTTTTTTTATATTTAGTTAAGAATTGCTTTGTTCTTTCCTTTTCTTATTTGCGGGTTTCTCGTTTGGCAACACTAATCATGCTTCAAGTATAGAAGTTCATGTCCTTCAGTTGTATTTAGCTGCTACAGTGCGGCCATGACTCTCTGTGTTGAAGTTTTGTCTTGAAAGAGACTATCTTGCGTTAAACAGTTAATGGTGGTGTTTCTCCTAGGCAAAATAATTTACTTTTGAGAATGTCGACTGCAAGTCATGTTACGGAGTGGTTAGAGCTGTGATGACCTTTTAGTGATTTTTCAGTCCCGTGTTGCTTAATTGAGCAACGCGGGAGGGTCAAGTGCACTTTTGTGTACTCTCATATGTTGCGAATGAATAATTTTGAAGATTATTAATTGATCTTTGCTACCCTTTGTCCCCTTCTCTAGTTCTCCCTCATTGTTAAAAGTTCCTAGGCTAGCAGTCGTTTTGGATTGACTTAATTGCTCATTACAGCGAGAGGTGGGCAGCCGCATCTGAGGGCTAGCGAGCATCGAGCTGTCTAAATAAACCCACAACCCAATTGCAATTGCTCTCGTTTTCGATAATAAAGAAATATCCAGTCTGGGTAAACGACAGGCTCCTTCGCGGTATGTACATGATTTTGCCTACAATAAACTATTTTTTATCACTTATTGTTGGTTTCGTTATTTCCTTAACTGGAGTACTCAGCTTCATCCAACAAGACACATATGCACTTGTGTAGTTCTTGTGAAAGTTGAAGAAATTCTTGTTTAGAGCAAGGGCTGTGTCTTCTATTGGATAACGGAAAACGATCGCTGGAAAATACAGGCGCTGTACTCATTTTCGGCAAATACATTGTGTTTGTACAAAAACAACGTTCTAACAAGAATAGTGACAGCGCTAAAAGGCCTCCGTAGTCTTAAAAGGTGACTTCAAAACAACTAAAAAGTAAACCAGTAAGTACCTTAAAAAAGAAAAGAAAAAAAGAAGTTCGCGAGGGAATTTAGTATAAAGCTGAAAATACAAAGCAGAAAATAACATTAATTGAAACCGAAACTAATTTAGGGCCTCTTCCGACTGCTAGGTGTCCTTTCTGTACTTCCACTATCTGGGCCGCTGGGGCCTATGCGATTGTCAATTCTTTATGTTTACTGTCACTCTATGCGTGCACCGTTTGTCATGCGATTGTTTCTCACATATATCCGTTCCGCTTGATGTTCTGTGCTTCAAGCAACATGGTAGAGCAACGTGCCGCTGCTTGCCGACGATATCGGGCTTCTTCGTGCTCTCTGACGCAGGTTTAACGTGAAAACATGAAGGAATGAGACTTTATACCCTTTTTGCGCTCGATCGCTCTGGGTATTAGCACCGGTGAGACAGCATCAGTCGCATCGCCGTAGCGGTGCTCGAATTCCTGGTTGTGTTCGAGGATCAATAGAATCTATACTGCTTTTAGCACACAATTTTTGCATTCTTTTAGCTTTTTCTGACCAATAAATGTCTGAGAATATGTCCGAAATGTACGCGTCGCACGTAGAGCCTAGGAAAATTTCCAGCCAAGGTAACCGCATAATCGCAGCAACCCTTAACGATGAAGCTCCTGAGATCTTTACATTTTGCACTGATAAACGACTTTACGATATAAATTCTAGCCTAAAATGTTCGCAATTTCTAGCTTCATTTCAACATTGAAATGTCTGAGAATCGAAGCCAAAGCTATACGTCGCGTGCAGGGCCTAGGGGAAGTTGTTTCAGCCCCGTGTCAACGAATAACCGCAGCAACTTTTAGCGATGAAGCTCCTGCGATATCGAAACTTTTGTTCTAGGCGAAGATTTTACAAATTGACAGATCTCAAGATTTCGATATAACGTGATTTCACTGCAGTAGCTTGCATTCAATAGCAGAATTTTTTTTATAGCGCAGCTCCTAGGCGCCCGGTTCCGGCTTGAGCGGCGTCACCGTCACCGTCAGCGTAACCGCGCGCTGGATTACGCGAAAATTTCCCCGCTAAAGTTAGCAGAAAAATTTTCCATCTAAATTTAGCAGGAAAATTTCCCCGCCAAATTTAGCGGAAAAATTTCCCCGCTAAATTTAGGCAGAAAAATTTCCCGCTAAATGTAACGGGGAAATTCGCCGCTAAATTTAGCACAGAAAATGTTTGGCTACATCTAGCGGGGAAATCTCTCTGCTAAATTTGGAGGAGAAATTGCCCCGCTCAATTTGGGGAGAAAATTTTCGGTAAATTCAGCGAAAAAATTCCCCTGATAAATTTAGCGGGAAAATGTTTCTGCTATATTTAGCGGTATTTTTCGCTAAATTTAGGAAAAAAATATATACCCCCGCTAAATTTAGCGAAAGAATATCCCCGCTAAATTAAGCAAAATATTATGCCCGCTATATTTAGCGGTAAAAATGTTAGCGAAAAAGATTCCCCGCTAAATTTAGCGCAAACATTTCCCAGCTAAATGGGTGGGGAGCAGAGTAGGAGCAGGGGAAAGGGAGGAGGGACATACTCTTCCCTCCGTACCCCCCCCCCCCTCCTCTTCAAGAGCTGAGCTCTAACTTTTTTGTTTTCTTTTTTTGGTTAAAAGTAGACGTTCGTTAAAGTGACGTGCATGCGAACTCTTACAAAGCCTTCGAACCAATCATTCGGGAAAAAGTGTATTACTAACACTCATAAAACAGTTAATTTTACGATGATCCACAGCTTCGCTTCGACGACAGGGAACCCATGAATAATTTTCGCGACAGATTATCTCACGCTATACGCCGAAACGAAAGCCTTTCCGTATGGAACTGCGGTGCAAGTTGCCAAGTTTTTGGTTGAGTCTATCGTTCTGCGTCCCGAAGCGCCGGAAATCCTAATTACAGACCAAGGAACAGTGATTTTGGCGCAGCTGACGCAAGAGATCCTTCGGCTCAGCCACACTCGTCAACCCACTGCTTACCACCCGCCGACCAGCGGGCTAACAGAGCGGCACAATAAGGCTATCACCAACAAGATCTCAATGTACGACGACGTAGAGCACAGGGTGTGGGACGAGGTGCTGCCCGACGTCACGTTGGCTTGCAACACGGCGGTTCAGCGGACCAACGCACATACATCATTTAAGATGGTGCATAGAAAAAACCCAGTTAAAAATACCCATTGGGTCCAATCGGAATATCCGTTGGTACCAATTGGAATGTGAGGAACGTTCTTTAGAAGGGTTTCGGGAAATGAAGCTTTGGTGCATAAGAGGACAGCCTGGTTTTGTTACGGGCTCTACAAGGTTTTGCATGAACCACAAGCAGAAGGAGGTTTTCTTGGTACTCTATCAAAGGGACCCAGAAAGCAAAACTAATTTAGACGATATGATACACTACAACTCGTTTTTAGGGCTTTTTTCCTCTTCAAATTTTCTTTTAATTTGCAGCTCTTGGTTAACACCTCTAGAGGGCGTTGCACGTCGTAAGCTAAACTTTCCAGCCCGTTTCCAGCCTGAGCGGCGTCGGCGTCGGCGTAACCGGGGGGGGGGGGGGGTCACGTGACCCCCGAGGTCACGTGACACCCCCCCCTTTGAGGTCACGTGACCCACTTTGAGGTCACGTGACCCACCGAGGTCACGTGACCCCCTCCCCCGAAATCACGTGACCCATCCGGGGTCACGTGACTGCCCGCAGGTGACGTGACCCCCTCAGTACCCTTCCCTACTCCTCCTCAAGAGCTGCGCTCCAATTCGGCGTTACAGGGATTTGTAAACGGCTTTCATTTTTTTGTGCATTTATTTCGAGTTTTCCAATTGCGTCAAACGTTTCTACTCACGGTTATGACATCCTAATAACATTTTGAAGCTACTCTGCTATTATTTCTTAATAGAGAAGCTCGAACAAGGGGCTTGACATTTATATATACCACTAAAATATATAAAATTACAAAACTTGTAGAATTGTATGCTTAAGGATCTGAGCACTTTCGTTTTGCGTCAGCAACAGGCAGCTCTACGAGCGTATTAAACGCTAACGTAGAATTTGTGTACTCCGAAAGCCCTTTTTGAAAACACCAGCGATTCTGCCGGGTTCACCTCAAGTCAACTCAGAGCAAATGCCTTTTCATGAGTCACGTTACAAAATTCGTTCGATGTAATTGATAGCCCAAGTATGAAATATATCTTGACTTTTCTAGAGTTGAATGACCTTCCCGTGTTTCTCACTCATGTTAACGCTTTTTAAAGTATTGAGCCCGCAGTCGGTGTGCTTTCCGCATGGTCAAGGCTCTAGTGAAAGTTGTTTTACTTATGTCACATTCAAATGGGGCGCACGCAGCACCGAGAAAATGCTGCCCCCAAGGCCGCGCCACCGCGCGGGTGCAGCGTATGACGCACTACCAAGTGAACGCAAAGCATTCCGCCGTGCAACGCGCTTGGCGCGGTCACTTCAAGGGCAAAACATAAACTGGTGGACCATTGAACAAAATCCGCCGCGAGTGGGGCGGCGGCGCACGCCATCTAGCGAGAGTCTCCCGAGCCGCCATGTTTACCGAGACCAGGAAGACGAAGCAAGGGAAAGAAGGTGCCGAAGGAGGCGGAGAGCGGTAGCTCAAGGCCGCACCGGCCCGCAGTGCGCGAAGCCGCACGGTCTCCTTTCGACGGTGCAGCTGGTGCAGCAACGCGCCGGTGTCGTGCGCCGCACCAAGTCCCAAATGAACGTAGTGCAGCCGCACCGACACGACCATCTGAACGCGACGCGTCCGTCGGTGCAGTACGGTGCGGTGTGGTGCGCCCCAATTGAATGTGACATTAGATAAACCGCACTATATGTTTACTTCATTCATGCTCTACTCCTGTTAAGCATGAGAAAGAGAAATGTTCTATATGCTCCCTAAAACGAATGTAGATTGGCCTTCTTCTCATAGACTTTTGTTTTTAAATTTGTATGAATATTTAATGCAGGTGAAAATGACCGCGGACGCTCTTCATTGCTGAGCTGTCGCGACGGTGGTTCCAGAAAGCTTCCATAGCGAGTTACCTACCTGTAGTAATGATTTTACAGCAACAACAAATCGGTGTTTGTGTAATCGCAATGAAATTGGGTGCACATCGTACGCTTGGGTGCGTTTCCCATGCAGGTTTCCCGCTAGGAAATCGAGGGCGCAAGTAACACACTCAAAATATCAGTTTGCTTGCCGACATTTACCCAGCATTAAAGAACGTGATCTCCACGTGCAACCAAAATCATGAAAATTGTTTTCGAAAACAATAAAACGCAAAATTGTGAATGTTTTATTACTATTATTATTATTAAGAAACTTTATTTTCCATTTCGATACCTAAAAAAACGAAACTAGAGAAAAAAGCTGTGCGAACAGCTTGACAGAGCCCCTTGCTCCCTTCTAGTGTCATATACACAAGTCAATACAAGGCAACAGCGAAAAACACTAAGAAAACCGACATAACAAAGTAAAATAAAAAAAAATCAAACAGGTCTCAGAAATCGAGTCATTCGTTTTCGCCCCACATTAGTTGAGTTCGTAATTCTTCAATTGCAATATAAATAATATCAATGTTATTTTTTATTAGCGTGTTCAATATAGTAGGAAGTGTGCATTTGAGTGATTGCATTGAATAGTTGTTAGGACACAGTAGCACAGTCCAGTGTTCCTCCGACCGTGGTCGGTAGGAAGTTGCATGTTCTTTTAGCTCCGCAAGGTTTACCAAACTATCCGCATTTCTTTTATTTTCTAACTTAAAATTGATCGCGAGTCTACACTTGTATACATGTTGCAAACAGGAAGTATACACTCTAAAAAAAAGCCGTTGAGTTTGCTTTCCCGCACAACACTCGGAGAGCCAATCACCGCGACTTACGGAGGCAACTGGGCGAATGACGATGCCGAAACATATGTTTAGACAAAGAAACGCAGACGGAGTTGTGACATTAAGCAATGCAAGCGTGACGTTTTGCATTGCTTAATGTCACAACTCAGACTGCGTTTTTTTTGGTCTAAACAGATGTCTCGGCATCGTCATTTGCTGAGCTGCCTCCGTAAGTTGCGATGATTGGTTCTCCAAGTTTTGTGCGTGAAAGTACACGTACATAGATTTTTTAGAGTGTACTATTTATCATGAACAGACCCTGGGTGCTTTCACTCTAAAAAAAGCCCGTGGGTCTGGTTTCCCGCACAACACTCGGAGAGCCAATCACTGCATCCTACGGAGGCAGCTCAACGAATGACAATGCCGAAACATATGTTTAGACCAAAAAACGCAGTCTGAGTTGTGACATTAAGCAATGCAAGCGTGACGTTTTGCATTGCTTAATGTCACAACTCAGACAGAGTTTTTTGGTCTAAACATATGTTTCCGCTTCGTCCTTCGCCGAGCTGCCTTCGTAGGTTGCAGTGATTGGCTCTCCGAGGGTTGTGCGTGAAAGTAGACGCGCAAACGTTTTTAGAGTGTAGAGTCGTAAGAAATTGTCCTAATGAGACCCACATATGTATACATATATTTTTTGCAATTAGAGTATTGTTTTGAGATTCGGGCGGGTAGTTGTGCCCCAAGCTAGATAACAATAATTCAGACGAGAAAGAAATAAAGTCTGGTATAAAAGAAACTTAACATTTCTGGGTGGAATAAAACGGTTACGAGAGACTAGTCCAATGATCTTTGACAACCCAGTGCGTAAATCATTCACATGATTTTCCCAAGATAAGTACTGATTGAAAATTAAACCTAAACTCTTAAAATTATCTACAATGTCTATATACTTTGCATTTAGGACAAGGGTCTTAGTTGTAGAAACATGTTTGTTTCTAGGCCGAAAGATGATTGCGTTCGCTTTACTCGCATTGATGTTTAGCGCGTTATCTGAGGACCATTTCTGCAAAGCTCTTAGGGTCACGTTTGTGCAGCCGATAAGCTCGTCGACAGTCTCGCCAAAAAAGAAGAGGCTCGTGTCATCCACGTGTATTACGAATTTAGTCAGTGGATTTATGTTTACAATATATTTTTATGCATATATTAAACAGTAACGGCCCTAAGAGGCTTCCTTGCGGTCACCGGAATTAATTGTCTTTGTTGAAGACGCCAAACCATTAAGATGAACAAACTGTTTACGGTGACCTAAATATGATTTAAGCAAAATAAGTGGTTGACCTCGAATTCCGTAAATATCGGGATTTTGTAGTAGTAAATGGTGATTTATATAATCAAACGCCTTCGTAAAATCTACAAAAAACGCCAAGGGCCAATTTTTTTTATCTCAAAACTCCGTAAAATAATTTTTTTTTTGTTCAAGCAATGCAAGTTCCGTTGATCGATTTCTTCGAAAGCCGAACTGATCATCAGTAATTTTTTGGTGCTTATCCAAAAACGGAGATACACGAATATTTGTATCATTAGATGCTTCGCGTGAAATAGAATATGAACTTATAAACAGCACACGAACTAGATCGCACAAAATACGGTATGTTGTAGACCAAGTGTGAAAACAAAAGTTCGTGTGTACTATGCTTAGTTTGCGTCCAAGGCGCTGACTTACAACTGAAGTTTATTCGTGCTAGCATCGAGGATAAATACTGCAACGTCAAAACGAACAAACCAAGAGAAAATGCATGACATAAACGTTACGTGCTCCCTAAAGCACCGTCACGCGTTTTTACTATGTGTCTAAAAACAACACTTTTTAACGGACACGGATAGTGATAAAGCGCTGACACACTTTCCCCCCAATCCTCTAATTTCCTGCGCTCCAATAATTTCTCGAGTGAGTCTATCTTCGTTCTTTCTAATCACCTCACACGTGTCGAAGACGGGAGTGCAACGACAGCCTCGGCAACGCAGGCCAGGATTACCTGTGACACAACCCTATAAACGTTGGACTTATACTCTAGCAAGCGATCATTGAGGCAGAACCCTGTTTTCCCGACGTATCTCCTACCGCGCAAAAGCGGAATGGAGTACACTATTCCCTCCACACCGTTCACAAATCGGTCATGGTGTTTTTGAGCGCATCTCCGCCTTTCTTTAGAATTAGAGTTCACCTTTCCGCACAACCCAGACAGCTTTTCCGGAACTGAAAAAAAAAAAAAAAAAAATCATCAACACCAGGTTTTTGGCCAACTTTTTTTAGGATGTGAAAGATCTTATGCAGGCAAGGTAAAACCGCCGTTTTTAATTTTTAATCACAAAATACCAACTATCCCGAACTTCTACGTTAGCCAACTTAATGTGAAGCAGAGAAGAGACTTTCGTCGCCAGTACCTGTTGAAAAATGAAGGTTCAGTTCTGGTTAGAACATGTGATGTCTTTTTCACTGAACTTGGATATTTTTTTCCGTAACGTAGAGTACTTTACTTGATGCAACACATGAGCCTCGGTAGTTTCTCTCCTTAGTAATATTTATTTCCAAATGTCGTTATGAAAACAAAATACCGAACAAGTATTTTTTTTCTTGGCTCGTTCAGGTATCAAAGAACTTAACTTATAAAGAAGTAAATATATGCTTCATTAATCATTTTCTGCTAAAAACGCTGTAGCAACAGTGGCCTGAGAAGGTCCCAGCTTCAATCTGGCAGAAGCCAGCGCTCAGTGGTTACTTACTACACTTTCTATACATTCACAACCGGATATAAGCAAATGTACCGTTAGTACCGCATCCCCAGAAATATGTGCAATCGTATGCGCGTGCGCCATCACTTAGCCGGTTATGGCAGCGCTCCCATGGAAGCCGATATGTATTTAACACGCACTTAAGGTGATAACACCGAAAAATGTTTGCGCGTGCCCCGGTATATAACACCTTTTTAGCTGCGAAAGTATGGTACGTTCTGCAGGTGCTGCACTGTTCGCGGGTCAACATCCAGCGCATACACCGTGTTTTTGCTGTGTTTATTTGGAGCTCGACTTGGGAGAGAACGAGCCGAACCAATCTTTTCCGGCGTGTCAAGGATGGTGGGATGGGTCTGTCGCATTTTTTTGTTAGGCAACTCGTTAATAGGTTTTGTTTCCTAAGGGACCAGAAGGACCCTCTACTGCGTACGGTCTTTCAATTGTGGCTATGCAGACCATTGCCCGAATTTATTGATTCGACTGATACTCATTTCAGCTATGGCGTACGCGTTTTTTTTTAAAGAAGTTGTGTCTGCTTATCGGTTCTTGGCGACGCGGTTTTTGCTCGAGTATTTGTCCAGTGTGGCGCGAAAGCGTTTGATCAAAGATTTGATTTTTCCCTGTTTCCTACTCCACTGTACCGGTCCTTGTACAGTGCGGAAAGTAGCCAAGGTGTTTTGAAGCGTGTCAAGCAAATGAGGGTACCCGCCTTCACGAAATCGTTTTTCTTCAAGCTACACAGTGAAACCCTGCCGGTCAAAGTTTTTTTAGAGGGAAAAGGTATTTCCGTTGCATGGGCGGTAAACTGTTTACTTTGTAAAATGCCAGAGACGATAGAACACGTTTTTCGTAACTGCTGGGACGCAGTGTTCCTTTGGGACGTCCTTCAAAGGACCCTTAAAAAGGACCTACCGTTAACACCTCACGGAATCCGTTATTTGCCTGTTGATGGAGGAGACAGCATGGTACCACATGATCATGCTGGTCGGTCTCCATAGCTTGTGGCGCTGCCGCATGGCTGTAAGACACGCGGACGTCGAGGTGCGTCCCGCACACAGGTACTTTGTTGAAATGATTTGTTTTTAGAGCGCAGCTCTTAGGGGCCCGTTTCCGGCTTGAGCGGCGTCGCCGTCGGCGTCGCCGTCGCCGTCGCCGTCACCGTCGGCGTCGGCGTAACCGCGCGGTGCATTATGGGTAAATTTCCCCGCCAAATCTAGCGGAAAAATTTCCCCGCTAGATTTAGCGGAAAAATTTCTCCGCTAAACCTAGCGTAAAAACTTTCCCCGCTAGATTTAGCGGAAAAAATTCCCCGCTAAATCTAGCGGAAATATTTCCCCGCTAAATCTAGCGGAAAAATTTCTCCGCTAAATTTAGCGGAAAAATTTCCCCGCTAAATCTAGCGGAAAAAATTTCCCCGCTAAATCTAGCGGAAAAAATTTCCCCGCTAAATCTAGCGGAAAAATTTCCCCGTCAAATCTAGCGGAAACAATTTTCCCGCTAAATCTAGCGGAAAACATTCCCCGCTAGATTTAGCGGAAAAATTTCTCCGCTAAACCTCCTCGAGGGGTCCACGTGACCCCTCGAGGAGGGGTCACGTGGACCCCTCCTCGAGGTCACGTGACCCCCGCCGATGTCGCGTGACCCCCCGATGACGTCATCGTCACTGATGACGTCACCGGCATCCACATCGTCATCGTCATCATCACTGATGACGTCACCGGCATCCACATCGTCATCGTCATCATCACTGATGACGTCACCGGCATCCACATCGTCATCGTCATCATCACTGATGACGTCACCGGCATCCGCATCGTCATCGTCATCATCACTGATGACGTCACCGGCATCCACATCGTCATCGTCATCATCACTGATGACGTCACCGGCATCCACATCGTCATCGTCATCATCACTGATGACGTCACCGGCATCCACATCGTCATCGTCATCATCACTGATGACGTCACCGACATCCGCATTGTCATCGTCATCATCACTGATGACGTCATCAGTGACGTCACTGATGTCGTCACCGGCATCCGCATCGTCACCGTCATCATCACTGATGACGTCATCAGCGACGTCACTGATGACGTCACCGACATTCGCATCGTCATCGTCATCATCACTGGTGAAGTCATCAGTGACGTCACTAATGACGTCATCGGTACCCGCATCGTCATCGTCACTGATGACGTCATCAGTGACGTCAGTGATGACATCATCGGCATTGGGGGTCACGTGACCCCCAAGGTAACGTGACCCCCCGCCCTGGTTAGTTTAACCCCCCCCCCAGTGCCCCTCCCCCCTCCTCCTCAAGAGCTGCGCTCTAATTCGGCGTTACAGGGAGTTGTAAGCGGCTTTCATTTTTTGAAAGAAATGTTTAAGGTTCAGCAGCAACCCCCGGACTTTCTGCCGCTTCTTGAGGAGCTGGCGTCCATCACTGATCTGTGAAGGTGTTTGATGAGCTTGATATTTGTACAATAGCCTTTGAGGCTTTTGTTTTAACCTTTTATTGTATATGTAATGTGTTCGTCGCCTGAACAAAAAACAGGCAATAAAGAAAAAAAAAAGAGAGGGGTGCCGCTGCGTTGCTGCTGTTGTAGAGGTAGTGTTCTCCTTGTGTTCTGTGTATTCTGTGTGTTCAGAGATGTATGCATATCTTGCATATAGCGTTCACAAATCGGGAGAACTTGAAGTAAAATTTTTTTTTTGAGCTTGCATTAGACAAGTTAAAGAGCGCTATGGCTGGACAGCGATAGAGCCATACACAGAGCTAAAGTGGCCCAAAAAGGCGACCATAAAAAATGCTAAAGACAGCCATAGAAAATTCTTTAGCTAGTTGGGCCAAATAGCTAAAGCCGACCATACAAAGGATTTTCCTTAGCCGATCATAGGACATTTTTGTATGGGTTTACTTGGGAGCTAAGTTGCTTTCAAAAAGTTCTCTGATGTGGCGAGGGTTCCTAAAATTCAAAAATGAGTGAATGTCTGAAAACGGCCGAACTCTGAGGTGATGTTTCTGAAAAAGCAGTTGCCTTCGAGAATTTTCCGTAATGCCGGTTTTAGATTCCGGCCTTAGTAATTGAATTGTTTTCAGAAAGTTACCTGGAAATCACGTTTAGTCAAGTTTGAAATGACAGTCGAATATGTCAAATGGGTCACGCGTCTTCCAGATTGAAGTTGTAAAATAATGTAGTCAAGAGTCTAAACGCTCATATTAAGTCATCTCTGTGCTAAAATTAATGCCTCTAAAAGCAAGCAATTGATAGCCCCTTCCCCTGGCAGATGCCGAGCGCTCCGAGCTAGCTGTCGTCAAGCGGTCGGCCTCCGTGAGTGATCGGTCACGTGATCTACTCCAGTAGCACGCGCAGCGGAGCACATCGAGCGTAACGCTACCAGCGCCACCACTTTCAGAGCGTCTGCCCGCGCTTTTTAACAGTTTCGGTTCCCTTTGCCACCTTGCTGAAAGTATGAACTCCAGATCGGAAGCACCCCAGATTGTTTATGTGATCAACGGTGACCCCGACGGTAAGAGGCAATTTATTTTTCCTTACAGTTTTTGTAAACCCGATGAAGACAACTAGAAGTACTTGTAGGAGCCGTAGGATGCAATGAAGCAGAATACCAAACACATATGCCGTAAAGCGATCGTCACCTCCGAAGGCGATCTCCATCAGCGGAGTATTTGGCGCATTGTCTTCTAATTATTCCAGTTACTTCCTAAACATTGTTCATCACGAACAACAAGCATTGTGTATCTGATTTGTGATGTGACCGCTCGCTTATCAACTATTGCAAAAAAATTGGTCAGCGGAGACAAGCTAAATGACTGATATAAGTTTTTAACTGATCTACGGGTAGAATTTGAACTTAAAGTGCGTTCACGCAGTTCTATTTTCTTACGTTGCGTTATATGTTACGGCAGTTTATGTCTGCGTCGACTTACGACAGAAAGCCACAGAAACATCCGTGCATCGGGTGTCGTGACGTAATTAAATCGCGGTTAAAACTAAAGAAAACACGAACTATGGTTTCGCCAACACAGACTTGAGCATGATGCTTTTCGTATGTTAATAACTTCAAGTTACGACAGGGAGTCACAGGAACATCCGTGCATCGGATGTCTTGACGTAATTAACTCGCGGTCAAAACTAAGAAAACGCGAACTACGTGGTTTCTCCAATACAGACTTGAGCATGATGTTCTCCCGTGTTATTTGTTCCTATGACAAGTCGAAAATAGCCTCGATCCTCATCAAACGACAGTGTAATTCCCTTCCACACTTGACTGCTTCGTTAATGCGAGTACTTCAATCTGCGAGAAGATTGTGCTTGGTTTCATATGGCATGCTAAAACAATTTTGTTTCCGTCTAGCCACACCTATAGCTGCTATGACCACTGGCCTAGATATCTAAACCGGAATATATATAAAAAAAGAAACAGTTGTACGGTGCAGGCACGTAGCCAGGGGGCGGCCCATGGGGCCCGCCCCCCCCCCCCCCCCCCTCCCCCCGATGTGCTCCTGGTACAGGCCGGGCATCGGCAGCTAGTTGGGGTTAGGCCATCAGTTCCATGATTGCACGCGCGTTGTTCTTGAGGCTGTCTGTCGGTTGTCGTCGTCATTAGTCCGACACCAGACGCACACGCGGGAGCCAGATGATGTCTGAGATGCAGCATTCCTCCCTCCTTAAGGTGAATATCGGTCAACAGGTTTCTTGGGTCTCGTCGACCGCCGAAGAGCTGGGACGGCCTCGTCTTCCGCTGCGTCAGACTGCGCTGGTGAGGCTGCATCTTGATCGGGTGGTTCAGGCGTCTTGTTCACCGGTGGCGCAGGTGCTGCGCTCTCTCTTGGACGAATTTGGTCCATGTGCCGTTTCAGCTCTCCTGCTGACGTCTTGACCGTGATCATGCGGGAACCCGTTGTTTCTTTGACTGCCCCCGGAAGCCACTTTTCCCCTTCACCAAAGTTGCGTGCTCAGACGGAGTCGCCAGGGCAAAGCTTACTCGCAGTATCTCCCTCAGAACAGAGAGGAAAAGAGACAGGAGGCGGAAGGCAGGTACCCATGCGGGAGCAGATTTGGAATCCTAAAAGCCGCTAGGACGGAGATCTTGCGTTCTCCAGTGGCGTCCTAGGGTGGTTGAATGGCACCTTTGCGAGGCGCATAGACAAACTACCGGTCTGAAGTTTTTATAGGCCCTCCTTGATGGTGCGTACGGCTTTCTCCGCCAGGCCGTTCGATTGTGGGTAGTACGGAGCTGTGCGCAAGTGTTTCACGTTGTTGTTGGACAAAAACATGGCAAATGCTTCGGATGTAAACTGAGTGCCATTGTCACTCACGATGTTTCTCGGTATGCCAAACCGGCTGAAAATCTCGCGTAGTGCCGTGATTAGGGCCTCGGTCGTGGCATGTTGCATAGCAATTGCCTCTATCCACTTCGAGTGCTAATCCACCGCAACCATGATCACCGCACCCTTTACTGGACCAGCGAAATCCAGGTGAACACGCGACCAGTTCACCTGAGTCAAAGGCCAATTAACAGCAGTCTTCGCCGGCGGTATCGACCTTGCTTGTACACAGGTGTGGCAATTGCTCGCCAGACGTTCTATCTCACCGTCAAGTCCAGGCCACCACATGAGTGCACGTGCGACAGACTTCATTGCTGATGCGCCCTGGTACGTCTCGTGCAGAAGCTGCAGCATCTGATTTCGTGCGGGCTCAGGAACAATGACTCGGTGGCCCCAGTAGATAAGACCTTGGACCACAGTCATTTCTAGCCTCCTAGTAAAATACGCTTGCATGCGTGCATCAGACGCTTTCCTCTCCCGAGGCCAACCTTCGAGAATGTAGGACTTCACCGTATTGAGGACCTCATCCTTCAAAGGTAGTTGGCGGAGCGCTTCTGACGAAAGATGTGTATTGTCGAGCTGTTGAAGCGAATGTACATACTCAGGTAACTCATCGGTCACTTCCTCGGGAGTCTCTAGTGGAAGTCGACTGAGCGCGTCGGCGTTTTGGTTGTCTGGCCCAGGCTTATACTCTATGTTCTAGTTGTAAGCTCCCAGCAGCAAAGACCAGCGCTGGATCCGAGCCGCGGCCTCGACTGGTGTCGGGCGGTTCTCACGAAACAGTCCAACCAAAGGCTTGTGATCTGTGACTAAAATAAAGAATTGACCAATCAGATAGTCGCGGAACCTAGACACTCTGGAGACCAACGCCAATGCTTCACGCTCGAGTTGAGAGTAGTTTCTCCCGGCCTTTGACAGTCTTCGGGAACGGAACCCAAGTGGCTTGTCTATGTTTCCAACGCGATGCGACAACACCGCTCCTATTCCGTACGGCGACTCGTCGCATTACAGGCGCAATGGCTTCGCTGGGTCGAAGCGCGTGAGCATCTTTGCTTGTCGCAGTGCTTGTTGGGAATTCTAGAACGATTCTTGCTGCTCCGGACCCCAGCTCCAGCGGCGATCCTTGGCTAGAAGGTCGTAGAGCGGAGCGAGCAACGTAGCCATGTTCAGAAGAAACTTGCCGTAGTATGTTAGACGCCCGATGTAGGAACGTAATTCGCTTACGTTCTTAGGACTTGGAGCCTTCATCACAGCATCCAGGTTCTTCTCCAGAGGCTGCAGTCCGTCGCTGCTGATCTTGTGTCCCAGGTAGAAGACTTCGGGCATCCGGAAGGTGCACTTGTCCTTCCTTAACTTGACGCCGTTTTCTCGGAAGCGCCTCAGAACCGCCTTGAGGCCCTTTCCACCATCTTTTTTGTTTTCTGCCACCAGGACATCATCCAAATACGCCTGCACGCCTGGAATACCCTTCAGCATAGTCTCCATAGTGCGCTGAAAAATAGCGGGCGCGGAAGACACCACAAACGGCAGACGGTTGTAACAAAACAATCCTCGATGGGTATTGATGACCGTCAGTTTCTTAGCCTCTTCGTCAAGGGGAATCTGATTGTAAGTGTCGCGAAGATCCAGCGTGCTGTACACGTCTCCCTCGTTGAGGGCGGCGAAGAGGTCATCAATCACAGGCAGCGGATATTGCTCTGTAACGCATGCCGCGTTCACGGCTTGTAATCGCCTCAAATTCTGACTGATCCGTCCTTCTTCGTAACCGGCACGATCGGGGTTGCCCACTCTGAGTGTGCCACCGGAAATAGAACGCCGTTCTTCACTGGCCTGTCGAACTCGTCAGAAACCTTGTCCCTTATAGCATACGAAAGAGGTCTAGCCCTGAAGAACTTTAGAACCGACCCCTCCTTGACATACAGGTGTGCGGGTGGAATCTCTACCAGTCCTAGCGTTAGCTCAAATACCTCTTCGTACTCGGTCAAGATTTTATCCAGATCCTCCCCTTTACATTGGCTTTTCGAGTTGGACACACTGAGAACACGAGTTCCCAAGTTGTTTAGCGCTTGGATCAGGTCTCGGCCACACAAAGATGGTCCTGGCCGGCGAAGTACAGTTATCGACGCTGTGACAGTCTTGTCGGCATACGAAACAGGAAGCGTGAGCTTACCGGCAATCGGCAGTGGCCCCAAGTAGCAAGACAACTTCAGGGTTGACTTCTCCAGTCTTGGCCAACTCTCCCTGTGCTGGATGTAAACGTCTCAGGATATCACGAACACAGGTGATCCCGTGTCGATCTCCATGATAATGTCGAATCCGCCCCAACAGAACTTGCGCCGAACTGGACCGACGATCTTGTTCTCCCTGATCGGATTTTGTTTCAGGGACAGCAGGTGCGAGAAGAATGCTGTGTCGCCGTCCTCAGCAGAGTTTTCGGTTAGTGCGAACGTCCTCTGTTGTCGCTTGCCCCTAAAGCGACACATTAGTGCGAGGTGTCCCTTCTTTTTACACTGGAAACACTTCGCATTCTTGAACGTGCAGGCCATCTCGGAGTGTTCCTTGCTGCCGCACCGTTCGCACGCTAGCGATGGTCCACGTTTTTCTTTGCTGTACTGGCGTGACGGTCCCGGTCGTTGCTTACCCACCAGCTTGTGCAGTTCCGGCTCTAACTTCACGTCTGAAGGATTCATGAGCTTGACACTTTGTCTCGCCGCCTCCGCCGCCAGCACGATGTTCTCAGTTTCCTGCAATGTCAACTTGGGCCGGGAAAGTAGTGCCTTCTGAACGTGGATATTTCGAATTCCGCACATTATCTTGTCTCCTAGCATGCGGTCTAACATGTCGCCGAAGTTGTATTTATCGGCCAGCTGCCGAAGTTCCACGATGAATTCCCGAGCAGACTCTTCCTCTTTCTGAACCCTCGTGAAAAATTTGAAGCTTTCAGCTATCTCGTTCGGTCTCGGTACCTAAAATTCTTCAAGAATTTCAATAGCTTGATAGCAGGTTAATTCTTTAACCTTCCTTGGCGCGCAACGCCCACTCAAGACGTCGACTGCTCTTGAGCCCAGTGCCGAAACGAGAAGCGCTCTCTTCTTTACGTCGTCCACGATGCCGTTTCCCTTGAAGTAGGACTCAATGCGGATAATATACGAAGTCCACTTATCGTTCGTCTTGTCAAACTGTGGTACTTGGTACGTCATCACCGCAGGCTCGGAGTTGCGTCCGTTGACTTCAGAGGCTGGTTCGGTACTCGTCGCCATTGCTAAACATTATTAGAGACGTTACTAGTGCTCTTTAATATATGTACAAGTGTTTACGCGAGATGTGCTCTTGGTACAGACCGGGCATCGGCAGCTAGTTAGGGTAGGCCACCAGTTCCATAATTGCACGCGCGTTGTTCTCGAGGCTGCCTGTGGGTTGTCATCGTCATTAGCCCGACACCAGACGCGCACGCGGGAAGCAGATGATGTCTGAGATGCAGCAGTTTCCGTCTAGCCACACCTATAGCTGCTGTGACCACTGGCCTACATATCTAAACCGGAATATATATATAAGAAAAGAAACAGTTGTACGGTGCAGGCACGTAGCCAGGGGGCGGCCCATGGGGCCCGGCACCCCCCCCCCCCCCCCCGAAATATTTAATTTTGCTGGAGCCTCCTCTCCCCCCTCCCCCTCATACAGCATTTTGTCATGGGTGCCCCCCCCCCCCCTTTCCCAACCAAAATCCTGGCTACGTGCCTGGGATGGTGAATGGTTGCAGGAATGCCCATTTCCTTTTGCAAATATTTTGATGCCACATTAATCAATGATGCACCCTACGGTTCAACAGGAAATGACCACAGTGGTGGAAGCTGCGCTGGCGTTCTGCCTGAACCGCAAGAATCCGACTGTTCGCCCAAAGAACTCCACACAAAACTCCAGTACTCAACGTAAGCCATACATATGTCCCATACAAAGTATACTCTTCACTTGGATTACAAAGCTTCATAACTCAATTCTCCGTGACTGAAGGTATATGCTAACAATGAATGCTAGGATGCAAGCTTTACTCAGTGCTAACAAATTGGCTGCATGGTTAATGTTACAATGACTTTTTGCAATATGGCGCCAATTTTGCCCATGCAGTAGTGCAGCTGGTCAGCATGATATTTTTACTTGGCAACTTGACATCATGCATCCTATTTATGCCCCTTGAAACATTCTCAACATTTTATCGTAGTCGGTATTCAGTTTCCGCTTGAACCTGTCACAGTTTTGCAAGCTTATTTTATTTACCGTCATTACCAGGTACTCGAATCATGCAGAGCATTAACGTGTTCCTTAACTTTATACTACATGAGAAACCCCACACGTACGCCGTATAAGCAAAGCACCTTCCATCCGCATCGAAAGATTGCCCGGTTTATTAAGTTATTCAACAATTTAGTGTTTGTGTTTTTTGTTTTCAGCTTACACCTGGTCAGAAGGTGAATCCAAGCTTCTTCTAGCCCTCTACTCTCGATATTTTTTTCAGAAATTCGACCATTTAAAACGTTTAAAAACAAGAAAACATATGTTTATTAAAATTGCTGAAGAGATAAATGAGGGGATGAACTCCCACTATAGTGCACATCAATGTGACACACGTCTCAAACCCCCCCCCCCCCCCCCAAAAAAAAAAAAAAAAAAAAAAGGTTGTGGACAGCAATGGAAAAAGTGCAGCAACTCGGCAACACAGAGTTTGAAGAAGAGGTCAACCTCATCAGGGCAGCCGATGACAGTGTGGAGCCGGAAGTGATGATGGATGTTTTTCAGATCCTATACAAACAAACGACTCTACATGCACCAGCCTCCTCCACAGAAAATCCAGACCATCAACATCAGCAGAATGCACCACCCTAAAAAAGCCCCCCTGTCCACGGCAGAACTCTGAGCGCATGCGACATATGGAACACTTTTTTTTTTCAAAAATGGAGGCTCTCACGAAAAAAAAAGATGAAGCACGTGCGTGCAAGGAGGAAAGACACGGAGAAATACGTGTGGAGCGCGATCAGCGTAGATAAGAGCGGGAAAAGAAGAGAGAGGTTCGTGCAAAACAGCGTCAAGAGCGGCACAAATCTTCTTGGTGTGCCGGATTGAGTGCTGGGCACCATGAACACTACGAAGTGATTAGTTTTATCTAAATGTTTCTGCAGCTTATTACACTTGATTATTTACGTTTTGTACATACTCTAGTTTTCTAGATACTCCAGAGCATCATTTGTTATACATATGCTCAAGGTTATGCATGTTGATTCGGCTAATAACAAAAATGTTTTGGTTCCAACACAATTTTATGCCTTAAATAATATTAAAAGGTAACATTCATGACACGTAAGTTACCCGTGTACAGTTGTTCAGAAGGAAAATATTTAGTGTTCTTTTCACCGCAACACATAAACTGCGTCACCGAACAATTGGTTTCTGCCCGAATGTCGAAACAGACCTTGCTGTAATCTATTCAAGAAGTTCTGTAATTTTTTTGTTAAATTTAGATGCGAAAATGAAGTTCGCTTTAGGTAGCCGACACCGCTTATTACCGTGTATTTCTGGGCCTCATCATCCTTCTTTTTATCACAGAAAATTTCAAAAAATTGCTCATAACATTAATAACAACGGCAACGTCTGAAACTTTGGCATCTTTTCCGGACCGCAGCACCATATTTGCGTGAAGAATGAGCATTGATGAGAAATACAGAGTTAGTTTGTCGGTGAAAGAAACACGGGAAATGTTCTTCCCGAATGCCTGGCACGTGCATAGTTAGGCTATCAGGAGCCGCCTCAGGATGCCACTAAGCACTTGGTGCCTGCACGAGGAGGACCTCAACCAGTGGGGATAAGGGATGAGACCAGCCTGTCCCTCTCAATGCGTCCGGGCACCCTAAGTGCGGCATCCGAGAGAGACACGCCCGGCAGGTCCTCCTCAGGCGAGCCCCTGCCGTCCATCCTGAGCAACTCCTGGCGCCTCAGCTCTTCCACCTCAGCATCACTGATTTCAGTGTCCCCAGCATCAATGCACAAGTTGTGCAAGACGTAGCAAGCAATGATAAATGTGGACATTCGGCGCACTGTCGGGAACTCCAGTTTTATCAGTTGCCTGAAGCGCTGTTTGAGTAGCCCGAAGCCAATCTCAATGAGTACCCCTGTGCAGTTCAACTTAGTGTTAAGCTCTTCTGCTAGTTAGTCAATGTCCCATAGTCCCGAAAAGGAGTGACTAAAGTCTCCCTCACTGGGTATGCTGCATCGCCAAGAAGGTGATACTTGCCCATGCAGCATAGAAATAAAATGATCCACGACACAAACGATAACTTATAAATCCTTGAGTCTCGGATTTTGCTTGGTGGACCCGTGAAAACATCCACAAAGCGGTGTCTGTGATCACAGATGCCCTGCAACGTCAGTGAAGTCTGGTCGTACAGATTGACATACGTTGACTTCGCCTTGTTGGCAGGGCACCGGATAGCGATGTACCTGCCGTCGACGCATCCCACCACCCAGGAAAGCCTGAAAACTAGTAAAAGAATGTGGCATGTGAGCTCAAACTATGCGCTGTGTACTCGTTCCCAACAAGTTCTAAAAGGAGAGATGCTATATGTAATCTGCCCATCAAAGGAAATAAATTAATAAATGAAAGGTGTCCTTTTTATTTCAAATCATGAGGCACACCACTACACCAGTTATACAACACCTGTCAATGGTCTGTTTGACGATGTCATTTTCTGTAATATATGCAAGGTGTGTAATCACCTACACTGTTGCTTATGTTTCTAGAAATCTGAAAATGCTGACTCAATGCAAATATTTTCATCCGCCAGAAATACATAGCCTTGAGGTTATTTTTCAGAAATTGCTACCAACTGCCGCAGTTCCCTCTTCATGGAAACTTGCGAAAGTCCTTCTATTGTATAAATCTAGAAAAATCATTGTGAAACTACAGACCTATCTTCTTAAATCACTCCCCACTTATATGCGAATTATTAGAACACAATCTACCAACACCACGGGGAGTTCTTTGCATGCGGCCATATGTCGTATGCTTCATTAGGCGCCAGTAAAACATTTTTTTAACAAACTTTGAACCTTTAATTCTGGTCTGAACTTGCCATAAGCATCCCCTTGAGATCCATTACTTATAATTGATGCATCAGCTTTGCTCTTAATAGACAGTCGCAGGAAAAGGTTAGACAGACAATGATCACCCCCTCAACTTACTGCCAGAACAGGTGGCCTCACATGATCTGGTTCAGATTATATGTTATCAATGTTAATCATTACCACGCTTTAGGGTTGGCAAAGCACAAGGCGCATGCTGAGCTCCAGGCATTGTTGAAGCTTGCCTATTTTTGCATGCGTAGTGATTGTTCTTACACGAATCACTACCCAAACATTTGCCGAAGCAATAATTTCCATAAGCACAAATCAAGTGCTTACGCAGTGCTCGAGTCAAACCATGAGCCGCACTTGACTTTTGTTTCCATGGATCCTACAACAACACCGAAATCCACGTGACTAGGTCATCCAGTTCAGCGAAACACAGACTGCAATAAATAGTGTGCTTTTGTCCCTGAACTAACTTATACCGTAATAAAGCGCCTTGTCAATGGCATTGCATGCGAGTATACTTGGGGCACACTAATGCCATTAAGTTTCTGTATACTAATTACGTTCCCAACCAATATCATTGCATAGCCTATTTAAAGCAATTTGTTACTGCATTTCATTGCTTTTGTCTATTGGACCTTGTTTTGAACTTGTTCTGATTTTGTTCAATCATTTTTTTGTATCATTTTACTTCTTTCTTGTTTGTGCCACTCCTGAAATAGTCTCAATAATATTGAAGCAGCAGCATACGTAAAGAAGCGAGCTCACAAAACGGACCTCCTCAAGATCCTTGGCAAGAGCTGCCACATCGTCGGGAAAGCGGATCTCATCTAGAGCAATGCTGCACAGGAACTCAGTCACACGATTCAGGATGCGGGAAAGAGTGCTTTCCCCCATGTCAAAGCGGCCTGCACCATCTCGAATGGAGGTTTTGTTGCCAGCATACCTGCAGCGTAAATAGAGTTTCTCTGAGTAAAATCACAGACGTTAATAATAATTTAGGTCCACAGAGAATATACTGAAATATTCAGGAGGGCTAGTTTGGTTTAACATATTGATATTATAAGGTGTAGCACTCTCCTGTCTACTTTATGTCCATGTCTGTCCCTTGGGCTTTATAATATCAAGAGACAATATTGTATGCGGAAAACGTGGTTGCTTTCAACCTCCATCACACTGCTGGTGGAAATTAATAAAGCAGAAATATAAAATAAAGCAAAATAATGATCTCGCGCCTTAGTTCAGAAATATGAAAGTAAGCACAAAAGTTAAATGAGGATTACTGCGCAGGCAAGCTGGTGATTGATCGTAAGAAAAAAACCCTTGAGACTAGAGAAAATATGGTAAGGGTGCAGGCGAGCTGGTGAATATTAACCATGTTGAATAACCTGCGTCTGGGGTAGAGAAGACACCTCCAAACGTAGAAGAGACGGAAAAATACAGGGCGACGTCTCAAACTCAGCTAACTTGTGTATTTAGTCCACCGCCTTGTATTGTAAAGAAAGTAGTAAGGGAGACTGTGCGGATAAAATCTCTAGGCCATTGTATAGACCGACACGCTGTTTCCAAACAACCCCGCATTTTCCCACATCAGGTGTGGGCACTGCGCGTGTGCCGAAAGAAGATTCGCGTGAAGTGAAGCGCCTGCGCACGCAGAGTGTCGTCGACAGCGCCACCGCAGCTGTGTGAGGTCAGGGCCGCATGTTGGTCCATAAGTCGGGCTTCGCTACAGTTCTGAAGGAAAAATGTTCCAAAAGCCGGGATTCATGATTAAAAACAAATACCTTCGACTTGCCCAATACCAACAATTTAACAGACGTTTCGTCTCCTATACGGGAGATATCATCAGTGCGGCCTGGGAACACCCGACTAGCTACCAGCAATCCAACGCTTCTTCTTCCTTCTCTTCATCCGTAGAGCTGGCAGAACCAGCGCTACGGATGAAGACAAGGAAGAAGAAGCGTTGGATTGCTGGTAGCTAGTCGGGTGTTCCCAGGCCGCACTGATAATGCCTCCCGTATAGGAGACGAAACGTCTGATAAATTGTTGGTATTATTATGCAAGTCGGAGGTATTTGTTTTTAAAAGTTCTGAAGCCATTCGAAAAGTGTTTTAAAAATGTGATGTAATTTTTTTAAGTGATATTTTGTTTGTGACTGTCAAAAATAACTGTACCGCACTTTTTTTGTTGTTGTTGTTGCTGTTTGTTGGTTTTCGACGTGTGTTGGCCCGAAGGGCGTTTCGGTACTTTTTGGGGGTAGTAGGTGGAAAGGGCGTCTTCGGGATCACAAGTGGTGCCTAGACATGTGCTAAGAAAGGAAACGAAGAGGGATCCTATTGTTCAAGTTTAAAGGAGGATGGATGTTGCCTTATCGCGTCGACCTGTGAGGTTGTCCAGATTATTACACTGTGTGACGTAGACTGTGGCCCTTGACCTGTATAGACTTCGTCCCTTTGTGTTGGTGGTGACCTTGAGGTTGAGACTATATAAGGAGGTGGACTAAATTTTTTCCAATTTTTCGCCAGCTCTCTTCCCCTTTCCCTAACATTAATTCAATAAATTCAATAATCACCTTCACTCCTCTTCGTTCAAAATATTACTACGGCTGCACTTGTCAATCTTCATTCATTTCCATTATATATATGGTGCAGCCTGTCCCTAAGGGGAGAAGTGTTTCCCTAAATATCTTGGAAGACGGGTCCTTTCCAACATTTGCAAGCTGAGATGACGTGCCACATCACTGCCGCAATTTGGAACTAGCGCGGGCCTTATATTAGCAACGGTTGTCGTCTACCCAGTTATGCGAATTCGAAACTGACAGTACACAGAGAGCTGGTCGAGAATTGAGTCCGCCGAAACCAGTGACCGGGATGGTCAGAAGCTTCTCATTTTTCTGTATGCGAGAATATTCTTGTGTAAATTATAATCAAGTATCAAAGGGTAAAACACGTATTATTTTTTTTTTAATTTTGTCTAAGGAAGTTTTTTTTTTGTTTTTGTTTCTGGTGTGTGTGTGTGTGGGGGGGGGGGGGGGGGGGAGGGGGGTTGCTGAACGCAAAATTAAGGACAGGCCTCGATATGCAAACGAGTATATACTGTAACCAACTTAATATTTCGCGAAGACCTAATTTTCGCCAATTTCGCGAATTGCCTACAATTCGCGAAAAAGAGGTCCCGGGAACAATTCTTCTAAAATGTATACACATTCGAATTTATATTGAGATCCCACCGCGTCGCGAAAATTATTACCCGTGAATTATTTTTAATCTTCAGCTTTGACCTAAATCACGAAATAGTGAGCCCGCGAAAATTAAGTCCTTTAGAGTATTGGAGTTTGTTTACCAGAAGTGCGTGTACTTCGTGTTCACACCTAACGGCGGTGCATTTATACTGCGAAACAAAGTATGCCTATTTTTGCCAATTACGTTCATTTCTACGCAGTCATTAGAAAAAAAATGTTGAGCATCCATTTTTATAAAAACGTCATCACACGTTTGGTTTTTTTGCTCATTAATATGTAGCAAGTTTTAGGTGTATATAGTAACTGTATTAATGAACAAGTCTTGACCAAAAAGTCGTAATCGTTAAAAACTGTTTGAACGGCAGTAGAGCCTTTATTACACGACCTTTCGGGAAGAGACTTTCCTTCTTCAAGTGTGCAGAAAATACAGTTGAAAAGCGTTTTTAGAGACGAAAGGAGAGAGGAAGCATTGGAAAAAGCGAAAGAAAAAATATCAAATATATAATAGTACCACGCGCGTCGGCGGGCAAACGCGTCCGTGGTCGAGTCAATAAAGAAAAGAAAAAAAAAAGCCCGTCCGTGGTCGAGTGGTTACCGCGCTTGACTGTCGCGCGGAAGGTGCAGGTTCGATTCCAGTCAGCGGACTGTCCTTTTACTTATTCTTTGCACTTGGCCTTCTCGTAAGTTCCAGAGCATTCTCGTCTGATCGAGTTCCGAATGTTCTAGGCACCGAAAGTTCTACCCCGAATGTTTCAGAAACCCATGAGAGCAGATGAGGGACTCCGCCTGGCGAGCGGAGTCAGTCCAACACCACCTAGACAGAAGGATATGTTTCTGATGTCGTTTCATACAGGGAAAGGAAACCATGCGGAGGCCTTCTGTCAAGGTGTGTTGGTCACTCTCGCTCCAGCGTTCGGTCCTGCTGTTACGCCGCTATCGACGCTTGCGACGCTCTACTGTAATCGTCTGTTTCCTCCTTGATTTTGGGCAAAAGTTCGCCCCATTAAACGTTTATTTATTCCTGTTTATTTATTGTTTTTTTGGTCATCACACGTGACATTTTGGTGGAGGCACGGGTTAGTGGATAGACGTGTTTCTTTGTCACCGCGTTTAGCTGCCGGTAAACCACGCAGAACCTAAATGTTCCGTCCTTCATCTTGACCAGTGCGACTGTAGAGGCCCATGGACTTCTCGAAGGTTGGATTAGGTCGTCGTTAAGCATCTCTTGAAATTGTTCCTAGATTTCCTTCCTTTTTTTTTTTAACACAAAAATAAAATCGCTGCCGAAGACGAACGATGTAAAGAGCCTCTAAGAACGCCGGAGCGCTCCCACTCTTCCGACGCTACGCATCAGAACCACGCGATTGCATCGGTGTACAACAGCCTAAACGTTATTATCGACGGCCACGACGCATCGGCACTTGTGGACACCAAAGCAGACTACTTAGTCTTGAGTGGGAGGCTCTCACGCCGCCTTCGAGAAGTGACGACACAGTGGGATGGGCCAATGATACGAACCGCTGGAGGACACCTCATCACGCCTGTCGGAAGGAACACTGCTTGCGACGAAATTCACGGCGAGACGTGTCCTGTGAAATGTGTCGTTCTGCAAGACTGTGCGAGGGATGTTATTCTCAATATAGACTTTTTGTGCGAATACGGCGCCGTCCTCGACCTGGGAACGAACACATTGACGCTACAAAAATCTGCCCTACCGCCGGACGAACCCACAGACGTCACCCGTGGTCAGAGTTCCCGTCGATCATGTAAACATGCTGCCACGATCGTCTGTTTTTGTAACCGCCGGGACTGATGAAACTCCCTCTGCCGAAGCTCTGATTGGAGGCAGCGTCCAGTTGCTTCTAGGAAGAGGAATCGGCGTCGCAAGAGGGTAACGAATCTTCAGGACGGCCGTATCATGGTCCTCGTTACAAACTTTCGACAAGAGCCGCAACACCTTACGAAAGGTACCACCGTGGGCCACATCGAGGAACTCCAGAACTCAACCGAAATCGCCGCAATTACTGAAGAGTCCCCTCCACCTGAGCAAGACAGCACGTCGTCAGCGCAGCTCGACATCGACCCTAAGCTTCCGGGCCAGAAGCGACGGCAGCTGGTTAACCTTCTCGCCGAATACACCGACTGCTTTGCGACATCGTCGAAGGTACGCCAAACCGCTGTTGTAAAGCACCGAAGCATTACCGAGGACGACGCGCGCCGTGTGCATCAATCGCCGTACAAAGTCTCCGTAAAAGAAAGGAGGCAATCCAGGAACAAGTTCAAGAGATGCCGAACATGGACATAATTCAACCCTCGAACAGTCCACGGCCTCTCCAGTCGTACTGGTTAAGAAGGACGGAACACTTAAGTTCTGCGTTGACTACAAGCAGCTGAACGCGCTGACGAAGAAAGACGTCTATCCACTTCCCAGCACATCCACCAAAATGTCACGGGTGGTGACCAAAAGAACAATAAACAGGAATAAATATGCGTTTAATGGGGCGAACTTCTGCCCAAATCAAAAAGGAACCAAGATTATAATAGAGCGTCGCGGGCGTCAATAGCGGCGTAGCAGCAGGATCTAACGCTGGGGCGAGACTGACTTCACTCGCCATGCGGAGTTCATTTTGTACCCTCGTGGGTTTCTGGAACATTCGGCGTAAAACTTTTGGTGCCTAAAACATTCGGAACTTGATCAGACGAGAATGTTCTCGAACTTATGAGAAGGCCAAGTTGAAAGAATAAATAAAAGGACAGTCCGCTGACTGAAAATGAACCTACACCTTCCGCGCGACAGTCAAGCGCATTAACCACTCGGCCACGTACGCGCTTGCTCGCCGACAAGCGTGGCAATAGACCCTTACCGAAATTGCGGCAGGCAACCATGATTCGCTGAACTTGGCTTTTCTTCAAAACACGACAGACAACACCGATATCGAGGGGGCGCGGGGGGAGCAGCCAATGGTATGGCGGCCGCTGCAGCGTCTAGTTCGCCCGGCGCTATCGCTGCCGGTCTACTATGGAGCAAAACTTTGACAACGATTCCGGATAACTTCACTGCTGACCAGGTGAATAAGTATTACGCCGCCCGGAAGACGAGCGAGCGTAACCGGCGACGTAGTTACAAATTCATGACCGAAAGCTACGTTGAGCCGCCGTCGCTCGAAACTGCGATAGTTAACAACGGGTAAGTTGTCGATTCTGCATTAGCGACTACTGCGCGTTATAAAGTGTACTATAAGCATTTTCAAAACTTGTTTTTCTTATACACAGGAATGTGAGCTTCGTCGTGGCGCGCGGGCAGTGCTATGCGAGCCAGAGAAAGTCATCCAAGCCCTACCGCGCAACTGCAACGATCGCAGCAGACGGCTCGGTCTCGACGAGTACCTGCCATTGCGCTGCCAAAGAAGGCTTGTGCAATCATTCTTTAGCACTGCTACAAATGATTGCCCTTCTCAAGAAAGAAGGGTACAGGGAAGAACCCCTGGAAGTGACATGCACGGAACTTCCGCAGCAGTGGCGTCGTCCTCGGGGATCGCAGATCAATCCTGGGAGCGTCAGCGACCTGGACTGGAGGAGCGTGAGGGAAGGAGGGCCTTCCGAAGCACTTTCTTCGAAGCTCTGCGACGCGAGAAAAAGCAAGGGGAGCATGACAGACATGCAGCAGGACCTCCACACTTTGGGCGTCGATCTCGGCCACCTCGAGGATTCGCCTTTTGCGAAGCATCTGCGTTCCCTGCAAGTGCTGGGCACTGATTCAATGTTTGGCATAGTCCCCGAGGGCTCTGGAATATCTTACCAGCACCCAGTGTCTCCACATGGATTCAAGACATACATCAGCCCGAACATTGTGCAGTGTGGCACAGATGCCTCCAAACCTGTGCTCCCTGCCTGGCCGGTGCTGTTCACCTCGTCAAACACCTACAAGCTCGGGACGGAGTTCCTAAATGCTACCAGTACATCGCTTCTTCAGGTATTGTTCCACTTGCTTCACATTTTCACTTTATATTTATCTTCCTGTTATGCATTACCTTGTCTTTGTCTACGTAGAGCTTGGTTTTAACCCCGGAAGAAGCACCCCACCTGGAAAAGGACAGCCGCCAACAAGCAAAAAGCGCAACGTGGAAGGCTGCCCGCACCAACAGGCTCACGGCGTCTTCATTCGGGACCGTTGCAACCAGAGAGTCGTGGACGAATGTGGGGCTACGGAACCTCACTGAAGAACGAGATCTTTCTCGAGTGAGAGCCGTCAAGTGAGTGCTTACACACTATTTGCGGGCAAGATAGTTTTTCTCTTTTCAGAACACACACTCTTCAACTAGACTCCTCTTTTTGATAGAAAGATGCATGCACAAGAATACTTGCAGTACAACATGAAACGGCATGTCTGAATCCACAGTAGAGTCACAGCGATAGCTGCAACACCACACTCGGACCCTCATTAGCATCGTTTACATGAATGCGACTTAGTCGCATCAAATGCAGTTGTTGTATTGAATGCAGTTATGTAAATGGTATGATGCGCTAGGAAAGTGCAACACATTCAAGTCGCTAGACAGAGATGGATCGAGATGGCAAATACGCATTCATTTAACCCATGTAAACGGAGCTCGCATCACATTTTGGAACGGGGAGGATTATGGGAAAGCGCTCGCTGCGCCAGCGAGTGAACAGCTGAGAATATGGCGGTAGCCAGCCTTACTGGCGGCGGCAGATAGCGGTCCTGTGTGGTCGCCCCCAGTTTTCTCCCGAGAAGAAACGCGAGCTTTTATTTCCATCATAAGTGAGCGGAATATAGCTGAGCAGCTTGGTGAGGGCGGCCCCCGTCCAAGCCTTGCGAAATGCGACTTGCGCATCCGAGGGCGTTTCAAGAGGCATAGGCGCAAGCACGAACGACGCCGAGAGCTCCTAGCACTGCATTTTAGCACAGAACAAGCAGCTCCTACCTCGGCGCTGTTCCTGGCTGTGCCGGAGCCTTTTGGCCTCGGGGTCCGGTCGCGGTTGGCAAGGTTTGGCGAGGCGCAGCGTGGTGACGTCCTCAGAATGGTTGCAAATGATCTCGCTCGCCAGGCCGTGCACAGGTACGTCGCCTCTGATCCAGAGTGACCTAGCGGTCCGACCTGGAACCCAAAACACTTGGGTTTTGATGCTCCTTCCGTCTCATAACTTCTTGTACAGCATTGAAGACGGCGGGCACAATCTTTACGCTTGCGGAAAGTGTTGAAAAGCCTTCATGTGCGATGCATCGGAAAATGTGGTCACGTAGTGCAGCCGGTGCCGGAAACACAGCTTTAACTTTGAGCTCTGACACAGCATGGCGCCACCTTCGCGTAGGGCTTGGTGCACATTCATGCAAACATTGCCACGTTGGCTTCATTTGAAGGCCGATTGGAGTCGATATGCTGAAGTCGCATTCATGTAAACGCAGCTATTATCGCAGGCACGCACTTCACTGCTCTCCTGGCGGCGACGGTGAACTGCTTACAATAATCTCTGCTCTTCGGTTTGATGAGCCCGATGTTCCCTCGCTGTTGCGAGAAGTCTAGCCTTGCGTTCCGCTTTTTCTGTCGCAGTCGGCACTTTACGAGGAGGAGCCGTTATTGATGTGTGGGCATAGCCAGGTCGTGGGCGTTGCTTGACCAGCTGTTTGTAGTGCCCAGAGCCAGGGCCTTATGAAGCAGCCCCTTTTCAATAGAAATAGGGTTAAACCTAACTGCCTGACTCCGCTTTCCCACGCTCAGCTCAGCGGACACCGCTGAAGCGCTTCACAGAGAGAATCCCTGCCCTAGCAGATTACTTTTGTTTTGTTGTAACTGTTAATATGAACTTAAAACCGGTACGAGCATCTCCTCCGTCCATTCTGTAACTATTCATGAAAATTACTTTTTTCAATGTTTTCATTGCCCTGTTCTTTTGCAGGCATGGTGTCACTCACGAGCCCCATGCAGTGAGGAACTACGAAAGAGCACTTCGTTGTCGTGGCCACAGCATCCAGACTACCTGGTGTGGCATTATGGTGGATCCATCTTTGCCATGGCTGGGAGCGTCCCCGGACAGACTTGTATATGACCCCAAGGAGCCTGTCCCTCATGGAGTTCTGGAAGTCAAGTGTCCTTATACCATGTACCACTCGGCCGATCCTGACTCGCAGACCTTCTACATGGTGAAAGACGACTCGGGAACATACAGATTAAGGCGCGACCATAACTATTACTACCAACTGTTGGGGCAAATGGCGCTTTCAGGCTTAATGTGGGACGATTTTGTGGTTTACTGCAAGAAGTTTTTGATTGTGGAGAGGATTAGATTTTCTCTTTCTGACTGGACGGAATGCAAGGAAGTGCTTAACAAGTTTTATTTTCAGACACTACTGCCATACCTAGCACGAAGGTGTGATTAGTTAAATCTTGACTGAATGGAAAGCAGCATGCTAGTTTGGTTACTATAGTCCGTTGCAACTCAAGAAGATAGCGCGAGGGTGAGACGGGGGCCGGAGAGGAGGAAGCAGACGGAATGCTGGAGGAGAGAGGGGGAACCTCCTTCTCTCTTTAGCGTTCCGTCTGCTTCCTCCTCCCCGGTCCGTCTTACCCTCGCCCTACCTTCTTGAGTTGCAATGGACTCTAGAATAAATGACAGAGTAACAAAGACAATACAGAGTGAGAAAAATGAATTGGGGTTTTTGAACATAAACATCAGCTATCCCTTTATGTGGCATTTGTACGTGCATCATAGCGAGGGTTGCGTTTTTTTTTCGGTAAATACCGATAAATAACCCCCCCGAGGTGGTTTCTTCCTGATTGGTAAAAACCAGAAACCCTGGAGCCGTCCTTAAATAGGAAAAACCGACTTTTCAAAGTGGGAAAACCTTTGACCTTTGTCAGCATTTTCTTTTCTTTGTGACCTTGAACCCAATCTGTACTAAAGGTCATTCAGTTAGATATTAAGCCTTTTGACAAAATAAGCCCGATAACTGCCTTTTCCTTGCCCGGCACTAAATATATACACCGAATGCTAGAAAATAAATAAAACACAGAAAAACACCCCCCGACTTCGAAGAAAAATAAACCCCAAAAACACGGAACCCTAAAGATAACTCAGTGGTTTGGTATTTTATAAGATCATGCAAGATTTGAGCTCGAAAAACGTCGGTTTATGTGGTGCAAGTAAATCGGGATGAGAGCCACTTCGTGGACATGCTTTTTTTCTTCCGATGAGTGTAGCAGCATAAGCAGTTACTAAGAAAATATGACCGTTGCCTTCTCTTTCCTTCTTCGTTTATGCTGTCGCTCTTACTACCGAGGCTTTTCAATCAATGTTTACACTGCCATCTTGAGAAGTGTATGGGCAGTTTCCTACTTTATCTCTACAGTCCTTCATTTATTCATGAAACTTCCCAAGGTTGAGCCAATGAGCCTTCATTTCATTTTGACTGTGCCCCGTGTAAAAACATTTTTGCAATGAACAGTGTAGTGTGCACCAGCATGCACAGTTCTGTAAATACATTTGGAGACCCCGTGATGTGATACAGCGTATGTACTAATTTTTTTTAATGCTTCGGTAATTTATCAGCAGTGCAATTTTTACAAATAAAGTAACCCTTTGCTATACTAAGTCCACCTCGTTTTCATTTGGTTGCAATCAGGGGAATGATAAAGTATGAAAAATTGGTGACCACTCTGTTTCACTGCATTCCTTAGCATTCAGAAACTCGCGCTTTATTCGTGCCAACAAATGTTTTGGAGTGACAAGGGAGTAAAGTTCTATTCACATTGCATTTTTTACAAGAGCCCACCATTAACACTGAAAATTCACTCTTCAGGTGAGCACTCAAAACAATTTAAACATGATCTTTAAAATGAACCTCTCACTCTTACTTTTTGAAAAAAAAAATGTTTCTTCGCAAAAACAGTAACTTTTAACATTTCAATGCTTGTGTACAGGACAAGTGATGACCGTTAGTCATCACTTGTCCTCATCAGGGGACTTTGCAAGTTGGTGAGAACGGCACAAATAAACCACATTTCATTGACAACAGGGGCAAGCGAGATCGAAACGGGCCGGTCAAAGATGTGAAATCCCTTGATTCGTTGGATGCGTCGTTCAACGTGTATTCGCAGAGATGCAATTTCTTCTGTTTCTTTCACCTCTTCAGTTGTGAAGTTACCCTTCCGAAGGAAAGGAGGTGTGTTCAGTTCAACATTGATCTCTTTCAACTGGTCCTCTATCCTGAAGCCCTTATCGGCCATGACAGAATCTTTGTTATTAAATCGCAGCTTCAGGAATCCACTTGTTTCGACACATTCATTATCTGAAATCGAGCCGGTAAATAACTCCGATACAAAAGTCACCGTTCCATCGGGGGAAAAGCCAATGAGGCCCTTGAAGGTATTGGTTGACTTATAAGCTGAAAAGGTGGCTGACTGCAGTACTAGTGAACTTGAAGCTTGACACTTGACTTCAGTGGCATCAAGGATAACCCTTGTTGTTGGATAACGATCCTTAAACGCTGGTGGCATTGAGTCATCTACTTCCTCCCTGGTCAGCCACAGCGGTATCTGGCCAAGGTGTAAATACAAATAACTAATCCAAGTTATACAAATCTTGGAGACTGTCGCAGTTGAAACTCGAAACCTGTATGCCAGATCTCGCTCAAATAGCCCGAGGCGTAGGCGGACCAGCAGTCAAAATAACTGATCTTTAGAAGACAAGATGGAAGGTCTTCCAGCTTTCGTGACCTTTCCACTGTATGTGGTGGCCCACACTTTCACATTTTCGCCATCCTCACCAGGTTTTAAGAAAGACCAGAGGCTCATGAACTTCCCATAACTTGGAAGGCCGGTGTAAAACTGGATGTCTGCCGGACTGTCTTTAAAAGAATCTATACAAAATCTACGACTTGACTTTGCCTCAAGTGTATCGCATTTTGCCAGAGCAAGTTCAAGCTGTCTTTGAGTTTTGTACAGAGCTTGCTTCGTTTCTGCAAGCTCTGCTTCGCGTCTCTCAAGTGACCTACATTTGGTGAGTGCGAGTTGAAGTTTTGTTTGGGCTTCAAGCAGGGCACACTCTATTTTAGTTAGTTGAACTTGCAAGCTCTTGATTATCTCCGCTTGGAATGATGTCTTTTCCTCGAGCTGTCGTAGCTGAGTCGTGTCCACGAACTGGACTGTGGCGTAGCCAGGAGGGGAATCGGTGGTCACGACTTCAGTCCCGGCGTCGTTGGTGGGGCTGTCGATGTTGACCGCCGAGTCACAGGCGTCGTCCTCAGCCCTAACAGCGGTGATTGCGTCGTTTGTGTTGTCGTCGATGGTGCAATCCCTCAAGGCAACTGGGCAGCTGATTTCGTTGACGGTGGCGTCCACGAACTGGACTGTGGCGTAGCCAGGAGGGAGCACGGTGGTCAATACTTCAGTCCCGGCGTCGTTGGTGAGGTTGTTGATGTTGACCGCCGAGTTGCAGGTGTCGTCCTCAGCCCTGGCAGCGGTGATTGCGTCGTTTGTGTTGTCACCGATGGTGCAATCTTTCAAGGCAACTGGGCAGCTGATTTCGTCTTCGTTGACGGTGGTGTCCACAAACTGGACTGTGGCGTAGCCAGGAGGGGGGTCGGTGGTCAAGAGTTCAGTCCCGGCGTTGCTGTTTATAGCACTTGTTGTAACGTTGCTGGCAACATTGTCCATGTCGGTGATCGCATGATCTGTTGCGTCTTCGTCAGCAGCGGTCAGCTTGCTCGTAGCTTGCACCCTTTGAAGGGGCGCTCTCCTAGGAGGCTTCTTGGCGGCGTTAAATCCAAACACGCTCGGTGCAAATCTTTCCTTCAAGAAACGGAAACCTGAGGCGATATTGATGAGATAATCCTTCTCTTGAAAATGTAGTGAACACACCTTTGTGTATTTTGTGATGGTGAATAGTTTGCCTTCGTCCCGTTTAATGGCAATCACCCATTTCTTGCGCACAGTCGGCTCTTTCGGGAAAGCAAAAAATGATACCTGGAAAGATAAACAGAATAGGGTTCGCCGAATCAGATCATGTCACGATCATACTCATAAACACGGTTGAAGCGAACGCGCGATCACGGAATTTTGAACGGGCCTGTCACACCACCCGCAGACAACCTAGACTCTTCAAAATTCGTATTCTTCTTAAGCTCTGGGGAAGTGTCGAAAACAGAGATGGGCTGCGAAGCGTAAGCTCGCAGGCCACCGCTCAAAAATTCGTATCCTTTCAATGTGGCGCACTTTATACTCCCAAGCATAGGCGCTGTTAGCTCGTGTTTTCTCTTTCGTCCACATAGACCTAAAGTTACAACCTCGCGCTCTAAAGATTAGGCCGAACCGCATGTAACCGAATTCGCGAGCGATGAGACGAGCGTCGGCGACAGCGACGAGAATCATCGATGAGCGACGGAAATTTCTCACTGTCGCCCGTAGCGTCGCTCGGTTCTCGCATTTCTAGAAAACGTCGCTCATCGCCTTGTTCGCTTGCTCCCGTCGCGCGAATGACCGACGACAGCGAAGCCGGTCGCCGTCGCATGTCTCACGCTTCTCTCTTCCGTTGTTCGCCAAATCGCTTGCATGCTGTTTCTACTTAATAGCAAAACAAGAAGTCTCACCTTGTTTCCGTTATTATCTTTTACACCTCTCTGCTTGCAGAGGGGCACGCAGCAATGTAAAGGCATCTTCCGAGACCCCGAGCAGCGTCGCAGCAGCGGCAGTCACAGCGTTGCAGTAGGAAAGGAAAAGCAAAGGAAGGCGGCCAGACCAAGACCAGGCTTACGCGAGCACCCGATCACTGACCCGATATATATTCGCCGCCATACGAATGGCCGCCGACGGTGGCCAACAGCGCTCGCGCGTAGTTTTGAAACGTCGCCGCTAGATGGCGAAGAATTTCGGAAAGGGTCTATAGTGCAAGTAAAAACACTTGAGGATGAAAGCCCTACATTTGAACAAAACACCTATACAGAAAGGTAGTAGTACTGAGAGGAACACAGTCGCGGCACTCGTTAGCGTAATCAAGAAAATATATCACAGGCAACGACCTCCGTCACGTTAGAGTTAGAGCTCCAGATCCGGAAAAATAAAATGAAATAAAAACATACAGGGGTCCATTCGAGTGAGCCCTAGCCAGCATAACGCCGAAGGAAACGAGGATGATAAACAAGCCCAAAGTGTGTGTAAACGGACACCAGAAATGTCACACGTGGGTGGCACTGCTCAACAGAATACCGAGAACTACTCCTTAAAACGACTCCCAGCTCAACCTCCCCCCCTCCCCGAAAAAAGAAAGAGAAGAAGAAAAGAGGGAAGTTAGCGGGCAACATCCCGACATCCCAATGTTTTTAGCTCTCACCTCAAAGAGCTTTCTCTCTCCCCCGCTTCTCCTTTGCGATGGGGGAGATGGTTTGCCTGTAGTATACAAAATAATAAAAACCAGAAACCTATAACAAGCTATACAGGTTTCTTTTTGAAATGTCCATACCAAGCAGGGTTAGGCTTTTAAATTTAGATCTGTAGAAGGCCTCTTTATTTTTGCGTGTAATACCATTTTTGAAGCTGAATTCCACGATGATAATTTTAGGTGTGTATGAATGTCGTGGTCGTAGGAGTTAAAGTGTTTAGCGACTGGTGTTTGTCCCTTGTTTACAATGTCAGACTTATGGCAATAAAATCGATCTTTCATAGAAGTTCTAGTTTCTTCCGCGTATTGCATGTTACACAGCGTGCAGTTTTATAATATACATCACGGCAGGTGTTTTGCAGTATATCGGCTGTTTAATATTTACGTAGAAATCTAATGCGTAGTTCGAAATTTTATCAGCGGTCAAAAAAACGGGCAAAGTTGGCAAGGAGTGTTGTGGCAAGGACCACAACCGCCACATGAACTGGGTTTTTTTTAGGTACGAGGGACGTAACATTTCCCAAGATTCTGATGTTTATGGAATGTGACAAATGGTGATACGGGATATATATATATTTTTTTTTTTCAAATTTATCGTCGGCATGTAGGATGTTTAAATGGCGTTTAAATATAGAATCCAGGCTTGATAGGTTCTAATAGTAGTTAATAACCAGCGGCACGCTTGTTTCGCTGGAGTGAAGCGGTCGTGTGGATTCAAGGAGTGTGCTACGTTCAAGAGCGGATGCCTTTCTTGTGGCGTCGTCAAGAATAGCTGCGGGATATTTTCTTTTCAATAGTGTTTTCTTCAAGGATATGATGTTTTGCTTAAAGTTAGATTCTTCAGAACAAATTCTACGCAGCCGAAAGAATTGGCTGAAAGGTATATAATTTTTGACATTTTGGGTGGTAGCTATTATAGCGTAGAACCTGAAGTTTGTCTTTAGGCGTTCTGTACAACTCCGTTACCAAATGGCTTCCCATCTTTTTAATATTTAACATCGCGAAAGTTCATAAAGTCTGCTGAGTAACTACAGGTAAATTTAATTGTACGGTGACAACCGTTGAGGTAACTTAGAAAAGAAAGGAGTGCATCTTCAGTGTCATTCCAAATGAAAAATTTATCGCGAATATAACGAAGATATATGGCGGGAATCTTGGGCGTAAGTCCACACAAAGGTCTCCTCAAACCTGCCCATAAAAATATTAGCGTAGTTTGGGAACATTCCTGACCCCATGGCCGCGCCTTGAATTACCAAATAATGATCCTCATCTAGAAGAACGGTAATGCAGTCTAAAATTAATTCCAGTTATCGCAGAATACAGCTACTCTCTGCGAGAGACGAACGGTTGAGAGAAAGGAATTCTTCCACGGCTGCCAGTCCCTCAGTATGTGGGATGTTAGTGTAGAAAGAGCTTACATCGATAGTAACTAGAATGCCCTCCTGTATTATTAAGCCGGATCCGTTCATATGGTCAATAAGATTAAGAAAGTGTGTGCGTGCCCTTTAAGGGGTAACAAAGAAAAAAAAGTGTTTTTAAACAGCCCAATTAGGACAAGCATGTCACAAAACAAATCTTCCGCGAAAAAATTAATTTTTTCTAGTATTATTTACGCCACAGGACGTATTTTAGTCGTGGTCACAACCGTTACAACTTCTCCACATTTAAAACTCCCGCTCTTTCGACGCGCGCGGAGTGGCTGTTTTACGTGACTACGTGACGTATAATACCAACTTTGTGGCGCGCGATTTAAAACGGACGAAATAGCCGCAAACTAAAATCATTCTCGCGCAATAAATATTTCAGTAAAATTATTTGTTTTTGGCGGAAATATTGTTTTGTGACATGATTGTCCCAATTAGGCTGTTTAAAAATACACTTTTTTTTTCTTTGCAGTTACCCTTTAAGTAAGATTGTAGCAGGGGGTGGGGGTATATGTTTAATCGAATGGTTTAGTAATTCTGAAATTCGTTCGGTTGGTGTGCCTATGCCTGATATAATCGGCATTTCTGGAGTGTTGGGCTCGTGAACCTTGATGAGCATATAGAAGACACCTGGATGAGCGTTTTTTGACTGAAGGTAACTAACTATATTGATTGCCGTTAATTTTATTGGAATTACGCAGATCTTCGCGTGTTCTCTGAATTCTAATACTAAACATCTCTGTAGGATCGCTAGGTAGACGTAGATAAAAATGAGTGTTTTCAAGCTGGGTCAGTGCCTTCCGCATGTAATCGGCGCTGTTCATAACCACAACACCAGCACCCCTATCCTCAGGTCGAATTATGACGTCCTCCCTAGACTTCAAATTATTAAGGACCTGTTGTTTCCGTCTAGATAAATTACCCCTCTGTTGGTTGCTTCAGCAAACCAATCAACAATATCATTCCGTATAGCTAGCACACAATCTTGAAATTTTGAGTTGTGTTATCAATACCCCTAGTTTCATTGAATCCTTCTTTTTCATTAAAACACGTTTGAAGGTGTAGCCGCCGAGAAATTTACCATAGAAATTGACCTTGAATGAAGGAAACAATGCAGCAATATGCGCAGCATAACTAGACACCTTAAATTCGGAAATATATCTGTCCACCCTAAAACTCTGCCTATTCGTGCTACCAAACAATGCACGGCTGAAAGCGCCACATTTCACGTGCTGACACCAACATAATTCTTAATTTTCTCATATTTACTTTATAACAGCATGACAACAACTTCCTCTTGTATACAGTTGTATATATTCACTTTTTTTAGGAAGCGACCAAGCGTTAAAAAGTTTAATATTTACTTTAAACCTGAGATACAAACAAAATCAAGTGCCTAAAACTTTTCTGCGTCAAGGTCTCACGCTATGGGATCATTTGCACTCCGAGCAACCAGTGAGGAGCGTATTTATCGCATTATCACCATGTGATGCCATAGCAACCAGAAGACAACAAAGTATGCTTGCATCGTCTTGGGCTTGCTGTTATTTAATCTGATTGAGGTTGGATCGATGGCACATAGCGCTCAGTGAACCACAAAAAGGACGTAGTAAAAAACCAAAAGGCCAGTCAGACGTAGGCTTTGGAGAACAGCTCTTGGTACGCTACTGAGTCTTATAGGAGCAGATTTAAGAACTGGTAATATGTCCGAGTCTCTAAGAAGACCGTTTGACCTGATGTTTTTAGCGAACATCATTTCCCTGACAGTGGCGGCCTGCTGCAGTGGGTCAGGTCAAGATATCAACTCTTTCCTCCTGAATTGGACCCAGGCAGGAAACGATGTCACATTTGTCTGCTGTGGTGGAGCTTGGGCCCCTCACGACATCAAATGGCAGAAGAGCGTCACCGTGAAAGGGACACGTTGGTGTGGAGACCGGGGTATTCTAAGTGCCTTTTTTGAACAAAGCGCAGAACGTGGAGCCCGAACACTTTTTGTGATGTATCGTCACCGTGGAACCCCACGAGACTGCGTGGACGCGGTGGCTAAGTACTACAGCTTCCGGTATTCTGCGGAATTGATGGTGATCGGTCATTTCGATGAATGCCCAGCTTCCGCAACTACTTTTCCAAGTCACCGTAAACGCCTTTGTAGCTGCGGCGTTTCGGCACGTTTGGGAAGATCTAGAACTGAAATCAAGAGTATTAATTGGTCTGGTGAGTGCGCAGATGGCGGAACCGATCATATTTTAAGATACCCACTTGAGAACAAGAGTCCGCGGGGCCTCCTTTCTTTTTCGGGAAAGCGAGTAGCGGTAGGCTGCATGGTGTCGCCTATGTTGTCTCTCAGCTGCACCGCTTGCAACGACCACAAGAGCCAAATGTACCTAGAGGGTTTGACGCGGCTCAATGCAACGGTACTAAAAACCTTTTTTTCATTCAGAGATCGCCTGGATCGCTACCTCGCTGAAGAAATCGATGTCTTGATGTTTATACAAGCAGTGAAGGTCGAGTATCTAACATATCTTGATGTAGCGCTTGTCACAGATTTGGAGCCCTCTACGTTCTACGTGAAGAAACCTGGGACCAAGCCTATCAACGTTGGGTACATCCTCGAAGAGTCAAGGCTGGCGCTGTACTTCTTGACACTATGTCTTGTACTTTGCTTTGTCGTGCTTCTTGTGGCTGATTTAGTGGACGCCTCCGTGTCAGGCATAACCGTGGCCAACGACATAATGCTCTTTCTTGTTGCGACGTTCTACTCAACCTCTTGCAACATGCCAGCAACTATTCGTTGCTGTACCAGTCGCCGCTTTGTCACCCTAGCTTGGGTCCTAGGCAGCTTCTCACTTTCCGTGTACTTCAAAGGTCAAATTACTTCGTGGATGATTGCTCGTACACCAGAATACATTGTCGACGATCCGATTAAACTGGAAAAGGCTCTAGACGACAACGCTATTTCACCATGTGTAACTGAAGACACGCATTCCTACATAAGAATTTTAACAAACAATACTGTACTCCTGAGTAAAATAAAAAGTCCCTTGGTTCACAGACTAAAGAGACCGTTAAGAGGAGTGTGCGTGAATGCCTGAAATGCGCTGCAAAGGAGTCCCAATTTTGTGTCATAGTGAGGCAGCCTGAGTGTTATATGAAGGCCTTACATCTTGGACTCACCGAGTCGAAGGAGCCAATTATAGTAGCGTACAAGGCGATGTATATTCGTAAACACTGCAATCTGAAGATGGCTTTTCGGTCGCTTTCTCTAAGAATCTTCCAGACTGATTGGCTTCACATGACGGACATACGCTGTCTGGCTCTGCAGGAAGAACTCATAATCGAGACGACGCCGGAGTCTGTTAATTTTCACACAGTAGCGCAGTTTATGCTGCCGTGTTTTGGCGTGTCGGTTGCTGTTTTCCTTTTGGAGGTACTGTTAGGGCGCTACTTCATTCGACGTGCTGGGAGATTGACAGCAGTACAAGTTACGTAAGATGTTTATGTTGAAAACATTTCCCTGGCTAAAAAAATGGTTAAGCGTGTTTGTGTGAATGTAATCAAAAACCTTTGGACCATCCTAGAAGTACACCGTTCATCAACCTGAAGCCAAGCCCCGACTGTCCATATATAGCTTTGCTTGTGTGTGCCCACGTACAACACATATCATGCATATTATCTTGTAGTCACGTCCTATAAGCGCTCGCGCTGACTGTGGTAGGGACACACATACGGATATAAAATAAACTTATTAAGCAATGCAAAAACAGTTTTTTATGTGGTTACTCTAATATCTTTACTTTCTCATGGTGTTCGTTCGAGAACCGGCGAACACCCCTTATTTTGGTTATAATTTTCTTGGTTGCTTCTGCCACCCGATACCGGAGTCCCGAATACGGCCACTCGTTAGGTATGTAAGAACACCCTATACGTTCGGCAAAGTGGGACGTAACAAAATAAAGTGGTGAACTAGTTGGTTAAACATTTCGACAAAACCAGCGCTAAAGACAATGAGAAGTAGCTGAGGAAAGGGCGAGTGCCGATTAAGAACTGACATTTACATTTTAATACAAAAGTATATCTTCTGCTTAAATTTTGCTACTTTTTCCACTGAACGTTTGCTGCAAGACCTTTGATGTAGAGACCAGATCGAGCGGGAATCTTAAGGCAGGACCCGACACGGCGTGGCAAATTCCTGACCCGAACCCAGCCAGAAGTTCGGCTATGGTGTGCTAAGGTTGTTCCGAGCACACGAATTGACCGGTAAGTATTTTGAGCCGAGCCAGGTCTAAGCCAGACTGTTACTTGTAATTTGAGCCCGACGCGAGCCCCAACCGAAAGTGTTTTATGGCTGGCTCTTAATATTATCTTAAACGGAATCACGTTCTCCTTGGAGATGGGAAGACCATGGTAAAAAAAAAATTAAAAATTGAGAAACTCTTATTGGAGTTAACTTTGAATTTGACGATTCAAAACGTAGCTGTTCCCGAAGGATAAAGTAGGAATGTTTGTACTTTCTTTCTTTGTCATATCTTCCAAGCATGCGCATATTTCTGAAAGGAAGTTTGAAAATTGACGATAGGGCAGCTGAGAGCGATTCCATGTTTCAGTGCTCGGCTGACGTTCGAAGACATACAGTGAAGATCGTGTGTCGGTACTGTTGTGACGTGACATGGTGCCGCAACGCGCCGCTATCGTACGCGCCGCTATCGTACGCGCCGGTATCGTACGCGCCGCTATCGTACGCCTCAGGAAAACCAAGAAAAGCGCGGCACACTAAGAATAAACGGGTTCCGTTTCCTAGCACTTGGCTGACTGCCTGTTTCATGACACATTCTCTGGCGACGAAGATGGGACAAACATATAACTGTCATCGAACGTGAAGGCTCGACAAAGCTACAAAGCTTCGCGGATAGGCCGAAGTTTTGGGAATTCGACACGCACGTGGAAGGCGGTGACGAGGACTTCACCTCGCATGTAGAGCGGTTCGAGAACTGCAGGAAGGGGACTCAGATCGAGGGCAGCAACATCATGAAGTTCGCTTTCATCACCGCCCTCGGTAGACACCAGTACAAAGCCACAAAACCCTGAAGGACCTGCCGCTGCCTGCGACCGCTGAGGACAAGTCGTCTGAGGACCTGGTACAAGTCTTGAAAGAACACTAAGCTCAAGGAACTAAGTAATAACAGAAAGGTTGAAGTTTAACCATCGGTACCAGCTGAATACCGAGTTAGTTTCGACGTTTGCCGTGGAACTACGACGCCTGGCATGCAACTGCGTATTCGGGAATTTCCTTGATGAAGCATTGCACGACAGGCTTGTACCGGGTCTCAGCAATCTGACAATTCAAGCAGCACTACTTAAGGAAAGGAAGCTGAACTTTGATATCGCCTGCGGACTTGCAAGAATCACTGCACTTGCAGAGAAAGAGTCCAAGGGATCCAGGCCGTCGAAAATGGCGTACCAGGAGAAGGAAGCGCACACGCCGCAAGCAAAAAGGGCCGCTTACAGAACAAGAATAATTTGAGCGCACCTTCAAGTTTCTTGTCAAACGGCCCCTGTTATAGATGCGGCCACAAGACTACGGCAGCTGCTACAAGTATCGCAAAGCAAGATGTCACTGGTGCGAGAACGTCGGCGACTTAGCCAAATCATGCTTGAAACGAAAAGCAAAGCCGGTTTACGGGTTAGGGGTGGAGCGGGAGCATGACCAGTTGTAACTCTTCCACATTTGAGAAAGCAAGGAGCTGAATCAGCGCTATGTAGTGGAAGTCGAGATTGCTGGAAGGCTGGTCAGCATGCACATAAATACCAAAATAGCCGTATAAACTAATAGAGTTTCGTGTTATCGGTTCATACCAATAAACACCAAAAATTAACCCCCGAGGCGGTTTTTCCTGAGTCGGTGTAAACCGAAAAACACCACATTTGAGCTGTCCTTGAGGAAAACAAAATACCAACTTCACGGAAAATCTTTTACTTTATTTTTTTTCTCATTGGCGCCGGAACACAGCCGCACTGAACTGTCATTGGCTTGTTCCTTTCTATTTAAGCCACACTTGTTTGTACCGTTCCCCTCTCTTACCAACAATGCTGGAGGAAACATGATAATTTGTAACTTATAAATTATAATATCTTATTCAATAACTATACAGTCGCTTGACAATAAGAGCCCGATAAAAACCAATTTCTCTTCGGCATTAAAATTAAACACCGAAAAACTCTGTTTCAATAGGAAAAAATATACACCAATAAATAACCCCCGTATTCGAAAAAAAAATAAATACCGAAAACACGGAACCCTACTATTTAATACCGAAGAAAGCTACGCCAAAACGCCACGACAACTAGGGCTGAGACATTATACGATAGCGTTAAAAACGTGCGGCGGCACATTGCTATAGACAAAGGGACAGTCGACCATAGTCGTTGAGTACGAGGGGCTGAAAAGTCTCTGACAGTAACCGTCGTGCCGGGAACACAACCGTGTCTCTCGCGTGGAAACTGGCTTGCAGAGCCTAAGTTGAACGGGAACCAAGTGATCAGTGTAGAAGTGGAACAGAACGTAATCGGTCTACTGCAGAAGTACGAGGACGTGTTCTCCTTAGAAGTAGGCTTGCGCAAGCGCAAGCTGTCTTCAAAGACGGCGCCCGTCCTGTGCTCTGCAAGGCTCATTCAGTGCCTTGCACCTTGAAAGACGCGGTCGAGTTAGAAGTCCAGAATCTGCAAGGAAAAGGGATCCTGGAGCCGGTCCTGCAGAGCGACTGGACAACACCACCTGTCGTTCCGAAGGCCGAGCATAAGGTAAGACCTGAGTGGGGATCACAAAATCCCACTTAATCCATGTATAAAGACGGATCATTACCCGCTTCCACTTGAAGAAGACATCGTCTCGGTGCTTATCGGCGGGAAAGTCTTCACAGTATTAGACTTTACAACAGCATACCAGCAAATTCAGGTTAATGAAGACTCCGAGAATTTTCTCAATATTAACACGCACCTCGGATTGTTCAAGTGCTTACGCATGCTGTAAAGAATCTCATGTGCTTCGGCAATATTTCACTCCGCGATGGACGATATGCTCAAGGGACTCGAGGGAGTATCTTGATACTTGGCCGACGTCGTAATTACGGGTGCTTCAATTCACAAATGCGTGAAGAGAGTGGAATTCGTAGTTGGAAAGTTCCAGAGTCATGGGGTTCGACTGAAGCAAGAAAAATGTAACATTTTGAAACTTCTTTCAACTACTTGAGCCACATAATTGAGAACTCTGCTGTGCGGCCATGCGCGACAAAAGTTGTGGCAGAGCAAAATGCGGCAGCTTCAAGAAAAGAAATTGAATTGAAAGCGTACCTTGGCATGCTCGCATCTCATTCGAAGTTTATTCCCCAAGTGCCTGCGAAGCTCAAACCGCTCTACGAAATTATACAATGGAACCAAAACAGGCTTCGGTAAGAACTCAAAGGAAGATGCTCTCAGGAAAGCAAAGAGTGGTTCACACAAGACAGTGTTTTAGCATTCAACGACCCGTGAAAGCTGGTAGGTCTAGTCGCAGAGGCATCTGCATAAGGATTCGGAGCGGTGCTATTCGATGTTGAAGACGGTTTCGGAAAGCCTATCGCATACGCATCGAGATCCCTCAGCAAGACAGAGATGGGGTATGCGCATTTGGAAAAAGAAGCACTTGCGGTCGTGTTCGGCAAAAAAAGCTTACACAAATACATTTTCGGCCACGAATTCACAATCTACTCGGATCATCTCCCGCTGAAGGGTTTGCTAGGGCGTGAAAAGCCTATAACGGGATCAGCCCCGCCGGAAGCATGCAGCGATATGTTTTTGCTCGCAGCGTATCGATACACGTAGCAGTATCGAAAGGGAAAATCTGCGATCGATGCCGAGACTTCCGGATGGCCTTCGCAACGGCACCGCTCAGGTAGTTGGCGGGGTCTAGAGGTTCCTCAACTGGTTTGGACATTGTGCTTTTTCTTTGGCATTATAACCTATTCCAGGGCAAGTCAAGCGCTCTTTATTCTTGCCTGTCATAAACAGCACATACATACACTGCGAAAAAAGATCTACGGTGAATGTTGGTAATATTAAGACAGTCCGAATGTTATATGAAGGGCACACATCTCGCACTCACGGAGCCGAGGGAGCCGAGAACACTAGCGCACAGGGAGGTGCATGTTAGTAAACACTATATATTGAAGATGGCGTTTCGGTTGCTTTGTTTAAGAATCTTTGAGAATGACTGGTTTCACATGTCGACGTACATTGTCTTGCTCTCTAAGAAAAGCTCGTAATGGAGCCGACGCCGGAGCCTGCGAATTCACACGCAGTAGCGCAGTATATGCTGCCGTGTTTTGGTGCGTGAGTTGCTGTTTTTCATTATGAGATACTTTCGACTCGCTACTTTATCCGACGTGCTTGGAGATTGACAGGAGCACGACTTGTCTCAGATATTCATCATGAAAAGTTTTCCCTATATTGAAAAAAAGAAAAGAATTTAAAGACTAGTATGAATTTCCCTGTGTGTTTGTGTGTAGGTAGTCAAATACCTTTCGGTCATCCTAGGACTACTTTGTTGATGAATCTGAAGATAAGCCACTAGTGTCCATATATAGCTCTCTTTGCGTTTGCAGTTGTACAACATGTGTCCTACGTACATTACCACCTTAGTTTCGTCTTACACGCTCACGCGCTGACTTTTATAATAACAGACACATTAGGATACGGAGTAAACTTTGTAAGCAAGGCCAAAACTTTTTTCTCTGTGGTACCACCAATATCTCGTCTTTAGAATAGGCTTGGTTCGACACTGGCGTGCGCCCCTTATCTCCCTTAGTAGTTTCTGGGTTTGTTCTGCCACTTCATTACCGTGTCCCGATATGTCCACCCGTGGGGCATCTAATAACACTATGCCTTCGGCAAGGTGAAACGTAACAAAATGAACTCGTGTGTTAGTTCGTTAAACAGTTTGAACACAAATAACGCTAAGGACGAGGAATAGTACAAGTGGACATTGCGATATATTATGAACAACTGACATTTTAATACAGAAGAATATCTTCCACTTAATTGTTTCTTCTCCTCGTTCTAGTTCTTGTGTATTATCGAGGCCTGTAAAAGCACACACGTGCTTTTGTGGGCCTGGACAATTCATATACTAGTTGATTACGCAATGAACTTATGTATGTAACTACTGTTGAAACAAAATGGTCAGCGTTCGTTCATTTTACTTCTACCAGTCAACGTGCTTAGTGCTGTTTGTGTTCATAAGGTCAGACCTTGTGGAGTCTGAATGGCTACGCATTTCGTAATGAACATTTCCTGCCAGACCTTTGTTGTAGAAACCAAATAGGGCCGAAGATTAAAGGACGGACACTACCGGGCTTGACCAATTCCCGACCAGAACCCAGCCCGAGTCCGTTATGGTTTGTTAACATCGTTCCCTGCCCGCGTTCCGACCGTTAGGTATTTTGACTGGAACCCCACCCCAACAAGGCTGCTGTTTGTAGCTTGAGCCCGAAACGAGGCCTCCCCGAACTTGTTTTGTTGCTGGCTTTTAAGATAATCTTAAACGGAATTCCGTCAGTCAAGAGAATCAGAATGAAAGTCGTTTAAACATATATAAAAAAGCGAGAAAGCCTTTGTTGGGGATTGGAACAACTACCCCTTCAATGCAAATCTTATGTTGAAAAACTGAGCTAATTTCGCATCGTAAGAAAGGTGGGTTTGTGCTTTTTCTTCACCACATATTGAAAGAATGCGCCTATTTCTGGACGGAAGGTTGAAATATTGACGGTTCAGTGGGTAAAAGTGGCCCCGTGATTTCAACGGCTGACGTTCAAAGCAACACACAGGAGATCGTGTGTCGTTAACACTATAGGCGTGCTGCCTGTAGCTTTTGACAGCTAAAAGTGAGTCAGCTGGAATAGCCATCGCACGAGATAACCTGGGTTGAAGGGCCACAACCTCCTTCGACCACCTGCTCAACTTTATGATACTCGGAGGCGCTTGTATTTCTTGGGAAATTGCACCACTCCATGCCATTCGTCTGCCTAATTCCCGTGCAGACGGACTCGGCAAACGAGTCTCCTTAGCAGAACTGGGGAGACGACAGCGGGAACTGCGGCCACTGCGATCGCTGCTGAGACTCGCCAGTGGCCTTCGCAATGGCGGGGCTCAGGTAGTCGGCGGGTTGTACACGTCCCATTACTCGCTTCAACATAGCGCTCTTTATTAGAAATAACGGTCTATCTCAGGGCGACTTAAGAGTTATTTTAATTATTGTGTGTAATAGGCTGTATACACATACATTGCGAAAACAGAACTATGGTGAAAGTTCGTATCTTACACGTTCCGTGTTATGACAAATGACTGCTAACCTGTGGGAATGCGAAAGCATGACTCACGCACTACGCGCAGCTTTAGTCAGCCGGACCCGTGGGGCCGCCGTGGCGGCGGAGAAGCGTGTTCGTCTCGAACCCCGGAGGCCCACGTTCTATTCCCACCAGACCGAAATGTACGGAATTTTCTTCCGAAAGTCATTATTTACTTTGTTTACAGGAACCTCTCTCAGAAATTTTTCGCAGCCAATTGGCATTTAGGTGCCGTGTCGCTGCTGCAGACAACGCCCAGCCAATGGGAATTTAGTTGCCATTTTCTCCAGCTTCTCCTGCTTCGCTTCATGAGACAGTCAATGCGTTCGCATTAAAAATATGAGAAATTATCCATCCGCCACTCCATAATCTCTCCGAATTCGTTGTTTCTGTGGCCCTAGGGCATACTGTAATGTGTTTGGACCGCTGACTTAGTATTATCACATAATTCACTTATATTGGATCTGAGGTGATATGTTCTGCACTAATAAATTTAATAACTGTACCTAAGAAGTTCATTAATAAAAAAATTCACCGTCTTTTGGAAAACTGTCGCATCGTCAGGGTTCGCCCTCTATTACTTGAGGTCCCCAGCTTGCTGCTGGAGGGCGCTAAATTCTTCCCTGTTTATAGCCACAGCGGCAGTCTCGCGCTCGATCCTGAGAATTTATCCATACAGGATTGTTTTACAAAAAATCCTGTATAAAACAATCCCGGAAAGACCGCCTCAAATGCTCCTGCGACAACTAGAATAATAAAAATAAAGGTGCATGCCGTCTTCGTTACTTCAGAAGATAATATGTTAAACGCGGCGTAGCTTTAAACATCACAAAAAGCTTAAATAATTTTCAGTGAATAAATTTATTTAGTACACAATTTTTAGTTTTAATTTGATACATGATGGGCATTGGGCGTGATCAAAATTCACGAGTAAGTCATTTCCTACAGGTCTTCGCGAACAGGTTATTACTGCGTGAAAACAAGCAAGCATACTCCAATATGAACGCCGAACGACAGTTTGTACACGAAAGCAAAAACAGGGCATCCAATCTCCTTGGTATAGCTTCTTAAATTTAAACTCGATTTAAGTGGTCTGCGGATGGCGGGTGTGTGTGTGTGGGGGGGGGGGGGGGGGGGAGGGGTTGTATTTGAATACTTTGAGATAAGTATACATGGTAAGGCCGTAGTTATCGACGAGCAGATTTTGCACACCTTGAATTAATAGAATTACCGACGTACATACCCGAAACTGGGCAGGCGAAGTTCATTTCGCCAGAAGTCACATTTCTAATATTTTAAAGCTCAACTCCTCAACTCCGAAGGGGCAAAATATTAAAGATACAGCAAAAACGGTTGCCCTGTATCTTCTATCTCCCATACCAGCGTGTTCGTCGTTTGTTCACTGGTTTGTGAGCTCGTTCCCGGGTGGCTTGCTCAAGGCGAAAGCACTGAGAACGCGCTAGACGCTGGCAACGAGAAAGACAATCGGGATAAGTAATATATTCTTGGAGCAAGCTCGCAAACAACCTTAGAGACAACGAAAATCTAGCCTAAGACACGAAAAATCCAGGTCAGCCAATTTTGCAAGATATTTTTATATTTTACGATTTCTAAATTGAGATCCAAAAGAAGTAACGAAACTTTTTGCGAAAGACGGTCGCCTGACAAGTCTCAGGTAGACGAGATTAAAATTCGATTTTTTAGAAGGCGAGTGAAATGTGCTGATCCTTACGGCTTCACCTTGTATACAATACCGAAAATCATAGGACGAACGAAACTGTGCTTCAAAAAGCGAGAACTCCTCAATTTAATAAAACAAACTTCGAGCCCACAGCCTAAATTTGTAAAAATATCGATTTAATGATTTTTATGAATTTGACCGTTGTTATAAACCGTAGAGCTCTTTCACACTGCTGAAGGTTTTGCTTTAACTTTTCAAGGCGATTATTGGCTATTTCAAAAAAGAAAGAATGCAATATTAGTTTTTGTTATTGTTATTTGTTATTTTTAGATATTTTGCTTCAGATTGAGGTTGTCACAGTAAATCAACCGAATAAAAAACCAGAATTGTACAGCTTGAGGAGAGAGCTGTCTGAAAATATATCGTTAGTGTATCTGCGTTTTGCAAAGTATTTATATCTGGCTCCACACTTGCTCAAATTTTAAAAAACATATGTAGAAATAATCGTTTCAAAATGTCAATTTTTGATATTGTGTGTCAGTTGCCCATGCCGTAAACATTCGTCAAATATAAATATTGCTCAACTTTTTTTGTACTCTTTAAATAAAAAACAGGATAATTGGCCTCTTTTTTGTTCCAAACTCGTAAACGGCTTAACATTTTCACAGACTTGAGATCATTTTTTTACAAGCATTTATGATGTATTTGTTCCCTCTTTTTATGAATTGCCAATAAGATATAGAACCACTGTATATAAATATTGCAGAAACTTGCTCTTTTATGTATTGGGGCAACCAGACAAATAGGCGGGAAAGTGTGTTGGCGAGCTCTTTAGAAAACATAAAAATTTTAACCCTGAGACACCGAGGGAATAAAATAATGACCGACTTCTTTGGGTCGCCTTTACCCAGAAAGGCCGCTTTTTGACTCGACTCGCAAGCTTCAGCTCGAAAATGTTCGATTCGCCGCAACGTTCTTGGCGGGTCAAATAATAACATATTTTGCACAAAGCAATTCACCTTGATGTGGTCTCCGTTATATCTTTCTCATAATATCAAGTGCAACCAGACACGCAGGTAAATAAGTAACTAAAAATACTTGTAACACTGATCAGTAACGTTTTAACGGTGTAATTACATATTTCCCAGTGTAATTATAAAGTATTTTATATATATATGTATGCAACACCTTCGTTGTAAATGGTCACAATTTTATTGATGAAGCAACGCTGGAATTTTAAAATATAAAAAAATCATTCCCCTACGCTCCAAGAAAATATTGTTCATTGTTGCAAAGCAGACCGCAGTCACGTGCATTTACAAACGCAAAAAGAGGCTTGTCATTCTTCAGTTGCTCAACCTTTATTTTTACAGTACCAAGCCCTTGAGTGTTTTTTTTTTTTCTGCAGATAGCAAGGAATCGAGAGACCTGCAGGGTATTTACAAAATAAAATAAACCGCTAAAATGCGGGCAAGCTGGTGTGGTGTTTGTATATCCGTTCTTGTATTTTTATGGTCACTTCTTTTTTCTCGATCGAATTTGCGGATGAAGACACAAAGGGATTGGTGTCGCCTCGATGAGCTCGAAAAAGTAAATGCGCAAAGAATAGCTAGCAATATCCTTCTCGGTTATAGTGACTATGATCATTACCATAACGCCACAACATTCCGCTGGAATAACAATCGACCTTAAAATTCGCTGAAAGCGCAGCCATAATAGGTAAAGGTGATAAACCACAGACATGCTGGTTCGTCTGTGCTAAAAAAAATGCGCAAAAAGAAGCGTGGTCAAATTTTCTGTATTCAATTATTTCAACATTAAACCGCCAAGTCGAACACTGACGTTTCTCCTACATGTCGGGGATCGCATGATTCACCACTCGTTATTTTGAAATTTCTAGAGTTACTGCTCTAGAACTCTCCTGCGACGCTCTAAAAAACGCTCGATTGGGCTAAAGGTATTGAAAAATCTATTATTCTATATAAATAAAACATAGCCACAATATTTTTTCACGACTTTTAGTGAAGTTCGGCAAGTTCTTAAGTGGTACCAATTCAAGGCATTTTAATGACCTTTGTATCAACACAAAACTCAAACTTTGCGATTTCGACTGCGTATAAATTGCATATGTCATATACAAATTAAAATACACTATAAGTTTGATCAAGCGAAAGTTCGGCTTAGCGAAGCCCGGATAAATTTTCTCGAACAACCCATTTTCATTTGCTTTACTTTTATTAGTTGCAAGGTATGATGTAATTTATCATAAAATAATGTATAGTATGTTGTGCATTTGTAGAACACAAAACATGAATATTGCCACGCGCGCAGGTGGCCAAGTAGGCAGTGCGCGCGTGGCCTAACGGTTATCGCGCCTGCCTCGCACGCGAAAAGCCAGGGTTCTATTCTTGTGAGCGACGTGTATTTTGTTTATTCCTGCAATATATTGCTCTGGAAAATTCGCGAATCCTGTTGCTTCCTAATGGTCTACGCGTCGTCCTAATGTTCTACACGTCGAACTTTCTACGCCGATTATTCCAGAAGCCCACGCGTGTACATAAGGGGTTTCGCGTGGTGAGCCAAAGTCAGTTTCGCCTGAGCGTTCGATCCTGCTATTTCGCCGCCTTCGACGCCCGCGACGCTCTGTTGTTATCTTTCTTTTTCCCTTTATTTATGGGCACAAGTTTGCCCCATTAAACGTTTAGTTTTTTCAGTTATTGTCGCCTCATCACTTGTCATTCGTGACATTTTGATGGAGGTGCGGGGTAGTGCATGCCCGTGCACACTCTTAAAAAAAAGGGTGCGCAAGGGCGCCAATCGCCACCTTTCATCCCCGCGACCCTAGCGCCCTCTATTCAGAAGCGGTAACTCGAGAAGTTCGTCCCGCGGGCATTTCGTTGCTCCCGCCTGGAGTTGATCCCCTAACGAATACTTTAGTCCCCTCGTCAATAATGGGTGCCGCAAGCCTTCGATGAAGTGGACGAAGCATCACTCGAGTAGCTATTATGGAAAGAAGCCTTGGCAAAACAAGATTTCGGCCCTGGGATTTAGACTACACGCGCATATTTGGGGAATGTTTCCGGCCGCGAAAAACATGAGAACGGAATCCGAGCGACGCGAAGGCGCCGGAGATGAGGCTACCTACTCTCCGACTGCCGCGCGCGCGCCCGAGTTTGAACTGGAGATGACGGTTGACCCAGTTGACCTGTGGCGGACCGGTGGCGGTGCGGAGGAAGCCTCGTCGGATGCAGTCGGAGTGGCGACTGATTGGACGGTGAGTTTTGATTGCTTTGGCTACTTATAGAGCAGCAGAAATGTTAGTCATTTCAGAACGTACTTCATAAAGTCGCAGGGTTACCCTGTACGATAGGAGCTCGCTCTCTGACGCTGTCGGGCGCGTACTCGTCCATGTTAGCGTGCAAAGGAGGCCTAGCACTTCAAAACTAGACCCGGCGGCAATCAGTTCATCAAACAAACGATGTTACACCGGCAGATGGTTTCGTCGACGCAGCAGCGTTTTAATGCCACTTAGGTTCATCGAAAAGTACCCGTGTTCGTTTCATCGACCAACCTTGCGACGCTTCATCGGAAGCGTCTTTCCGCACATATCGCCTCGGTCGGCGACCAAGGCGATGCGAGCTTGACGAAACCGTTGCGGTTCGCATGAGGCCTGGTGCGAGTTCGCGCCTCGAGAGTAAAGTATCGCGCTTACGCTCTTAGGCGAAAGGTATGGTCGTATCCGGCATGCGTAAATAAACATATTTTCGATCAATATAAAAGTGTACCCGAGCGGAGCGAAGGGTTTCGTATAGTGCGGACGGTTTGAAAGCGGAGATCGACAATTCATTTGTGGCGTATCAGAGTCGCCTGGGCAAGTCCACTTTAGTTGAGGTAGGCTTGCGGCGAACAAAATTAAACCAATAATGGTTTAATTTTGTTCAAAATTAAACCATTAATTTTGAACAACCCCGTGGTGAAAAAAACCCCGTGGTGAAAAAAACAAAACAAAGTTGACGAAACGTTGTAGGAGCAGGTATCGACGAAATTGAGCGGTGCCGCGAAGTCGTGCACGCCCGCGTTTAGTGAAGCATTATTTTATGTTTTTACTTTCTCTGCGGGTTCCGAGTGTCTTTCGGCCCTCTATGTTTCGGCTGATGCTGGTCGGCTCCGCGGCAAAGTTTAGTTTCAGCCATGGTCGAGAATCAGCAAATTGGAATTTAACTTGAACGCTGCAACGATGCACTTGTTTATAGAGCCCAGCGTGGAGGTGTTTTGTCTTGTAATACTTCTGCTTTAGAGATCCTCACTTCGGAGTTTGCTTTCGCCCTGTGTAACTTGTGCTCGTGGCTTCGAAATGTGTTCTGTATTCTTCAAAGCTGCTCTTGTAATCTTCGTTCAAAAGCTTTCTTTTCTTTTATGCTTGTTATTGATTGCTGTGTTTCCTTTCGGCTCTGAACATTTTCATTGCTTTGGACTCTGAGCATTTTCAAACAGTCTGGTTAGGACACGCGTGTCAAAAAAATAAATTTTACACGAATAAACAAAAACAAAATTTTAGAGCACTATTTATTTATTTATTTATTCATTTATTTTTTATTTATTTATTGAATGTACCCGCAGTGTCCGAAGGCATTAAAGAGGGGGAGAGGCACATACATAAAATAAATATAGTAATATAGTAACAGGTGAACAATATTAAATATGCAACAAACAAAGAAAAACAACAGCTCATAGGTCACTGCTAAAATAGTTAGTGATTGCGCGAGACGCGATTTAGTCGGTAATCACGTCCTTTCCACTTGTTTTCTTTCGGGTGCGGGGAGGAGAGGCGGATTGCCTTGGCCATCACGTTGAGGTGGAGAAATGGTATGCCAATATTATTGAGGAGGAAATTGCGTATTACCATTCCGTGACGTCATGGAATTAATAGAAAATTAATCTCGCGCCGTCAATATTGCTAAAAAATGTTTTGTGTCCCTTACAAACTGTTTAAAAGAATTTTCTTCAGGGGTCCTTTAGGGTGCAATTTTCTCGTCTTGACTGTCATTCAATTTCGCAATAATAAATTCTGGTTATGACAGACACTATGCTTTATGACAGTATCTTACATAAAGCATAGGGTATTACCACATAGCATCGTCATTTTGGAACAGAAGTAGCCGCTATCAAAAATAAAAACAAGTCACGTAAAAACAAATTTGCACATGCCATGAACAGCTGTTATCACGACACAAAATGTTGCTATAGCTTAAGGACACTTTAATTTTGAGTTGGCCTAGCACCTCCTAAATGCCAATACCTCAGCCCTTAATTTTCTTTCTCGATTATCATATTTCAGTGCAGGGTATATAGTGGACAGTGCTATGTTAGCATTGGCCTAGAACTCGTGTTCAGTTGGTGAGAATACGTGTTCCAGCTGAATGCAAATGCAGCACTTTTTCCAGTCTGCCTTGCGATGACCTATGACAGGGGGTAGAATCCAGAAACACTAAGGCCTTGCAATCTAGGAGGCATTGAACTAACTGAGTAATCTCTGATTATTGAGGTCCTTAAACTATTGATTTCGGCCTTCTAGGCTCTTTGTCTCTTGAATGTTATCAGAAAAATACTTTTGATGTAGCGAAAAAATTCGACCACAGGTGGAGAACAGACATATGGAAAGGGGTTGATTTATGAAGAGAGGTTTAGGGCGAAAACAAGCTGGTGCTAGTTAATTAAGACTGTGTCTGCCTGTCCTTTCTTTTTCGAAATCTTTGGGTGTTTTTACTATGTTCAAGGTTGGTTTACTTCGTTCCTTCTTATTTTAGGAAGCTGCAAGCGTCCTCGCCCACGACTGAAGATTGAAATTTCATAGCCGGCACATGGACGCAATGAGAAGAGAAAGAAAGGGAGCGACTACGTATATCGAGATGCTGAAAGGTGCTATGGAGAGGACTTTTTGGGCAAAGAGGGTACATCAGCATACACCCTAAAATCTTCAACATCGTAGTCGACTATCCAGCCCTAAAGCTCACAGACCAGGTAATATGTTGCTTACTAACGATGTTGCTCATGCGTTTAGGAGCAGTAAGTTCCCTGATAAGACCACGACCACCCCCATTATGGTGCATTCGTGCTGTTAGCGAATGGAAGCTCCTGCAGGGAGATCTCATTGGCTCGGTGACGCGTTTGGGGAAAATGTTCCCCGACGCACAGATCTGCTTTGCGGTTGCGGCTCCAGTACTTCTATAAATGCGCCGTTAGTCCTGTAATGGTGAAGTCTGGCACCATGATGGGTCTCCTTTTTTATCCCACTTACACCAATTGCGATTTCGTTACAACTAATAAGTCATGATTTTTTTCGCTTTTTCTTTTAAAAAGAGCAGTTTACAAATATCTTCAAGTTGACTGAAGACGTGAAAATAATTTTTCTTGAAGATCTTTGCAGTGTCTTTTTGTGTTAGTACTGGCACCAAGGCAAAGGAGCGATTTATGAATGTTGCCTTAGAAAACCTGCCAACTGTTCTCATGGTGACTGAGGGAAAACCAAGACCGGCCCTGTTTGGCGATATCATTGTAAGGCTCCATGATGCAGAAGATATAAAAAAGGTGCACTTTATCCTTTGTTGTATTACACTTTTCTTTTTCAGCACATTTGCAGTAAATGAAGCCGTTGTTCGTCTTTTGGAATTAATTTCCTTCGAAAGGCTCAGCTTAGGGGTTGGCAGAAACTACGGGCTCTCTGGACAAGTATCTCATTACCTGACCCTGCCCTCATGCACATGAGTATGTGCAGAAAGCATGGTCACCAGTTTTATGATCGACAGCTGGCTGGATTTGAGAGCATACCCAATGTGATAACAAGGTTTAAAATGGCACTGCCCTGCCAACCTGTTGGAAGTTTTCAAGAGAGCAAGCACACTGTCCTTGCCCTGTTGCTCAATTCAGTGGGAATTATTCAAGTTCAACATTCCTTTCAAAAAAATTCTCCTCATAGGCCGGTTCTTGCTTGCCTTTTGTATAGCAGCATTATAAGAAAAGACTTGCGTTTTAGTTATATTTTTGGAGGGCTAGAAAATTGAGCAAATAGCTTTATATTTTGGGAGGTTCCTCCTGCTGAGCGAGATTTGGTGCAGCTCAGATGCATCTGATCGAAACTGGCCAACCAAAAACACTGCGCATTCTGAATTAGTTGGCTTATGTGGAAAATTGGGGTACCTCATATTTGTCTTTATTTCTTTGTTTATTTTAAGATAAGTATTAACAGCATTTCTCGAAGTACGGACAAAACTAAATGTGATAATAAGCATAATGAGATGTGCTTGGAACGAATTACTTTCAGAAAACTGATAACACCATAGCCTCATTAACTGGCACTTCCTCCATGGCAAAAGCAAGCACCATGAGTCTTTTATTATCCCACTGCCATCTTTGCTATTACGATTCTGTATCTCATAATAAATTGGGAATCTTTTTTTCTTATCTCCTGCTTTCCTACAGGGTAGTTTACGATTTAATGGCTCACTAAAGATCAGCTATTTTTATTTCAGATTTCTGCTGAGTTTCATCGCATCACAAGCACCGATGCCGAGCAACGCTCTTTTTAAATTGCCTCAGAAAACCTGGCGACCGTCCTTGAACTGACAGAGGGCAAGCCAAAGCCGGACATTTTCTACCAGACTGTTGAAAGGATGGATGATGTTAAAGAATCGGAGAAACAAGGTATACCTGCTTTAGAATTTAGCCTTCATTGACTGTTAGCGGAAGTCCCAATCCAGCTAGCTTTCTATTGCAACCGAATCGGTGCCGACTCAGTTCATGTGATAGGTGGGTGCCAACTATGTAAATTAAATTTGAGATATCTCACAGTGAGTTGTACGGCGTCTGAAATTCCAAATGCTTCTGTACATTAATTTTAAATTGTGAGTGACCGTCTGGTGATGAGTAACATTTAAAAAATGGGTGAATGGCTGCATTTAAAAAGAAATATAAATTTGCATTACTGATGTGATGCTTAAATACAGCCTTCATATTTTCTGTTGAATTTCCGTGACACTTGGCACTGAGCACAATTGAATGGATTAGTTTAAAAAACAATCTACTAGCATGGGTTATTAACTTTGTGCATATCAGGAAACAAAATCAGGCCCTTATTTCTCACCTGGTAGGATTTGGCTGCATGTTATTACTGATAAGTGTAATAACGAAAACGGCTTGACATAACAAAAATAACAATTTAATTAAACGTTTCGCCTCCCATGCGGGAGGCATCTTCAGTAGAGCACAGAGCGAGTGAGAGTCGCACAAAAAAGTTCGGCTATTTAGGCATAAATAGCCGAACTTTTTTCTGCGACTCTCACTCGCTCTGTGCTCTACTGAAGATGCCTCCCGCATGGGAGGCGAAACGTTTAATTAAATTGTTATTTTTGTTATGTCAAGCCGTTTTCGTTATTACACTTATCATGTCTTCGCCCGGCTTCTGGAGTATTTTTGCATGTTATTACTGTTTCACCCTATGTCCGGATGCAGCGGAAGCTAAGAGCAATCCCATTTAATCGTGCTCTTGGAACATAGCACATAACACATGTCGCCGCGCCCGCTCTCTAAGGACACAGGACACTCGCACGGCTTTGGATTTGCTTTGATGGCTTGCAGCATCCGCTGCGCTCTGACTAAGGTGATACAGAGTGTAGGGTAGATGGTGGTTGGACAAAAAAATTCTGAAGTGTCTGTGCAATGTGGTATAAAAATATTTTAAAGGGACACTTAACAAAATTTGAAACATACCCGTCGTGTTCATAAATAGGCTGAATATGATCAACAATATTCGTAAATGACAATCTCACGTTTGTATTTTGAGCCTGAAGGCTGAATTTTTCGTTATAAACGAAATACCTTTCTGGCTTTCATGCAAGGCATTAGATGCATCCGTGTTAAGAGCCTTTGCTCATACATCAACCGCATCTAGCAGTTTTAGATATCGCAGTGCTCCCGAAACTTACTGTTGACCGGAGATGGTCCACCGTTTGCGTTGTTTGTGCTACTCCCTAACTCGCCAGTCGAACAACGTGGTGAAGTTTGGGTACACGATGATGACCTAGCCTGGAGAAGATATTCAGCTGCTCCAATGACCAATTTAGCTTTGAATTGCCAAGAACAATATTAGGGTAACTGGTTTGGGGCGTTAGGTTTAGGGAGTATGTACTGAACCTGTTTCAGCTAGTCTATCATCAGTTACCTGCATCTGCTTATCATCAGTTACTTGTATCTGCTCTAAGGGTAGGCCTCTCTTTTTGTTAGAAAGCCTTTGATTTTATAAATTGTTTTAATTCCCAACCTTTGTTTCAGACGTGCCCCGCAGTCTATTTCATCGCAGTGTGTCCCAGGACCTCGACAGAGCGCTGCAGTGTGCTTTTTGTAAATCAGGCCCATGAGACAGAGGGCCCTCTGGGAGCTGTGGCACTTTGTTTCTGCCTGGCATGGGTTTTCGACCTTCAGTACTTTGTTAAATATCGCCGCACATTTGTTTGTTTTGTGAGACTTGTAGGTCTCAAACATTCAAAGCTGGACTGTATGGGCACAAGGCTGCTGACCAGCGTAAATTAAAAAAAAAAAAATTTCCACACACGTCAAAAGAATGTTTTTCTGGGCTTGTGTAATGCATTCGCATTTAAGTGAACATTATTTTTACTTTTTTGAGCACATGTATTCCTGAGGGTCTAAAACCCATGTCAAATTTTTTGTTAAGTTTTTTTTTTTTTAATTTATGAATATAGAGTGACTCAAGTCACCGGGCTCGATCAAAAATGGACCGTAAAAATCGTCGCCTTCACGTCGTAGACCGTGACAAGTTTATTCGCCTCATTATTTGCAGAAAAAGAGCTATGCTTTGTAATTAAAAAAAAAAACGACTTGTGAAATACAACTTTGACGAAAAATTTAGATCGCTACGTACAGGCGTCAATTTTTACGGTCCATTTTAGGGGGAAAAAATTTTTGCGAATCGGGCCAAAGCTGAAAGTTAGAAATTATTCGCGGGTTCTAATTTTCGGGAGTCGAGTGTAGCTTCTGTAGGGTTCAGATATTGCCCGAATTGTTCACGTGACGTATTTTACGCGTTTGTAGGCAATTCGCGAAAATTAGGTCCTCGCGAAAATTCAGTCGTTTACAGTATATGCTAGTCATGTAAAATTTCGGCAAGTTCTTCAGTGCCAAGATGGCAGTATTTTCTTGTATACTTCCTTGTGATGTGCTATTGTTTTCATTTACAGTGTTGTGTAGTTCTAGAATAAATATATTTCCACAATGAAAGTGCTAGTTTTCTTTTTCTACAGATAGCTGGTGCAACGTGTTTCGTAAAATGGTGATGTTAGCTGTAAAAAAGCCTGCCTGAAAGTTCAACGAGTGTTGTCCGCATATCCAGTCTTCGCAGCTTCTTTAACAACAAAGGCTTGCTTTTTCCAAATAAAGGTGTGCAACTTTTCATATGGATTGCAATATTTAGCTGTGAATGGGAGTTAAAGGTCTGCGGTATTGAACACCTCCATGCTCTAAAAAGACACTTTGTGCAACTTTTCAGAACATATACCTTTTCAAACAAATTGCACACTCTGCCTTTTCTGAATAGGAAGCTGTTCAATGCCGTAAACCTTTCACTCCTATTCACAGCTAAAGGGTCTCATTACTAGTAATTTCGGATCTAAAAGTGTCAAAATTCGTCCACAAAAGGTCGAAAATTACTCTCTCATTACCAAAAAATTAATTCCTAAAAGGGTCAAAATTGATCCTCAAAGGGACGAAATGTACTCCCTGAGCACTGTAAAATTCATCTCTAAAAGGATCAAAATTAATCCTCAAAGGGACGAAAGTTACTCCCCCGTCACTATAAATATCATCCCTTTAAGTGGCAAAATTAATCCCCAAAGGGACGAACTTTAGTCCCCAATCAAAAAAAGTTAGCCCCGGAGTCACCACTGTTGATCCCCAAAGGGATCAAAGTTACTCCCCCAATTGTAAACACGACGGCGCTCAAGGGACCATAATTAATCCCCTGATGAGTTAAACTTAATTCCTTGTGCCCTGCTGTAGGGATGAAAAGCCCTCCTTTTAACGGTTCAAAACATTGACCTCAAGGGATCAATGGAAAGGGACTAGAGGAAATGGGAGGGACTAAACCGGGGTTTTGCCGTTTTTGGGGGATCACTCTCAGTGACATCGATTTAGCCCCCAAAAAGGACAAAGTACTACTCCTTTTCTTTTTTTTTTAAGAGTGCAGCGCAGCCCTAGTTCCCGCAGTAGAAGTCCGAACCCAAGCTTCCGAGGACCCAACGAAGACCAGATCAAGACCCGATCAAGTCGCCGCACCCAAGGCCTACACCCGGAATACAGAGTTCTGCCACCCAGGACCAAGCAGCCAACGAGACCGACGATGGACGACCAGCAATCGCAGACCCTGACAGCCGCCGCCGTCATCTACCTGCCCGTTGCCCAGCGAACCCCAACGACCTTCCATGGCGAGACCCTCGAGGACGTGAAATACTGGCTTCTGCACTACGAACGTGTAGCACGCCATAACGCATGGAGCACTGAGCAGCGCCTCCAAAACCTCAACTTCTCTTTGGAGGGTACCGCGAGGCAGTGGGTCGAGAACCACGAGGCGTTGCTTACGTCGTGGGACACCTGTATTGCCGGCCTGAAAGAGACATTTACGAGCCAGACACGACGACAGCGAGCGGAAGACTTCCTGCAAGTACGAACTCAAGGGCCCAACGAAACGGCCTCCAGCTTCGTTGAAGACGTCCTCCGCCTGAACAGCCGCGCCGACCCTCAGTCCACCAAGGAGAAGACGCTGCGCGTCCTGATGAGAGGAGTGAGGAGTGACATCTTCGGCGGCCTTGTTCGAAACTCAACAATTACTGTCGATGAATTCGTAGTCGAGGCAACTAACATTGAGCGTGCTCTGTAAATCCGAGCCAGCCACTACAACCAACTCGCCGGCACGCCCGTTTTTTCGATGCTGACATTCTCTGTTGGCGGCCAGGTTGCACAGCTACGTCATGCGAAGCTTGAAACAAACGCCAGGGAAAACTGCTGGAAGAGGGTGATCTGGTTCTTCTCCGTGACGGCCTGCGGCCCCGACAGCAGTGGACACTCGCTAGGATCCAGAAGGTGTTTCCTGGAAGAGACGGCAAAGTACGGTCATGCCTGCTTAAGATCCCCGGAGGGTCAACGCTCAAAAGTCCCATACAGTAATTGTACCCTCTAAAGATCGCATAAGGGGACAAAAAAATGACGCAGTCATTTTGGAAGGGAATGTGTTGTAAAATAAAAAGAAGAAAACGTGGAGATGCCCGAGCCGGGAAGAGGGAAGGAAAAACGACTTCGAAGACGAGCAGAAACCGAGGTACCAGCCCCTTTCCAGAAACCGCGAGGAGGGACGGGGAGCCGCGGGGAGAGCGCGCCCCACCGTGGGGTCATAAACGACGAGCCCCCCTCTTGGACCGAAGCTTGGTGCGGGCGACTTCTCCCTTCTTGTTGGAATGACGGTCGAAGGAGGACGTGCCTTCTCTAACTTTACTTAAATGAGTTTTCAATATAAATAAACCATGTTCTGTTACTCTAAAAACCAACTTTTAACAGTGTGGAATGGGGGAAACAACTCGTTGGTAACAGTGTGGAATTAGGGATAGGACTCGTTGGTTTTTAGAGTAACAGAACATGGTTTATTTATATTGAAAACTCATTTAAGTAAAATTAGAGAAGGCACGTCCTCCTTGGACCGTCGTTCCAACAAGAAGGGAGAAGTCGCCCGCACCAAGCTTCGGTCCAAGAGGGGGGCTCGTCGTTTATGACCCCACGGTGGGGCGCGCTCTCCCCGCGGCTCCCCGTCCCTCCTCGCGGTTTCCTGGAAAGGGACTGGTGCCTCAGTTTCTGCTCGTCTCCGAAGTCGTTTTTCCTTCCCTCTTCCGGGCTCGGGGATCTCCAGGTTTTTTCTTTTTATTTTACAACACATTCCCCCCAAAATGACAGCGTCATTTTTTTTGTCCCGTTATGCGATCTCTAGAGGGTACAATAACTGTACGGGTCTTTTGAGCGTTGATCCTCCGGGCATCTTGAGCAGGCATGATCGTACTTTGCCGTCTCTTCCCGGAAACACCTTCTGAATCCTAGCGAGTCTCCACTGCTGTCGGGGCCGCAGGCCGTCACGGAGAAGAACCAGATCACCCTCTTCCAGCAGTTTTCCCTGGCGTTGTTTCTGGCTTTGCACGTTCCTCAGTTCCGCCAGGTACTCTTGGCTCCACCGGCGCCAGAAGGCTTCCGTTATCATCTGTCGGTGGGTCCAAAACCTGCGGAGGTCGGTGTGAACACCTTCGACATCTTTCCTCCCCATGCTTGGCAGCGTCGTCAGTCGTCTGCCCGTCAAAACGAAAGACGGACAGAGTGGCTCGGGCTCTCCGGGTTCGTCGTAGACGTGAGTAAGCGGTCTCGAGTTCAATACCGCCTCGATCTCGGTCAGTGTTGTTGCCAACTCGCTGAAATTTGAACGTCTGGCACCAATCGCTTTCTTTAGTGAGAGCTTCGTTGATCCGAGGAGGCGCTCGTAGAACCCGCCCCACCATGGGCGCGCTCGACGATGAATTTCCACTCGATTCGTGCGTTGGTAACGTAACCGAAGACCTCGGGATCACAAATAGAGCTTCATAGTTGTTGGAGGTCTCTGTTGGCTTTCTTGAATGAGAGTGCAGTATCACTGTAAATGGTCCGAGGGACACCTCTTCGTGAGATGAAACGTCTCAGCGCCATCAAAAATGACTCGGTGGACATATCTCTGACGAGCTCCAAGTGAATCGCTCTCGTTACGGCACAAGCGAACAAAGTCACATAGGACTTGTGCAGTTCGTTTTCGCCCTTTACCAGCAGTGGTCCTGCAAAGTCGACGCCAGTGACTTCGAAGGGTTGAGCCTGTGTCATTTGGTCTCGTGGAAGCGGAGCGGTCACTTCCGTCGCCGGACGGGCATTGAAGCGCTAACACGTCACGCATCCCTTGATTATCTTCTTCGCCAGTTGCCGTGCTCGCACCACCCAGTACCTCTCTCTGAGCTGGACCAGGGTGTCCCGAACTCCCCCGTGCAGCACCTGACGATGTGACTGTCGGACAAGCAATTCTCCCAAGCGATGTCTGCCTGTACACGCTGGGATGTCGTTCAGAGTACGGCTTGTCACTCTATTGAAGCCTACCGGTGACACGGAGAATGCCGTCATTACCAATGTGCACTGGGATGTGTCGTAGAGGCGAGTCCGATGGAAGACGCTCCCCTTTTTGTGTACTCTCGATTTCCCGTTGAAGCTCTTCCCGCTGTACTTGACGTATCCAGTAGTTTTCGGCCTGATCCAGTTCGATGGCTGTAAGTTGAACGGTGTTTCTGTTTACATGCCGTAGCTTGCCGACATAGCGCAGAATCCACGCTGTCACCCGAAAGAGGCGTGCTGCATCGCTGTAGTGTTCAATGTTCAGCTCTGAAGGAACTGCAGTGGAGCTCATTGCCTGGAGCACCTCAATCTGCCTTCTCTCCACCAACGCTGTCGGCGGAGAGTCACCCACTAGTGGGGAGTGTGGCCAAGAGCTCTCGTGCCTCTTGATCCATGGAGCTCCCTCCCACCAAAGAGAACTGTCAACAAGCTGATCAGCACTGATCCCTCTGGTCATGAGATCTGCCGGGTTTTCCAGTCCGGGGCAGTGTCTCCACGGAGAGACGTCGGTGAGGCGTTGAATCTCAGTCACCCGGTTCTGCACGAACTGTTTTCACTGAGATGGCTCCCTTATGATCCAATGCAGAGCTATCGTTGAGTCCGTCCAGAAGTGTGACTCGTCTGGCGTTTGTTTCAAGCTTCGCATGAAGTAGCTGTGCAACCTGGCCACCAACAGACATGCCATCGACTCCAGTCGCGGTAGTGTCAGTTGCTTGACTGGAGCGATTCGTGACTTGCTCATCAGCATGGTCGATGTAGGACTTCCAACCGCGTCTGTGACACAGATGTAAGCCACTGCTCCGTACCCGATCGGGCTGGCGTCGGCAAATACGTGCAGGGTAGTTTTCTCCGCACTTCAGATGATGCCTGAGGGTTGCCACGAGCAGGAATGGGCTGGCTGTTGTTCCGAAGGGAACTCTCGTCATGCGCCAAGCTTGTACCTGGGGTTGCGGTCCATTCGCGTCTGGCGTCGTCTGGTACCACAGGAAGCGCAATGCGTCCCGGTCCTCTTCCTGTATTACAATCTGCAGGAAGGCTTTTTCGAAGCCTGCTACCAACGCGATCCTGTGTTTTCTGAAGTTGAGTAGCAAGCCAACGAGGTCACCGGTCAAGTTAGGTCCGCTTTCAAGGTTTTGGTTTAGTGACCTCGACCTGTTGCCATGCGATGAAGCGTCAAACACGACGCGCAACCTCGTCGTACTGCTTGACTCTCGGAGCACCACTTGACGTGGCAAGTAGTAGGTCGGCTTCTGCTCGTCGACGTCGTTCCTCGTTACCGGCTCTGCCATTCCTTCCGAACAGTACTGTCTCATTACAGCGTCGTACTCGCGAAGCAGGTCCGGTGTTTTTTGGAGACGGTTCGTCAGCTGGGTCAGTCGTTTTTCTGCTATTTCCCTGTTGTCGAGATTCACGCTTGATTTCCAGGGAAGAGCAAATTCGTATCGGGAACCAACTTGTTTGATGGTGTCCTCGAAAGAGTCTAGCTGCCGTAGTTTTGCCGAGTTAACTCCTTCGTCTTCAGTCACTCCGATTGACTCCAGTGTCCAAAACCGCTCTAAGCAGTCTGTTGCTTCAGCCTCTGCTACGGATGTCTTGAGGGCGATCGTTTGCGTACAATGTACGTCGTGAACAGTTGCTCTCACAGGACCCTGGATACTCCATCCGAATGCGGTCTCGACCGCTCTTAGTTTCTCTTTTAGTGGCTTGGATTTCCCCGTCACAAGGTCCCAGTAGTGCTCTGAGCCGATGAGAAGGTCAATATCACCACGTTGCTTGTTGTTAGTCGAGTCGGCCATCTTCAATTGCCCGAGTAGTTTCTTCAGGTTGGGTTCGGAGATAGGGATCTTCTGATCGCATATCATGTCCGTTTCAAGAACTTCAAGCTTATGTATCTTGCCGTTTTGTGCCGTTAATGAAACCAGTACCCTGTTAAATACTCGTTCTGATTGGTGTCCGCCGAATACTCCGACGGTCAGTGTCTCCTGTCCCAAGATCTTGCACTCGAGACGTTCGGACGCGTTCTTTGTAATGAACGAACGTTGGCTCCCTCCGTCGAAGAGAGCTCGGACGAACATCCCGTTGGTTTCTCCTGCACACCAGATTGTTGCAGTCTGGAGAAGGACAGTTGGCCCGGCAGCTTCGCCTGTGGCGGTTTCCAGATTCACTGGGACGCTCGTTATCGCATTTCGGTTTGCTTCTACCTTGGTTGACGTGTAGCCTGAGTCGCACATCGTTGTCGCATGCCGTCTCGAACACTTCGTGCATTGCATGCTGCTTCTGCATTCATTCGAGCGGTGATTAGGTTTCGTGCAACGGAAGCATCGCCTCTCCAAGCGCAGCAGTCTTTTCTTCTCTTCGATTGAAATGTCAGCAGAGCAGGTAGCTGTCGCGTGGTTTTTTTCTTTGCAGAAGAAGCAGCTATCAGGTTTCGTTGATTGATGCAGTATTGCTGCGGAGGATTGATAGCGTTCTCTGGGACTTCCCTTCTTCTCGTTTTTCTTCTCTGCCCTTAATCCTCGCGGCTGTTGCCTCGTGTCCATAGCCTGTTGTGCCGCTAGGTTCTCGCGACTCTGGACTTCGACTCTCAAAAGGGCAAGCAGTCGTGAGAATAGTGTCACGATACCTCGTTCAGTGGTGCTTGTCTCCGTCGGTCGTTCCTGAGAGTCCTTGGATCTCGTGGACATCCCTCCGGCTGAAGTGTCCAGCGTCGACACGTCCGATGCCTGCTCGTTCACGATCGTTCTGTTAAAATCCAGCAGGATTTCCTTTGGCAGTGCACGCTGAACCACAGGAAATAAAAGAGCACCGAAGGTCTGATGCCTCTGTCCGAGTGCCTCCAGCCCTCGGAGATGGGAGATGATGGTGTCGTAGAATTGACGGAGACCCCGGACGTCGTCGGCGTCTCGCACTGGCTGTAGATCTAGGAGCTTCCGCATGTGTGTCTGAACGAGGACGTCCTCATTTCCGAAGCGTTTCTTCTGCAGAAACGTGGCGTCCTCGTAGCACCGTGATGTGGGAGGCAAACCCCTGATGGCACTTGACGCCTCGCCGGTCACCGCAGCCCTGAGGTACCCGAACTTGTCCAAAGTTGTTAGCTGGTCGTTGGTGTGTGTTACTTGCTCGAACTGCTCCCAGAACTCTTGCCAATAGATGCTTTTGCCGTCGAACTTGTGTAGCTCGAGCTTCGGGAGCTTCACTCGGCAGGCAGTCGTTGTCGCGTTTCCGTTGTTGCTCATCGGGGATGAATCCAAATTTCGTAGTGCCGTTGCTCGGACTTCCTTCAGCTCTTCCTGAAGTGTTGCAATACAGGTGACGAGCCGATCATTGTATTCAATTGTTCGCACAAAGTTTTGCTCAGCTTCTCCTTCCGGCACCAGTGGCTCGATGGCGGCGTCCACCTCGTTCAGTTGGGCTTGGAGGGCGCCAAGCCTTGCGGAGGAGATGCTGAGGTTCTTTTCGTTTTTCTCATTGCTCTCGATGTACGAATCAATTTCAGAAAGGAGTTTGGTCACCTGTGTTCGCAGTGCAGTTCGTTTCCCCTTGAGTCGTTCCATGATCCGGAGCTCGTTTTTTCAGCCGTTGGCGAATCCAAGATGGCTATCCAAGATGGCTACTGCCTTCTTCTCGTTCGTTGTTTTCAGTTTTCTGTCGTTGGATGTTCTGCGTTGAAGTCATGTCCTAATTTCCCTCATTCCCGAGTTTCGGCACCAACTTTTTAACAGTGTGGAATTAGGGAAAGGACTCGTTGGTTTTTAGAGTAACAGAACATGGTTTATTTATATTGAAAACTCATTTAAGTAAAGTTAGAGAAGGTACGTCCTCCTTCGACCGTCGTTCCAACAAGAAGGGAGAAGTCGCCCGCACCAAGCTTCGGTCCAAGAGGGGGGCTCGTCGTTTATGACCCCACGGTGGGGCGCGCTCTCCCCGCGGCTCCCCGTTCCTCCTCGCGGTTTCCTGGAAAGGGGCTGGTGCCTCGGTTTCTGCTCGTCTTCGAAGTCGTTTTTCCTTAGACTTCCCGGCTCGGGCATCTCCGCGTTTTCTTCTTTTTATTTTACAACAGACATCTTCCCGATTCGACGAGGGCGGCACCAGCGCTGACAATCTTCGTGCAATTGTCTGTGACATCGTCCGGGAAGAGCTCAGGAAGCTGCTACCTACTGCCAACCAGCCGGCTTCGCTGTCGATAGCCGAAGTGATACGCGAAGAAGTTCAGTGGACAATTCAACCGGAAGCTCCTGCCAGCGTAGCAGCACCCAAGGAGCCCACCCTGACCTAGGCCGTAATGGCCCGACGGCCACCACCTCCTCCTCAAGCCTATGTCGCGCCGCCCCGACGTCAGTCTCCTGCGCCGCAGCACTACCGCCGCCACGACGTCCAGGTCCAGTACGCCTGCCAGGAGCCCCGCGCACCCCGGAAGATCGACGCCTGGCGAACGGCCGACCGACGCCCTCTGTGTTTCCACTGCGGGGAAGCCAAACACACTTACCGCCAATGCCCATACCGACGACTCGGGCTGCGCGGGTTCCACCCGAATGACCCACGCCCCCGTTATGGTGAACGCCCTCGGGAGATCGACGAGTACCTGCGACGACCTCAGTCACCCGAGCCTGCGTCCCGTCGAGAGTTCCGGTCGCCGTCGCCACGACGTCCAGCTTCACCGATGCTCCGACCCCGACGTGAAAGCCTGTCACCCCTCGCTCCCCGCCGGGGAAACTAGGCGCGGCAACCCCCAGAGGTGGAATTGCCGAAGACGACCGACGCCAAGATCCTCCACGAACGTTGGAGGGCCCCCACTCGAACGCTACCAGAGCCCAAAACGACACCCTTGAAACGGTGCCCAATAACCTAAACGTCGTCATCGACGGCCACGACGCATCAGCGCTCGTGGACACCGGAGCAGACTGCTCAGTCTTGAGTGGGAGGCTGTCCCGCCGCCTTCGAAAAGTTACGACGCCGTGGGATGGACCTCAAATACGAACCACCGGATGGCACCTCATCACGCCGGTTGGGAGATGCACAGCTCGCGTCGAGATCCACGGTGAGACGTGCCCTGTGAAGTTCGTCGTTCTGCAAGACTTTTCGAGGGACGTTATCCTCGGAATGGACTTTCTCTGCGAGTATGGCGCCGTCGTCGACCTCGGAGCAAACCGGCTGACGTTAGGAAGACCAGCTCCACCACCGGAGAAACCCAAAGCGACGTCATCCGCGGTACGATTCCTCGCAAACCACGTGAACCTACCACGGCGGTCAAGTGTTTTCGTACCCGTCGGGGTTGATGAGACTTTCTGCGACGACGTTTTGATCGAAGGAAGCCTCCAGTTGCTTCTAGGCAGAGGGATCGGTATCGCAAGAGGCGTCGCGGAGCTCCAAGACGGACACACTGTCGCACTCGTAACGAACTTCCGAGAAGAGGCCCAGCACCTTACGATTGGCACCGCCGTGGGTCACGCCGAGGAACTCCCGGACTCAACCGCAATCGCCGGAATATCAGAAAACCTCTCTTCGTGGCCACTCAAGACAACGCCGCCTTCGCAGCTTGACATAGACCCAACCCTGCCTACCCCACAACGACAACTCAGTGACCATCCAGCCGAGTTCAATGAGTACTTCTCCACGTCGTCAAATGTGCGCCAAACGACCATTGCGAAACATCGAATTGTTACAGAAGACGACGCGCTTCCTGTTCATCGGTCGCCGTACTGTTTCTCTGTGAAAGAGAGAGAAGTCATCCAGAAGCAGGTCCCAGAAATGCTCGATGACGACATTGTCCAGCCCTCAAGCAGCCCGTGGGCTTCACCGGTAGTCCTTGGGAAAAAGAAAGACGGGGCTCTTCGGTTCTGCGTGGACTATCGCCGGCTGAACGCTGTAACGAAAAAGGGCGTCTACCCGCTGCCACGCATCGACGGTACCCTGGACCGGCTGCGCCACGCTCGATACTTTTCGTCAATGGACCTGAAGAGTGGGTACTGGCAGATCGAGGTCGTCCAACTAGATCGTGAAAAGACTGCCTTCGTCACGCCGGACGGGCTGTACGAATTTAAAGTGATGCCGTTCGGACTATGCACAGCACCGGCGACGTTTCTGCGCGTAATGGACACCATTCTTTCCGGCTTGAAATGGCAAAGTTGTCACGTCTATCTATTAAAGATGGCAGGTTATGTATCAGAACTAGTAGCAACAGTTTGGGTGAGGCTTACAGATCGGATCAGTGGTATAGGTAACAAAAAAAAAAAAGCTGGAGAATTTTGTAGTCGTACTTTTTTCTCGTGCTGTTTCTCATAATTTGAAAGCGGTAGCATATCGTTTCGGTGTATTGGTTGTTTTTTAATGAGATTTCAAGTTAAGTAAATTGACGCCTTTTGCGAAGGTTAATGTGGGATGCGTAAAAAACACAGGGCAGGAGAAGTGGATTGTGAGAGAGAGGTCAATTACAGTATTCCGCTCGAATGCGGCGGGGCGTATTTGGATCAAATAAAGCGGTGTATAAATGACCGCATTGCTGAGCACAAGAGAGCAGTGGCCTTCAACTCGCAGAATTCGGAGATTGTAAGACACGTAGGTGAATGCGACGATTCCAAGCCGGTGTGGAATAAGACAACGAAGTTAGCGAGGGAGAGAGATGCAGCTAAAATAATCCTTATGGAAACTATTAAAATAAACAGCACAACCAACTGTATTAGTAACCCGTCAACATTTATAAACGAGGCACTAAAGAGATTTATAAGCCTTTGAGTGTGTGTTTTGATTGTGCGAGCCATGGTTTCCTGGCTTTCGTTTTTGTTTTTGGAAGTACTTGTTTGTTCGCAGCTGTTTTATTGGTCTCCCAAAGTGTGCGAAATGGGAGTTTGGGGGGGGGGGGGGGGGGGGGTTAGGAGATGTTACCTTTGAAGGTCACACACGCTTTGTCGAATTTTACCGGAGTTCTTAAGGTTAAAATTGTAGGGTAAGTTTAGTTCAGCGATTTGTGTAGTGTTCGTGCGAGTGGACGAACAGGACTGACGAGAGCAGCTCGGCGAGTGGCAAGGTGGAGTGACTTTATTCCATGACGGAGCGAGCGAGAAGAAGCGCGGCCAGTAGGCATGCGTAACTTATAGCATGTTATCAGAGAGGGGAAGGGTAGGCAGAGGAGGAGCGATCAGAAGAAAAAGGGGACGTGTCATACGTGCTGAAACACGCGTAATACAACATAACAATCTGTGCCGCGGTTGTTACTTCCCGCCTGGTGTCGGCATCAAGGTTGTCAGTTGGGGGAAGTGATTGAGTCAGGAGCTGAGGTTGGCTGATTGATCTTGTTCACGAACTGCGGAGGCAGTTGAAGAAAGGGCGGGGTTAGAAAGTGCTTCACAGCGTGATGTCATGCGTCGGAGGGACGGTAGTATGTTGTCCTTATAACTGAGGCTGGGGGAATAAATGTTCAGCCGAGTATGAGACCTGTGTCTGCTTTGTCCCCTTTTATCGTTTTTTGTCCTCCGTCTTGGGTTTTAAAATGTTGAAAGTTCACCAGCTCCCTTGCATCTTCTCGGTAAGTTGTATATATTCACTTTTGTTAAGGAAGTAACCAAGCGTTGAAAAGTTTATTATTTACTTTAAATCTTGAGATTCTAAAATAATCGGGCACCTAAAACCTATCTGCGTCAACTTGTCACGCTATGGCATCTTTTTCACTGCGACAAATCGGCGAGGAGTACTTTTATCGCTAGATCACAACGTGACGCCATAGCAACCAAAAAGTCAACAAGTGATACTTGCAACATCACGCGCTAGCTCTTATCAAATCTGGATCGCGGTCCGAATGATTACACACCGCGCTCAGTGGACCGCAATAGGCAGCCGGCAACGGCCAGGCGGCGCCAGCAGGGTGAGAGCGCACGGTTATACCCTGTGTCGTTGTAACTTGGCAAACGGCGAACGATAAGCCCCACATTGCGTGCCGAAGACTTCGAAGTGCGCGACGTATACGAGCGCAACGCACGCATGTTGGAGCGTGACGCAGCGAAAAGCCTGATACTTCTTCGGAGTTGAGGCGCGCTCCGGTGATACGCAGTCACGTTCCGATTGGCCCGCCAGGGTCGTAGCTTCCGCTCTACTGGCACGTTACGCGATCACGGCTTCCTGGGATACCCAGTATTTCTTGCTTCAGACACTAGGCTCAGCGGCGCCACCAGAGTAAAAGCTCATTTTGAACAATGCAGCCGCCACTCCCAGGGGTACCCAATATTTCTTGTTTCAGTCGCTAGATGGCGCCAAACCAAACAGCATTGCAGGTTGCCTATAAGGACGTAGTGGAAAACAGAACGTAGCGGAAACATATTAGAATAATGACGATGTGGAAAACAAAACAGAACAAAACAAAACTAAAATAAAAAAGGCACCAATATGCGCGGCATACCAAGATACCTTAAGTATTGAAACATATCTGACCAACACCAGACTCTCTCTATTCATACCACCACACTAAACCCGGCCGAAAACGCCATGTTTCACGTGTTCTCACCGAGCTCAATTTTTAATTTAGTCATATTAATTTTACATAAAGAAAACGATTTACTCTTGTATAGAGTTGTATATAACTTTTTATAAAGTGACCCAGCTTGAAATTTCTAATATTTTATTTATTGTTTAAATCTTGATACATATGTATCCAAACAAAATCAGACACCTAAAACTTTTCTGCGTAAAGGTGTCACGCTATGGCATCATTTTCACACCGAAAAATAAGCGAGGAGTGTTTCTATCGTCTAAATACAATGTGATGCTATAGCAACCAACAAGGCAACAAATTATATGGTTGTGTCGTCATGGACTTGCTAATGTTTAATATGGATTGAGGTCGGATCGATGGCAGACAGCCCTCAGTGGACCACATTAAGAGTATAGTAAAAAAACAGAAGGCCAGTAAGATGTTAGCTTTGAATACCAGCTATTGGTACGATACTCAGTCTTATTGAAACAGATTCGAAAACCCGTTTGACGTCCGTGTCTCCAGAAGACTGTTTGAACTGATTTTTTCTCGCGAGCCCTATATCCATGGCCTTGGCGACCTACTGCAGCGGGTCAGGTCAGGATATTAACTCCTTTCTCCTGAATTGGACCCGGGCAGGAAACAATTTCACTTTTGTGCGCTGTGGCGGAGCTTGGGCCCCTCACGACATCAAACGGCCGAACAGTGTCGCCGTGAAAGGGACATGCTGGTGCGGAGACTGGGGTATCGTAAGTGCCCTTCATGAACAGAGTGCAGTACTGGGCACCCGAACACTTTTTGTGATTTATCGTTACCGTGAAACCCAGGAGGCTGCGTGGACGAGGTGACCAAGTACTCCAGCTTCTTGTATTTCTCGAAATTGATGGTGATCTGGCACTTCGATGCATGCCCAGCTTCCGCAAATCTTTTTCCTAGTCGGCGGAAAACTCTTTGTATCTGCGACGTCTCGGCACGTTTGGGTAAATCTCAAACTGAAATCAGGGGTGCGCACATTCTGCGACCGGTCACATTTTAAGATGCGATCGTGAGAAGCAGAGCCCGATGAGCCTCCTTTCCTTTTCGGGAAAGAGAGTAGCGGTAGGCTGCAGGGTTTCGCCTTTTACCTCTCTCAGCTGCGCCGCTTGCAACGATCACAGCAGCAAAATGTACCTAGAGGGTTTGACGCGGCTCAATGCAACGGTAGTGAAGACATTTTTCCCATTCAGGGATGGCATGGAGCACTACCTCGCTAAAACAAAATCGATGTCTTGATGTTTCTAGAAGCAGTCACGGTCGAGTTTCTCACATATTTTGATGTAGCGCTTGTCACTGATTTGAAGTCCTACGTGAAAAAATCTGGGACGTAGCCTAGCAATGTTGGGTATATCCTCAAAGAGTCAAAGCTGACGCAGTACCTCTTGACGCTATGTCTCGTACTTTTCTTTGTCGTGCTTCTTGCAGCTGATTTAGTGGACGCCACCATTTCAGGCATGACCGTGGCCAACGACATCATGCTCTTTCTTGTTGCGACGTTCTACTCAACTTCTTGCGACTTGCCTGCAAATGTTAATTGCCGTAACAGTCGCCGCTTTGTCATCCTAGCTTGGCTTTTAGGCAGCTTCTCCCTCTCCGTGTACTTCAGAGGTCAAATCACTTCGTGGCTGATTGCTCGCATCCCAGAATACATTGTCGACGATCCGATAAAACAGAAAACGGCTCTAGACGCCAACGCACTTGAACCATGTGTATCTGGGAATACGCATTCCTACGTGAGAGGTACTACAAACAGAACTGAACTACTGAGTAAAATTAAAATTTCGCTTAGTTCGCAGACGGAAGAGACAGTTAAGAAAATTGTGCTTGAATGCCTGAAATACCCTACCAAGAAGTCTCGATTTTGTATCATATTGAGGCAGCCTGACTTTTATATGAAAGTCATATACATCTCGGACTCACCGAGTCGAAGGATCCAATTAGAGTAGCATACGTGGTTGTGCACGTTCATAAACACTATAACCTTAAGATGGCGTTTAGATCGCTTACTCTAAGAATCTTCGGGACTGATTGGCTTCACATGACGGACATACGCTGTCTGGCTCTCCAAGAAGAACTCATTATAGAGACGACGCCGGAGTCTGTTTATTTTCACACAGCAGCGCAGTTTATGCTGCCGTGTTTTGGCGTGTTGGTTGCTGTTTTCCTTTAGGAGGTACTCTTGGGGCGCTACTTCATTCAACGTGCTGGGAGATTGACAGGAGTATGTGTTGGATAAGATCTTTATGATGAAAACATAGCCCTATCTTGAAAAAAGAATTAATTTAAAAACTGCTCCGGACTTAAGTGTGTTTAGTTGCATGTAAATAAATACATTTAGATTATCCTAGACGTACAACATTCATGAATCTGAAGTCAAGCCACGACTGTTCATATATAGCTTTGCTTGTGTATGCAGACGTACAACACGTATCATACTCACCATGTTATAGTTACGTCGTATAGGTGCTCACGCTGACTTAGGAAATGACACAAGCGCATGCAGATTTAAAATAAACTTATAAAGCAACGCAAAAACAGTTTTTATGTGGTTATTGCAGTATCTCCAATTTTGCATGGTATGTTCTGGGTTGCTTCTGCGATCTGATACCCGACTCCTGAATACGACCACTGGTTGGACTTGTAAGAACACTATACGTTCGGCAAAGTGAAACGTAACAAAATTAACTGGTGGAGTAGTTGGTTAAACCTCTTAGACAAAACCAGGGCTAAGGACAATGAGTAGTAGAAGTGCACAGAGCGAGTGCCAATTAACATCCGACATTTAAATTTTAATACACATAAATATGTTCCGCTTAAATATTTTTTCTGCTTCTTCTTGCTATTGTGTGTTAAAGCCTCTCTTATTAGTCAGTTCTCGTCCTGCCAACACCTACTAGTCCACGTCCTTAGAGTTGTTTGGGTCCATAAGGTGAAAATTTATGGTCTGAATGGCTACGAGTTACAATGAACCTTTCCTGCGAGACTTTTGTTCTAGAGACCAGATCGGGCCGCAATTTTAAGGCCAGACCCAACCCGGCGTGACGAATTCCTGACCCAAACCCAGCCCGGGTCCGGCTATGGTTTGCTAAGGTCGGTCCGAGGCCGCGGCTTATCCGATAAGTATTTTGACCCAAGCCCGATCTGAGCCGGACTGTTATTTGTGACATGAACCCGACGCGAGCCCACCCCGAACGCCTGACCGCCTTAAAAAAGTAAGAAAGCTCTTGTTGGAGATCAAAACTGTTAGTCTTTCATTGCGAATTCACATTGCAAAATGCAGCTTTCCCCGAAGGATAAGAAATGAATGTTCGTACTTTCCTTCTTTGTCACAATTTGGAAGCATGAACATAATAGTCGAAGAAAGTTTGAAGGTTTGACAATTGCGCGGCTGAGAGCGATTCCATGTTGTTGAGCATTTTGATAATAAAAGAGTTGCAGTGTCGCGTGCGTAACAAATATACAAAATAATACGTATCTTCATTATTTTACATTAAGCAACGGAGGACCACATCATCCATTTATCAAACATAAAAAAAATGTGTAGCAGCTTCTGTGTTGCAAACAATGAAGAATAAATCTGACATTTCCAAGGATACTGCCAGAACAGTAATCGGCGAGAGTACTTTCACGGGTGGCATATCATGCGAGGTTACCTCTCTGGTCCAGGATATTATGATTTAATTTTTTTAATGATCGCTTTATCTACTGAAATTTGCATTTGTATGGCAAAATAAGCATCTAAAGCGGCGAAATGCTGGTGCTAAACTTTAGTTTTTCTAAGACTTTCAGAGATCTGCCCTGCCAACCGTGTCAGCAATGACAAGAGCTCTGCAGAGAAAACGCCGACGGAAGCAAGCTTTCCCAGACGTCCCACACAGATCTAGCCACATCGTAATCGCGCCGAGTTTTGTTCGGCTTAGCGATAGCTAGCAGTTTCACTTGTTTGAGTGTGGACCTGATGATCCAGACCATTCGATGATGCTGGGCACGTGAGCGAATCTCTTGACCCTAAAAAACAGCCCCACCCCCCTCCCCTGGCTCAGATATGGAACATTTAAAATAGCACCGTGAATCTACAAACTGGTGCACCGTCTGTTGAAGCCCCAGAAAGCAGCCACCTAAACGAGGTTCTTCAACAAGCCTGGCTTGTCACCGGAGAGCATCCTGTCAGACTTCGAGCAGGCGGCCATCCATGCTTCCAAGTTGGTCTTCCTGACAGCGACTGTTTGTGCTTGTTTTTTCCACCTCAAGCAGTCAATTAAGCGCCACATTCAAGAGTGCGGACCCATGCAAGACTACAGAGAGGAGCTTCGATTTGGTGAGGCCGTGCAGCTGTTGCCGGCATTGGCACTCCTGAAGCCCACAGATGTTGCGCGAGTTGAAATCACATACAGCAGTCTTTTTGCCATTAATTTAGCGTGTAGAGAACTGCCAGTTCAGAAATTAAACTTTATGAATAGTCTCACTGTTCTAGAATAAACGTGCGTCAGGCATGGCAAAATAAAACAGACAGAGGGTACGAGAAAAGAGTCAAAGTACAGGCTAGCTGGTGGAAGTCAACCATTTCGTCGTTTACCCTGAGACTGGTTGTTTTTTAGAAGAGCAGAAGTAACAGAAAAAAACAGACCTGTCTGTTTTTTCTGTTACTTCTGCTCTTCTAAAAAAAAACAGTCTCAGGGTAAACGACGAAATAGGGTACGACAGTTTTTCCTCTCGTCGGCCGTCGTTCGGAATGCATCATCGACTACGCCCAAGTGTATATTATTCAACATTAGGCAATTTGCGGATCGTTAGGGAATCTATTCAGCACTGATTTCATACATTCTAACCGATTTAACGTCTTAGGACTGTGGCTGCCAGCGTCAGAAACGTAGACACTGTAATGAGTCTTATTTTTCAGATATCCTCGTGAGTTTAATTTCAGAGTATTATTTTGGTATCCGACACCAAGATCTTATGTACCTTGAGTACCTCGCCCGTGAACATATTCATGGTATCTGCATCTGCACGTGTCCCGACAAGTAGATGCATATATTGCTCTATATATCTCACTTTTATTTGGGTGACACGTTAAAATTGGTACACAGATTATTGGTTATTGCACGACTCAAAGACATTCAAGACCATGTAAGCAACACGGATAAGTGCACATTATCAGCATTCGAGTGCTGGGAACGTAATTACATTGGCGTGCCCTTGCGAAGGAACAGCACCCGCTGGGACCAACCCTTTCCCCTGTTGCTCCGGAGCTGCCATGAACGCGTCGCGGACGTGCTTCCAAAGACCAACAACAGCGTGGAAGCATTTCACACGAGTGTTCAGTCTGCGCTCGGGTTTCAACATCGAGACCCCTACCGGCTCATCGAAGTTTTGAAGACCGAGCAGAACCTCACCCAGCAGAAGATCGTCGGCGGCCACCGAGCATGCATCCCGTCGGGTTCCAAGCCGTACGCCAGAATGTCGCTAAAACTACGGAACGTTCTGTCTCAGTATGACACGCAGCCCCTCATCGACACGCTTCTGCGCTGTCGCTTTTCTTACTCTAAGTAAAATATACGTAAAACAAGAGCGCTTGTCAAATAAAACGTTTTTATATTTCCCCCTCATTTTTTTGTTTTGTGATGTTCATTATTTCTTTCAGTTCCGGTCGCTAAATAGGGCGCCGCACTTGTATGGTTATAAATAGGGCTCCGTGTTTTCGGTATATGCCGATAGTCGACGAAATATAACCCCCCGGGGTTTTTCACGAAATCGGCAAAAAATGAACAATACCGAATTGAAGCTTGGTTTGAAGAAGAAAAACCGTAGTTTCACAGCAGGAAACTTTTATAGAAAATTTGCTTTCTGTCCAACCCAAGCACTGGCCGCATTGAACTGTCCGCGAAACTGCTTGTTTCGTCAGATATTGTTTCTATCTGCTTTATTTAGTAATAAATAACGCATACAACGTAGTGTTTTGAAGAGCGCGTCAGATATGCGTTTGCGTTCGCAATATGCGCCCCGATAAACCCGATTTGTGATATCACAAACGGACACCGAAAAACACCTGATTCGGGCCAAAAGAAATAAAAAGATAACCTCCGAATGTGAAGAAAAATAAGTACCCAAAACACGGAAACCTGGTTATGAACTAACGTCAACAAATTAACGATCAGTAGCTAGAAGACAACAAGAGATTCAACTCCATTGGCATGGGGTGAGCAGTTTTAACATCACAGGTAAAAAACATAACAATACCGAAAACCAGCAGGCCCTTACTCACGTGCTGTTTTGGCGCTGTTTTGTTTTGGCCCGTGGTCTTCTGCCGCTTTGACGCCGTGCTGTTTTGACCGTGCTGTTTTGTCGCATGTTGTTTTGTCGTGTGCTGTTCTGTTATGGTGCCGACGTAAGCTACTACGTCCAGTTCTTCTCGAAACGAATGAGTTACCCTCATGAGCCGATAAGATTCGTCAGGAAACAAGCAAAAACTGAGTACTGTCCAAGGTACTGTTGTAGGCAAGAAATGGATGCCCGGCAAAAAGTAAGCGGCGATGAGCTGTTGCCATATTTCTTGAGACGTCATGAACTATCGCTTGAAAATGACTGCATCGCAAGGAAAAATTGTATGGTCGTGCCGAGCTCTTAGCAGCATTAGGTGTCGCTACTCTTAGATGAGGGGAACCCAGGTGGAACTCGGATGAAAATACTTGCGCATAGTTAAGTCTGGTGGCCAAAGCAAACTGAGGCTATTGAACAAACTCTAAGGAAGTGTCCAGCTTGTCAGTTGACTCAGAACGCTGCGTCGTGCCGTTCCATAACGTCTTGGGAGCGTCCATAACGACGCTGGCAAGAGATTCACCTGGACTTCGGGAACAGCAATCCTCACTGGTTGCTCGTGCTTGTGAATACGTGAATTAGGCGGGTCGACGCTGTCTGCATGACTTCACCACCTGCTTCCAAATGTACAGCAACTGGCAATCGGCAGCGGAAGTGTTCCTGCCATCGTCGTTCAGAACATCCGCTGTTTTTGCAAGATATTATTATATTTCGCGACCTCGTAGTTACGATTAAAGTTCAAATTTTTTTCGAGGCGAGCGAAATGTGCCGGTCCTCATGCTTTCACCTTGTGTACGGTAGCTAAAATCCCAGGACGAACGAAACCGTGCTACAAAAAACGTAGAACTGCTCAATTTAATAAAACAAATTTCGGGCCACTGTCCAAATCCGTAAAAATCTCGATTTCATAATTCTTACAACTTCGGCTTTTGTATGAACTGTTCAGCTCTTTCACACTGCTAAAAGTTTTGTTTTAACATATAAAGACGATTATCGGCTATTTCAAAAAAGTAAAAATCGTGATATTACTTTTTTGTGTACTTTATTTTTTACAATCGCAAACTTGTTATTTGTAGCAATTTTGCTTCAGATTGAGAGAGTCGTAATAAATGACCCGAATAAAAAGTATAATATGAAACAGCCATAAATGTATAGCTTTAAACAGGAGATACCTGAAAAAAAATTGTTAATATGTGTCCGTTCTGTGAAATTATTTATATCATGCTACAATTTTAAAACTGTTATCTCTAAATAATTTTTTTCGAAATGTCACTTTTTTATATAGTGTGTCGGTTGCCCATGTCATTAGCATTCATCAAATATGAATAATGCTAAACGTTTTTTTTTGTTTTTTTTTGTACTTCTTAAAACAACCAGGTGAATTGGTCTATTTTTTACTCCAAATGAATAAAGTTCTTAAAAATGTTGAGTTGCTTGAGGTCGATGTCTTTACAAGTATTTATTATTCACTTTTCTATCTGTTTTTGTCAACTGCCAATAAGATATAGTATCACTGTATATAAATATTGCTTGAACTTGCTCTGTTATGTTCTGTGGCAATCAAATTAATATAGGCGAACTGGTAAGAAAAAATCAATATCTAAACTGTGAGACATGGAGGGAATAAAATAATGGAGATAACGACGTAAATAAGCCGCTTTTTGCCTCTAGTCGCAAGTTCCAGCTTGAGAATGCTCAGTTCACCGCAACGTTCTTGGCAGGCCTAAGAGTAACATATGTTGCCAAAACTATGTCACCCTGTTGTGCTCTTTGTTATATCTTTCGCATAATATCAGGTGCAACAAGACTTGTAAGTAATCTATTATAAGTAGGGCTCCGTGTTTTCGGAGTTTATTTTTCGTGAAATTCGGAGGGTATTTTTCGGAGCTTATTTATTAGCGAAAATTCGATGTTTATCGGAGTTTATTTTTCGTAAATCCCCAATTCTCCGAAATTCGGAGATTATTTTCGCAGGGTTTCCTGTTAAAAAATAATAAATAATAACCGGATGCAAACGTAAGCCAGATTTTAAAAAAAATAAAACACGCTTGTATCAATTAGGATTTCTCCAGTTGAATTTGGCGTTGGTGTCGTTGGCAATACTAATTTGTACCACGGCAAAAGTCGCGCACAAGTGTAACTTCGAGAAACATCGATACCTTAAAATCAATAAACTCCCGGGGGCAGTCGCTACGAAGCTCGTAGTCATCCCATCCTATTTCATCAATCTAGTCCGCGGCCGCGCAAGGTGGAGTTTCAACTGTCCCTTTTCTCTATTTAATAAATCTCTATGGTCTTTAGCTTTCACTGTTACAAAAACATAACTTCTCCTTTCTTTAAATCACAAATCGGATGGCTCCAACTGGAAACCAAACGAGTGGCCTTTGTCGTGACCGGAATGTACAATGACCTGTTGCCCTGAATCAACCTCGACGAGACAAGCCGCAAGACCCCTTTTGACAACGGTCCGAGATTGAAAGATAATTATGGTGCCATTTCACCAGGACCATTAACTCAGTACTAATCAAATTGTAAAAGAGTCTTTTACTTCTTTTTTTTTTTTGCCGGGGCGGGGGGGGGGGGGGGGGGGGGCGGTGTCATTGGCACATAAACATTCGGATTTTATCGGATAAATCCGAATTGACGAAAATTTTACCCGCGGGTGTTTTTCGGAGTTTTTTGGATTTATCCGAAAACACGGAGCCCTAGTTATAAGCGACGAAAAATACTTGTAACACTTATCAGGAATTTTCGTAATGGTGTCATTATATATTTCCCGTTTTAATTAGAAAGTAATTTTGATATACCTATGCAACACCTTCGTTGTAAATTGCTATTATTTTATTTCTGAGGCAACGCCTGAACTTTCAAGATATATAAAAAATTTGTTCCCCAAAGCTTCAAGGAAAATTGTTTTCAATATTGTAAGACAGGCAAACGCATTTGCAAACGCAAAAAGAGGCTTGGCATGCTTCAGTTGCCCAAGCCGTCTATTTTTTTACAGTACCAAGCCTTTCAGACGCTTTTGTCACCCCAAGATGTCAACAATATCAGGACTTGCTGGGTATTAAAAAAAAACAAGGTACCGTTAAAGTGGGGGCAAGCTGATGTAGTGTATCTATATTCGTTTATTTGTTTTTTATTGCTTTAGTCACTTCGTGTTCTATTATTATTTTTTTGCAATCAAAGCTGGGGTTCAAGATACCAGGTGATTTTGTGCCTCTACGAGAAGCTCGAGAAAGTAATTGCGCAGATACGAGTTGGCAATATCCCTCTCGGTTATAGTGAGGACGATCATTCTCATAACGTCACAACATTCCGCTGGGATAACATTAAACCTTAAAATTCGTTGAGTGTGTTTCGTTTTACGTTCTTTTACGAAGGACACACATGGACAACCTTTCGTGCCGGAGTCTGGCTGAAGACTGACGTCTCGTTTATTAAATCTAAAACGAAATAAAAGAAAGGCGCCTCTGGTACGGGGCGCTCAGGTTACGCGCGAAGCGGCGGGACGGAGCTCCGCGCGCGAACGGTTGCTCTCGCTCGGTCGCTTTGGACTTTGGAGCTCGCTAGCGTCGACGCGTCGGCGACCTCCATAACATCCCTCTTTCTAAGGGAGCTTTGAAGAAGTGCTGAAACGGTCTGGCTCTTTTAGATATCGGCCGTGCCGAGAATGTTTGTGGGAGGTGTCGGCACACGTTTCCTCGGGCCTCGTGGTTGTTTCGGGGAACTCTTCGATGCGTTGTTTATCTTGTTCGTCGGGGAAAGGAATTAAATGCGTGCGATTTCTTCGGATCTCTTGACCCTCGGACGTTATCCAGTAAGATCGTGGTGTATGGGCCTTGTTCTGAACAACTCCGGTTCGCTTTAGGTCAATGACCCAAACTCGCTCTCCAGAGCCGAGTGGATCGAGTTGACGCACTCCGTGTCGCCGGTCGAAGTATTGCTTTTGTCGGTTCCTGTTTTCTTGCTCATAGCGACGCAGTTCTTTTTGGTCGGGTAGCTTTGGTTCCAGGAGCTGGGTGGCGATCGGTACGGTTGTACGCATCCTTCTCCCCATGAGAAGTTCTGTCGGACTGTATCCGTTGGGCAGAGGCGTTGAACGGTAGATCATGAGTGTCTCGTACGGATCTTCTGTTTTGCTGAGTGATCTCTTTATGATCTTCACCGCAGCCTCCGCCATCCCATTGCTCTGCGCGTAGCGAGGGCTTGATGTGATGTGCTTAAATCCGTAGGTCTGTGAGAACTTGGTGAATGCTGAACCTGTGGTTCCCGCAAACTGAGGACCATTATCAGATACCACTACTTCTGGGATGCCATGCCTCGCAAATATCGATTTGCAGTGCATTATTACGCACGCTGCTGTGAGGCTTTCCAGTCGGGCGATTTCGGGGTAGCGAGAGTAGTAGTCGACGACGACCAGCCACCATTTCTCGTGAATGAAGAAGAGGTCCATCGCCACTCTCTCCCACGGTCGACTAGGAAACTCTGACGGGATGAGGGGGAGCTTTCGGTTCTGGCCAGTTTTAATGCATTTTTCGCAGTTCTTGACCAGGCGCTCGATATGATCGTTTATCCTCGGCCACCATACCGATACATTTGCCCGTGCTTTGCATTTGCCTACGCCCATGTGTCCTTCATGAAGTTGTTGCAGGATATGTGGACGGCAGGATTCTGGTACCACTATTCTAGAACCATTCATGAGAAGGCTGTTTTGCACGGCAATGTGATGACGGTACTCGTAGTACTCTTTGAGGTCTGTTCCGAGATCTCGACGATTTGGCCAACCTTTACGGCTGTAGCTGGCGAGTCTTTGGCAAACATGGTCCTTCTTCTGTTCTGCCGTTATCCATTGGAGACTCGTTTGCGTTGCTGGTAGGGACGTCTCTATGTGTCGAATGAAGCAATCGATTTCTTCTTGCATCTCTCTGTCTTGCCGCTGTGGCAGAGGGCTTCTTGACAACGAGTCAGCTGCTTGGAGTTCCTTGCCCGGAACGTGCACAACTTCGAATGAGTAGCGCATTAAACGCATGCGCAGTCTCTGAAGCCGTGGGGTTAGGTCGTCCAATGACTTTGATCCAAACAGAGAAATGAGTGGTTTGTGGTCGGTTTCCAGTACAAAGTGCGTTCCCACGATGTAATCTCGGAATTTTTCGCATGCCCACGTGAGTGCCAAACCTTCTTTTTCGATTTGGGCGTACCTCTTCTCTGTTTCGGTGAGTGTTCTGGACGCATAGGCGATGACGCGATATGATCCATCCTCCTGCTCTTGACGCAGCACTGCTCCCAGGCCGTAGGATGACGCATCTGCCGATACAATCGATCGCTTGTTGGCGTCGTAAATTCCGAGAACGGGGCAGGTTGAGAGGATTTCCTTCCACTTGGTGAAGGCTTTCTGCTGAGGATGATCCCACACGAAGTCCACTTTGGAACTGAGCAGTGACGATAGTGGATGCAGTAGGTCAGACAGGTGTGGCACGAATCGTCCTAGGTATGTCGCCATGCCCATGATGCGCTTGACTTCTTGCTTTGAAGTCGGTATGGGCATCCGTTTCACTGCGTTGACGATTGTCTCGTCTGGACGGACACCATCGCTGTCTACTTGATGACCTAGGAACTTGATACTTGTCACTCGAAAGACGCATTTATCCTCGTTGAGCGTGAGTCCTGCTGATGAGAGTCGCCTGAGGACTTCTCGCAGACGTTGCTCGTGCTGCTCGGACGATGACGCCCATATCAAGATATCGTCCATATGGCAAAGTAATCCTTCCATTCCTTGGAGAAGTTGTGTGATACGTCTCTGGAAGTGTTCCGGTGCTGACGTGATTCCGAATGGTAGGCGATTAAAACAAAATCTTCCGAACGGAGTGATGAATGTCGTCAGGAGTCGTGACTTCTCGTCTAAAGGGATCTGCCAGAACCCAGAATTCGCGTCCAGCTTTGAGAAGATCTTGGCTCCCGCTAGCCTTCCCAGCGTGTGCTCCACTGATGGGATAGGGTGATATTCGCGCTGAATGTGTTTGTTCAGTTGTGTGAGATCAACACAAATGCGAATTTTGCCAGACGGTTTGGGGACGATGACCATCGGCGCGCACCATTCAGTAGGTTCTTCTACTGGAGAGATGACACCTTGCGACTGCATATTTTCTAGCTCTTTCTGCGTTTCTCGATAGAGCGAAAGCGGTACTCTTCTCGGTGATACGATAGCAAACGGCGTCGCGTTAGGTTTCAGCTTGAGAACGTGAGCACCTTCGAGAGATCCCAGTCCTTGAAACAGGTGAGAGAACTCTTTCTTCGGTTCGCAAACTTTGTTCGCAGTCATGCAGATTTGAGGGCAAAGCCGAAATTTTTCGATAGCTGGCTTACCCAAAAGAGGTTTGCGAAGTCCTTTCACGATGTAAACTTCTTCGAGTGCTTGTTGCCCACGGCAGTTGAGCTTCATCCGAGCTGATCCCATGACTTTAAGGGGTCGTCCGTCTGGACCATGAAGTCGGCGTTGGGGCTCGGAGAGCTTGTGGCACTTTGCGAAGACCTTTTGAAAGATGGCAGCTGGTAACACCGTTTCGTCTGCTCCAGTGTCTATTCGGAAAACAACAGGAGTTTCGTCGACGAATATCTCGATGTCCCATTTTGCTGTCTGAGGAGAAGCTGCAGCTCCTACGAATCCTTGTTCGTGTACGAGGGTGTTCACAATAGTTGAAGATTTGCAGACTGTTGCAAAGTGTCCCTTTTTCTTGCACCTGTTGCAGCCTGCGTTCTTCGCCGGACACACGCTCCTCGGGTGAGCTTCTCGACCACACCAACGGCACGGTTTGCCTTTTGGTTTGGGTGTCGCGGTCTTCTTAGTAGGAGTTCGAACATTTGAACGTTCAATTCCTCGCTGAGCAGGTCCTGCTGCTGTCCCAGTTTTGGCTGCTATACGGTCAACGTTGGCATCCTTTTCTTTTGTCGGTCGGAGTTCCACTTGTTGCTTCTTAATCACTTCCGATTGTCGCGCAGCAGCGATGGCCTTCTGCAGGTCCAGATCAGGATCCAGTTGAAGTTTTTCTGAAGTCCTGCTGTCCCGAAGACCAACAATCAGCCTGTCGCGGATCAATTCTTCCTTCAGTGGTCCATAGTTGCACGTAGTAGCTAATCCATGGAGAGCAGTGACGTACTCCTCGACGGTTTCCGTCTCCAGTTGCGATCTTGTGTTGAACATGGCTCTCTCATACACAACGTTTCGACGAGGAATGAAGTAATGTTCGAAGTTCTCCATCACCTTGTCGAAGTCTTGAGCCTCGGTGTCGGACAGCTTGAAGGTCTGTAAGACGTCTTCCGCTTGTGGTCCCATGATGTAAATGAGAGCGTCGACTTGGTGTGATGATGGTTGAGATGCCAGTCCTGATGCACTGTGAAAGCGCTTGAATCTCTTCTTCCACGCCGGCCATTCGTTAGGTGTTGTAAAACTGAAGGCTTCGGGTGGCGAGATGCGAAAAGTTGCCGTTACCGTTTGTTCGGTAGCACCGTTGTCGGCAGAAGTTGAGGGCTTGTCCATTGTCCCTTCGTTTGTAGACGATCCTGCGCTATACTAATTATTAGTAGACTCGCGGAGCGATCCCACTTCTGACACCATGTTTCGTTTTACGTTCTTTTACGAAGGACACACATGGACAACCTTTCGTGCCGGAGTCTGGCTGAAGACTGACGTCTCGTTTATTAAATCTAAAACGAAATAAAAGAAAGGCGCCTCTGGTACGGGGCGCTCAGGTTACGCGCGAAGCGGCGGGACGGAGCTCCGCGCGCGAACGGTTGCTCTCGCTCGGTCGCTTTGGACTTTGGAGCTCGCTAGCGTCGACGCGTCGGCGACCTCCATAACAGAGTGTGGTGTGGTAATAGGTAAAGGTGTTGACTCACAGCTACACTGATTCTTCCGTGCTAAAAAAAAAAAAAAAACTGCAGAAAAGGAAGCGTGGCGAAGTTCTGTTTTTTTTTTCATTTTTTCAAGATTGAAACGTTCGAATTGAAAATTGACACTTCTCCTACATGTCGGGGATCGGTTTACTGTCCGATCGTTACTTTGTGATTTGTTGAGTTGCTGTGCTAGGACTCTTCTGTGAAGCTCTCAAAATAGACTTCATTTAGCGAGAGGTTTTGAAAAATCAGTTATTCCAATGTAACAAAAACAAAACGGCAAAAATATTATTTGATGATATTTGGTGTCCTCCGTCAAGTTCTTACGTGGTACCAATTGAATATACTTTAATGACCTTTATATCAACAAAAAAACTCAAACTTTGTTATTTTGAAGCCGTATAGATTTCATATATTATGTACAAATTCAAATCCATTTTTTTACATTTGAACAACCGAATGTTTGGGAAACCTAGCAAATTCGGGATAAATTTTCTCGTACAACCAATTTTTATTTGAATTATTTTTATTAGCTGCAAGGTACGGTAGTAATCTTCTCATAAGATAGTGTTTAGTGTGTTCTGGATTTAACAGGGGAAAATGTTAATATTGCCAAATATGTGTTGTGAAACGGCAAGCTTTGTTTTGGGGTAAAGATCTTTGGTACACAATACGGAACATGTCAATCATTTTTCAGCTAACATGTCTTCACTTCATTTCCCCTTATTACCTTAAAGACCCCCTTTAGGGGGTATCACAAGATGGGCAAGGTGTACAAAATAAACATTGGAAAAAGTGCAACATGACTTAACTAAGTTATTTTAATGGTAGCATTTTCTCTGAAACTTGATGGGCAGGTGACGGCAGCGATGTTATAGGAAAGGTCGTTCCATTCTTTGGCTGCTCGTGCAACATGTGAGGCGGAAAAAGTGACAGTGCGGGACTGTGGGCGGGCGCCCAGGAGCAGATGACCGGTGCGGTGGGACCTGCGTGCTGGAGTACGATTTAAGATGGTATTCTAATGGGAGAGTAGAACAACTTGTGAAATAGAAAGAGGCTGGAAATGGGCGACCACAAGAAAGAGTTAGCAAGCATGATTCAGCTTTTATGGACGATACACTGATCTCGTGCAAATACAAAGCATGAATGAACCTGGTGGCGCGATTTTGAAGTGCTTTGAGTGCGTTGATAGAAATACTTGGTGCGGACTCCGAATTGCGTAGGCGGATTCAAGTTTGGGTCTGATAAACCATTTATAGGCAAGTTTATTCACGTGTTGCGGTGCATCACGTAGGTAACGTTTCAAGAATCCCATGGATCTGTTTCCAGAAGAAAGGATATTAGTAACTTGCGTGCTCCATGATATTGTCACGGGTGGTGACCAAAAACAATAGATGAACAGGAAGAAATAAACGTTTAATGTGGCGAACTTGTGCTAAAAAATAAAAGAGTACAAAAGATAATAACATAGCGTCGCGGGCGTCGAAGTCGGCGAAACCGCAGGATCGAGCGCTGGGGCGAGACTGACTGCGGCTCGCCACGCGGAGCCCCTTATGTACACATGCGTGGTCTTCTGGAATAATCGGCGTAGAAACTTCGACGCGTGGAACATTCGGGCCTGGAACAAGCAACATGATTCTCGAATTCTCCAGAACACTAAATTACAGGAATAAACAAAAGACACGTCGCTCCCAGGATTCGAACCCCAGCTTTTCGCGTGGGAGGCAGGCGCGATAACCATTAGGCCACGCGCGCGCTGCCTACTTGGCCAGCGCGCGCGGCATTACTCCCTCCTTTAAAACGTGCATCGCCCCGATGCAGCACAAAACAAAACAAAGCAAACAAAAAGAACGGTAAACTAAAGAGTCATTTGGAATACGTAAGGTCCACTGTCCTATCGAGCGTAGTACGGCTTCATGCGCACGACGTGGACGACTTCTGGTCGTGGAGGGCGGCGTGATGAAGTCCGTGTTCCATCGGGCATCACCTCGTAGTTCAGATCACCGAGTCGACGAAGCACTATGTAGGGTCCAAAGTAGCGCTTCAGGAGTTTCTCGCTGAGACCACGGCGGCGGATCGGTGTCCACACCCACACCCTGTCTCCGGGCTGGAAGTGGACGTCCCGACGACGAAGGTTGTAGCGGCCACTGTCGACACGTTGTTGAGCCTGAATCCGAAGTCTGGCGAGCTGACGGACTTCTTCTGCCCTTTGGGCAACCACCTGGGCGTCGTCGCTTGCGTCGACAGCCGCTTCGTGGGGTAACATAGCGTCCAGCATTGTCGCTACCTTGCGCCCATGCACCAGCTGAAAGGGTGTCATTCCGGTGGTCTCTTGTACGGCCGTGTTGTAGGCAAATGTGACGTACGGCAGAACCTCGTCCCATGTCTTGTGCTCCACGTCGACGTACATGGAGATCATGTCGGCGATGGTCTTGTTGAGTCTCTCCGTTAGCCCGTTGGTCTGCGGGTGGTACGCCGTGGTGCGGCGATGGCTGGTGTGGCTGAGACGAAGGACTTCTTGCGTCAGCTGGGCCATGAATGATGATCCACGGTCTGAGATCAGGACTTCGGGAGCGCCGTGCCGGAGTACGATGGATTCAATGAAAAACTTGGCAACTTCCACAGCAGTTCCGGAAAGAAGGGCTTTCGTTTCGGCATACCGCGTGAGATAATCTGTGGCGACGATGATCCAGCGATTTCCCGACGTCGACGGCGGAAAAGGGCCAAGTAGATCCATTCCGATCTGCTGGAAGGATGCTGTTGGCGGAGGAATTGACTGCAAGAGTCCGGCCGGCCTCGTCGGAGGTTTCTTTCGTCGCTGGCATTCATGACATGATCGCGTGTACAGGTGGACGGTTTTGGGGAGCTTGGGCCAGTAATACTTTTCACGAATACGTGCCAGGGTCCGGCTGTAACCAAGGTGTCCGGACGTCGGGTCGTCGTGGCAGGCTTGAAAGATCTCCTCCCGAAGGTCGGTCGGGATTACCAGCAGCCATGGCGAGTTGTTGTTCCCGAAGTTCTCTTTGTAGAGTACACCTTGTCTAATGGCGAAGGTCGGCAGCGCTCGTGAAAAAACACGTGGCATGGCACTCCCGCGCCCTTCCAGGTGCTCTATTAGTGCGCGCAGCTCAGGATCGTCTCGTTGACGCCGGGCCATGTCGTCGATGTTCACTGCGCCCAGAAAACACTCGTCGTCATCGTCGTCGCTGCTGCCGGAAGGTGTTGCGACGGGAGCTCTGGACAGGCAGTCGGCGTCGCTGTGCTTGCGGCCTGACTTGTAGACGACGGTCATGTTGAACTCTTGTAGTCGGAGACTCCACCGCGCGAGGCGTCCTGACGGGTCCTTGAGGTTCGCAAGCCAGCAGAGCGAGTGGTGGTCCGTGACTACCCGGAACGGGCTCCCGTATTAGTACGGACGAAACTTCGTGATTGCCCAGACGACCGCAAGGCATTCTTTCTCAGTCGTGGAGTAATTTCTCTCCGCCTTGGTCAATGTCCGACTTGCGTAGGCGATGACTCGCTCGGTGCCTTCTTGTACTTGAACCAAAACCGCGCCAAGCCCTGCGTTACTTGCGTCCGTGTGAATCTCGGTTTCCGCATCCTGGTCGAAATGTCCAAGAACAGGAGGAGTCTGCAGTCGTCGCTTCAGCTCGTCAAATGCCTGCTGCTGTTCATCGGCCCATTCGAACTTCTCGGCGTCCTTCGTGAGGTGTGTGAGCGGTGCGGAAATTCTTGCGAAATCTCGAACGAAGCGCCGATAGTAGGCACATAGCCCAAGGAACCTTCGGACGGCCTTCTTGTCTCTTGGCGCTGGAAATGCTGCGACGGCACGAGTCTTCTCGGGGTCTGGGCGGACACCTTCGTTACTAACCACGTGGCCGAGGAACTTCAGTTCGTCATAAGCGAACCGACACTTTGACGGCTTCAGGGTGAGTCCGGCGGTCCGTATGGCTTGGAGAACTGCTCGGAGTCGTCGCAAGTGCTCGTCGAAGTCGCTGAAAAACACGACGACGTCGTCGAGGTAGACGAGACAGCTCTGCCACTTCAGTCCTGCCAGTACGGTGTCCATGACACGTTGGAAAGTTGCTGGCGCCGTGCACAGTCCGAAGGGCATCACTTTGGACTCGTACAGTCCATCCGGCGTGACGAAGGCTGTCTTTTCTCGGTCCCTTTCGTCGACTTCGATCTGCCAGTAGCCGCTCTTCAGGTCCATCGATGAGAAATATCGAGAGTGGCGCAGCCGGTCTAGAGTGTCTTCGATGCGGGGGTAGTGGGTAGACGTCTTTCTTCGTCACCGTGTTCAGTTGCCGGTAGTCTACACAGAACCTAAGCGTCCCGTCTTTTTTCTTAACCAGTACGACTGGAGAGGCCCAAGGACTGCTTGAAGGTTGAATTATGTCGTCGTTCAGCATTTCTTGAACTTGCTCCTGGATCGCCTGCCTTTCTTTAACGGAGACTCTGTATGGCGATCGATGCACAGGGCGCGCGTCGTCCTCGGTAACGATGCGGTGCTTCGCAACGGTGGTTTGGCGCACCTTCGACGACGTGGCAAAGCAGTCGCGGTATTCGGCGAGAAGGTTAATCAACTGTCGTCGTTTCGGGCCCGGGAGTTTAGGGTCAATGTCGAGCTGCGCTGGCGACGCACTGTCTTGCTGAGGTGGCGAGAATTCGTCAGTAATGGCGGCGACAGCGGCGGATTTTTGGAGTTCCTCGACCTGGCCCACGGCTGCACCTTTTGTGAGGTGTTGCGCTTCATTTCGGAAGTTCGTGACGAGGACCACAGTGCGGCCATCCTGAAGTTCAGCAACTCCTCTTGCGACGCCTATTCCTCTTCCCAGAAGCAACTGGATGCTTCCTTCGAGCAGAACTTCGCCGCAGAAATCTTCGGTGATCCCGACGGGTACGAAAACACTCGACCGTGGCGGTAAGTTCACGTGGCTGGCGAGGACTCGGACCGCAGATGACGTCGCTTTGGATTCCTCCGGTGGTGAAACAGGCTTTCGCAGCGTCAACCGGTTTGCTCCGAGGTCGATGACGGCGCCATACTCGCAGAGGAAGTCCATTCCGAGGATAACGTCCCTCGAACAGTCTTGCAGAACGATGAACTTTACAGCGCACGTCTCACCGTGGATCTCGACGCGAGCGGTGCATCGCCCGACTGGTGTGATGAGGTGCCCACCGGCGGTTCGTATTTGAGGTCCATCCCACGGCGTCGTGACTTTTCGAAGGCGGCGGGAGAGCCTCCCACTCAAAACTGAGTAGTCTGCTCCGGTGTCCACGAGTGCCGATGCGTCGTGGCCGTCGATGATGACGTTTAGGTTGTTGGACACCGTTTCAGGAGCGTCGTTTCGGTCTCCGGTAGCGTTCGAGTGGGGGCCCTCCGACGTTCGTGGAGGATCTTGGCGTCGGTCGTCTTCGGCAACTCCACCTCCAGGGGTTGCCGCGCCTAGTTTCCCCGGCGTGGAGCGAGGGGCGACAGGCTTTCACGTCGGGGTCGGTGCATCGGCGAAGCTGGACGTCGTGGTGAAGGCGATCGGAACTCTCGGCGGGACGCAGGCTCGGGGGACTGGGGTCGTCGCAAGTACTCGTCGATCTCCCGAGGGCGTTCACCATACCTGGGACGCGGGTCGCTTGGGTGGAATCCGCGCAGCCCGAGTCGTCGGTATGGGCACCGGCGGTACACATGGTCAGCTTCCCCGCAGTGGTAACACAGCGGGCGTCGGTCGGCCGTCCTCCAGACGTCTGTCTTCCTCGGCGCAGGTCGGTCTGGGTGAACGTGCGCCTGGTCTTCCTGTCGTCGGGGATACTGCGGTGTTGGGGCGTCTCTTCGGGGTGGCGCCGCGGCTTGGCGGGGAGCTTGTGGCGGTCGTCGGGCTATGGCAGCGTAGCTCAACGTCGGTTCCTGCGGTGCCACCGTGGTGACGGGAACCTCTGGTTGGAGCGCCCGTTCCTGGCGCACAGCCTCGGCAATGGAAAGTGTCGCTGGACGACTTGCGGCTGGCAGCAACTGGCGGAGTTCCTCCCGGACGACCTCCCGGATAATTTCGCGGATATCCGTACCAGGAGCGTGCTCGCCGCCAAGCAGCGCGGTTGCAGCGACACTTGGATGCCGCTGGTAGTGGGAAGCGCGCGCTTGGAGGGCGCGCTCGATGTTTGTCGCCTCGGTGACGAAGGCTTCGACGGTGCCCGGCGGGTTGCGCACGAGGCCTCCAAAGATGTCATCTCTCACCCTGCGCATGAGGACCCGCAGCTTCTTGTCGTCTGTGGCTCGTGGGTCGGCACGGGCGCTCAGGCGGAGGACATCTTCTACGAAGCTTGTGATGCTTTCGTCGGGGCCCTGCGTTCGAATTCTGAGGAGATCTTCTGCCTTCTCCCGTCGGTGTAGGGTGGCGAACGTCCGCTGCAACTCGGCCACACAGATGTCCCACGACGTAAGCGAAGCCTCGTGATTCTCGAACCAATGCCTCGCAGTACCCTCCAGCGAAAAGTAGAGGTTCTGGAGGCACTGCTCCGCAGTCCATCCGTTGTGCCGCGCCACACGCTCGTAGTGCTTGATCCAGTCTTCGACATCCTCATGGATCTCGCCGTGGAAGGGAGTCGGCGTACGGGGAGCGGCGGGCAGGTAGACGACGGCAGGAGCGGCGGGAGTCGGCGACTGGTCGGCCATCGTCGGCTTCGTTGGCTGCTTGGTCCTGGGCGGCAGAAGTCCGAATTCCGGGTGTAGGCCTTGGGTGCGACGACTGAACCGGATCTCGGTAGTGCCTTCGTCGGTTCTTCGTGGGCTTGGCGTCGGACTTGCACTGCAACCCTCGGAGGGGAACGCTGCACGGGCATGCGTTACCCCGCACCTCCACCAATATGTCACGGGTGGTGACCAAAAACAATAGATGAACAGGAAGAAATAAACGTTTAATGTGGCGAACTTGTGACAAAAAATAAAAGAGTACAAAAGATAATAACAAAGCGTCGCGGGCGTCGAAGTCGGCGAAACCGCAGGATCGAGCGCTGGGGCGAGACTGACTGCGGCTCGCCACGCGGAGCCCCTTATGTAAACATGCGTGGTCTTCTGAAATAATCGGCGTAGAAACTTCGACGCGTGGAACATTCGGGCCTGGAACAAGCAACATGATTCTCGAATTCTCCCGAACACTAAATTACAGGAATAAACAAAAGACACGTCGCTCCCAGGATTCGAACCCCAGCTTTTCGCGTGGGAGGCAGGCGCGATAACCATTAGGCCACGCGCGCGCTGCCTACTTGGCCAGCGCGCGCGGCTATATCTTGTTATAGAAGGTGACACCAAGGTACTTATATGACTCAACAAGTTGAATGGGAACGTTAAGGTTATCATAGGAGAAAAACAGAGAGTGATGGCGACGCTGGAGGGATATGACTTTACATTTGTTGACGAAGACTAAGTTTGAATACCTGGTGGTTTGGTAATTAGTCATAATATTGCCACCATATTGGCCACCTTTAAACCCATACGAGGGAGGACGCAGACTTTCCGCACAGTTGACAAGTTTCAAGCTTTAATTGCAGTCATACAATTGAAAAAAAACTCTTTGTATTTTTATTTTATGATAAACCCCAATTATACCTCGCAACTTATAAAACATTAAAGAAGCAAAAAGGTTCCTCAGAGAGCCGGTTCAAAATTTTATAGTTTTCTTAAACATTCGCCTGTTCCAATGTATAGTGTCAAGGTTCCGTGTCGAACCGTTGGATAAAAGAAAAAAGTGCACAATGATGGGATAAATAAAGCTATAATACATAAAGACAGAACGAAAATAGCACTAATGAACTAATCTACAAATGTACAAAAATTATCAATAGTCTGAATTCATTTGATGGTGTAACCCAGGTCGGTCAGGTCAGTGTGCGTTTTGAAATACTCTGTTGTGGGCTTTTTTTCGTGTCACTGCCGGGAGTTGCTGTTACAGGTTTTGGTCACCATCGGATCTGTCACCGGTAAGTTCAACGGCCCCCTTGTGGTTGCTCGGGTCGCTGCCGAGAGTCCCACGCCAGCGTCGCGTCAATGTCGAGGTCTTCTTTCCTCTTCTTCGGTGGTCGCCGAGCCTTCCCCGGGTCGTCGCCGGGTTTCTTTCAGTAGCTTCGGGGCACCATCCTGAAGCTGCGCCTCTCTTCTGGTCATCGCCGAAATCTGGGCTCCGCTGTTTCGCATGATATTTTCTCCTCCCGCCCCTTGTCCGCTTCTTTGTCCTTTAGCTTTAGGACTAGCAGTCCATACGGCAATGGCACCGGCGGAAATTTGGGCGGCCGGGTGGAGTGTCCCAGCGGTGCTGGGCGAGGCCAGCCGCTGGTGCACTTGCCCCGGAGCGACGCCGAGGCCTAATCCTTCTGCCGAATGACCGTCTGCCGTTCTTCGATGCTCGAACTTCTCTTCTTTTCTTCGCCGTGAAACGTGACATAAATACAAGATTATGTTTTGTACCTATTTGATTGAATTTTTAAGCAAGGAAAAAAAATACATAGAATACAAAGATAAAAAGATAAAAGAAATTCAAACAGCAAACTCAAGAGATGGGCGAGACCAGTGACACCCACGACCTTGTGTGGCACGCAGAGCACAAAGGCGGGCGGTCCGAGCCGGGCACACTCGTAATTGCCCGCCGCGGTCCAAATACGGACATCGCTCACCCAACTTTACCCCCCTGGAGCGCTGCTGGCGAGGCCGGAGAACTCCAAAACAACGCGGCGGTGGCGCCCTCTACTAGCATTCACAGGCGGGCATCTGGGCCGGTTTGCTCATCTTGCGGCTGTGGACGAAAAAGACGACGAAGTTCTTTGAGCAAGGAACACAAAATTTTGCTTTCTCGGTATCGTTTACGTTTGAAACCTATGTACTCGTATCCTGACCTGGCAGTTTTTTTTGCAAATGGAACTGGGCTTTTCTCTTACTACCAAACGCCCCTGCATGTAAGGGACCATGTCTTCATCTGAGAAAGTCGCGAACATCGGTGACCATTCATCTTCAGGATAGCTAGGTTCGACATTGTACATGTACCTTTTTTTAGTACACGGAAGTGACCTCATCACGTCTGATTGGTTGGAAACAAAAGTGACGTAATTTCCCTAGAAAAAATGAAAGCCGCTTACAACTCCCTGTAACGCCGAATCGGAGCGCAGCTCTTGAGGAGGAGGAGGGAAGGGCACTGGGGGGGGGGTTAAACTAACCAGGGGGGGGGGTCACGTGACCCCCAATGCCGATGATGTCATCACTGACGTCACTGAAGACGTCATCAGTGACGATGACGATGCGGGTACCGATGACGTCATTAGTGACGTCACTGATGACTTCACCAGTGGTGATGACGATGACGATGCGATTGTCGGTGACGTCATCAGTGACGTCGCTGATGACGTCATCAGTGATGATGACGATGACGATGCCGATGCCGGTGACGACATCAGTGACGTCACTGATGACGTCATCAGTGAAGATGACGATGACGATGACGATGCGGATGTCGGTAACGTCATCAGTGATGATGACGATGACGATGCGGATGCCGGTGACGTCATCAGTGATGATGACGATGTGGATGCCGGTGACGTCATCAGTGATGATGACGATGACAATGTGGATGCTGGTGACGTCATCAGTGATGATGACGATGACGATGTGGATGCCGGTGACGTCATCAGTGACGATGACGATGTGGATGCCGATGACGTCATCAGTGATGATGACGATGAGAATATGGATGCCGGTGACGTCATCAGTGATGATGACGATGACGATGTGGATGCCGGTGACGTCATCAGTGATGATGACGATGACGATGCGGATGCCGGTGACGTCATCAGTGATGATGACGATGACGATGTGGATACCGGTGACTTCATCAGTGATGATGACGATGACGATGTGGATGCCGATGACGACATCATTGATGATGACGATGACGATGTGGATGCCGATGACGTCATCAGTGATGATGACGATGACGATGTGGATGCCGGTGACGTCATCAGTGACGATGACGTCATCGGGGGGTCACGCGACATCGGCGGGGGTCACGTGACCTCGGGGGGTCACGTGACCTCGGGGGGTCACGTGACCTCGAGGAGGGGGTCACGTGACCTCAGGGGAGTCACGTGACCCCCCACGAGGTCACGTGACCCCGGTGGGGGGCTCGCGCGGTGCATTATGGAACATTTCCCATGATGCACCGCGCGGTTACGCCGACGGCGACGCCGACGGCGACGGCGACGGCGACGGCGACGGCGACGCCGCTCAAGCCGGAAACGGGCCCCTAAGAGCTGCGCTCTAAAAGTCATGAGCCATTCCGCTCTGTGAAGGTTGATGACCAGGGAAGCTGTTTAGCAGACGTGACACAGAGTTTTAAACAAATGTACGAACACATTTATTGTCTTGATCGGTGGTCATCGTGAAGAAAGGTACGCACACACATTTATATTTGACTTGATCGGTGCTCATTATTTCGCGTGAACGACTATCGCAACCCCGAGGGGCTGGCGAAAACTAGACACGCGAGACGGGACCGCTACCCAGGGACAACGGAAGGAAAACATGCGCGCAAGCGCTTGGAACAACAATAAAGAGAGGACGGTGCGTGTGTAGACATGGCCGACGCGGGTGGCACAGGGGCAAGTCTTTGAGAAAACTTCATTAACTACCTGAGGGTCTACTGATCTTAAAAATAGTGCCTATTGATAGCTAATCTACTGAATAGACCTATTGCTGAATTACCCGAGCATGAAGGAGAAATCAGGGAATGGCGTTCCACGCGGTGCACTTGCAGGTGTCTGCAGCAGTAACTGTTCTAAAGGAAAAGCATAAAATAAATAGCATGGTCGACGCGTGTTCGTCAACGCTTTATTTTGGTTATTTACTTCGAATCTTTTATAACAGGAAGGTGCGAGCGTGCGCCGGTGCGAGCATAGAGTTTTCGTTAACGATCATGCAAAATCCACGGAACCCAAGCCATAAACAGCTTCGCAGTTAAATATCTAATATTGACATTTCACGGTGTATACACGTTACTAAAATACCTTAAATAAATCATATGTAAAAACTTGCCCAACTTGGCCAAAAATAGTTAAGGATAGTAACCAAATTTCCAAATTAATTCAAAATTACAAGATTTTTTAATTGACTGACAGTAACGAAGGCTATTTTGAGTGTAACAGATAGTTATAAAGGAAAACTGAAAGAAGTGACAGACCACTTAGTGGTCAAATAAGCAATCTACAAATTGAGAAAGAACCCTCAGTTTTCTCCTCGACCGCATCTATGATCAATACTTAAAATACAAAAATATACGCGGAGCTTGCAGTTTGCGCTGTCGTTCATTTGAAGATTGTCACCTGAGCAAACATTTTTTGGCAAAGCTTAAAAATTCAACCCCAAACCCGTGCCCAAGTTGAGATGAAAAAAAATGAAAGAGGTTTACAATACCCAGTAACGCCGAATTAGAGCGCAGCTCTTGAAGAGGAGGGGAAGGTATAGAGAGGAGGGTATGCCCCTCCTCCTCATCCCTAGCCTCCCTTCCTCATCTCCTGGCCACGTGTCACGTCATCGCTTTCGCCTCTCTCGATGACCCCGATTTCGATCATTCTTTCAATTTCGAGTTTCATGATCTCCCCATGTCGCGGAGAGACCCGGTAGGGCCTTGCGTGAATCGGCTGATCGCATGTCAGCTCGATGTCGTGCGTGGTTATTGTTGCCCTCCCTGGTCTATCGGAGAAAACGTCTTGGAACTCTCGAATCACTCAATCCAACTCTGAAACCTACCAAGATTCCAGGTAATCTGTTCCTTTGGTTTTCTTTAGCAGCTGCTCGGCCGTTAGATTCGTGTCAGTACCCAGAGGGGGAATTTCTGGAAGAATCTCCTGGTGTGCGTTCAGTGTTAGATTCACAATAACCTCCCGTTCCCTGTACAGTTTCATGAGGTTGAAGTGACTCCTTAACCGCCCGTCTCTTACCCTCTAACTTCATGGCATGGTTGAGGTCCGAAAGTTTCTGCAGGACGACCGTTGGGCCCTCCCACTGAACGTCGAGTTTTTTTTGTTTTTTTTTAAGTTTTCAATAACATAACTTAGTCGTTTCCCTGAAATGATCTCGGCTTGGCGGACCTATCATAAAATGTCTTTGAGCTCTACTGCGCCCTCTTCATAGCTTTACCAACAACGACCTTTACCTCACTTAGTCGCTGCAAGACATTGAGAACTACTGTACGACGGTTATGTCCTTGCTCTGGTCCTCTAGTGATTCGCGTAGGAGTCGCAAAGGAGACCGCAGCGTTCGTCCGTACACGAGCGCCGCAGGACTGAAGCCCGTGGGCTCGTGAGCTGCCGAACGGAGCGCGAACACAGTACACTGGCCGGAATACATGCTTCCCGATCGATTTTGTGCTCAAAACACAAAGCTCTAAACACTCTCTTCAGCACCCCGTGCATTCTTTTTACACTGTTAGATTGTGGATGGCGAATGGAGTTGTGAATCCCAATTTGATTCCGCACTTTTCCAAAAACGTCGTACTTAGGGGGCTTGTGAAGACGCTTCCTTTATCGCACTGAATCTCGAGGGGAAATCCGTCTGTTATTTATTCTTGCAATTTGATGCTCTGGTACATTTGAGAACTCTGTTGCTTGTTCAAAGTACCAACGCTCTAGTCGCCGAACTTTCTAGGTCGATTATTCCAGAAGCGAACGCTTGTGCATAAGGGGCTCCGCGTGGCGATTTTACGCCGACTTCGACGCCCGCGACGCTCAACTACTATCTTCTGTTTCCTTTTGTTTTCGGCACAAGCTCGTCCCATTATACGTTTACTTTCATCAGTCATTTTCAGTCGTTCATTGTCATTCGTGATATTCTGTGGAGGTGCTGGGTAGCTTGGGCCAGTAATACTTTTCACAAATACGGGCCAGTGTCCGGCTGCAACCAAGGTGTCCGGACGTCCTGTCGTCGTGGCAAGCTTGGAAGATCTCCTCTCGAAGGTCGCTCGGGATTACCAGCAGCCACGACAAGTTGTTGTCCCTGAAGTTCTCTTGGTAGAGTACACCTAGCCGCATGACGAAGGTCGACAGTGCTCGTGAGAAAACGCGTGGCATGGTACTCCCGCGCCCTTCCAGGTGCTCTATTAGTGCGCGCAGCTCATTATCGTCTAGTTGACGTCGTGCCATCTCGTCGGTGTTCACTGCGCCTGGGAAGCACTCGTCTTCATCGTCGTCGCTGCTGCCGGAAGGTGTTTCGACGGGCGCTCGATACAGGCGGTTGACGTCGCAGTGCTTGGGGGCTGACTTGTAGACCACAGTCATGTTCGAACTTCTCGTCCTTCGTGAGGCTTGTAAGTGGTGCAGAAATCCTTGAGAAATTCCGAACAAAGAGCCGATACTAGGCACATTGGCCAAGGAACCTGCGCACGGCCTTCTTGTCTGACGGTGCTGGAAATGCTGCGACAGCGCGAGTCTTCTCTGGGTCCGGGCGAACGCCGTCGTTACTAGCCACGTGACCTAGGAACTTCAGTTCGTCATAAGCGAAGCGACACTTTGTCTGTTTGAGGGTGAGTCCGGCGGTCCGCATAGCTTGGAGAGCAGCTCGGAATCGTCGCAAGTGCTCCTAAAAGCCGCTGGAAAACACTACGATGTAGTCGAGGTAGACGAGACAGCTATGCCACTTTAGTCCTGCGAGTATAGCGTCCATGACACGGTGGAAAGTTGCTGGCGCCGTGCATAGGCCGAAAGGCATCACCTTGAACTCGTACAGACCATCCGGCGTGACGAAAGCTGTCTTCTCTCGGTCCCGTTCGTCGACTTCGATTTGCCAGTAGCCACTCTTCAGGTCCATCGACGAAAAGTATCGGGAGTGGCGCAGCCGATCCAGCTTTTAGTCGATGCGGGGGAGTGGATAGACGTCCTTCTTTGTTATCGCGTTCAGCTGCCGGTAGTCCATACAGAACCTAAACGTTCCATCGTTCTTCTTAACAGTACGACTGGAGGGGCCCACGGACTGCTTCAAGGCTGGATTATGTCGTCGTTCAGCATCTCTTGAACTTTCTCCTTGATTTTTCTTTGACGGAAACTCTGTACGGCAATGCTGCACAGGCCGCCCGTCGTCCTCGGTAATGATGCGGTGCTTCGCAACGGCGGTTTGGCGTACCTTCGACGATGTCGCAAAGCAGTCGGTGTATTGGGCGAGGAGGTCGACCAACTGCCGTCTTTTGGAGCCCGGAAGTTTATTAGGGTGAATGTCAAGGTGCGCTGGCCACGGACTGTCTTGCTGAGGTGGCAAGGATTCTTCAGTAATCGTAGCGGTTTCGGCTGAGTTCCGGAGTTCCTCGACGTGGCCCACGGCTGCACCTTTCGTGAGATGTTGCGTTTAATTTCAGAAGTTCGTCACGAGGAGTGCGGCCATCCTGAAGTTTAGCAACTCCTCTTACGATGCCTATTCCTCTTCACAGAAGCAATTGAAGGTTTCTCTCCAAAAGAACTTCGCGGCGGGTAGCTGCACCGGTCACGACGGTTATGACAACCCTTGATCGCGGCGGCAGGTTCACGTGGTCGGCAGCGACTCGCGCGGCGGCTTTCGCTGTTTGGGGCCTCCTTGAAGGCGGAACAGGCGTACGCAGCGTCAATCTGTTCGCACCAAGGTCGATGACAGCGCCGTATTCACACAGAACGTCCATGTCGAGAATAACGTCTCTCGCACAGCGTTGTAGAATGACGAATTTCACAGGACATGTCTCGCCGTAGATCTCGACGCGACCAGTGCCTCTACCGACTGGCGTGATGAGATGTCCCCCGGCGGTCCGTATTTGTGGGCCATCCGACGGCGTCGTCACTTTTCGAAGGCGGCGAGATAGCCTCCCACTGAAGACTGAGTATTCTGCTCCGGTGTCCACGAGTGCCGAAGCGTCTAGGCCGTCGATAACAACATTTAGGTTGTTGGACACTGTGGCAGGGGAGTCATTTCGGTCTCTAGTGGCGTTTGAGTGGGGGCCCTCCAACGGTCGTGGAGGATTTTGGCGTCGGTTGTCTTCGGCAAGTCCACCTCCAGGGGTTGCTGCGCCAAGTTTCCCCGGCGAGGAGCGAGGGGCGACTGGCTTTCACGTTAGGGTCGGTGCATCGGCGAAGTTGGACGTCGCGGCGATGTCGACCGGAACTCACGGCGGGACGCAGGCTCGGGGGACTGATGTCGTCGCAGGTACTCGTCGATCTCCTCGAGGTCGTTCACCATAACGGAAGCGCGGGTCGTTCGGGTGGAACCCGCGCAGCCCAAGTCGTCAGTATGGGCATCGGCGGTAGGTGTGGTCTGCTTCCCCCCAGTGCAAGCACGGTGTGCGTCGGTCGGACGTTCGCCACACGTCGGTCTTCTGGGGTAGGCGGGGCTCCTGGTAGGCGTACTGGACCTGGTCGTCGTGGCGTCGGTCGTGCTGCGGCACTGGAGACTGACGTCGGGGCGGCGCGACATAGGACCAAGGAGGAGGCGGTGGCCGTCGGGCCACTGTGGCGTAAGTCAACGTGGGCTCCTCGGTGGCTACCACGACGACGGAAACCTCTGGTTGGATTACTCTCTGGTCTTTTTCCCGCACGACCTCGGTGATGGAGAGCGAGGCCGGGCGTGTGTCAGTGGGCAGCAGCTTCTTCAGCTCCTCCTGGACGACCTCACGGATGATGTCTCGGATGCCGGGGAGGTTGGAACCAAGGTCGGATACGGATATCGCCAGACTAGTTACGCCAGGATGTCTCTGATAGCGTCTGGCGCGCGCTTGAAATGACCCTTCCATATTTCTCGCTTCCGTGACGAACCCATTGACTGTTTTCGGCGGATTGCGGATAAGACCGCCGAAAATGTCGCTCTTCACACCCCTCATCAGGTGTCGCAGTTTCTTCTCCTCTGTAGCCTGAGGATCGGCGCGACCGCTCAGGCGAAGAACATCCTCGACGAAGCTGGTTATGCTCTCATTTGGGTCTTGGGTTCTAGTTAGCAGGATGTCCTCAGCCCTCTCGCGTCCGTGTTGGCTGGTGAACGTGTTCTTCAGTTCTTGCTTACACACCTCCTACGAAGTTAAAGAAGCCTCGTGGTTCTCCAGCCAGTACCTCGCAGTCCCTTCCAGCGGGAAGTAGATGTTTTGCAAGCACTGCTCAGCTGTCCATCCGTTATGGCGGGCCACATATACGTTCATATTGTTGCAGCCAGTCCTCGATGCCCTCGTGGGTGTCTCCGTGGAAGGGCGTCAGAGTTCAGGTGCGACGGGCAGGTATACGACGGCAGAAGCGGCCAGGGTTGGCGCCTGGTTGGCCAGCGTCGTCTTCTTCGGCTTTGGCTTGTCCAGCAGCAAACCGTTTTCAGGATCCTCCGCTTTTGTGCGGCGGCTGGTCCGAGCAGCTTAGAATAGGAGTTGCACAGCGGGCTCTTGGAGGGGAACGCTGCACGGACATGCGGTACCCCGTACCTCTACCAAATGTCACGAATGACAGTGAATGAGGCGATGATGACTGAAGACACTACACGTTTAATGGGACGAACTTGTGCCCAAAACAAAAGGAAACATATGATAACAGTAGAGCGTCGCGGGCGTCGAAGTCGGCGTAAAACAGCAGAGTCGAACGCTGGGGCGAGACTAACTTCGGATCGCCACGCGGAGCCACTTATGTACACGCGTTGGCTTCTGGAATAATCGACCTAGAACGTTCGGCGACTAGAACATTCGTACCTCGAACAAGCAACAGAGTTCTCGAATGTACTGTACCAGAACAATAAATTGCAAGATTAAATAAAAGCCGCGGCACCCCCCAGGAATCGAACCCTGGCTCTTCGCGTGGAAAGCAAGCACAATAACCATTAGGCCGTTGTTGTTGTTTGCGGGTTTTTTGGCGCAACAGCAACGGAGGCCATACTGCGCCAGACTAAACCGTTAGGCCAAGGCCGCGCTGCCTACTTGGTCAGCTGCGCGCGCGGAATTAAAATATATAGAAGTATCTACATCGTCCGAGACCACATTTTGCGACCTCCCGTTTGCTATTTTTATAGGGTCGCTGTTTGTACTCCAGCGGTTGGCCGCCAATGGTGGCCGAACTGCTAACGACGTCATGTCCAGGCACCGCCTCCACTCATCCCCTCGAGTACGCATTCACACACACACACACGTACACACTGCAGTGGCGGACGGGATTCACATTCCGGCGCCGAGGAACTCTCGCCCTCGATAAGCCGCGCCAGGAGTCGGTGACAAAGAGCCCGTGAGACGTTGACCTTGATGTTGATGATCCCTCTCTTAAGCGGCGTCGTGGCTCAAGAAAGGGATTGGCGGGATAAACCGCATCTGGTGCCAGACGACAACCCCAACCGAATGTACTCGCCCTGAAGTCCCGCCATCGGCGTGCTCCCCCGGAATCTTCACCCGGCAATGTACCTGGTTCCTGGGTCGACTGACCTCCGCCTCGGGCCAACGCAATTACAGACAGAAAGAAGAGTCCAGCTCAGCTCCGCGCCCAGGTGTGGCGATGTCAACACGGCGCCGGGCGACGCTGTCTCTCAACAACGGCTCAGACGGCCGGTCGCCGATTCTCAATTGGACGGGGACGGAGCGAGGACGAAGGAAGGAACGTGGCCTTGGCCAAGGCCCATTGCCACACCAACTCTGCCGCCACTGAGCTCATCAGGAGGGTAGCTGTCCCACACTGCTGCGCTCACTCGATGAGTGCCTTGCTTTCTTGGGAGAGGGTCAGGTGCTCGTCACATGCCCTGTAACGTAGGCGAAGGCCGGGTCCAGAATCTCTGGAGTGGGGACCTCAACTCAGGTCACAAAGGAAGGTATTGGCGAAACAAACATAGGAATCCACTCGGAGTAGTGACCGCGAGATGGCGAGACGTTGCCATGTCAATGGTTACCGCGTCTCTTTAGCCTTAGGAACGGGAGGAATCAGGAGATGATATTAAAACTGGGGTAAGCTCACCACTAATTCTTTGTGATTTGAGCAAGATAACGCGAAGAGAAATCAGTCTAAGTGATTCACTGACTATGAACTTGGGTAATACTCCAGCGACCATGACAAATTTTCTCAGAAGCGAGCGTAAAGGTCACCCCCATGTCTGCCGACGCAACCCAAGCAAATAGGAGGCCCCATGCTATTTTCTGAATTCTTTGTTAAGGGCAAACGCCAACTAAAAGCCCAAAACATAGTTTTGGTCCCCAACCTCTTAGTGTCCCCCAAACTTCGGGATCTCCGATACTAAAACTCTGTAATATAGCAAACTCCACGACCGGACGCCAAGCCTCGCGAATGATTTCTTCTACCCTTTCTTTTTTTATATGCACCAAATATGCCTCGCTCTCGGTATCCCAATGGGCAAGACGCCGTCCTATGGTCATTGTACCCGACGGAACCTTCTCGAATGTGGCGGCCCTGCATAGGTCCTCCACAAAGCCACCCCGGAGACCACGTACACCGCGATTCCGGCCATCCCAATCAACCGCGCATGTGTCCACCTGGACAGTGCTGAACAGCAAAAGAAGACTTGAATGGGCTTTTCACCTACTATAAATAGACCAAACACATCGAGAGAGGCATTGCAGGAGCGGAAGTCCCAGAGGCGTTTTGTAGGCCTTACCTAGTCGGAACGGCACCCACGAGAACCTGTAACAGAGTACACACATAGAGAGCTCCGTCTCGTCTCCATGGTGACATCGTTATCAACATGCCCGATGCGGCGGAGTAAATAAAAAGGAGGAGGGGCGGAGAATATTTGGCTCAAACGGAGAAAGAAGTAGTAGCTCGGGCGACAGAAGCACGAAAGGGGAACGAAGAATACCTTGGTCAGGACGACCGGTAGAGCGCCACGGGAAAACACTGATATCGATATTGGTTTTATGGTCTGCCCCTAGGATAGGGACGGGGCTGAATTCTACAAACCTTACCCTTCCTACAGCGTTTCAACTCCTTCTGAGAGGTAAACTCAACCTCACAGTGCTGGCGTGTTTGTTCAACGTCTGAGTTGGAGTAGTTTCCAGAATAACCAGTCCAAAACATCGTGACGCCGCTTGCTTCCAAGGACCTATGCGGAACACCACTTCCCCTTCGGCTCCGAAAAAACAAGATTTTATGAACAAGCGTTTAATTATCGTTAGCGAAACAATATTTCTATCTGCGCACTACAGTTATTTCTGATGAGTACATTGGCCCATGTTTTAAATCACCGTGGCCGGAAAACAGTTGTTAAGGGTAGTTCAGGCAGCTTTGGGCAGGGTAACATTGTCGCACCCACACGCGGCTAGAAAAAATTCCATTGCTTCTAAGCGTGAGCGCAGGCCGTAGAGGAAGCCGCTGTCTAGCCCTTCCGTAGCACAACAAGCGAAGGCATCACTGATCATCTCGCTTCATTTTATTTCACAGCACTGATTCCCGGAACTTGGAAAAAACTCAAGGGAAGCACGAGAAGACATCACGGGTTGTGATTCTGGCAGCTTACAACTGGTTGTAACCGGTAAGTCGAATGGTGGATGTAAAACGTATGTGTAAGCTTGGAGTCGTCGCATTCTCAAACATGCAGCATCAAACTTCACGTCTGACAATACCCTTATCTTAATAGATGATAACAAATATTTCAAAGAAAGACGACCTCTGGACGTTTTTCTACATCCCGCAATGTTTTTTGTACCATACGCCTGCCTATCCGTAGTACCAAACCACGCATGGCCGAATATATTTACTTTTTTTTTTTGGTGGGGAACAGACCATGCGTTGAAGATTTTAGTATTTGAACACTAGATTTTGATATAAATATTAAAATGGACAATTAAATATTCTCTGCGTCAAAATGTCGCATTATTTCATCATTTTCACTCCGATGGACCCGCGAGGAGTGTTTTTATCCGTAAATCACAAGATGATGCCAAAGCAAAAAAATAAGGCAAAAAAATAAGGCAAAAAAAAAAAGCCACATGTCGCTCAGGGGATCACTGTATGAACGTCGTAGGAAACAGAAGGCCAGTAAGATGCAAGCTTTGGATCACAGTTCTTGTTACGAGTCTTTCTTAGAAAATCAAACTCGGGAACAGATCTTGTCACGAATGACGATGTGACCAACAAGGAATAACTGAATAAACTGAAACGTTTAATGGGGCGAACTTGTGCCCAAAATAAAAAGAAAACAGACGATAACATCAGAGCGTCGCGGGCGTCGAAGTGAGCGTAAAAGTGGAGTCTAACGCTGGGGCGAGACTGACTGCATATCGCTACTCGGAGCCCCTTATGACGCGCGTTAGCTTCTGGAACAGCCAACCTACAACGTTCGGCGACTAGAACATTCGGAACTCGATCAGTCGAGAATGTTCTCGAACTCGCGAGAACGCAGTGTGGAAAGAATAAATCAAAGAACATTCCACCGACTGGAATTGAACCTAGATTTTCCGCGCGACAGTCAAGCGCGGTAACCACTCGGCCACGCACGCGGTCGCACGCCGACGCGCGTGGCATTACTCCCCCCTTTAAAGAAATATCGTCTCGATGCTAAGTGAAAGGCAACAAAACAGAGCAAGACAAACGAAAAAATCGGTAAATACGGAGGCTGGCAAAACACAATCCTATTAAGTGTTTCACAAGATCACAGTTTGCAGTCTTATCGCCCATAGTATCTTGAGGTGCACGACGTGGACGACTTCCGGTCGTGAAGAGCGGCGCGATGAAGTCCGTGTTCCTTCGGGCATCACCTCGTAGTTCAGATACCCGAGTCGACGAAGTACCTTGTAGGGTCCGAAGTAGCGCTTTAGGAGTTTCTCGTTTAGACCGCGTCGTCGTATCCGGGTCCAAACCCACACACGGTCTCCGGGCTTAAAGCGAGCGTCGATCCGGTGAAGGTTGTACCGGATAGCGTCGACACGTTGTTGATCTTGAATTCGGAGTCTGGCGAGCTGACGAACTTCTTCGGCTCGTCGAGCAACCCCCTGGGCGTCCGGGATCCCATCGTCAGCTGGTTCGTGGGGTAACATCGCGCCGAGCATGGTCGTCACATTTCTGCCATGCTCCAGCTGAAACGGGGTTACTCCTGTGGGATCTTGCATTGCCATATCGTAAGCAAACGTGACGTAGGGTAACACCTCGTCCCATGTCTTGTGCTCTACGTCGACATACATGGCGATCATGTCGGCAATAGGTTTGTTTAGCCGTTCTGTTAGTCCATTTGTCTGCGGATGGTACGCAGTGGTTCGACGGTGGCCGGTGCCACTGAGACGAAGAATCTCTTGCGTCAGCTGGGCCTTGAACGATGATCCACGGTCTGTAATGACGACTTCGGGGGCGCCGTGCCGGAGGACAATGGACTCGATGAAAAACTTGGCGACTTCAACAGCCGTACCTGATGGAAGGGCTTTCGTCTTGGCGTACCATGTGAGAGAATCTAAGACGAAGATTATCCAGCGGTTAAATCCATTTCGATCGGCTGGAGCGCCGTGGACGGGGGAGAGATCGGATGCAGAAGTCCTGACGGTTTTGTCGGCGGTTTCTTGCGTCGCTGACGCTCGTGGCATGATCGAGTGTAGAGGTGAACGGTCTTCGGTAGCCCCGACGAGTAGTACTTTTCTCGAATCCTAGCGAGCGTCCTGGCGTAGCCAAGGTGTCCAGCCGTTGGATCGTCATGGCATCCTTGGAAGATTTCTCCTCGAAGACTGGAAGGAATAACCCACAGCCATGCTATGTGATTATTGCCTAAGTCCTCTTTGTACAGCACCCCTTGCCGTATGTAGAAGGTTGGTAGGATTCGTAAAAAAAAGCACGGGGAACCGCACTCGCTTGTCCCTCTAGGTGCTCGATGAGCGCTCGCAGTTCAGGGTCGTCACACTGGAGTGCTGTCATGTCGCTGACAACGAGAGCGCCGAGGAAAGACTCATCGTCGTCGTCTTCGATGCACGCAGGATCGGCCTCGACTGGGGCCCTTGAAAGGCACTCGGCGCCATAGTGCTTCCGGCCGGACATGTACACCACGGTCATGTCGAATTCCTGCAGAAGTGGGCTCCAGCGAGCGAGGCGTCCTGACGGGTCCTTGAAGTTGGCGAGCCAACAGAGAGCGTGGTGGTCCGTGACGACGCAGAACGGGATGCCGTACAGGTACGGGCGGAACTTGGTTAACGCCCAGACGACAGCGAAACATTCCTCGTCGGTCGTTAAATAATTTTTCTATGTCCTGGACAGTGCCCGGCTTGCGTAAGCGATCACCCGCTCTGCTCCGTCCTGTCTTTGGACGAGCACAGCGCCGAGTGCGGCGTTGCTGGCGTCTGTGTAAACTTCCGTTTCCGCTGATGAATCGAAGTGTCTGAGGATAGGGAGTGACTGCAGTCTTTCCTTCAGTTCGTTAAACGCTTGTTCTTGCTTCTCCATCAATGGAAGTTCACATCGCCTATGTCAGATGTGTGATTGGTACAGAAATCTTGGCGAAATCGCGGACCAAACGTTTGTTGTAGGCGCACAGCCCAAGAAATCTTCACACGGCTTTCTTGTCTGATAATTTCGGAAATTTCGCGACAGCGGATGTCTTTGCAGGGTCAAGACTTACACCTTGAGCACTCACGCCATGGCACAGGAATTTGAGCTTGCCGTAAGCGAACCGACATTTTGACGGCGTTAGTGTCAGTCCAGCATTCTGGATAGCCCGTAGCACGGCTCAGAAACGTTTCAGGTGCTCATCGAAGTCGCTTGCGAATACCACGACGTCGTCGAGATAGACGAGACAGCTTTGCCATTTCAAGCCGGAAGCAACGGTCTCCATTACGCGCTGAAACGTCGCCGGTGCTGTGCACAGTCCGAACGGCATCACTTTAAGTTCGTACAGCACGTCCGGAGTGATAAAGGCAGTCTTTTTACGATCCCATTCGTTGACCTTGATCTGCCAGTACCCGTGCACTCTTCAAAACCATCGGCGACACTCTGGACCGGCTGCGCCAGCAACCGGTCCAGAGTGTCGTCGATGCGTGGCAGCGGGTAGACGCCCTTTTTTCTTACGGCATTCAATCGGCCATAGCCCACGCAGAACCGAAGAGTCCCGTCTTTATTTTTCACCAGGACTACCGGTGAAACCTACGGACTGCTTGAGAGTTGGACAATGTCGTCGTCGATCATTTCTTAGACCGGCTTCTGGATGATTTCTTTCTCTTTCACCGAGACACGTTTCGGCGACCGATGAACAGGGAGCGCGTCGTCTTTGTAACAATTCGATGTTTCGCAACGGTCGTTTGGCGCACCTTTGACGACGTGGAGAAGCAGTCATTGAACTCGGCAAGAAGGTCACTGAGTCGTCGTTGTGGGGCAGGCAGGGTTGGGTCGCTGTCGAACTGCGAAGGCGGCGTTATCTTAAGTGGCCAAAGAAGAGAGGTCTTCTGATATTCCGGCAGATGGCGGCTGAGTCCGGGAGTTCCTCGGCGTGACCCACGGAAGTGTCTTTCGTAAGGTCCTGAGCCTCCTGTCGGAAGTTCGTTACGAGTGCGACAAACTGTCCGACTTGGAGCTCCGCGATGCTTCTTGCGACGCCGATTCCTCTTCCTAAAAGCAACTGGAGGCTTCCTTCGAGCAGAAGGTCACCGCAGAAAGCCTCGTCGACCACGAGGGGTACGAAAACACTCGACCGCGGCGGTAAGTTCACGTGGTTTGCGAGGACTCGTACCGCGGATGACGTCGCTTTGGGTTCCTCCAGTTGTGAAGCAGGTTTTCGTAGCGTCAGCCGGCTTGCTCCGAGGTCGATAACGGTGCCGTATACTCGCAGAGAAAGTCCATTCCGAGTACAACGTCCCTCGCACAGTCTTGCAGAACGACGAACTTGACAGGGCACGTCTCACCGTGGATCTCAACACGAGCAGTGCACCTGCCGACCGGTCTGATAAGATGTCCGCCGGCGGTTCGTATCTGCGGTCCATCCCACGGCGTCATAACTTTCCGAAGGTGACGAGAGAGCCTCCCACTCAAAACGAAGTAGTCTGCTCCGGTGTCGACGAGCGCCGTCGCGTCGAGGCCGTCGATAACAACGTTTAGGTTGTTGGACACCGATCCAGGAGCGTCGTTGTGATGCGTAGCGTCGGGAGAGTGGGAGCGCTCCGTCGTTCTTGGAGGCTCTTTACGTACTTCCAGCGGTTGCCGCCCCTAATTTCTTCGGCGAGGAGCGAGGGACGACAGGCTTTCTCGTCGGGGTCCGTGCACCGGCGAAGCTTGACGTCGCGGCGATGGCGACCGGAACTCTCGGTGGGACGCAGGCCCGGGGGACTGGGGTCGTCGCAGTTACTCGTCGATCTCGCTTGGACGTTCACTATGACGGGGGCGCGGGTCGTTCGGGCGGAACTCGCGTAGTCCGAGTCGTCGGTATGGCCATCAGCGGTAGGTGTGGTCTGCTTCCCTGCAATAGAAGTACAGAGGGCATCGGTCGGGCGTTCGCCACACGTCGGTCTTCCGGGGTGCCTGAGGCTCCGGGCAGGCGTACTGCAACGGGTCGTCGTGACGTCTGTCGGGCTGCGGCTCAGGAGACTAACGTCGGGGCGGCGCGACAAAGGTACGAGGAGGAGGTGGTGGCCGTCGGGCCACTGCGGCGCAACTCAGCGTCGGTGGTTCCGGAGCGGTGCTGACGAGAACCTCTGGCTGCAACGCTCGATGGACTTCTTCCCTGACAGTATCGGTGATTGAGGGCGAAGCTGGGCTTGCGGCGGCAGGTAGAAGCTTCATTATCTCCTCCAGAACGACGTCCCGCATATTCTCACGGATGCCCGTGGTGTTGCAACCAGAAGACGAAAAGGCGGCGACGCCGGTTACTCGGTGATAGTGGGCGGCACGTGCTTAAAGGGCACGTTCGATGTTGGTGGCCTCCGTGATAAAGCCTTCGACGGTGGTAGGCGGGCTCCAAACAATGCCTCCAAAGATGTTTTCCTTCACGCCGAACATCAGGATTCTCAGCTTCTTCGTTTCGGAGGCATGACGATCGGCGCGATTGCTGAGTCGCAGGATATCTTCCACGAAGCTAACGACGCTCTCGTTAGGGCCTTGGAGTCTCGCTTGAAAAAGCTCTTCCGCGCGCTCACTTCGATGTTGGTTCATGAATGTTCTTCGCCACTCAGCCTTGAGTTGCTCCCAGGAGGTTATCAATGCTTCGTGGTTCTCGAACCAAATCCGGGCGGTTGCTTCCAAGGCGAAGTAAGCATTCTGAAGACACTGTTCAGGTGTCATCCCGTTATGAAAGGGGAACTCGTTCGTACTGTTAGGCCCTGTCACCGATGTCTTCGTGGCTTTCGTCGTGGAAGGGAGCCGGTGTCCGCGGAGTGACGGCAGGTAGACGACGGCAGAAGCGGCGGGGGTCTGTGGCTGGTTGGCCATCGTCGTCTTCTTCGGCTTTAATATTTAACGTTTAATGGGGCGAACTTGTGCCCAAAATAAAAAGGAAACAGAATATAACAGCAGAGCGTCGCGGGCATCGAAGTCGGCGTAAAAGCAGGGTCGAACGCTGGGGCGAGACTGACTGAATCTCGATGCTCGGAGCCCTTTATGTACGCGCGTTGGCTTCTGGAAGAACCGGCCTAGAACGTTCGGCGACTAGAACAATCGGAACTCCGTCAGTCGAGAATGTTCTAGAATTCGCGAGAATGCAATGTTGAAAGAATAAAAAAAAATCCACCGACTGGAATCGAGCCTAGATTTTCCGCGCGACAGTCAAGCGCGGTAACCACTCTGCAACGCACGCGGTCGCTCGCCAACGCGCGTGGGAGTATGTCGCCGAGTCTCCAAAAAGGACATAGGCACAATCGTTTATGAGACCACTTTCCGAAGAATCAGATTTTACTCAAAATAACTGAGTTTCTTTTACCTTACAGATGTGCCTTGCCACTAAAATGGGTAATACCGAAGTAACCACAAGACAGCTTTTGGAAGTAACACAGTTGGGTATCAAAATCAATAACTTGTCTCGAGACCATAGCGATGAAATGAAGCGTACAGTATAAGAGGACAGAGAACGTAAACGTCAGTAACAGCTGCGCCCATGCACATCTTTTTTAAAGTGTAGGTATGTATATGTCAAGGATAAAAAGAGCGCCAGCCTATAAATTTTTTTGAGCAAGTTGTACTACAGTTTTGTTCACAAATCAACAAATGATACAGCGGCCATGACGACCCTAAAGAATCTACTAGTAGGTTTATTGCTGACTTCACACAAAACTGAGCAGCGCTTACAGAAATAAGAAACTGCTGAATTTTGTATGGGCTAGAATAACGTGTCTTGTTTAAACTAACACTGCCTATCAAAAGATAAAACATATGTTTGCGTCTAAGGAATTCGTGTTTTTCGCTGAAGTTTCCAACACTCTTTTTTTTACTTCTTTTGTGTGTATGTGTGTGTGAACTTAAATTTAAGAAAACGCCTCTATATGAAAACAAGTATACATTCAAGTTCTTCTATATATAGGTGCGAAATCAAACTTGCTCTATGTGGAAACAAGTATACATTCAAGTTTGTCCCTATACAGTTCCGAACTCAAAATTAAGAAAACGCCTCTATATGCAAACAAGTATATATTGAAGTATGTCTACCACAAGTTCGGATACCTAGTGTTGACACCTAACGGCGGTGCATTTATAACCCCAAGCAAACTTTCCGATTTCTGCCAGTTGTGTTCATTTTCATCCAAGCCTTACAGAACAAATATTAGTCATATATTTGATAAAATTCACCACACATTTTAAACCTCTACCCATCAATTTGTTAAACGTTTCAGGTTTATACACTCGGCAGGTGATGCGAAAATTGAACTTGCATTTTGTTTCATGAAGACTGGATTGCAAGAAATATGACCTTCAAAATAAAATGAAAGTGAAGAGAGGCACCTTTATGCACAGCATACTAACACAGTTTCAATATTGAAACATATCTGTCCAACCTAAACCTCTTCCCATTCGTACCACCACACCATGCACGGTTGAAAACGTCAAATTTTACGTGATCCCACCGAGCTATACTTTTATTTAAGTCATAATTACTTTATATGAAGATGAAAAGAATGTCCCCTTGCATACCGGCATGTATAACTATTTTTAAAAAGTGACCACGCCTTGAAATTTCTAAAGTTTGTCTTCAAATCTAGAGATCCCAATAAAATCAAGCACCTAAAACTTTTCTGCAGCAAGGTGTCACGCTATGGCATCATTCTGACTACGACCAACCATTGAGGAGTGGTTTTATTGGTTAATAACAATGTGATGCCATAGCAACAGGAAGGAAACAAATAAGGCTCGCATCGTCATGGGCTTACGGTTATCTATACTGGATTGAGGTCGGGTCGATTGCACATAGCGCTCAGTGGATCAAGCGCTCAGTGGATAACAGCTCTTCGTACGTTACTGAGACCCAAAGAAACAGGTGCAAGAACTGGTATGATGTCCGAGTCGCCAAGAAGAGTGTTTGAACTGATTTTTCTAGCCGGCTTCATATCTCTTGCGGTGGCGACCTGCTGCAGGGGGTCAAGTCAAGATATCAACTCCTTTCTTCTGAATTGGACTCAGGCAGGAAACGATGTGATCTTCGTCTGTTCTGGTGGAGCTTGGGACACTCACGACATCAAGTGGCAAAAGAGCGTTGCCGTGAAAGGGACACGCTGGTGCGCAAGCTGGAACAATGTAAGGTCTCTTCTTGAACAGGTCATAGTACGTGGAGCCCCAGCAGTTTTTCTGATGTATCGCCAGCGTGCAACCCCACTAGGCGGCGTCGACAAAGTGGCAGAGCATTTGAGCTTCTGGTTCTCCACGAAATTTATTGTGGTCGAACCATGCGATGCAGGCAAAGCTTCCGCAACACCTTTTTCTAGTGAGCGGAAAACCCTTCGTATCTGCGGCGACTTAACACGTTTAGGAAAATCGACAACTGCAATAAAGGGAGATAACTGGTCTAGTGAGTGCGCACATCCCGGAACCGATCCCTTTTTAAAATACGATCATGAAAAGAACAGCCCGCGGAGTCTCCTTTCCTTCTCGGGAAAGAAAGTAGCGGTAGGCTGCATACCGCACATGACGTCTCTTACACGCTCCGCTTGCAACGACGTCATGAGCCGAAGTTTATTAGAGGGTTTGACGCGGCTCAATGCAACACCAGTGAAGACATTGCTCTCACATAGAAATCCTATCCCGCGCTTCCTCGATGAAAACATTGATGTCCTGATGTTTTTACGACCAGTGCAGATCGAGTATCTCTCATTTCTCGATGTACCGCATGTCACGGATTTGATGTCCGTCACGTTTTACGTGAAGAAATCTGGGACCAAGCCTGTCAATGTTGGGTACATCCTTGAAGAGTCAAAGCTGGCGCTGTTATTCTTGACGCTCTGTCTCCTAGTTTGCTTTGTCGTACTTCTTGTAGCTGATTCAGTGGAGCCCGCCACGTCAGGCATGACCGTTGCCAATGACATCATGCTCTTTCTGGTTGCGACTTTCTACTCAACCTCTTGCGACATGCCAGCAATTGTTCGTTGCTGTACCAGTCGCCGCTTTGTCATCCTAGCTTGGGTCCTAGGCAGCTTCTCACTTTCCGTGTACTTTAAAGGCCAAATCACTTCATGGCTGATAGCTCGCACTCCAGAATACATTGTCGACGATCCGATTAAACTGAAAACGGCTCTAGACGCCAACGCAATTCAACCATGTGCAACTGAGAACACGCGTGCCTACATGATAGTCATGGTAAAGAGTACAAACGAAACTACACTTCTGAATAAAATTAAAGAGTCCCTTCATTCGAACATGAAAGAGACCGTTAAGACGAATGTGTTTGAATGCCTGAAATGCGCTGCAAAAAAGTCCCGATTTTGTGTCATATGGAGACAGCCTGATTGTGTTTTGAAGGCCACAAATCTCGGGGTCACCGTGTCAAAGGAGCCGTTACTAGTTGCGTACTCGGCTGTGCACGTTCGGAAACACTACAATCTGAGGATGGCTTTTCGGTCGCTTTCCTTCAGAATCTTCGAAGCTGATTGGCTTCACATGAGCAACGTCGCGTGTCTGGCTCTCCAAGAAAAACTCTTAATCGAGCCGATGCCACAGTCTGTTCATTTGGACACAGTAGGGCAGTTTATGGTGCCGTGTTTTTGTGTTTCGCTTGCTGTTTTCTTTTTGGAGGTACTCTTGGGGCGCTACTTCATTCAACGTGCTGGGAGATTGACAAGAGTACGAGTGTTGTAAGATTTTTGAAAACATTTTCCTATCCTGGAAAAGTGTCGTGATGTAAGCGAGTTGGTTCATGGTAAACGGAAATAAACAGCGCGCAAAAAATACACAAGGACGAAAGGAAGGTGCGAACGACACAACTGCTGAACTCACAACTAAACATTTATTGCAAAAACACCAACCAAGTAAACCGCACTATCGCTTCAGCACGTGTCAAGATAGGCAATTTCTTTTTTGTGAAGAAAAACCGATGTTTGGCTGACGCATGCATCTTGCCCCTCTTTCGTTATTGCATACGCTTCCAATAATTCTCTGGAAGTTTTATCTGTGCCCCTCCCGATGGTGGTGATTTTATTGAATTGGGGCTGGCATTTACAGGAAGCACATTGCAGAGGCAAGTGACCCCCAGCGGTCGACCGGAGTGTCCAGTCATGTTCACGTGCCCTGTCATTAATGCATCGGCCAGTTTGGCCGATGTATCCTGTATACCACCCCAACCACACAATCAACATACTTGTTCCTGTTCCTTACGGCACATTGCCGTAAGGAACAGGTGAAGGTGCCGAAAAAACAACAGGGACGTCAAACCGCCCAGCTACCTTTTTCTAATCATGCGAGAGTTTGTGCACGTAAGGGAGTACCTGGGGTCTGGTTGTGGGTCTCTCTTTTTTCTGACTTGAGCCTCCCTTAATCTTTTTTAGCAACGTCTGCGCCACTGCCAGAATAACTGACGTTCGGAAGCCGGCATCTGTCAGCCGCTGTACCTGCATCTTAAAACTTTCTTACATTGAATGGTAGAAGGACTTTTCCAAGGCGGTCTGGAGGCAAGATGACGCAATAATCCTTTTTACTAGTTTAGAGTGGGCGGAATCATAAGGAATAAGTCCCTTCTTAGAGCGTGGTTGGTAAAGCCAACACACGTGACTTTCTTCAAAATCTAGTCTAAGGTCTAAAAATTGGAGGTGTGTCGCATCCTGTAGTTCATAGGTAAACCTTAGCCCCCCAGAATGCTGAGTGAACACATCCAACACTGCTTTTACAGTCCTGTCCTCAGGGGCACCTTCAGACCTTCTTGTGATTACTAGACATTTATCGACGTATCTAAAAACTTTGTTAACACACTCCTCATCTAAGTTTTCATTGATTGCCCGATCCCGTTTAGCCAAGAAAATGTCACAAAGTACCGGCGCTACACAAGAGCCAATGCAAATGCAGCCAATGCAGGGGCACAGAAAAAACTACCAGAGAATTATTGGAAGCGTATGCGATAACAAAAGAGGGGCCACATGCATGCGTCAACCAAACATCGGTTTTTCTTTACAAAAAAAAAATTGCCTATCTTGATACGTGCTGAAGCGAGAGTGCGGTTTACTTCGTTGGTGTTTTTTTCAATAAATGTTTAGTTGTGAGTTCAGCGCCTGTGTCGTTTTCACCTTCCTTTCGTCCTTGTATATTTTTTGCGCGCTGTTTATTTCCGTCTATCCTAGAAAACATGTCATTAAAAAATTGCCTCAGATTTTTGCGTGTTCGTGTGTACGTAATCAAATACCTTTCGATCACCCTAGATGTACTATGTTGATCAACCTGAAGACATGTCACGACTGTTTATATATAGGTTTGCTTGCGTGTGCACTCGTACAACACATGGGTTACATACCATCATGAAGTTTGCCGTATTAGCTGTCGGGCTTTCTTTGGTAGTGACACTGGGACACGGATATAAAATAAACATATTGAGCAATGCAAAAACAGTTTTCTATGTGTTTACTGCAATGTTTTTACTTTCGTATGGTATCAGTTTGGCACGGGCGTACACCTGTCATCTCGCTTAGAAAGTTTTGGGTTATTTCTAGCACCTGATACCTATGTCGCGAATACTGCCACTCGTAGTGCATGTAAGAAAATAATTTGTTCGGCAAGGTGAAACGTGGGTAAATGAACAAGTGGTCTAGTTGCTTAAACATATAGGACACAAACAATGCAAAGGACGATGAGTAGTAGAAGTTGAAAAGGCGAGCCCGAGTTCACAATTGACATATTAATACACAAAAATATCTTACCTTACATTTTTTTTCAATTCGTTCTTATTCTTGTATATTAAAACGTCAGTTGTTAGTCAGCGCTCGTCCTGTCCACTTCTACTAGTCAATTTTCTTAGCGCTGTTTTTCTCTATAAGGTAAAAGTTTGTAGAGTCTGAATGGCTACGTGTTGTACTGAACGTTTCCTGCCAGATCGTCGTAGCGGAGACCAGACCAGGCCGGAAGTTTAAGGCCGGACCCGACACGGCCTAAAACATATCTGACTCGAACCCAGCATGAGTTTTACATTGGTTTGTTAGCGTCGTTCCGAGCCCGCGACCCAAGTGATAAGTATTTTGACCCGAGCACGACTCGAGACAGCCTCTTATATGTAACCTGATCTCGACGCGAGCCCGCCCCGAACGTGTTTTACAGCTGGTTTATCAGATAATCGTTAATGGAATTACGTCATACTTGGGGACGGAAATGACGCTCGTACAAACATTATAAACAGCGAGAAATGTATTTTCGTGCATCGAAACAGCTACCCCTTCTTTACGATTTTGACTTTGAAAAACTGAGGTATCCGTAGACTATGAGAAAGAAGTGTTCGCACTTTTTCTTTTTTACATCTTGTAAGCGTGCGCATATTTCTGGAGGGAAAGTTGAAAGATCGATGATGTCACGGTTGAGAGGCTTTCTACGATTCAGTCCTCCGCTGACGTCCGAAGCAACACACAGGAGATATTTTGTCTGTACACTTCTAGGTGTGCAGCGTGTGCGTTTTAAAGGTTAAAAGTGAGTCAGCCAAATTTGTCATCCACGAAGTCACCTGCGCTGAAGTGACACCACCTCCTCCGCGCAACTGCTTGACTTTTCTGTACTCTGTTGGCTCTCGGAGTTCTTGGGGATGCACAATCGCTGTCTCTTACCTACCTGTTAAATCCTCTCTGTTAAATTTAGTGGGGAATCGAATTGGTGTTGAGGTCATGTGACGTCAATTTTCCCGCTATATTTAGCGCGGTCACGCGGACACCGATGGCGACACCGACGCAGCGAAACACGGAAACTGGCGCGTAAGAGCTGCACTCTAATAATAAATGTATCAAGCACGTTGTTTTATTTTTTAGAAGAGATGCGTTTCTGTCCGCACGGTTTGTCAGATGCCGTTTGGAGTTTTCACAAATCATAACCCAAAAACTAATAGCAATGAAAAATCAGCTATCTTTTGGGGCGGTTTTGAAAGGCGTTAGAAATGCACAGCTTTTAACGCCTCTTGAGCTTCGCCTTGGACGGGCTTTTGCCGAGGCCACAGAACGGCACATTGCCAGGGATTTGTGATATACACAGGATGTTTTCATTTTAGTTTGACTATTTTTGTTTAAAACAAGCTTTGAAAGCTACGCCCATACGGTTTGTACAGGTGAGTTATACTGCCAGGGGAATGTAGTATAGGGGGCCGATCGTAAAGCTGAGTCGTCTAATTAAGAAAGAAATAGTTAATTAACTTTTAAATTAATGTAGACATATGAGACTAATTTGAAAGTTGCTAAGCGTCATCGAACCCCACAACATCCGTAATGCATAAAGATTTTGAGCGCATCAGAAGCGCAGTTGTGTGCTAAAGGTACCAGACGTGCAGCAGGAGTGAGGCTACAGATGTGATAAAGCGCGAGCATCATCTTTCTATCTCTTATGTTAGCCCAAACTTTCTATCTCTCGGCGAGTGGTGCCTTTATCGCACTAATACGCTTCGCACGTGCTCAAAGTATTTCTAGAAACTATTGATGTAAAAATTTTCGATGACGCTCAGCAAGTTTCTAATTAGAACCATATGTATATCTTCAAAAATTAAAAAATATAATTGGCAAATGCGACCTAATTAGCCGTCTGATCGTTTCGATTAGCCCCCATAGCATTACCCCCTAGCCGTGTAACTCACCTGCACGCACCGCATAAGTGCAGCTTTCACTACTTTTTTTAAACTTATATGATAATTTAAAAAAATAACTTCCTACAAAAAGCTGTCAGTATGACTTGGCATAAAGAGGTCACATTATGATGCAACCTTGTTGTTTACGGGTTTTGTTTGAGGGTTTATGGCGCAAGAGCTGCGAGAGCCAAACTGCGTCAAACTAGGTAAACTATGTGGGGATTGTGATCTTTCAACATTCTGTCGCGTCAGCGTTTTGGCGCGCCGTGGCGGCCGCGCTGACGTAGCGAGAGATGGCGCTGCTTACCACTGTGAGTGGGTGGCTTCCTCTTCTCCCCCTTTGGGGCGCTTTTCGTTACGAACCCCCGCAGAAAGGAGATCGACGTGTCGCTCCTTAATTGGCCCCTTCGCCCCCGCGGTTATCTTAAAACCAGCGGACACCAGGATCTCGCTCTCTTCCTGTGATTCGAAGGCGGCGACTACGGGGAACCGTCCGGCACACCGGTGAGCGTTTACCCTGTCTTTTGTACCTTTGTGAATGACCGTTCAGCCGTGTGCGATCTCCACACCGACGGCGTTCACCAGCTGATAGCCGCTGTTTTCTTGTTATTTGTTTTGTATTGTAAATAAACGGAGATTATCATCGTGACCAACGTGATTGTTGTCTGATTGCGCTCAACGAGCAGCATGCCACGCGAGTACGAACCTGCTTCGCGGTAGAGCGTCTCGCCGCGAACGTGGTACTCCCAAAGGCAGTGGCCCCAAGGAGAACCACAGCTAAAAAATAATTAGTCAAAACACTAAGACTAGACTAGAACTTGGCTACCCGAAGGAAAAATCCATCAATGTAACCCTGTTTGGCAGTCATTGTTTTCTAGTGGACCGCTGACTGTGCCTGACTGTACGTCAAGCATGTCTGATTGGCCAACAAGTTACTCTGACCGACAGTCAAACTCCAGTCAGACTCTGCTTGTCGACTTTCTGATGGTTTCCTGGTGGCAGTCGGCCGCCGCGAAATTCCATCAGGATGTCTTGGTGGCGATTCTGACTGTACATCGATTGTCTCTGACTGTACGTCAAAAAGCTTTGACGTGGAGACAGACGTACGGTCAAAGGACGTAAAGTTCGTTCGGACACCACTATTTCGTCAAATCTATGAATACGAAAAGTAATCTATGCACGAGAAAACGATTTCGGGACGTGAGCCCATAAAACCGCTGACGTTAGATATTTGACACGCAACCGACCGACAACCTTGATCAGAAGCCCGCCGAAGCGCCGAAAACGACACTTCGCTTCGCCCATAGAGGCTTCGCCGCTTGGCCGAGCTTTAACGAACGATCGCTCTCGACTCGTTTTGTTTGCCCGCTTGCTCCAAACTATCGATCCTGCCAGGGTTCTACAATGTCTTATGTTTTAGTAGAATTTTTACCCGACAAGACCCATCGTGTTGTGAGTTCCGACGATGTAAGGGACTTGAGCGGTGTAGTTGAAGACGACAAGGTGTACCAGGTCTACTGGGCCGGCGACGCGCGAACAAAAGGATCGGTCTACGACGCGAAAGTACTCTACATGGCAAGTGAGTAGAACTGAAGTACGGCGAGTGATGTACGAGTGCTTTGCATAACATGCTGAAGGCTCAACTGCATTTGCAGCCGAAGCATCTCGTATAAAACGATTAGTGAAATCGAGTTTCAAAAACTGTGCCATAGCGTAGCGGTTACGGTGTGCGATATGTACGCAAGTGGTCGCGGTTTCGAATCCGCGGTTGTCCTGCTTTTTTTTCTTTTTTTTTTCTCGAACATTTTGTTTTATCGAGGCATTTGGCGATATTTATGAGTGCGTATAGCTTTACTCTTATATAAATGCTGCCCTTGTTAATGAAAATCCCTTGGCAGTGGCAGTCAGACGTCATCTGATGGACCATCAGATGACGTCTGATGGTCCATCACGTTCCACCAAGGCTGCTGACTGGCAGACAGTGTCCCAAATTACGTACCTTGATGGAATTTTCAATAGGGTATACTTTGTGCTAGATACATGTAGTTCCAAGAAACGCTAAAAAAGGTTCAAATGATATAAGAGGCTGCCCCCTATAGAACGAAGAAACGGTGAAGTGGGATGTTCTTGAGAAACACGCGGAAATAGGGCTTGTATCGTTGTTGAAGGCCACGGCAAAGAAAGAAAACATGAAACAGATAAAGCTTCACCACAGTGCTCGAACACAGGCGGTTCCTTACTTATAAGCAGATATTGATGAGTAAAAAACGAGTGGCCCATTCTACCTCGGCACAGGAGGAGTTCGTGGAAACAATTTTTATTGTTGGAGGCTTCCCCGGCACAAACTCCTGGTTTGAGTGGATGAAGCTTGTTATATGCGCCTAACTTCCATTCAGATTGCCATTGTCGTGAAGGTCAAACTCTTATGCACATTTTAAGTCCTTAGTGACGTACGTGGATATTTCATGGTAAATACGTTGGACCCAGTTCACCATCTCGGCTTGCGACTGGCAACAGGAGCCTTCTGGACATCGCCCGTCCACAGTTTGTATGCAGAATCCAGTGAGCTGTCCCTGAACAAACGACGTATACATATCTTAGTCTGACATATTCTTACAAGATTCTGGCCGACCCCCAGCATCCGACGTACTCTTCACTTACAAGGTAAAGGTTCTTTCGCTTTTTTGAAAATAATCCAAGCATTGCGACACCGTTGAGCTTCCGTACTGAACATCTCCGCACTTCTCTGCACCTTCATCTGGACCAGGTCGGCCTCGTTAGGAAAGTCAACGGTATTCCACCTTGGAAAGCACAGCGAATTAAATCCGACTGGTCTCTTGCAAAGTTAAACAAGCACGGCATTTCCCATGCTGTAATTAAGCAAAAGTTTGGTGAACTGCAAACTAAGTATAATAATTATCTTCATGGTTATACAGATGGTGCCAAGATCTACTCTTTTGTCGGTTGCGCTGTGTATTCTGAAAGCTTCTCCAAGGTTCGACCCGATTGTGTCGCCAGCATTTTTATTGCGGAGCTCTATGCGGTATCAATGGCGATCGAATGCATTATCAATAGGAAAATACTGAGGGGGTCCTGTTTCTTGACTCTCAAAGTGTGATTCTTGCAGTTTGCTCTCTTAAAGATTCTAAAAATATGCTTGTACAACAGATTTGATATAAACTTAACACTGCTTTGCATGGAGGTCAAAATATAAAATTTTGTTGAATACCGAGTCACATTGGCATACAAGGCAATGAAGAAGCCGACAAGCTTGCAGGGTCAGCCGGTAACCTTCCACAATCTCTGTCCTGTTTACCCTATCAAGATATTAACCCCTAGGTGAAGTCCTCGATTCTTCATTCGTGGCAATTGGAATGGGACAAGGAAAGCGGTAACAAGCTTCATGTTACCAAACCGGCTTTGGGAGTTTGGGAAGCTCTTCATGCAAGAGCCGACTTCATGAAACGCTGCTGTGCCGTCTCAGAATCGGACACTCTTTTAAACCCATAGGTATCTGCTTTCGAGAGAAGATCCACCAGTCTCCGATCAGTGTGGTGATAGGCTCACTGTTTTGCATATCTTGTGGTTGTGCCCTGGCTTTGAGCGCAGGCGCCGCATTCATTTCCCTGAATTTTTTCAACATCATATCCCCATTTCATCCTGCTCTCCTTCTGGGAGAGAATCCTCTGGTCTCTTTTGAACGAGTAATAGAATTACTTTTAGTATTGGCCTTTTACACCGATTCTAGCTTTTTGGTTATCCGTTTGTAAAACCCGCTTTATAGTACAAACCTTCAATTAGTTTGGCGCAGATGGCCTCGTAGCTATTCCGCCATGAACCCCCCAAAACCTCTCCCTCTCCCCATAATCCTCCCCACTCCAAAATCCGATGCGACCTCCGTTTACATGGGCTGAATGGATGCGCACTCGCCATCTCGATCCACCTCTGTCGAGCGACTTGAATACGATGCGTTTTCTTTTCGCCTTATGCCGTTTCCATGACCGCATTGAATGCGACAACTGGATTCGGTGCGATTAAGCCGCGTTCATGTAAACGCGGCTTATGATCAATAACTTAAAATGCAAAAATATGCGCTTAGCTTGCCGTTTGCGCTGTCGTTCATTCAAAGATTCAAGATTGCAACCAAAGCAAATGCTTTCTGGCCAAACTTAAAAATTCAACGCCAAAGCCGTGCCTAACTTCAGACAAAAAAAAATGAAAGACGTTTACAAACCCTGTAACGCCGAATTAAGGCGCAGCTTTTGAAGAGGAGGAGGGGAAGGTACAGAGAGGAGGGTATGCCCCTCCTCCTCTTCCGTACCCTCTTCTCCTCCTCTTCTGGTCTCCTCCCATTTAGCGGGAAGTTTTTGCTAAATTTAGTGGAAAAGATCACCGCAAAAATAAGGGGTGCTTCTTTCTGATACATTTCGGGGGGGATTTTTCCGCTAAATTTAGCACGGAAATTTTCCCGTTAATTTTAGCCGGCAATTTTTTTGATAAATTTAGCGAGGGAATTTTTCCGCTAAAGTTATAGAGCAATTTTTCCTTCTAAACTTAGCGGGAGTTTTTTCCGTTAAATTTAGCGCGAAATTTGTTCGCCAAATTTAGCGTGAAAATTTTCTCTAAATCTAGCGGGGAAGTTTTTCCGCTAAATTCATCGTGAAAATATTTTCACCGAATGTAGTGGGGAATTTTCCTGCTAAATTTAGCGAAGAAGTTTTTCGGCTAAATTTAGCGGGTAATTTGTTGGCGAAATTTAGCGTTCAAAGTTTTCCGCTAAATCAAGCGCGGAATTTTTTTCATTCAATTTAGCGTAAAAATTGTTTTCCTTAAGTTTAGCGTGAAAATTTTTTCGCTAATTTTAGCGTGGAAATTTACCCATAATGCGAAGCGCGGTGACGTCACAAGTGAAGTCACACTTGACCCTCGTGAGAACACACGTGATGTCACGTGTGACGTCATTATGGAAGACGTCCTATAATGCAACGCATGGTTACGCAGACAACGACGGCGACGCCGCTCAAGACGGAAACGGGAGCCCACCAACAATGCTATCGAGCACACCAGCCTGACGTGCCCACCAGAAATTTTTGTGTACTCGCACGCCAGCTTGGTGGGCACACCAAGAGAGTCTAGTATCACACCACACGGGCTCATGTGCCCAGCAGGCAGCCTGGTGTACACACCACGCAGTTTGATCTGACTCCGGTGTCGTATTTTTGTTGGCTTTTTCCCCCGGAACGTGTTTTTGATTAGTTTGTCTGACGCCCGTTCGCCCGACGTGGTGCCTCGTTTCCTCCCGTCTTGGTGGCCACCGGAGACCCCGCGGCGGACTCCTTTGTGCTCAAAATGTTTCCCCCTCGTCCCCAGCACTTTCGCGGGCCGCCTTGAGCACCCTAATGAGAAGTACACCAGCCAATCCTGATGTGACATTAGATGATCTCGTGCACCCACCAACAATGCTGGTGTATCGAGCACACCAGCATGGTGTGCCCACCAGAAATGCTGGCGTATCCCCTTACCAGCTTGGTGGGCACACCAAGAAATTCTGGTGTCACACCACATGGGCTCATGTTCGTGTGCCCAGCAGGCAGCTTGGTGTGCACACCACGCAGTTTGATGTGACACCAGTGTTGTATTTTTGTTGACGTTTCCCCCGGTCCGCGAGCGTGTTTTTGATTAGTTTGTGTGACGCCCCTTCTCCCGACGGGGTGCCTCGTTTCCTCCCGTCTTGGTGGCCGCCGGAGGCCCCTGCGGCGGGCTCCATTGTGCTCAAGAATTGCCCCCCTCGTCCCCAGCACTTTCGCGGGCGGCCTTGAGCAGCTTGGGGCGCTCGCCTCTTCAGGGATTTCTTTTTCCCTTTCCGACAAGATTATTGTGGAAGTCTGAGAAAATAAAAGAGCCTTCTCTGTGAGTCGAAGCCAAAAAGATGTGTTTTGGTGAAAATTCCTTGCTTCCGACAACCTTGGTCTGGTAGCAAAACCACAAAGAAAGTTAGTAATTATTAGAGTTTTTGGTACCCGGGAATTGACAGCCAGAATCATGCCTACTGCGAGCCAGGAGGGAGTCGACCGCCTGAAGCGAAAAAGGACTGCCCTGCGAGCCACCACAACAAAGATCATTGAGATTTACGTCCTGGTGGCCACAGATCCAACCGACATCGGTGAGCTCGAAGAAAGATTTGATATTCTTTTACCTAAGGAGGCTTCCCTGAAAGAGCTGGACGAGGAAATCGAGCCATCTGTCGACTATAATGCCTTAGAAAAAAAGATAACTGGCGCGTAGGGGTACGCAGAACGGATCAGCGTAACTAAGACGCGAGTCAACCGCAAGCTGAAAGGCCAAGAATTGCGGAACGACAAGGCGTCCGGTTCTTCGACACAGGGCAGTAGCTCCGGGCAAGCTCCATTTGATAACGACCAACTTCCTACAACAGTAAAGCTTCCGAATCTTTACTGTTGTGGTTTTTTGCTTTTATGAGTAAAGCAATTATGAAAGCAGCGTTGTTGTCAAACTTATCATTCTACCCTTTTTTGTGAGTAAAGCAACACCCAGTCAGCAGGTGCTCTGGTATCACATGACAATAAAACCTAATGTCACACCAGAACACCAGATTGCTGGTGTCACACCAGAACACCAGATTTCTTGTGTAACACGAGAACACCAAATTGCTGAAGTTAAAATGTCCCAAATCCCATCTGTGAAAAAGTCTAGTGTCACATCAAGTCACACAAGCCCTCGGTCTGGTGTATTTTTCACTAGGGCAGTTTAGGGCACTCGTCTCTTCGGGTGTTTCCCTTTCTCTTTCCGCCATTATTATTGGTGAAGTTAGAGAAAATAAAGAAGTATTCTCCCTGAGTCGAAGCCGAAAAATGTGCTGGTGCGCTTTCCTGACTTCGGACGAGCTTGGTCTGGTAGCAAAAAAACAAAGAAAGCTAGCAATTATTACAGTTTTTGGTGTCGAAACCCGGGAATTAATGGCCAGATCATGCCTACCACGAGCCAGGAACGGCGTCGACCGCCTGAAGCGAAAGAGGACTACGTCAACGAGACTTACGTCCTGCAGGCCACGGGTCCAACCGGCATCGGTGAGCTCGAAGAAATATTTGATATTGTTCTATTTAAGGAAGTCTTCCCTGAAAAAGCTGGACAAGGAAATTGAACCATCTGTCGAATATGTTGCCTTAGAAGAGGAGTTAACTGGCGCGGAGGGGTACGCGGAACGGATCAGCGTAACTAAGACACGAGTCAACCACAATCTGAAAGGCCAAGAACTGCGAAACGACAACGCATCCGGCTCTTTGACGCGGGACAGTGGCTCCGGACAAGCTCCAGTTGATCACGGCCAACTCCCTACAACAGTAAAGCTTCCAAAGCTTTACTGTTGTGCTTTTTTGCTTTTTTGAATAAACTAATTATGGCAGCAGCGTTGTTGTCAAACTTATCATTGTACCCTTTTTGTGAGTAAAGCAACACCCAGTCAACAGGTGGTCTGGTATCAGATTACAACAAAACCTGATGTGGTCGTGATTGAGGGTTCCGACGAAGGCTCCCAGCCCGGCGACACTACCTTGTGCCGGGTAGGAGACAGGATCGAGGAGCCGGGAGGCGACGAGCTCAGCCAACAGAACACTATATTTACAATAATTACAACATCCTTTCAGTGTTCGTACCACAACAACTTCACGGGTGTCCTTTCTTTATATATCCGCCTCGCCATCTCGCCGTCCACTGGCTTGTTCAATTGCAGGGGCCTACGTGGTCCTCGGCAGCCAATGCGGAAGAAGTTCGTGTGCCAGCGGCCAGCCAATGCCGAAGAAGTTCGTGGCGGGTCTCTCGGCGTGGTGGCTCGCTCGCTGAAGAGTCATCCACACGCACACGCAGACACGGACACCCAGCTTGTACAAAGGTTGTCTCGAGAGCCGTGTTCTCCAAAGCTCCCGCACGAGCCGCCGATCGGTGCGAGAGCGTGCTTTGGTCGACGGGAGCCAGGGGCACGCGCCGCTCTCGTAAACGTGGTACGGGTGTGTCGTCGCCTTTCACAATAATGTCCCGCCAGAAGACAAGATTTGTGGTGTAACATCAGAACACTAGATTTCTGGTGTCACACCCACACATCAGATTTCTGGTGTCACACCTGAACACCAGATTTCTGGTGCCACAAAAGAAAATGTCCCAAATCACATCTCTGAAAAAGTCTGGTGTAAAATTAAGTCACACCAGCCCTCGAGCTGGTGTTTTTTTCACTAGGTATAATACCGAAGTAACCACAAGACAGCTCTTAGAAAGAACACTGTTGAGTATCAAAATCAATAACTTCTCTGGAAACCATAGGTGTGAAATGAAGCGCACGAAATAAGAGGAAAGAGAAAGTAAACGTCAGTAACAGCTGTGCCCATGCAGATCTATTGTAAAGCGTATGTATGTATATGTGAATGATAAAATAAGCGCCACACTATGAATTTTCCTGAAGTAGTACTATAGTTTTGGTCACAAATCACCAGATAAAACGCCGACCCTGACGACCCTAAAGAACCTACTAGTAGCTTTATGGCTGACTTCAGACAAAACTGAGCAGCGTTTACACAAATAAGAAGCTGATGGGTTTTGCATGGGCTAGGATAACGTGTCTTCTTTAAACTAACAATGCCTATCAAAGGGTAAAACATATATTATGTTTGTGTCCAAGGAATTCGTGTTTTTGTATGAATTTTAAAACTTTCTTTTCCGCTTTTGCGCGTATGTGTGTGTGTTGGGGGAGAGGGGTGTGAACTATAAATTAAGAAAACGCCTCTATATGCAAACAAGTATATATTGAAGTTTGGCTACCAAAAGTTCGCATACCTCGCGTTGACACCTAACGGTGGTGCATTTATACAGCAAAACAAACTTCCCTATTCCTGCCAGTTGTGTTCATTTTCAACCAAACCTTGCAAAACAAATATTAGTAATATATTTCCTAAAATTCACCACACATTTGAAACCTATACCCATCAATTTGTTAAACGTTTCAGGTTTATACACTCAGCAGGTGAAGTGAACATTGACCTTGCATTTTTTTCCATGAGGACTGGATTGCATGAGATATAACCCTCAAAATCAGATGAAAGTGAAAAAGGCACCGTTATGCGCAGCATATCAAGACACCTTAAATACTGAAACATATCTGTCCAAGCTAAAGTTATGCCTATTCGTGCCACCATACCACGCAAGGCTGAGAAGGTCGAATATCACGTGATTCCAGCGAGCTAAAGTTTTCATTGAATAATATTTACCTCATATAAAGATAAAAAGAATGTTCTCATGTACACAGGCATGTATAACTATTTTAAGCTAGCGGCACGCCTTGAAATTTCTAAAGTTTCGTCTTCCAAATTTGAGATACAAAAAAATCAAGCACCTAAAACTTTTCTGCAGCAAGGTGTCACGCTATGGCATCATTCTGACTACGACAAACTAGCGAGGAGTGGTTTTATCGGTTAATAACAATGTGATACCATAGCAACCAACAAGGCAACAAATTATGCTCGCATCGTCATGGCTTTGCATTTATTTATACTGGATTGATGTCGGATCGATTACACACAGCGCTCAGTGGATAACAGCTCTTCGTTCGGTACTGAGACCCAAAGAAACAAATTTAAGATCTCGTGTGATGTCGAACTCTCCAAGAAGACCGTTTGGACTGATTATTGTAGCCAGCTTCTTATCTCTAGCGGTGGCGACCTGCTGCAGGGGGTCAAGTCAAAATATCAACTCCTTTCTTCTGAACTGGACCCAGGCAGGAAACGACGTGATCTTCGTCTGTTGTGGTGGAGCTTGGGAGACTCACGACATCAAGTGGCAAAAGAGCGTTGCCGTGAAAGGGACACGCTGGTGCGCAGGCTGGAACAATGTAAGTTCTCTTTTAGAACAGATCATAGTGCGTGGAGCCCCAACACTTTTTCTGATGTATCGTCACCGTGGAACCCCACGAGGCTGCGTCGACAGGGTGGCAGAGTCGTTCAACTTCTGGTTTTCCGCGCAATTTATTGTGTTCGGGCACTTCGATGTATGCCAAGCTTCCGCAACACCTTTTTCTAGTGAGCGGAAAACCCTCTGTATCTGCAACGTCTCACCACGTTCGGGAAAATCTAGAACTGCACTCAAGGGTGTTAATTGGTCTAGTGAGTGCGTACATCCTGGAACCGATCACTTTTTAAAATACGATCATGAAAAGAACAGCCCGCGGAGTCTCCTTTCCTTCTCGGGCAAGAAAGTAGAGGTAGGCTGCACACTGACGCGCATGACGTCTCTCTCACGCTCCGCTTGCAACGATGTCATGAGCCAAAGTTTATTAGAGGGCTTTACGCGGCTCAATGCAACACCAGTGAAGACATTGTTCTCACCCAAAGATTCTATGCGGCGTAACCTCGCTAAAAAAATCGATGTCTTGATGTTTTTACGACCAGTGAAGATCGAGTATCTATCATATCTCGATGTACCGCATGTCACGGATTTGAAGTCATTCACGTTTTACGTGAAGAAATCTGGGACCAAGCCTGTTAATGTTGGGTACATCCTTGAAGAGTCAAAGCTGGCGTTGTTATTCTTGATGCTCTGTCTTCTACTTTGCTTTGTCATGCTCCTTGTGGCTGATTTAGTGCAGCCCGCCACGTCAGGCATGACCGTGGCGAACGACATCATGCTCTTTCTGGTTGCGACTTTCTACTCAACCTCTTGCGACATGCCAGCAATTGTTCGTTGCTGTACCAGTCGCCGCTTTGTCATCCTAGCTTGGGTCCTAGGCAGCTTCTCACTTTCCGTGTACTTCAAAGGTCAAATCACTTCATGGCTCATTGCTCGCACTCCAGAAGACATTGTCGACGATCCGATTAAATTGGAAACGGCTCTAGACGCCAACGCAATTCAACCATGTGCAACTGAGAACACGCGTGCCTACATGATAATCATGATAAATAGTACAAACGGAACTGCACTCCTGAAAAAAATTAAGGAGTCCCTTGGTTTGCACACGAAAGAGACCCTTAAGACGAATGAGTTTGAATGCCTGAAATGCGCTTCAAATAAGTCCCGATTTTGCGTCATATGGAGACAGCCTGATTGTATTTTGAAGTTCACAAATCTCGGGGTCACCGTGTCAAAGGAGCCGTTACTAGTAGCGTACACGGCTGTGCATGTTCGGAAACACTACAATCTGAGGATGGCTTTTCGGTCGCTTTCCTTAAGAATCTTCGAAACCGATTGGCTTCACATGAGCAACGTCGCGTGTCTGGCTCTCCAAGAAAAGCTCACAATCGAGCCTATGCTGGAGTCTGTTAATTTGCACACAGTGGGGCTGTTTATGGTGCCGTGTTTTGGTGTGTCGGTTGCTGTTTTCTTTTTGGAGGTGCTCTTGGGGCGCTACTTCATTCAACGAGCTAGGAGATTGACAAGAGTGCGAGCTGTGTAAGATATTTACGATTTCAATGGAAACATTTTCCTATCCTGGAAAACATTTCATTTAAGAATTACTCCGGATTTTTGTGTGTCTGTGCGTACACAATCAAATACCTTTCGATCACCCTAGATGTACTATGTTGATCAACCTGAAGACAAGTCACGACTGTCCATATATAGGTTTGCTTGTGTGTGCACATGTACAACAGATGGCTTACATACCACCATGAAGTTATGCCGTATTAGCTGTCGCAATTACTTTGGTGGTGACACAGGCACATGAATATTAAATAAACCTATCAAGCACTCCAAAACCGTTTTCTCTGTGGTTACTGCAATATCTTTACTTTCGTATGGTATCAGTTTCGCACGGGCGTAACCTGCCATCTTGCTTAGAAATTTTTGGGTTGTTTCTCGCACCTGATACCCGCGCCGCGAATACTGCCACTCGTAGTGCAGGTAAGAAAACAATTTGTTCGGCGAGGTGAAACGTGGGGAAATGAACAAGTGGTCTAGTTGCTTAAACACATAGGACACAAACAATGCAAAGGACTACGAGTAGTAGAAGTTGAAAAGGCGAGCGCGAATTAACAACTGACATATTAATACACAAAAATATCTTACCTTCCATTTTGTTTTCTCTTCGTTCTTATTCTTGTGTATTAAAACGTCAGTTGTTAGCGCTCGTCCTGTCCACTTCTACTAGTTCATTTCGTTAGAGCTGTTTTTCTCCATAAGGTAAAATTTTGTAGGGTCTGAATGACAAAATGTTGTACTGAACGTTTCCTGCCAGATCGTCGTAGCAGAGACCAGACCAGGCCGGATGTTTAAGGCCGGACCCGACCCGGCCTAAAACATTCTTAACTTGAACCCAGCCTGAGTTTTACATTAGTTTGTTAGCGTCATCCCGCATGGGCGTCCGAGAAAAGCAAGGGGGGGGGATGTTGCCCCCCCCCCCCCTGGAATTTCGAGAGAAGTGCAAGAGGGGGGGGGAGCTGCACCCACATCAGTTAAAGGGTACTCCGGCGGTATTTTAGCTACCCAAACCAACTACATTTTCTGAATACCATGGACTTACTATACAGAATTTGCTATTTATTACCTAGAATTTAAATATTGTTTTTAAACAAACGGCATATTTAGACGGCAAAAAAAGTATATAAAGTGCCAAGGAAGTTTTGATTGCTCCGCAAGACCGGCGAAACTTGCTTTCGACCTGCTGTGCCTTTTTCTGCAGCATTGCGCTTCCGTAAAACTTTCGACGTGTTCTCAACGGCCAGTCTCACGGCTTACAGAGGGTTTTAAAGACGAACGAGTAGAAAATGTGTCTTCAGCACGCTTCCGCCAGCCCACGCAACCTCCAAAAACGCGATTTTTCGACATGCAAGATGGCAGTCCGCTGGCTTCACTCGCGGGAGCGGGAAGCGCGATTTAGCAATTGTCATAGAGATTGGTGGTTTGCAGCCCCAAATCCAGGGCACAGCCATGAAAGCAGGTAGAGAGTAACGGTGAAACGTGCTGAAAATAGCCAACATCGCCAGCCCCCCCCCCCCCCCCCCCCCCCAACCCTGAGCCTTCTGGAATAAGTTCTGCGGACGCCCATGTCGCTTCGAGCCCGCGAGCCAAGTGATAAGTATTTTGACTCGAGCACAACAAGAGCCAGCCTCTTATTTGTAACCTGATGTTGACTTGAGCCCACCCGAACATGTTTTATAGCTATTTTATCAGATAATCTTAAATGAAATTACGTCATACTTAGGGACGGAAATGACCCTCGAACAAACATTATAAAAAGCGAGAAATATAATTTTGGGCATCAAAACAACTACCTCTTCTTTGCGATTATTACTTTGAAAAAGTGAGGTATCCGCAAACTAGTATGAGAAAGAAGTGTTCGTACTTTTTTTCTTTTTTTACAGCTTGTAAGCGTGCGCATATTTTTGGAAGGAAAGTAGAAAGTTTGATGATGTCACGGTTGAGAGGCGTTCTACAGTTCAGTCCTCGGCTGACGCCCGAATCAACAGACAGGAGATCGATTGTCTGTCCCCTTTTAAATGCGCAGCGTGCATGTTTTAACAGTGGAAAGTGAGCCAGCCAAAATCGTCATCCACGAGGTCATTTGGGCTGAACTGCTACCACCTCCTCCGCGCAACTGCTTGACTTTTCTGTGCTCTATTGGCTCTTGGAGTTCTTAGGGATGCACAATCTCTGTCTCTTACCTGCCTGATCCCCGTGTTTGCGGACCCGCGAACGAGTCAACTAGGCTGAACCCGGGAGACTACACGAGGAGGTGCGGCAACTGGGAACGCTGCCAAGACTCGCCGATGACCTTCGCAACGGCGCCGTTCAGGTAGTCGGTGGGGCCTAAAGATGCCTCAAGTCGTTTGACATTGCGCTTTTTATTGGGCATAACGGTATATTCCAGGGCAATGCAAGAGCTCTTTATTCTTGTTTGTTATAAGGGGTAAATACATTGTAAAAGCAAAACTAAGCTAAAAGATTGCACCTTACAAGTTCCATTTTATGGCAAAAGAATGTCACATTCAAAAAACATTATTCGCGATTCTGCATTACGCACAGCCTAATCTTTCCCAATTCGTCGTTTCCGTGATCCTAGTCTCTACTGCAACGCGATGGGACCGCTCCTTGACGTTCAAAACTCTTCAGAAGCTTTTGCGTCGGCATTCGGATGCGGCAATGGGTGGTCATTGTAGAAATTATCCGAGACTGCGGTGATACCAGAAACATGCCAGGGTAAGCAAAGAGGCATCAAACACAGCTAACTTAGTATTAACACAGAACTCACTTATTTTGGGTCTGAACTAAAAAAAAAGAACAGCTTCCTAATGAAAAATACATAAAAAAAATCTTCGTGTCCGACCAGGAAATCCTGGTCTAACAGCAAACAATCTGGTGTGTCCTCGAGACAGGCTGATGCAAGCAGCATCAGCCTGGTGAGTCCACCGAGCATCTGATGGCTACGCTAGATGCCTGGTGAACTCCCCAGGTTAGCGTGATGTACTTGTGGACACACCAGACATCAGGCATGTCACTCACTCTTGATTGGCGGGCTCAATGATGATGATGATGATGATGATGATGATAATAATAATAACAATATTATCGAAAGACTTTTACAGAACTCTGTAAAGCGAAATCATAGCGTAGCTGTTGAGGAGGAAAAGGGGAGGTAACGGAGTAGAGTGTATGCCCCGACCCCTCTCCTCCTCCACCTCTCCCCTGCTTCCTTCCTCCTCCTTCTCTCATCTCCTCCTTCTTCGTACCCTCCCCTCCCCTCCTGCATACTCTCCCATCCTCCTGCTCCGTACCCTCCCCCTGTTCCAACAGATTTCCCGCAGAATTTAGCTAAAAAATTGACGCCATGTGGCTTCAACACCAATTCAGTTTCCTCGCTAAATTTAGCGTGGAAAATTACGTCACATGACTTGGTGTCACGTGACCTATGAACAGATTCCGCTTCTTTGCTAGTTTTAGTGGGAAAATGGACGTCACGTGATCTCATCACCATTATATTCTGTTACATTTAGTGGGGAATCGAATTGGCGCTGAGGTCACATGACGTCAATTTTCCCGCTATATTTAGCGCGGTCACGCCGACGTCGACGGCGACGCCGACGCAGCGAAACACGGAAACGGGTGCTTAAGAGCTGAGCTTTAATAATAAACATATCAAGCACGTTGTTTTATTTTTTACAAGAACTACGGTTCTGTCCGCACCGTTTGTCAGATGCCGTTTGGTATTTTTACTTATTATAGCCGAAAAATGAAAGCCGTTCACAATCCCGAATTAGAGCGCAGCTCTTGAGGAGGAGGGAAGGGTAGTGAGGGGAGGTGAAAAGTACCTCCCCCCCCTACTAACATGGGTGTGGATCGAAGTGTGCTTAACGCAAGTCGCAGAAAATGCACATCTTTGGTGAGAGCATGGCGTGTAAATTTGGCCGGAATTTAGCGGGGCAATTTTTTCTACTAAAATTAGCGGGGAACTGTTTTCCACTAAACTTAGCGGAGAAGTTTTTTCCGCTAGTGGCGTCACACGTGACGTCACTGGTGACGTTACTGGTTACGTCATCACTGACAATGACGATGTCGTCACTGGTGATGTCACTGATGACGTCACATGTGACGTCAATAACGAAGTCACTAATGACGTCATCTGTGAAAATGACGATGACGTCACATGTGACGTCATAAATGACATCACCTGTGATGAAATCGTCATCGTCACTGATGATGTCACCAGTGACGTCCCGCGTCCCATAATGCACCGCGCTCAAAAATAATTGCAATAAAACATCTGCTGTGTTGGGGGCGTTCTCGAAAGGCGTTCTAAATGCACACCTTTTAGGGCCTCTTGAGCTTCTCTTTGGGCGACCTTTGGCCGAGGCCACAGAAGGGCACATTGACAGGGATTTGTGATATATACAGGGTGTTTTCGTTTTAGGTTTCATATTTTTGTTTAAAAGTGCTAAAGGTACCAGACGTGCGGTAGGAGCGAGGTTACAGATGCGATAAAGCGCACGCATTATCTTTCTGTCTCTCATCTTAGCCCCACCATTCTACTTCTTGACGAGTGGTACCTTTTTCGCACTACTACGCTTCCCACCTGTCCAAAGCATTTCTAGAAAATATTGATTTAAGGATTTTCGATGACGCTCAGCAATTTTCTACTTAGAACCATGTGTCTATTTCTTCCCATTAAAAGTATAATTGGGGAATTCGACCTAATTAGCCGTCTGATCGTTACGGTTAGCCCCCATAGCATGTCCCCCTAGCCCTGTAACTCGCCTGCACACACCGCAATTCGCGTAAATTGGTGGAATAAAAAGTTTGTCAGCGCGAGCAGGTACCACTGGTCAACAACAACGCTTGGGTTGACGGGCTTGTCAAGAGTATTTGCAGAAATGAGGTAGAGATATTCTTCTTGCCGTATTTTAATGTGCAGCTTATTTTTTTAACCACTAGTCGTATATTTGATTGTATGCTCAGAGAGAAACATGCTCAGAGGTACGTGACTGTGTCGCCCGTACCGTTTTTTTCTCATATCGGACTGGTTAAATTTCTAAGCTTCACCCGACATTCTTGTGATCTCCCGGCTGTACGTGCGTAGCCCATTAACTTTCCAATCCAGTAGCGGGTTCCAATTCAGTGGCAGTGTAGTAATTGACTTTTACTAGATTGTGACTCCGTCGGGGGCGCTATTTGTGCTGTTATAAGCGCCAGCTGGAGCCCGAACTCTCGCCTCTTTCGCCGTTCGTGTTCTTCAGTTTTGATGTTCTGCTCTATATTCATTAAACCTAAACCTAAAAGTCGATCAACTCTGCCTCTTCTCTCGTCAGGGCACCCGATAACCCGGCCGCTGTACCGGCCATTATTAGATGCCTCCTGCCGCTAAGTAGCAGCCTGATCGTCGAACCATCAACATCGTCGCCTCTCCATCAGAAAATCGCTACATTTTGGTGCGTCGGCCGCTACTACGTTCTGGTGCTTTGGCCGAGCCTGTCGGCCCTTCCCGTTCTTTCTACTGTTTAACTCTTCCCAGGGAAGAATAAGAGCCCCCAGGGTTTTTTCACAACGTTCTTGCGCTCGTGCTCGTTCAGTTTTTTTTAGGGCAGTATATAAGGTTCTGAGGTTCTTTGCAGTGTTCCAACGCTTGTGTTCCTTCAGTTATTTTAGGCCAGTAAATAAGCCCCTGAGTTTCTTCACAGTGTTCCAACGCTCGTGATCGTTCAGTTTACCCGTCTGCCCCGCAAGACGTGGCCTTTCAAACCGTCTGATCTTTTTCCTTCGGCCAGTCGCTCTGTTCTACCCGTTTTCGGACTTCACGAAATGTCATTGCATTGAGACATGCTGCCCTATACTCAGTTTACCCCAAAGCTGAGAGTGCAGTGAGAACTATGTTCCCACCTAACCCAGTTCTCTGCGCGTGGGTATGAGCAGGAGCGTGATCATGTGGCAAAAGAGAGGTATGATTGGTCCAACGAGGACATAGGTTCCACCAGTCTCATTTTAGGGGTGAATAGAATATAGTCAGCGCTTAAGATGACCCCCCAGCTCCGGCCTCCCGAGAATTGGGCGTTTACAAGACAGCCGCTGTCTTCAATGGCCTTCTCGCTCGATACCCTATTGCCAGGGATGGGCAAAATACATGGAAATATGTATCAAAATACAAATACAAAATACTTCGTCAAAAATGTATTTAATTACAAATATAATTACATTTCCAAAAAAGCATTTAAGTACAAGATACAAATACAACCAAATGTATTTGGTCTCCTCCAAAGAATTTTCCAAATACAGTCCTCAAAATTTGCGTCAGCGACTTCAGGGCACCTGCAACGGGTTTCTGGGTATCTCATTTTAATTTTGCATCGCACACTCGGGAGTTAGTGTGCGAGGCTCTAGTAACGTAATAGAAATATAATCACAAAAAGATGTAATCAGCTTGGACGTAATAGGTGAAAAAAGTACAAAGCTTCACGCAGCTTTTTTGTCGATTACATTTTAGTATAGACCAACAAAGAACCGAGACGACCAAGACGCGCAGCACTAGCTAGAGAATCGTTTATTATTGCAACTCGCACAAGTTACGAAAATCTGGACGACCCAAGCATTTAGAACGTTAAATGCAAAAGTATGGGTGGAAATCAGGTTGGAAAGCATCACAAGTTGTCACAGGCACTTATTTAGCCAGTCTGCCTGTGAACGTCGATTTCGTCACTATTCTTGCCCTGGACTAGCTCCGTAATGACAAAGTCACTAAACGCTTGTGTTTGATTGAGAGACACTGCATTCGGTGCAAAACGTAGTTTTCGTCCTGCTCTGGACACGTCTTAGGATGAGCAAATTGAGTAGTGACAATAAATTTGAGCGATGTATTTTCGCCCACAAAATTGTATTGAATTACAATTGTAGTTGAAATACCCACGTTTTAGTATTTAAATATACACGTCAAATACATTACCCAATTTGTAATAAATACAAATGAAAAATACACAAAGTATTTGAAATGTGTATGCAAAATACACAAAGTATTTGAAATACTGCCCATCCCTTCCTATGGCGAAGAATCAGCGTGCACCAGCACGTACGCCACGAAGCTTCATCAACGGCTGATTGTCCGTCAAGGAGCCCATGACGGGTGCTTTCGGTGAATCGTATTGTTGTGAAATTAATTGTTTCTCTTTCAGGGTTTCCATCTAGGAAAACGATTTGATCATAAACGCCTGTAACCTCAACAGCAGCCGTTGAGCCGACATTTTTCTCCGAGTCCAAATATCTCAAATATGACTAACTTTCCACAAATGTTATGCAGTTTTTTCAATATAATTTCTTGTTGACTGCTTACGTGTTTCAGGAGATAAGTGTCGTGTTATGTTTTTTTTCATTGCAATCTCCCTGTAGCTATTGTTAAAAAAATTTTAAGAAAAGGAGAGCAGTAGTTTTTTTCTTTCCTTTAAAGGGGTGCGGAAGCGAAATTGTAGCGCCTATTTCTGTGTGTAGACGTGGTCTCCTTTATGACAGCAGCTCACAAACAGCAGTCTTTAGTCCGTAAATGCAAGAAAAGCAATTTTAAAACGAATAAAACGATTTGCCAAAACCTTCTGGTAGGTAGGGGGGCCGAGCTTCATTGGAATGTCTCACGTAACGGGGCCATCACGGGCAACGCCACGGCGCGGCGTCTCTGATGGAGGCGCGCAGGAGCGAGCGGCACTTGGCGTACTTCTCAGTTTTAGTACAGCATATTTCGGGTATTCCCATTCGGCGGGATTGTAATGCCTTCACGGTAAAGCTGGCACAACATAGTGACGACGATCGTAATTACGGTACCCCTGGCCATATGTGGGCCTGTGATGTTGTCAGCATCACGTCACGAGCAAATATCCCGAGACGCATCGCGCCAACTCGATGGCCGATTTTGAAGCGCTCGCAAGAATCCGTCGGTTGGAACAAAAAATATTGTCATCTGCTGAAAATACAAGCATGTGATTCTTGTTTATGTGTATCATGGATCATATTTCACCCATTTTTAACTGTTCTGGGAATATTTCAAGTTTCGATTTTTTACCCCCTTAATGTCGTTGTTGAGGCTTTGTTAGAAAAATAAATAGGGAAGGGAGAATGTAATAATTGACTTTTACTAGTTGTTTCATCATCAAGGGCACTAGCTATTTGTGCTATTATGAGCGCAAGCTCAAGCCCGAGCTCGTGCCACTCTTGCTGTTCTTGTTCTTCAGCTCTGATGTTCTGCCTAATAATTAAACCTTAAACCTAAAAGTTAGTCCTATCTGCTTTGTCGCCGGAAGGGTCCACGGCGACCGGTAACGTCCACGCTGACCGAGGTCCACGCTGACCGTGAATCTCGGCCACTATTCGTTTCCAGTATCCCACCCCTTTGCCGCTCTACCGGCCTGTTTTGGATGTCTCCTGCTGTCAAGGAGCAGCCTGATCGTTGAACCACCGAATCTCCAACAGTGTCGCCACTCCATCAAAAAATTACTACAGGCAGGCTGGTCCACTTGTGGGGATGCCGTGTCGAGAGCTTATTTGCATGCTGTTGGAGCTATGCTCTTGGAGTGCCGACTGTTGTCATTTGTATACCATCAAGTGAGCAGACAACTTCAGGAATTCACCATAGGCCGAAACTGCGTGCCCACACAGTCTCTCCCGCACCAAAAGGGTGGTTGCCCCTCTCGAGTGGGGACGAGTTCAAATGCATATAGTCAAAAATCAGTCAGGGATCAGATGCAGTAGCCGAATAACAGCTCCCAGGGGTGCTTCCTATTTTTTGCTGAGGTCCTGCAGCTGTGGAACTTCAACAATGGTAGGAAAGTCCTTACAAGCCTGGTTTCAAGGCTGCGAAGGCTGGACCTCGCGAATGTCCCCCTTGACTCTAAATTTTGCATGCTCGGCTAACCTGCTGAACTGCGGATGACACAAAGTAGTGGTGGGGTGCTGTACATGACTGCTGTAAAAACTGTTTGCAAACAGTACTATAAAACTAGGGTCCGTTGTCAATCACCAGTGTCCTTACATTCTAACAAAAAAAGGAGGAGAAAGGTAGCAACAGCGACTGTTCCTCCTTGTTGCGGACAAGTCGCCCAGAGAAGGGAGGAACGGCAGTTCAGATGAAAGGAGGAGGGCGAGTTCCTCCTTGTTCAGTTGGCGCAGGGGTAAAACATCGCGCTACTGACCTAGTGGTCAAAGGTTCAATCCCCAAAGGAGCGGGTTTTTTTTTATTTTTATTTACCAAAACGCACATAAACAAACCCAGACCGATGAAAGGAAAATTAAAGTCCTTTTTATTCACCGAGACGTTTTCCTCCTTCTCCAGGCAGACCGGAGAAAGCTTTCGCCCTCCCGACTCATCTTCTTTCGGTTTCGTTTTTCGAGCACATCGCGCACGTTGTTTAATAAATTAATGTTGAGTTGATTGAGCTTCAGCGGCAGCGAAGGCCGCCTATAATTCCGTCTTCTAGTCCAAACGTGTAGAACATTTCGGTTGCATTGACGTTTTTACCACTAATTTTATCAAACGAGCTAACGAAGCCGCTAGAAACAGCGAAGTTCCGGAGCAGTGCCAGCAGCGCTACATACACTGGGTAAGACGGCCGTCTCCGATTTGCGGGACAGACGCGGAACTACTGCAGCGAAACCAGCGAAACCACGAGGAACTCTGTCGACGTTTTCGACGTTATGGAAATCGCGGGAACTGCGTCCAAGGCAGGCAGGTTTTCCTGCCGGCTGCCTGGGTGCCTTCCGTGCTGAGTTCGGTTCTGTTGTCCCGTGCCGAGTGCCAACGGGCGTTCAACGTGGCTCTGTATTTCTGCGTGTCAGCAACGTCGTCAACGTGGTTCTGTATTTCTGCGTGTCAGCGACATCGTGATGGCAGTGTTGTGGGTTGTGAACAGAAGACTGGAATTATCGCCGATGTGACCGTGTGTTCGCGTATCAGTGGTGTAACAACAAGATGAGATGACGTAAACTGTCGGGCATTGATGCCGCTGGTCGGGCCGTGATCAGAGGGTGCGGGTTGTCGCAGGATGACATTCCGCTTTACATTAAAGAGTTTAAAACCACTTGAGGGATTAGGTGCAGTGGATCGACGTGTGGATAGTCATGTTGGAACGCTGGTATGAACGGTAAGCTCCTATCGTACAGTGGCCAATGCGGATGTCGGTCCCCGAGAGCGATTGCGCTCTGGGGAAAAGACTGAACAGTACGAAAGTATGACGGACAGTACGTATATTTACAATGGAAGTTTAGCATAAAAAAAGAACAGGTAAAATAGAAAAAAAAACGCTATCCTTTACTTTACTGATTAAATATATTACGGTTCCTGTAGAAACCGCCCTCCAAGTGGCGCGCTGGGATGAGCGCTAGACGTTTTCGAGCTCGCAACGGCGTAGCTCCGTACACTTAACAGTTACCGCAAGTCGTGGCTTTGACTGCATTCAAGTTGATCGAAAAGCGATTTCTCTGCGCGCGAAGCATCACTTCCAGCTTAGTGAATATCCGCTCTACAAAGATAAATTCAAGACGGCAATTGCAGCCGTGCGCGAACAGCACAACTAGAAAAAACAAACACTACTATATAAATACTGGCTACGAAGGGCCGTGCGGGAAAATAAACTCATGGCTTGGAACCACATTGGAGCGGCTCGATTTATTGGCTTTCAAATAATTACGGCATGATCGAGCGTTTTCTTTTTAATAACAGATTCATCCCCTGAGCCATTAAAAATAGTCTCAGCTGTATGACATTGCTGGAAAAAAATTATCATGTTCGGAATATTTTTTATTGCTTAGGGAGTCACCGAAAACTTCCGTACGTTCAAAACGACCAGTATAAAAGACGGAAACGCAGGGCTCGGGAGTAGTGATCGGGGCAGTGTGTTGTTGTATCGATGTTCATATGTGCGATGCCTGTGTATGCGCTCAATATATGTTCACCTGATGCTTGTAGTGTGCGTAGTGTGTCTACATGTGTAAGAGAAACCCGAAGAAAAGGAAGCGCAATTGTGGCGTAAGAAAATAAAAATATTTTTTTTGTAAAAACATGAATTGGGCGGTAGCTAGCGCCACCTAGCCTAGCTACTTGCGATTACTCTGCTTCACCCTGCCATCCGGTGGCAAGCGATTTAACATCCTTTTACGCTACGCGGCTACGCCATAATTTCGTGTTACCGTGCTGAGCTAAGCCAAGAGGTTGCTTCGGATTTGCTTTTTTTTGAGAGCGGCTTTGGGTTTTGCGGGCGAATGATTTTCACTCCTCCGTGATGTGCGGTTGACGCGACGGTTGGCGAAGGAATTGTGGCTCGAGGAATAGCAAAGGTAAGACATAAAGTGCGCGAACTGGGTGCCGGTTGTCTCCGTTGAACATCGCAGTGCTGACGATGAGAAGACTCAGTGACCGCATGCTTTCGAAACGTAAGTTTCTTTACCTGCAGGGGTAAAGAAACTTCGGAAATAAATACAGTTCGCGGAAAGCTCGTGTTACGTTTTTATTTGCTGCTCCTCTCGCTTCATACAATAGACTTAGTGTTCTCGTTAAGCCTTATCGAGCTCCATTTGCTCGATTCGTGGCCGCCATAATGAGATGCAGTCGACGGATGAACTTTTGCTCCCCTGCTTAAGGGACGAAAGTTTCTCCCTTTCTGAAGGAACATATGTGTCAAGAGCGTTCCTCCCTTTAGGGAGGACTATACTGACCCGTTTTTCTAAGAGTGTAGCTGTCCAAATCTACCAAAGATGTTGCACTGGGCTTCCACTGTGGACTCAGCCGATGCTTCTATCTGTTTTGTGTCCGAGTGGACCATAATCTGTATCACGTAACTCTCCAGCAGTACGGCATAATATATCTGAAGTCGTGTTCAGTGTTGCTTGGTATTTAACTTGCTGACCCGAACCTGCACCAGAGGCATTTAACAGAACTGAGCAAATGCCTTGCACCTTTTACATGGTCAACACCAAGGAACCAAAAGATGGTGTTTGGCAAGCTCTTTATGACTGACATGCCTGAATACGTGTCATGAAGCACAGCCTCCTGTATACTGATAATGCCTGCTCAATTGCCGGTTGCCAACTGTCACCACAAGGGTGCCCCGCTTCCTCATACAAGACAGAAAATGTGAACAACGAGAATAAGCCTCTCGTGCGTTCTTGTATTAATGCTGTTTTCGGCATTTTTTGTGGTACCTGTGGGCAAGGACGTGCGGGGGCTGTCATTTCACGAGATCCCAAGCAACACCTGGGCCATGGAAAGTGACCGAAGCTCATTTCGAGGAAAGACTGCGCCTCAAATTGTACCTCCTACTACTCAGTAGTATGCGGTAGGCAACTTTTGGTGATGGACATTAAGGAAGGCCAGCTCACCACAATGTTACATCGGGACGTGCCACGTCACAGCGTCATAGGGCGCCAGCTACGATTGATGTGGGAACCATAGTACAATGCATTTCTTTATCGTGCATGTGTTTCTTGTTTACTTTGGTAACTGGTGCAATCAAAAGAGTTTTTGGTGGAGGCTATCAAGTTGGCAGGTTACGACCACCTGCGTATTCAGCTAATTGGTGATTTCACTTGGTTACTCGTTTCAGTGGAATGTCTAATCTTGATTCTGTTTGTCCATAATCTATTCATTGACTGGTTTGTTCCACAGTAACTCAGTTGGTCTCTTTAAAGAAGCCTCAAGAAAATGCTTTGCTAAGGCTGCACTAGCGTTGAAAATTATTTTTCTTGAGACGAGAGACCACCTGATTTCATCTTGAGCAAGCTGGCACACTGCACAGGAAGAATGACCCATATTTAACATGAAGTAATAGGTTTCACAGAAGTATATTACATTTGTTGCTCAAAAAGAGGTGTCACACTTAATTAGAAAGACAATTAAGTTAAACAAAATCATTATTAGGTATTTGGGTTAAGAAAGCTGTGCATACTTTAACTCAGCGTTCAGTATTTTGCGCACATTTTATTTTGTAGCTATGAGTTCATCTATGATGACTATATAATCTATGATTTTAAAATGCTATCATTGAGACATTCCTACGCTCTTTAGTTGACTTGCAGCATGTAAAATACATTGGACTTGACAGACAACCACACTTGGGCGTCAATCATATGTCTGAGCTGTGCTTTAATTTACTTTTTTTTCCATTGAAGTGTATCTCTCTCGCTTGGATCAATTAGTATCTACTTGTACTGAATGCTTTTTTTACAGGGTTGCGTCGTCACAGGGGGCTTTTGCGCTTGTAAGTGTTTGGTGAGTGGCGTCACCAATCTCCTTGAGCCCCGAGCCCAGCATGGGTTCAGACCCCCTGCATGCCTGGCAGTGCCATGCGTCAACTGGGGTCTTGGCAGTTGAGCCGAGCCCGGGCTAGGTTTCCTTCAAGGGCCCCCCGGGTTAAGCAACAAACCATTCCATTCCGCGCCCCCCACAGAGATGTGTCCCGCGTTGGCTCGCCCAGGACGATTCGTGCAGTCGCTTTGCTGCACCTCTCCTTTCTTCTGACTTTCTTCTCCATCCCTCTTTTCAACCTTTAACCTTTCAGATGTAACAGAATTCTTTGAAAGTGGAAAGGAATTATATAGACGCTTTAAACACGCGCCAGACTGAGCCGCCATAGCAGATCTTCTCTCGTGTTACCAAGATGCCAAGCCACTGAAGCGGGCGTTGACCAGCCTCCCAAAATGCCTATGCTAGGGAGAGGACTAGTAGCACCCACACATCGTGGCAATTACCTGTCGTGCTGCGGCAACGACGAAGTGAAGCGAATAGAATAAGAGGACACGAAAACTGAAGGTCCCCGTGCAGAGCTACCTAAAAGCGTCTATGGCCCATGGGTGTTCAAAACCACCAGGTTGTGACATGGTGACGCCAAATACTTTACTATGAAAATATCTCACTCCAAGAAACTCCAGTAGCCTTGGCACGAATAGGCTTTGTCTGGTTTCAACGACTGCATGCGCAGCAGCCTCAGGGTTCTTCCCTTTGAATAGACTGATCTCACCAGCCAGTTTCGTTCAGCTGCCACTGCCACAATGCATTGAAGGGACTTTACAGTTCTGCATGTAGGAGAACCCTGCTGGAGCTTTGCGCATGTCGGAACGACACGAGCCGTCTTGTACACTGCCGCCTGCCTCCTGTGAACTAAAGTTATGGCAGCGTCACGCATGTGTGGAACGCTTAAGGCCCTGACACACTGAGGCAAGACGATGGCAACAGCAGCACAGCACGTTATCGAACAGTCGGACAACTTGTTGCTCACTCTCCGTGGTGTCCAATAAAATTGTCACATCGAGGTGGCTACAGCTGCACAACATGGACGGCAACGAAAATGTTGCCTCGGTATGATAGCTTTGGGCAACCAAAGCAGCAGCAACTTGCGTGGGACATTGTGTGTTGCCCTGATCGCTGGCTGAGCGAATTTTGGGCCGACAGCACGACAACACGCATAGCTTAGATGGCAGAGCAAGTTCCCTATCACTAACATCTTACTAAAATAAAGGCTTAAAGCAACGTTACAAAAAAATTAAGGCTGGCGTGCAGCTAAAGTAATTTTATGAATGTTGTTATACTGTGTAATAATTGCGAAAGGTGATTGTCGAAAGGGTCACAGCCACGGTCGTGAACGTTCAGATTGGTGTTGAAATTAGAACTGCCTAGTGACCAGCTCACATTACTGCTAGAGAAATAAAATGGCATGCCTACTCAATCGCTGATGAAGTATAATAAAAGTAATCTAGGAAAGCAAATATTAAAAAAATCGAAGCATTAAAATGACCACCCTGATGATCATTGTTGATGCTTGGAACTTGGAAACAGCTGCTACCGGACACCTGACTTTTTTTTTCAAAAACACACAGGACATCTTGAAGAATGAAGCGATCCCATAGCAGGCAGTAGGAAGATAGACAGCGCTGAAAAATATATATTCCACGGATTGTTATGAAGGCTCAGCGTGTCGGTGTCGGAATTTCTAAGCTCTGTCAGTTCAACTCAACACCACGCTAAAAAAGGAGCTTTGGGTGCTGCCGCTGGTAGCTCAATCTTACAGTAAAAATAGAAATTGCATGAAAGAAAGAACCGGACAAAAAGACTTCATACGGTGGTGTAAATCCCGAACATACATCAGCGATCTCACTTTCCTCGGTTTGGGCTATCTGCTTTGTTAGCGAATGGAGAACATTTTGATAAAATAAAAGGTAAATAATACTCCCGGTTGATGTCGTCCCGTGGTAATTTCTGGCCTTTCGAACGAACTAGCGCTTTGTAGTCACATTTACAGCACCACCACCGCGCCGCACAAGAACGAAGGTAAGCAATCAACCCAGGCAGCACAAGGTGTTGGGCTAATATTCGAAGAGTATTGGCAAAAAAAGGTCCAATGATGGTCCACTTTAGCCAATCTGCTCCCAATATTGTCTATGTCATTATATAGAATCTTCAGTGATGGCCCAGCTTCTCCAATGACCAATCAATATTGGAAGCACGTTGGCATAAAACGGGCGAACTTGGCCTGTCAGTTCCATTGGCTTGCGGATATTGGATGAATACTGGCATAAATCAGACAATGTTGGCCTTTGAGTACCCTTGGCTTGTTTACACAGGATGAACACTGGAATAAAATGGTCAACGCGTTGGCCTACTCGTGCCATTGGCATTAAAATTTTTGATGAGAACTGGCATAAAATGGACACTGTTGGCTTCTCTGTAGCATTGGCTTGCCAATGTTGAATAAACACGAGCTTATTATGGTTACTGTTGTCCTGTTAGTACCATTGGCTCATCGTCATTTCAAGAACACAGTGTCATATAATGGTCAGTGTGTGTTAGTCTGACAATAGCATTGGCTTAATAGTGGAAGCATGTTGGAATAGGCTGGTTTTGGCGTGTTCGATTTGCCTCAACAAGTTGAAATTGCTTGAGCGCTTGTCAATTCTGTTATTTTGTCAAAGCACGCTTTTCTGCAAAGTAAACAATACAATAACAAGGTATAAAACTTCATGGCGATATTTTGCTCCTTCACTGTGCATATTAAGGAGTCGCCAGCGATATGAGCTCATCAGGACCGCCATCTGAAAAAAAAAAAAGAAAACGATGTCCGCGTTATAGATTCAACATAATAGATTATTATATTGACTTAAGATAGCAGAGCGTTCCTCGTGTTGTCTCCGCCGTCAGCGCGGTGTGACAGGGTGATCGGACAACAAATGGGCGAACACGGTTGCCGGGCAGCAGCACCATGTTGCCCGACCGTTGCTGTAGCCGCGATGTGAAACGGTCGCCGGCAACATGATTTCCCCACGTTGCCGGGTTAAAGTTGTCCAACTGCTGCCTCAGTGTGACAAGGCCTTTAGTGCGATCGGTCTATTGGGACGATGGATGGCAACAACAGATGACTGTTGCCATCTATGGTTGCGGACACATGGAGTACTAGTCGAGGCAGCTGTCTCTACTGTCTTTTCTTGGAGTGCCCACGGCAGCCCTCTCCCTTGGTGCGGCATGACTGCTCTACAGCGTGGACGGTGTGATCCTTATGCATAATCTCAGATGCGTGGTGTCTACACCGCTAGGAGAGTAGCAGCGCACCCACAGTACCAAACTGTGGGTGCGCGGGCGTAAATGATTGGAGACGAATGTATTTTTCCTGGTAAAGTATTTGGTGGCATTGTCAACGGGCATGCTTGAAGCCAGGCTAGCAATGGCCGTGGAGGGGTGGCTCGCATCCCAAATAACCCAGATGCCTCTGTCTCATTTCGATCACTGCAATTGATGTGCTTGCAATAATTGGACATTCAAAATAAAAATATAGCAATTCGTTTAAGATAGATATTAAACATATTTTTAATGAATCTATATATGCTTGTAGTTTAATTTTATTATCGCTGCAGGTTCAGAAGGTTAATTAACAACAAAATTTGATTTTTATTTTTTCTGGTTTTGTAATTTATGGTTTCAGGAGCATCAGCAAAAGACAGAGGCATAGTTTCATGTTATCCCTTCAAAAATGTATAGAGCATGAACTAATTGTATTGTCGATGGTGATCATAGCGAAAAGAGCATGTCACTATTGCAGCGGTTGCTGCTTGTGAACTTGCGAGACTGGAATGGACTTCTTTCTGAGAAGCGTTCTGCACACGCGTGAGCGCCCGATGCCAAGCGGCGGAGGTCGGTACGAGAAATCGAGGAAACTCGGAAAGAGGCTGTGGATCAGCGAGTAGAACACATAATTGCAGCATATATATAATTGTGTTACACAAAAAAAAGAAAGTGGACGGGAAGAAAAACACGACGTTTGGGTGGACGCCTCGGATGCCCCTCTTTAAAGTCGCGTTGGTCGCGCGATCAGTCAACAACTCCGTAGGAAAAAAAGTACCTAGAATGCGGCTGTACCTCTAATGGCCGTAGTCATCAGTTGTGCAACCTGTGCTTCACCGGAATAACCAGTTCTTCACGCCTTAAGGTCAATCCCCCTCCCGTGGCCGTGCCCATGGTCACCCAACTTTTGAGAATCCGCCAGATTGAGCGAAAATTTCCTATTTTGTGATTGGCCGCTCTGAATGGGGCGGGGCCCCCGTCTCCCGTTGGCACCAGGGATGTAGAACACCTCTTTCGGCTCATTTCCGCTCCGGCGGCTGGATTTCGGTCCGAAACCGCTCCGAAAACCCGCTCTCCCGGCGGAAACGCCGCCCCACTCTATCGCCATGACGGGGTAAAAGACGGCTTTCTGATTGCCTCCTGATCCGTTCGCCGCCGTCGCCGTCGTTGCTCGCTAGGTTACCTTGTTTTTCGTGGGTTCCCCATGGTTCTCCCTATCAAGCTGATGACGAGGTATGAAAGTCCCTAGGTGCGTACCTTCGTACTGCTCGCCTGACTCGCGAGCTGTCACGCACGCGCCGCAGTTCAGAGAGCGAAGAAACTGGTAGCATAGCTCCCATTATCGACTGGTAGTGCAGGTCACTTCCTCAATTTTAGTTCGTGCAGTCACCACCTCGTGCCGTCGGTATGTAGAAAAAGTCCATTTCAGCAATTGCGACTTCAAAATAAAATGAGATTTCAGCTGCTCGTCAGGCCATGGTGGTGGAAATGAAACCTCAGTCCTTTAGCCGGTCGTGCTTGTTGGTTTAGACCGTGAAACTTGCAAAATTGTGTTTGATTTGCGATGTCAAAATGTTGAAAAAGTTTCTTCGTGTCAAGCCAGCCTAAAACATCTCTGTTCGCTGCATCGTTACAGGTTTGTCAACCTGTAGCACCTCATGTGGCAAGCACGAGCAAAAAGACGGGAAAGAGGGTTGGCAGACAAGGCCCATCATGTAATCGATGCTACCAGCCTGACAGCCAACAAGACCACATATAGTATACAATAAACCAGTTGTCGTCGTTAACCTATCTCGACCACGACATGGTGGCAGCGGTGGAATCCAGTGTTGTCCGCGTCAAGAACAAGGCTATTATAAAAATGATATCAGACGAGTGAACATTGCAGGATGCGCTTCTGCCATTCGTATTGCAGCCACTTACAGCTTGTCAGCAACCCTTCAATATACCCTTTTCTAAAGTGTGCACCATCTATACTCCGTTCACCCTTAAGCTGAGACTGCAGTGGGAGCTACGTGCCTGCCGGAGCAATCAGCCGCCTCCCTCTTATCACCTGAGCCGGCTCTCTGCGCATGGGTATGGCATGGAGCGTGATGACGAGGTAAAAGAGAGGCGTATGACTGGTCAAATAAGGACGCAGCTTCCACCGCAGTCTCAGATTAGAGGTGAACAGAGTATGGTAGCTGCAGCACCAATTATCAAAGTCCGCCATTGTTTGGGCACACACTCTGGACATGTATTGGACACGAGGGCTGTGCAAGCATTCGGCGTTAACTCGGCTTGGCTCGTATAGGGAATGAATGTTGCGTCAGAGTCCGGTAAGGGCTCTGATGCCATTACAGGTTTCGTGCCCACGAGATGTCGACCGCCAATGTTGCTTGATCGGATCATGAAAGGGTCTATTACAAAGACAATTACCTTATCTCAATAAACCTTAAGCGAAATCGCTAGGTGGTTTGACAACACTAAGAGCGTCGTTATTTTAATGTTAGGAAGCGTTGTCGGTAACCGGTGAACGCATCGGGGGGGGCCACCGTACGGGCAGTGTGCAATGGCGTGGCAGCTGTGTTTTCCGCCTTCTGACCATAAAATGTGGACGAAAAGTTTAAACAACCAACCGCAACTGTCTGACGAAACTCTCAGAGGCCTGTGTACACGCTGGCGACAACCGACAGTGTGCAAGCGTCCACAGCAAAGGTGTAGGACTTGCTCCACTGCTTCGACGAGGTTGTCGCCAGCGTGCACAGGCCTCTGAGAGTTTCGTCAGACAGTTGCGGTAGGTTGTTTAAATTGTTCGTCCATATTCCATGGTCGGAAGGCAGAAAACACAGCAGCTGCGCCATCGCACACTCCCCGTACGGATCTCTTCGATGCTTCCACCGCACTTTGGTAGCGACGACGCTTGCCAACATTAAGATGTCGATGCTCTTAGTGCTGTCAGACCACCAAGCAATTTCGCGTAAGGTATATTAGCTTAATTGACCCGTTGCCATTTTTTTTTTATTAAAGAGGGCATATGTTGAAAGCTTTTGACACAGTAAATCATACGAGCGTGGCCGCAAAAGTAACCGGAATGAATTTCTGAAGGGCGGACCGTTTGTAGTTCCAGCGTCCGCAGCTAGCAGCGCTTAGCAGCACCCTTTCCGGGTGAGTTTGCCGACCGGCATTGTCTGCTATAATTTTGTTTCCCCAAGCGGTTAAAATTATTTCTCTCTTTTTTTCTTTTTTTTTTTGCAATGCCCGATATGAAGAAAAAGCATGCGGCCGTGAAATTTTGTTTTCTTTTAGGCAAAACGGTGCCGGAAACTCTTGTAATGCTTCAGAGAGTTTACAAAGAAGATGATAATGAGAAATCGCAAGACTACAAGTGGTTGTTTCATTTTAAGGCCGGGAAATTACAATCGATCGCCGACCTTCCTTGTTCAGGGCGCCCCTCAATCTCCTAAACTGATGAAAATATAGAACAATTTGGGCATTGTTCACGTCGAGTTTGTTCCTCTTAATGAAACTGTTAACCGGGTGTTTTACCTGGGAATTTTGCGACGCTTGCGAAACTCAGTAAAGGAGAAACACCCTGATGTAAGGGAAGGGGGGAATGATAGTTTCATCACAACAATGTCCCAGCACGATCTGCCCTGTCAGTGCAACAATTTTCGAGCAAAAATTGCATGACGCCGATTCTCCATTTACTCTATTTTTAGGACCTCGCCCCGTGTCACCTCTTTCCCTTCGCCCGTATGAAAAGTCTTGAAAGGAAATAGTTTTGCGAACGTGGAAGGTCCTTCAAGTCAGACTATGCAAAAAACAAGGAATGATTTTGAAGTGCTTATGGAAAATATTAACAGCATGCCGCTAGATCCTTAGCAGACGACGCCGGTGGGTAAACTGACTCGGGAAGGGTGCCGCTTAGCGCTGCTAGAGGCGGATACTGGTACTACGAACGCACCGCCCTCCTCAAATTCATTCCAGTTAATTTTGGGTACCCCCTCCTACTTTTTTTGATTGCCCAAACTGCTTCGATGGCCCAGTAAATTGATTAGTGTAAATCATCCCTTTTTGTGTTGTACACATTTTCAGTTTTTTTTTTTTTAATGGTGAAATGATTGCAGTGTTGCATGTTTTAATATGTTTGTAATGCATACATAGCATTGTTTTTTTTCGGTTAAATGTTCCTTGTTTCGTGTAAATTTATAGGTTTGTTTCATATACAAAGGTGCCAAAAAGAAAGCTGGAAGGTGGTTTCTGGCTTCAGAAATTATTATTACTATAATTATTATGGTTTGATAGTCCAGGGCTGGAAAAAGATTCCTTTTCAGATTTCCCTTTCCACAATGTTTCACAATTTGTTGTTTTAAAGCATTGTTGTTTTAAAAGGTTTAATTATTTTTTAAAGGAAAAGGTTTTCAATTTAAAATTGTATATCAGGTTTGGAAAATAAAATAATACAAATAATTGTTACCTGAACACTCTCTCCACTATAGCCACTTAGATTATATACTGCATATACAGTATAGTTCTGGTTGTAATGCCCTAAAGTTTTGAGCTTAATACATTGTTTATAGGAAATGTCCCCTCCAGCGTTTGCCCGCTACAATGAAGTCACCTATTCGCAAGCACTGAATTTAAGGGGGAAAATAACAAATGGAATAACGCAGCATTAAGAATTATGTTACCTGTAGGCGATTATTGATTAGGAATGCAGATATTATTGCAACTTTTGCTGCTATTACACGCCCGGAACGAGCATGGGGCAACATGGCTTGAGTAAGCTTATCACTGCGTGAATCTGAATTTGAAACTGATGGGGAGCATGCCGTGCGGTGTAACTTTAGCCGATTGCGTTCATATCATGTTACCTTTCGAAGCGCTAGATTAAGAGAGATGTCTAGCCTGCCAATTTAAATACACAAAGTACTTGTATACCGATAATACTGGCAAACACTTTTTGTATTCATCTAGTAAACAGCGGCACTCACTTGCACAATGGTTCTCAGAAAATGGTATGGCATATGTACGAATCGGGTCGGTGGGGTGGTTAGAGTAGAGAATCGCGGACGTGTTGCGTTGGACTTGTTTGTGCCTTGTTGTGCTACTGACATGTATGTGCCTGTAACAGTGTTCGGTATGTTGGCTGGTGTTCGTGCGGTGTGTGTGACGGTGTATGAGTAGTACCATGAAATCGGAAATATACAAACATGTCACTTTTTTAACGCCATCTAATGGTCACCACTACACTTCCTAGGTGGCGCAAGCAGCCGCCCGAATATATAAGCGAAGTGTTGAGCAGTCATGAATCTACTGAATTACGGACAGCTGGTCAGCAGTCCACTGCCCTCCCTACCCCTCGTTCGATAACAATCCTGATAATTCTGCCCCGAGCTGAATGGGTATTCCGAGCGCTGAATAGCGCGAAGTGCGTGCACAGTCGCGGTGCGGATAACCAGGGACTTGAAAGTGGATAATGAATGCTAACCGGTGACCAGGAGCGTTCAACGGTGGAACCGACGCCGCTTGAATTGGTGATCCCTCGCCTCGCCGCTGTCAACCGAAAACACCGGATCACTTACGGCAAGCACAGCAAGCAGATACTCTTTTCAATAAATACGGCATTCCATTTGTCACTATACGATTCCTTTTTTTAACGTTTTCTGGCCGCGAAGCAATTCCAACCGGCCGCGCGAAAGCGGTCGCGGACCAACCCCGCGAATCCCGCCATCACATTGTCCTCCCTACTCGTAATAGGTGCGGTGCCGGTGCTTCGAGGCGCGTTTTGGAGTGCTTTAGTTGCGCACGGAAGACAGAGAACGGGCGTACGCACTTGAGAATCGTATTTTAGAAAAAACAGTCCAGCTCGCTAGGCCTTACTCGTATTGCTCCACTGTCGCTTGCCATCCGCCATGTTACTTTTGGGGGTGGTCACCGTGACTACCTGTTGATATTGCGTTCCGTGTGACTACACATGGGGTCGTCAGTATGACTAACGGGGTAGCAACATATGTGACGGCTCCTGACTACCCCAAGGTAGTAGTACTCTGCGACTATCCTTTTGTTGAGAGTGTACGAGTTGAGCCAACTTATTCTTAATTGGTGTAACGAGCATACTGCAGTGAGGACAATTTGTGAGTCTACAAAGAAAAGACTTAAATTATTTTGCCCCTGACCGTATAATCAGGTGCTGCAGGAACGCCCTATAGTTCGGCTGGAAAAATACTGGCTACATTGTTAGGACGACTGACATTGGTAAACGAATTAGAATAAACAGCGAAGTCAACATGCATCGAGGACTTGGCACCGTCAGTGTGAAACTGGCAGTAATATTTGTATTTTTCTTGCAGATCTAAGGCTTATTTTTCTAGAATGAGCAGGGAGACATTACGTTTATTAAATGTTCTCAAAGACCAATCACAATCTATAGGTTTTATATCCCATGGGGCAGTATCAGAAGCACCTTCTAGGAAATGGACACCCTCACAAGTCAGGTTACGGGGGAGACGGAGGTTCTCAGAACGAAGATTCAAGGGTCGAACAACAATCGGTATATGGTAGAATGTGCGACAGAACGTAGACTTTCATATACCAAATTGGGCTAGATAACTAGGTTAAATAACGCACTGTAAACACTAACCAGACTTTGTAACTGCCGCTTTTTAAAGCGACATTTCATTTGAGTTCTTATATAAGTTTAAAACAGGAGATGTCCTAGTAGCACCGGTTGCTAGACGCAACCCAAGGTCATGCAGAGGGTCGAGCACCTTTAAGGCAGGCGGCCCAGCAGATGCAAACACAACAGAAACATAACCCGTTCATCAACCTGAAGTCAAGCCACGACTGTCCACATATCGCGTTGCTTGTGTGCGTACACTTACAACACATATCATACATGCCATCTTTTAGTTATGTCGTATAAACGCTCGCGCTCACTTTGGTAGCGACACCCACATTTGGATATAAAACAAGCTTATTAAGCAATGCAAAAACTGTTTTTTATTAGGTTACTTTAATATCTTTACCTTCGCATGATGTTTGTTCGACACAGGCGTACAGCTTAATTCGCTTAGAATTTTCTGGTTTGTTTCTGCGATCTGACAGCCGCGTCCCGAATACGGCCACTCGCCAGGCACTATACTAAGAACACTATACGTTCCGCAAGGTGAAACGTAACCAAATTAACTGGTGGGCTAGTTGGCTAAACATTTTGGATATAACCAGCCCTATGGACGATGAGCAGTAGAAGTTGACAGGGCGCGTGCCGATTTACAAATGACATTTACGTTTTAATACCCCCACAAGAATATCATCCTCTTAATTTATTCTTTATTCTCGTGCTTGTGCGTTGAATCGTAACTTGTTAGTCTGTGCTCGTCCTGCCAACTTTTACTAGTCGTTGTCCTTAGCGCTGTTTGGGTCCATAAGGTGAATGTTTGTGGAGTCTGAATGGCAACGTGTTACACTGAACGTTTCCTGCGAGACTTTTGTTGTAAAGACCAGATTGGGTCGGAATTCTAAGGCCAGACCCAACCCGGCCTAAAAATAAAAAATTCCTGACCCGAACCCAGCCCGAGTCTGGCTATGGTTTGCTAAGGTCGTTGCTAAGGCCAGACAATGAAACATAAGTCCGACGCGAGCCCACCCCGAACGTGCTTTATGGCTGGCTAATATTATTACCTTCAACGGAATTACGTTCTTCTTGGGGGTAAGAAGAACCTTCGTACAAACATTAAAAAAGTGAGAAATCTCTTGTTGGAGATTAAAACACTTAACCCCTTCATTGCGAATTTGACGTTGCAAAACGTAGCTGTCCCCGAAGGATAAGAAAGGAGGGTTTGTGATTCTTTCTTTCTCACATTTTGTCAGCATGCGCATATTTCCGGAAGGAAGGTTGAAAGCTTGACGATTGCGCCGTTGAGTGCGGTTCCATCTTTTAGTCCTTGGCTGACGTTCGAAGCAACACACAGGATATCGTGTGTCGGTACTCTTCTGTCATGGTGCCGTAACGAGCGGTTATCGTACACGCCGCTATCGTACGCCTCTGGAAAACTTAGAAAAGCGCGGCACTCAGAGAATAAACTTATTTTGTTCCCTGGAACTTGGCTGGCTGCATGTCTCATGACACATCATCTGGCGACGAGGATGGGGCCAAACAGATAGCTGCCATTGAAATTGAAGTGTCGACCTGGTCCTCGCCTTAAGGCCCGTTCACACTCTTGCAACCGAGTACGACCGAGAGACGAGACTTGTTAAAACATCTTAAAACTTCTTAGGACGAGAGAACACACTGGCACGCTGGTGCCATCTATGCGGTGACCCTGGAAATGCATTTCACAAGAACGAAGGTTTTGCGGTATTCCCGAGGTCTAATGTGCATAATACCTATAAGAAAGCTCGTTTATAACGTTGACAAAATTTTTTCGAGCCAAGAAAGAAAGGATAACGCGCGAGAGAAATAGAAAATTTGCCGGAACACCGAGTTTACACTGCTACCCAATAGATGGAGTCAGTGTGTGCTCTCGTTGCAAGAGGTTTCAAGGAACCCAGTTTTAAAAAGGTTGCAAGAGTGTGAACGGGCGTTTACACCTACGTGTAAGGCAAGGACGAGGGCTTCAAGTTGTATGTTGAGCGGTTCGAGCACTACTGGAAGACAACCCAGATCAAGGACAGCAACGTCTTGAAGTCCGCCTTTATCACCGACCTCGGTAAACACCAGTACAAAACGCTGAAGGGCTTGCCGAAGCCTGCGACCCCGGACGACAAGTCGTTCAAGGACCTGGTGTAAGTCTTGAAAGTACACTACACTCAAAGATGGCAAGTAGTAACAGAAAGTTTAAATTTTAACCATCGGTCCTAGCTGGAAACGAAGTCAGTTTCCACGTTTGCCGTGGAACTATGACACCTGGCAGCCAAGTGTGTATTGGGGAACTTCCTTGACTGCGCATCGCGCAACAGTTTTGTCGCGGGTCTCAGGAATCTGACAATTCAAGCAGCGCTACCTAAAGAACACATGCAAAGAAAAAAACAGACTTGTTTTAGGGAGTTTGGATTAGAAAACTAAATCATAAAACGAATTTAGAAAAAAAAAAATTGTAGTGGCTATATTAGAGAGTTTTAGTAGATCGTTCCGATACCTCCGATAGCCCCGATAACGATACTATGCATGCGCAAGGGAGGCGGTGGCGGAGTATCGGGATATCGTTATCGGAGTCATGGGAACGATCTACTAAAACTCCCTATTTACGGCACGAAACGAATGTGTAGTTCGCGCTCCCGGGCGCCGCGGAAAAGTGGCGGCTTTTTATCACGTGACTGTTCGCTATTTATCACGTGGTGCTTGCGCTATTCCGGAAGATTCCTTTGGCCTCTAAAAGTTACTTATTCATCTCCGTTTGAACTGCAAAAAAAAAAAAGAAGATTATTAAGTAGTAATAATAATAATATTAATAATAAAAATAAAAATAATAATAATAATAATAATAATAATAATAATAATAATACATTTATCTCTCCATCACATTCATGATGGAAGGAGACGGAGGAGAAAAGCTGCATAAATGCAGCTTGACGAGTCCTCAGCCCCCTCCCTAGAATCAGCAGCAGTAGCTGCTCACAAAGAACACAGAATAAAAAGTAAAAAGAAAAAAGAAAGATACAAGCTCATTAACCAAAATATGGCCGACAATTCAAGATATAATAATGCAGCCTTGAGCAAATTCAACTCTAACGATTCAACACAAAATGATGACTATCACAACAAAGTTCACACATTCAGAGATATAGAGAGCATGATTAAGCTCTGCTATATAAATTATGATCATTTATAAGCTTATGGCGAACAGACATAATAACTATACAAACGTCAGGACACTAGAATATTGATCAATCAAAGTTATCATATTACCCTCTTTAAAAAATAGATCAGATTTATTTCGGTGTTGATGGCAGGAATTTCATATTTTGAGTGTTCATATGACTAGGTGGCTTGGGTACTGCATTCGATAACATCTGCTCACCGTAAGTTGTTCTGCAATTAGGCTCTTTCCTGTTTTCTATGTTGCGAGTCGAATATGTTGGCAATCTTCTCGTCACAGACCCTAGTTTGACAAGATTACATAAATTTCTCATGACTTCTGACTTGTAACTTAGGCATAAGCGGTATTTATATAAACTATACACATGCAATACATTCAAAATTTCGAAAAGATATCTGCTAGAGTGATTCTATTAACTATTACATATAATTCGTACAGACAAGATGGCAATAGTTAACATGCGAGAGAAATGAAGAGTTGTAGATAATTAATTTAACACTTGCTGGCATAATGAAGCGATGACGGCATAATATGCCAGCACCCTTGACAACATTACCGAAATATGATTTACATGGTCATCCCAAGTCATTCGTTCCGTGAATATAACCCTAAACGTTTTAAAGCGGGTGAAATTTTCAATTTCGGTCGAATCCAATACGATATCTGTTGTGATAGAGGCATTTTTATTTTTCGGTTGATACAAAACAGCCTTGGTTTTTTTTTTACGTTTGAAAGGAATATAAACAAAAAAAAAATAAAGTGTTCTTTTAAACGAGATAGTTGCATTAGAAAAAAAATATTACGGTTTACTTGACACGCTATAATGAATATTGGAAGGTTCCCGCATGCAGGTTAAATTATGGGCAGCGAATGGCTTCGGTATTTATTTCCAAAGCATCTAAACAACTTTGAAAAAATATAAATCTAGGAGCAATATCTCTTAAAAAGTTGCGCAACATATTTTTACATATTTGAGCGTTTTGTGTTTTGTTTCTGCTATTCCATTTGCTAATGTATAATTTTTTTGTATATGAATGTTCTTTGTTGTTGTTTTTTTCATTGCACGAAAACTGTTTGTTCACTGGCTGCCGATGGGGCTGAGGGCCAGTCAAGCTTCTTGTTTAAGCTTTTTCCTTTATGCTCCACCATTTCTTTAAATGGAAATAAAGATTATTATTATTATTATTATTATTATTGAAAACGACGACGACGACGATCGGGAGTGCACATTCCATCGGTGAGCTCTGCTATTTTTTCTTGTAAATATTGCTATATGGGTTTATTCTGCCTACGCCCAGCCCTACGACAGCTGGGTGATTCCACGTCCGTTCATGCAATGATGGTCCGGGTCATAATTTAGATATTTTTGTTAAAAATATATATGAAAGCCATGTTCTTGGGAGGAACATTCAGCTAGATATGAACGCCGTAACAATTTTTTTTGCTGAGAAATAAAATGGAGAAGCTTGAGGCGTGGAAATTGAGATTTCACAATGCTACTTTGCACAGTCGTCATTTCCTTATCGAACCTTTCACGGCACCATAACTTTTTTAATAGGTTTTACAAAGGTTATACAACACAGACATAAAAAATTAAAAATATCCATAAAATATTTCAATGCAAACAAAAATATCAAACATGGCACAAAAACGCGTTTTAGAGACATATTCACAATTTTTTTGCAAATAAACCATCTTTCATAATACTTCACAAAACATATCAAAATGCGCGTATTTAAATATTCTTTACGAATATATAAAGATAATATGCCCACCCTTAAACATATTTTTGTTATCAACGCGGAAATTCGGCTGATTTCTCGAAATGTGGCAAGATTGGGCGTCGATATTTAAAAAACTCCATCTTTTATTTTCTTTAAACTCCCCTTGGCACTTTGCAGTGACTTGAACTAACCTGTGATGGCAAAAGATTGAGTAACATATGACCTCCAAGCGGTAAAAGCTACGACAAACCTTCACTCGGAGCGAGCCGACGTCTTCGTCATAGCGGCTTTGCCGCACAGCACAAAACGTTTGGGCGTTAGTTATGGCATGTATTTTATATTATTAAAATTCTTTTTTTATACGCGGTGAGTATTAGTGACGTGAAAAGGAGCTTTGAGCTGGAATGCCATTAATTAGCTTACAATTCACAGGAATAAAACGGCCCCACTCTGCAAATTCGCTACCTATGCATCATACATAAGCTTAAAACTCTCAGTTGCGCGAATGGCCATGTATACATCTTGCCTCTCGGCATATGCTGACTTTCACAGATGAGTTTCCTGGAGAGTTTCCTTGATTCCTTTGACAGGTTTTACGGTGGTCCACTTTGCTTGCTTCACCGCACGAAACTCTCGAACTCGAAGACAGTTGTGAGCACTGCGCAGAGTGGTTTGACGCGTTTTGCGAAGTGCTGAAGGCATGTAGTTCTCACCAGGAACGCAAGCGATTGTACGTGCTTCTGCCATCAATCATCCTGAAGAAAACAATATTGCGTCTGGTGTCGGGTGCGACTGCCTACATGATTGATCAAACATGAAAACTGAAGCGCAAAGGTGGTGTTTGGGCAACCCCTGATCCCTACATGGGGAAAAAGGCGAATGCCGAAGGCGGGGGGGTTGCAATTGAGTACTACACACGCGACGACCTCGCATGCTGTGTTCAAAGCCCCGACAAAAAGGACGTCGTCAAAGCCATGATCAACGACATGTTCAAAGTCGTAAAAAGGTTTATGACCCGCTCTATTAAGGAAGCTTACCAGCTGTTTAGGAAGGACCATCCCCAACCCGAACTAGGCATCTCCAAATTGTATTCCCTACGACCAAAATGGGTAAAAAAAAAAAGTCCCGAGCACGAGGTGTGCGCATGCATATATTGCGTCAATTTTCAGTTGCTTTTAAAGGGACCATGAAATGACTTTTTTACTTTTTCCAGATAACTTTTACATTAAACCGTCAATGTTCACTGAATGCCGAACAGGCATCCGTTTTCGTCTCGGTTTATTAACTTCTACGCAAAAAATTAATGAAATATCGACTTTTTCTTGACCGCAAAACAATCCGTGACGTACGCTATTTCCGGAACCGGAACTTCTCTCGGCAGTAGGAGATGGGAG